>NC_090023.1:172860005-174060005 GCF_037176765.1 Anolis sagrei
CGAAACGTCAGGAGAGAATTCCTCTAGGCCATGGCCATATAGCCCGAAAAAACCTACAACAACCCAGTGATTCCAGCCATTAAAGCCTTCGACAATAAATACAAAATAACATAATAAAATCAATCACAGAGGGCGGGCCAAATGTGTGGGATAAAATGTTAAAAACATTAAAACCCTCGGTGAGGTAGGAAGTAGAGGAAGTATATTTGTAAAGGAGGAGCCCGAGTTACCAGCCACTTCTTGCCACAAACTGGCTATGGGGCTAAACTGCAGGATTGAAGTCAACTGCACTAGATGGGAATCATTGTACAAGGAGATAATGAAGACCTTTACGTGGAAAAACAAATCACAAGGGATAACTGATGACATTGTTGCCCAGTCATAGGGAGATGTGGCTACTACCACCACTTCTACTACTACTACTACTAATAATAATAATAATAATTGCTCCAACGACTATTGGAATGCAAAAGCAAAAGAAAATGGGCAGGAGGAATTCTTTACACTCCAGGTAGGATCTTAAGCCATTTATCTTCACAATGTTGCCCTTGCAAATCTTTTCAAGCTGGGCATGGCAAAGGATAACATCAACCTTCCTAGGAAAAAGCGCAAAGCTCACAGTGTCATTCCTGGTGAGCAAAACAAGATTTGTGGGTGTTTTAAAATCTTGGCTCTAATCAGTATATAAAATATGCATGAATGGCAGCAAAGGCGAAGGGGACAAATTTGTATTTTGAAATGAGAAATATGGAATAAATTCCCAAACTATCTTGCTTTTTACCTTCTTCTCTAAATTGATTTCTGCCTGAGCTTGTAAGAGGTTGATAGATGTGAGTAAAAACAGTGTCAGAATGCATTTCAAGTCAAACTTCAACTGGTTGTTAAGACTTGCACAGAATAAGAGCTTTCTTGTTTTAGTTTTGCCCTTGCCAAATTTTGGAGAGCTCACAAATGGCTAAAACTTTTCTAGGGCTGCTTTTGGTAAAGGTAAAGGTTTTCTCCTGATATTAAGTCCAGTCGTGTCTGACTCTGGAGGTGGGTGCTCATCTCCATTTCTAAGCCAAAGAGCCAGCGTTGTCCGTAGACTCGGCCTCGGCCTCTTGTAAGCCGCACCGAGTCCTGCAGGAGATGGTAGCAGGGTATAAATAAAAGGTTTATTATTATTATAGACAGCTCCAAAGTCATGTGGCTGGCATGACTGCATGGAGTGCCGTTACCTTCCCGCCGGAGTGGTACCTATTGATCTACTCACATTTGCATGTTTTCGAACCACTAGGTTGGCAGAAGTTGGGGCTGACAGCAGAAGCTTATGCCACCCTCCCGATTCGACCTTTTGGTCAACAAATTAAGAAGCTCAGTGGTTTAACCCATTGAGCCACTGGGGGCTGCTTACTCTGGTGTAAATCTGTCTTGGAGCAGCCCTGCATCCAGAATGTACAAGCTGAATCTGGAGCGAGTATCCAGACGGATCCAGGACCACATCAGCCATTGGTTTGCGACCTCATTCTCCATGTCACTGCTGCTACTCCCCACTAGCCATGAAGCTCAGTGCCTGGCCATTGTTGTTAATCTGCTGATGTCTGAATGGGGGATGTGAATCAATTCTCTCCTTCTTGGTGATTGTGTAAATGCCCCATTCTGTGGTGGATGGGGAGCAGCAACATCAACATGTAGGACAGACCACCCTCTTTCCCTATGCTGATTAACACAAGGAAAGAGAGATGGCAGTCATGTCCATCTGGATAGCAGATTGGTCCAAAACAGACCCTATCCAACTGTCCACATTGCCATAAAGCTCTAGGATAAACAGGAATTTTCTGTTAACTCCAGAGTATCCCTTGACTTTGCTTACGGTGGAACAAAATCAGATTAAGGCAAGAAACCCCAGGGTACTAACTGAAATTTCCCACTCATCATGGGGACAGGCAGTGGTAGATTTGCAGTGAGCTTGGGTTTTCTTGTTAGTGTAGACATGCCTGAGGTCAGTGGTTCTCAACCTTCCTAATGCAGATCCTCATGTTGTGGTGACCCCAAACCATAGAATTATTTTTGTTGCTACGTCATAACTGTAATTTTGCTATTGTTATTAATCGTAATATTAATATCCGATATGCAGAATGTATTTTCATTCCCAGAACCAAATTTGACACAAATACCCAATACGCCCAAATTTGAATATTGGGGGTAGGTGGGTTATTTTGTCATTTGGGAGTTGTAGTTGCTGGGATTTATAGTTCACCTAAAATCAAAGAGCATTCTGAACTCCGCAAACGATAAAGTTGAACCAAACTTGGCACACAGAGCTCCCATGACCAAGAGAAAATACTGGTGGACATTGACCTTGAGTTTTGGAGTTGTAGTTCACCTTCATCCAAAGAACACTGTGGACTCAAACAATATGGATCTGGATAAAAATTGGCATGAATGCTCAATAATGTGAACACTAGTGGAGTTTGGGGAAAAGAGACTTGACATTTGGGAGTTGTAGTTCCTGTGATTTATAGTTCACCTCCAATAAAAAAGCATTCTGAACCTCACCAATGATAAAATTGGGCCAAACTTCCCACACAGAACCCCCATGACCAACAAAAAATACTGTGTTTTCTGATGGTCTTTGGTGACCCCTCTGACATCCCCTCACGACCCCCCCCCCCAGGGGTCCCGATCCCCAGGTTGAGAAACATTGCCCTAGGTGGTGGTAACTTAAAACATGCAACAGCAGATGAAGAAAGCATGAGCATTAGGGGAAAAAATGAGGCAGATAAAATAGAATATAAAGCAAACCCACAGCAGATAATCTGGCTACTTCTTGACCATAGTTCTATGTTATGCAGAGAGATTTTTGCATCACTTCTAGTTATGTATTCTGTGTAATTTTTTTCCTCATCTGTTCAAAAATGAAACCAAAACAATCTAATATTAAGAATTAAAAGAAAAGCAATATCTTATTTGGAAGGGCACTTTTGTATCATTACTTGTGTTTGAAATTATGCACCTTCTCTCTCTCTCTCTCTCTCTCTCTCACACACACACACACACACACAGACACACACTTTTGAGCAGAAATCTCAAGAACCTTTCTCCATAAATTGAAGCTGTGGATTATGCATTTGCTGGTAGCACAATGCTTGTAGAAATTAATAAAATCCATTTTCATTTGGCGAAGCAGAGCACAGAAAAATGAGAATATTTCCCTATTTTAAAAAAATTATATTTCACTGAAGACAAACTGCTGATACTTAAGTGTTATAGGAAAGTGACTTTTGTACCCCTGTTTAAGATATTTTGCACAAGTCTATTCAAACTACACTACTTGTACAGGGCAACCAGTTAACCTGAGGGTTACAGAATTTGAAATCAATCAAGTTCGGAAGTGAATTTTAACATGCCATGTGAGGAAAGTTTTAGAAAGCCACAGACAAAGTCGTTTAAGAAAATGTTTTATTTTAAAGTCTCTTTGAAGTCACAGGTCCGCAGTTTGGGGGTCCTCCTTGATTCTTCACTTACGTTTGAGGCTCAGTCGTTGGTGGTGGCCGGGAGGGCCTTTGCACAATTAAGACTCGTGCGCCAACTGCGACTGTACATCAGAAAGGCGAATCTGGCCAAAGTGGTCCACGCCTTAGTCACCTCTAGACTGAATTACTGCAATGCACTCTACGTGGGGCTGCCCTTGAAAACGGCCCAGAAATTTCAGATGATCCAACGGGCGGCAGCCAGGTTGTTAACTGGGGCTCCTTACAGGGAGCGATCATCCCTCCTGTTCAAGGAGCTCCATTGGCTGCCATTCATCTACCGGACCCAATTCAAGATGCAGGTTCTTACCTACAAAGCCCTGAACGGTTTGGGAGCTGCCTACCTGCGTGACCGCATCTCTGTATACAAACCCACACGATCCCTTCGATCATCCGGAGATGCCCTGCTCTCGATCCCGCCAGCATCGTAGGCGCAATTAGTGGGGACGAGAGAGAGGGCCTTTTCGGTGGTGGCCCCTCGACTTTGGAACTCACTCCCTAAAGACATGAGACAGGCTCCAAGTCTGGCAGTCTTCAGGAGGAGCTTGAAGACGTGGCTGTTCCAGTGTGCCTTTCCAGAATAATGGTCCCATAGCACTTTGTCCTTTAAAGCACTTTACATTTCTTTAGGTCTGCTCGTATACCCTTCCACAAACACCAGTATCACCTTTCGTCCATGTCCCAGCATTATTTCCAATTTTAACTCTACATTTGGCCTTCCCACTGTTTTTAATTGTGTGTTGTCTTATTGATATTGTTGTGTATTTATTGTTTATGTTTTTTAATTGCTTGTATTGTTGTTATTATTGCTTGTATTGTTGTGTTTGGGCTTGGCCTCATGTAAGCCACACCGAGTCCCTTGGGGAGATGGTAGCGGGGTACAAATAAAGTGTTATTATTATTATTATTATTATTATTATTATTATTATTATTGTTACTATCAGTTCAGAATATATGCATTTATTGGAAGAAGATCTAGAACAGGGGTCCTCAAACTTTTTAAACAGAGGTTCAGGTCACAGTACCTCATACTGTTGGAGAGCCGGATTATAATTTGAAAAAAACATGAATGAATTCTTATGCACACTGCACATATCTTACTTGTAGTGCAAAAACACTTTAAAACAATACAGTAATTAAAATGAAGAACAATTTAAACAAATATAAACTTAGTATTTCAATGGGAAGTGTGGGCCTCTTTTGGCTGATGACATATTTATTATTTTTATTTATTTGGAGTGCTTCTACCCCGCCCTTCTCAACCCCCTAGGGGTGACTCAGGGCGGCTTACAATAAAGGCACAATTCAATGCCCAACAATTCACAAAGTACAATATACAATTTACAATTTAACATCAACAATTGTCACTAGTTAAAACATCACATCAATACAATAACAGTAATAAAATCATCCTGTGGCCAATGTTCGCCAATTGTTGGATAGGATTGTTGTTGCTGTTGTGTGCTGTTGTGTGCTTTCAAGTCGTTTCAGACTTAGGTTGACCCTGAACGAGGGCCGGGTAAATGACCTTGGAGGGCCGTGTTCGGCCCTCGGGCCTTAGTTTGAGGACCCCTGATCTAGAAGGATGACATCAGTTTGATTTCTCCCTTCAAAATCAGCAACCCTTTCTTTCATCTCTTTTTCTCTAGTTTCCTTTAATTCAGCTCTCTTCCTATTCAGTAATATCACTGCTTGGTCTGGCAGTGGTTACCTAGTAGGACACAATGTACCTATCAATTTGCAGCCATTCAACCCCATGTGGCAGACCTTCCAGGTGTTTACCCTGCCCTGCCAGCTGGAGGCTAAGAGAGTTGCAATTTCCTCATGGGTAGGTTATTGTCACAGTATGGCCTCAAAAAATACAGACTTCAATTTTCATTGGCTCAGAACATGGCTCTGGGAAAGGTTCCTTGTACTTCTGGACAAAATGTGTTCCACCTCATTAGGGAGAAGGCTAACGAGCTGGTCATTCAAGGTGGCTACCTCCTCATGTTCAATCCTATACTTTCCTTGGCAGATAGTTCTCTGACTCTACAGCAAACAAATGTGGCTGGTTCATCTGACCATGGGTATCCAGATGGCCTTTCTGCCAAATAGCCCTGGGAGACCAGGTTTGAGAGTGAGACCAGGTTTGGGGGTATTACTTTGCACATCATATTAATACATTAAAAAAAAGATACGGCAGAGCTGGGAGATACCATCTGAATATTCCATATTCCTCACAAACATTATTAGAATGATTATTTTTTAAATCAGAGAATTATTCAGGCAGAACCACCCATCCCAGTCTCCATTCATTCTAGCTACTGTGTGACATAAATGTAGTTTGGTTGCCAGCTGCAATTGCAAAAATGTACCATGAGGAATTCACTAAATGTGATCCTTCTGGTTCTAAATGCTGGCCTTTACCACTCTGGCGAGAGACAAACAATGGTGTTTAAGAGAGTTAAAGCTGGGCAAAGACGACAACTGGCTGTGAGTGCACACTGCAGCCATATATAACGAGGCAAAGGTTTTGAACACAATTTCCAATGAAACATCTAAGCAATGGTGTTATGCCTCTGCTTATAGTCTGTCTGCACAATCTTCTTGCAGCAGCTGAGGATGTGATCTATTGTTTCATCTACTTCCTTGCAGAGTCTACATTTGGGATCTGTTGTCGACTTTTCAATTCTGGCTCTGATGGCATTTGTTCTAATGGCTTGTTCTTGGGCTGCCAGAATCAGGCCCTCCGTCTCCTTTTTCAAAGTTCAATTTGTGAGACACATCCATGTTTTTTCTTTGTTATTTATTATTATTATTTGAAACACAACAAGATGAGTCCACAGCAGACACTCTGCTGGCTGTTGACTTGGATCACATGTCGGACACTTCCCAAGTGTCTAGGACTGTGTGATGTATCAGCGAATAATGTGTGCAGATCCCAGTAAGGTGGCCTTCTGCAGCTGGCAGATGCTGTTCTTGTTCTTCTTCTTCTTCTTGTTGTTGTTATTATTATTATTATTATTATTATTATTACTACTACTATTACTATTATCTACAGGGACACAGAAATATGGGAACAATCCAGAGTATTTCTGCTTTGAACCAGCCCTGGATTCCACAAAACAGTTCAGATGCTCCACTCCCATACCAAACAGAGGATTTGGAGAACAAACCATCCACCAGATTGAACTCACTGAATGGTCACCCTGACCTGGACTGTCAACTCTGTTACCACAGCAGCTAGTGGAGAGCTCTGAAAAGCTCCCAGCAGATACCAGGTCCAATTGCTGACCTCAATAAATGTGCTTAGCAACTGACCTCAACAAAGGCACATGGCAACTGAAAGGAGCTCTCTGGAACTACTTGCCCAGATGCTTCAGCCACAGAGACAACACAGCCCTGCAAAGTGCAGAGAAAGGGGGAGGGGTGGTATCAGGTTGTATGGACAGTTGACCAGTTCGAATCTGAACTAGTCATTTCCCACACTCATTTGCAGAAACTCCAGAGCATTCCCTCATTTCTCCTACTGCAGGGTACAACCAAGCTACTTGTATTTCTGAGCAGATGTCCCTGGATGTTGTGTGACATCCAGATACAGCTTCTGATTGAAATTAGAATATAGAACCAGTGTAGACAAGACCCAAAACATCAAGTGATATCCTGAAAGATTATTCCAAGTTTTTTTGTTGCAATTTGCACAAAACCTAATATTTCTGCACAGAAAACAACAGTTTTTCTGAAACTCGCCCCATGGGTTTTGTTTTTCCTCAAAGAGCAAGTAAGTAAACTTTATTACAGTCGATGGCCAGATCATAACAGGGGGACCCAGTCCTGCATATCCACATCAAGCCCAAGGGGTTATATACTTCAAACTTCAACAAATTTTAAAATCTAAGCTAAAAACCACATACAAGTAGTTATTAAAACCTAACTCAACCCATGAGATCATCTGAAGGCAATCTAAAGAGAGGTAGTGGGAATAGCAATGGGGAGGGGGGAATATCCAACACTATGAATATCAGTCTATATCTGATTTCCCATCTATATTCCAGAGGTGAAGCTTAGGTCTTTTAAACCTCAATCATCATCCTCCAGATTTTAATTGCAGCCGTGCAGATCTTAGCGACGTTGTACGTCACATCCGAATTTGTGTCTGAGAGCAGCAGAGCTACCATATATTCTAGCATATAAGACGACTGGGCGTATAAGATGACCCTCAACTTTTCCAGTTAAAAATATAGAGTTTGGGATATACTTACCCCTCTTCCAGCACACACCAAATAAAATTTTTAAAAGCATCAGATTTGATTTCAATATGGTAATTTTCCTATTACTGTACCTCCTCTGCTTCTCAGATCTCGCAAATGCGCACCTGCACCACTTCACTGCAGTCTTCAGGAGCGAGATCTGAGAGACAGAGGAAGAGGTACGGTAATAGGATACAAGGGCGGTCCAGACAGGTTAAAGAGGTGTGTTTTTCTGTGCCCAGGGTCACTCTATCTCTTTTTTCCATACCCCGGGTGCCCCAGATGCCTGCAGCTTGCTCCATCCTTCACTTACACCTTCCCAGTGAGGTGCCCATTCACCTCACCATTGGGACAGCATTAAGTCCATGGATCCTGATGAATGGATTTTCTTCTACCACACTTGTACAGCGTCACTCTTAATGCTTTCATACAGTTGATGCACACAGCAGGAATGTGGCCACTGCCAATTTTGAGCTCCCCCCACAATATGCAGCAACCACAGATTCTCCAATCTGGATTGGAAGTTTCAGCACCTGCTCTATAAGACGACTCCCGCATATAAGACTACTCCCATGCATAAGGGTACTCCAGCATATAAGAAGACTCCTGTGTATAAGACTTCTCCTGCGTATAAGACGGCTTCCACGTATAAGACAACTCCTGACTTTTACGCCAAAATATATGGTACATAGAATTGTCCAGAGCATCCTGGGTATTTAATTGTCCACGGTGAGATGAGACAACATTGAATGTTTCCATAAAACAGGCACTGCAGAAGCACATGCTCCGTTGTTTCTATGTAACCTGAGTCAAAGGGACACAGCCTCTCAGAGTACGGGGTCTTCTGGTAATGACTTTCCTGTATGGCAGAAGGAAGCACATGGCATCATGCCAAGGTTAAGGCTCTCCGATGGCTGGCTACCTCCAACACAGTAAGATATTCCATAGGGAGGTATAGCCCCTACTGTCTGCACCAGTAATAAAGGATGGGGTGCTAGATAGATCTGTTTGGTGCTCCATGTCTGTTATTCATTGTTTGATCTGGGATTTGGCTTGGTCATATTCCATGCTGGTTAGTACTTCTGGGGATAGACACAGAGATGCCTACTATCTCCCTTTGCCAATTGGATTGAAAGTTGTCCTTTATAATGAGAGATGCAAGACCCAGAGGAGAAAGGAGAGAGGGATAGTCTGAGCCGGTAATTCAATATTACCATCCGCACTTTTCTGTCACGTGCTGGGTCTGTAAAGAATTTCCTTTAGAACAGGATGTGCAACCTTTGCCCAGCGGGAAGCCAGGGCCCCCAAAGAGAAGTTCTCAGAGGTTTTCCACCACAAATGATCTTCAGATGGCTTGTGAAGTATAACAAAGTCCTTTATTAATGAACAATCAAACAGAAACTTTTCTTGTCTTCAAAAAAGTTAACCAAATGCTTCCAGGCTTTTATGCAACTGGTGGCTTCCTAAACTTGCCCACGAAGGACAGGCAACTGTCTTCAATAACTTCTTCTTTACTTTAAAGGAAAATCCCCTTTTTAACTTCTCCCAGGCTGACTGTAATCTAACCCTTACTGATGTGGGCTCCACTACCGGGTCGAACTACTTCTTGAGCCTACCAGTAAAGGCTTAGATATTCTCCAGCTGGAGATCTTTGGTCTTCCAAACTGTTACCCTCCAAAATTCTTCAAAGCTTTAGGGCTGTTTCCCTGGAAATCTTTAGAATCTTTGGAGGCTCTTAAGACTGTTCTCCCCCGGAAAGTCTTAAGGGTTGAATCTTTTGTACAGGGGAAGCTTGCACACGTCCTGTACATTAGCTTTCCTTGCTGAGACTAACTAACAAATGGCTCCCTTCCCTTCCCAATTGCCCTGAGCAAGGGGCGGGACCAAAACTTAACAATGATGGACAGGTGACTTGTCCTACAACTGCAACCAAAGGAAGCCACCTTTCTGCAGAGTCCCTGAAACCTTGGACTGCAAGCAAACATTGAATACAAAGCAAATAAAGTTGGAGCTCCTGATACAGCCGCACCAGCACACACACCCTGGCCTCAACTCTCAAGGAGCCTCAAAGAGAAAAACCCATACTCTTGCCAAGTGAGAAGAAAATGTTTGAAATGCCTTGTTCTTCCATGTGAGAATGAAATAAAGATTTACATCCCTAGTCCAGAACAACAAAGCCAGCACGTTCCTTTTCATTTAGTGCAAGAGTAGTGCAAAAGGACAGAGGTAACAAGATAAGTAGGCTTTCCAAATACATGGATTGGTCATTGATGAGGTAATGATTTATACCAAGGCTGGTGATGCTACTGAATGCTAGTATTACTAGCAAAACTAATTTCCCCATTTGGCCCTTTATAATTGCATTTGTAAGTGCTTACCTCAGTGATGGACAATGGTTGGGAAAGCATAATTTTCCTCTACTGACACCCATATAGGAAGCAGGAGGGGGGATTTGCAAGAAGAAGAAGGTTACATAGAGCAAGGTCAGAAAAGTGGCTCTATAGCAGAGGTCTAAACAGAGGGCCAGGTCACAGTCCCTCAAACTGTTGGAGGGCCAGATTTTAATTTGAAAAAAAAGTGAATGAATGCACACTGCACATATCTTATTTGTAGTGCAAAAACACTTAGAAACAATACAATAATTGAAATGAAGAACAATTTTAACAAATATAAACTTATTAGAGGAAACAAACAAGGACATCTAATCACCTCTCAACAAAAGTTTGCTCTAGGCAATGTCAGGCCATTATATGCTAATCAAGGTGGTCAGTTGAAACATTCACACCTAGCTCCAACAGACAAAAGCCCTTTGTCTCACCCTGGTCATTCCAGATATACAAACCCCTTTTCCTAGTTCCAACAGACCTTACTACCTCTGAGGATGCTTGCCATAGATGCAGGCGAAACGTCAGGAGAGAATGCCTCTAGACCATGGCCATATAGTCCAAAAAAACCTACAACAACCCAGTGATTCCGGCCATGAAAGCCTTCGACAATAAAATAAACTTATTAGTATTTCAGTGGGTAGTGTGGGCCTGCTTTTGACTGATGAGATAGTTGTTGTTGTTGTTGTGCTTTCAAGTAGTTTCAGACTTAGGCTGACCTTGAGCGAGGGCTGGGTAAATGACCTTGGAGGGCCGTATCTGGCCATCGGGCCTTAGTTTGAGGAGCCCTGGTCTATAGGATGGAACTGGCTTCATTTCGCAATTGCTGATGGGACCAAAGATAGGTTCAGCCCACATTCCTAATTCTGGGATTTCCTATGTGAAACAAGGCTCGTTAAATAGAAAGGGCTGCTGGGCAATCTCCTGCCTGATTTCTTTTCTTTATGAGAAGACTATGTGAATTTCACTAGTTCTTGTACCTTCCACCCACACAAGCACAAGGGCAGCTGCTTGTTCTCTTGCCTGTCCTGCTGTCTCACAAACTGCCGTTGATGGATCTACCATTTTACCTGTAACGGCAATAATGTGTGTAATCGTCAGACTCAAAAACATCATTGCCCTGCCAAGGCAAAATGCATTTGACACATTCAGGCTGCGATTGTCTCAAGATGCGGGGAAAACATACAGCCCTTTCTTTATTGCTTACTTCTCTTCAGACCCAGTTTTTAAATAATAAAATTTTAAAGAAATATATATATATATCACTGTAAATTGGGATAGGGTAAAAATGAGCATGGTGTGTGTGTGTGAATGAAGATGTTATTGAGTCACATGCTGTACAGTCTTATATATCTTATAGAAGCAGCAAGGGAAATAATACAGGTTATTGTTGTTTGACAGAAGGCAAAGCAAAGAAGTCAGAACACACACTTTGGACACCTTTCATTTTATTGTTGTTACAATTTTCATTTCACAGGATGTCTAGTTTTCTAGAAAAGATGGAAGTTTCTTAGCAAGTCACACCTTACATAAAGAGAGAAAAAGCCAACAAGGAATATAAAAATCTTGTTTTTAATGTGACCAAATCCATGGATTTCTCACAGGAAAGAAAATGCTTATATCAAAAAAAACCTGAGACCGTGTACGATCTGGATTGCATCACTAGCATACTACATAGCTTAAAGGTACTGCATTTCCTGATCCCCATGAATTACACCATAGTGCTTCCCATGTCTCATATTTTCACTAATACAAGGCATACAGCCAGATATTCTTGAATCTGGAGGAGCCCTTACAGCTCCTTCCAGATGAAGCTTTTATTGTGTGATCACTCTGACTCATTAAATGGATTTTATAGTGGGCCCTGAAGCATTATCTCCTATTTTGTTATCCTTCTGTGTTCTCCTATTGATGCTTCCATCTTGTTTCTTTCCATAAAATACCAAACAGCAGGTGGGGTAGGGGTATGAGGACAAAGATGTGCATAGATACAGTCTGTCTATTGACAACCTATGCTTAATTCCACAATTCATTACTGATACTGTGTGATGGTGCTAGTGGCACCACCTATGTATAGAACTGTTAGCTGTAAGGTTTAAACTGTTGTATCATACTTAATCCTGCCCCTTTTACCCTGCTTATGTATAGTTGAATGGATTGGTTGCTTATAGCTGTCAATCAGTACTGTTTGGCTCCACCTCTTCCTGCAGGAGGGGAGTGCTTCCTTTCTTTTCATTCTGCCATCAGAGTTTGTACCAGATGGACGTAAGAGACTTGACTCTAAAAGACCCTGATTTAAGTTACCTCTTAGCACCAGTTCTGAGGTTTTTTACCCTTGAGACTTGTGCTTCATGTTCAGACCAACCTGAACGATGTTGGAAGTCTCAAGCGCCTTCAAACTGGTTTTTTTGGCACCAAAGGAAGATCCTGAGTCTTCAAAACATAGGCCATCTGAACTGGGGTTGTGATTTGCTCCGGCATTCATAGCCATTGAGGAAAAAGGAAACTTGGTGAGGCTTCTCAGCTTCAAACACCTCGGACCCATGACTAATTGAGACTGTAACGTATATTTTCCTTCACCCCTCTGAAGTTTCCAGCTTATTGTTTTAAGAAATAACTCTTTATGATCAATAAAACTTATTTTGAGTTATTTACAGCATTTTGGGTTTTTGAGAGTTCCAGTTTCCTAAAGGAGGGCAAGAAGCAATCCCTTGGGGGTAAGATGCCACGTCCATCCCTCCTTCATTAAGAATAATAGCCCCCAAGCGTGACGGCACATACTGGTATTAATTTGCCAAAGAGTAGTAGACCTGGTAGTCTCCACCATTTTGTCATATAAACATGTTTCTTTCTTAAAGAATTAAGAACTCCGTAATTCAGGTTTTTCTTAATAAATGTCACTTCTAAGAAATGCCACTTACACATTGTTACGTTCCTGCAAAAAATGTTGGAATGTGAAAGATATGGGTATGATCTGATTTTCAGCCAGAGTTGAACATTTGCCAATTTGCTTTTACAACAGAATTAACATGCAAAAACCCAAGGCCAAGTCTCCATAACTTTCAAAAAGGAACACCATGTAAATATTTATGAATGCATGCACTATGTAATCAGGTATGTAGGATTACACTGGTCCACGCCTTAGTTACTTCTTGATTGGACTATTGCCCTTCTGGGCCCTTGAAAATGGCCCAGAAATTCCAATTGGTCCAATGGGCGGCAGCCAGATTATTAACTGGTGCGAATTACAGAGAGCGGTCAACCCTCCTGTTTAAGGAGCTCCACTGGCTGCCATTTATTTTCCAGGCCCTATTCAAGGTGCAGGTTGTGACCTACAAAGCCCTGAATGGTTTGGGACCCGCCTACCTGCGCAACCGCATTTCCATCTACGAACCCACACAACCTCTTTGATCTTCCAGAGAGGCTCTTTTCTCGCTCCCGCCTGCATCACAAGTTTGACTTGTGGGGACGAGAGGGCCTTCTCTGTGGTGCCCCCCCCCCCCCCCCCGGCTCTGGAATTCACTTCACAGAGATATTAGGCAAGTCCCCATGCTGGCAATCTTCAGGAGGAACCTGAAAACCTGGTTATTCCAATGTGCCTTCAATGATTGAATGTAAGATACTTCCTGACCAAACTTTGCATAAAATGACCTCAGAAGCACTTTATTTTATGGTTCGTGCAATTAAATCCTTCCTCATCCCCGGATCCCCCTCCCCGATAATTTACATTGTACTATCTCCCAGTGTTTTAAAATTTTATCTTTGAACTGATAAGAACAGATACTATACTTGATCTTAGCCAAAAGGCCGAGAAGCGATGTAGAAGAATGGGAAATCAAACTTATGGACATAAGAAATATGGACAGATTAAGCTTTTTAATACAGAAAAGCAAAGGATTTGCAGAAAAAGAAACGGACTGGACATTAATAAACGATTATTTCAGATGGAAAGGATAGAAGGAAAGAGAGAGACAATGCCAAAAACAACATAGTGATAACAGAAATTGAAACTTCTTATACAAGAAAGAAAAGGAATTCTCTTCAACAACACCAGGAAGTCAGACCGAACGAAGGGGATATCCTCGATCTTCATGTCCGTGCTTTTAAATTTTGCACTTTTTTTCTTTTTCTTTCTTTTTCCTTTTTTCTTTTGCTCCTTTTCCCTGGATCCCTCACACCCCCCCCCCACCTTACCTATTTTCCTGTCCCGCTATTTTATCTATTTTTATTCCTACTTCTATCCTTTCTATCTATTTTAACATGTAACAAGAAAATCTCAATAAAGACATTAAAAAAATTATCTTTGAATTTGGCCCTGCCACGTGTAATCTTTTGTGTTTTAATGCTGATTTTATATTGCTGTGTTGCTTATTATATTGGTTTTGCATTTTATGTATTTTATTTTCTGGTTTTGTTATTTTTTTTTGTTATATTGTGTTTACTGTACTAATGCAAGCTGCACCAAGTCCTCTGGGGGAGATGGAGCGGGGTATAAATAAAGATTATTATTATTATTATTATTATTATTATTATTTGTCTTGATATAACCATGACACAATTTTTCAGATGTCAGGCTATATATATAAGTGTAAAACTTAGTTCTTTTGTTCTTTTTAGTTAACCTTTCAACTCAACATTGTGTTGAGAGTATCTCTCTGGGCAGCTAAACCAGAAAATCTCAATTGGATTGCCCCCACGAGGGTCTTCCTTCAGGGGCAAACCAAAAATGGGCAACTTGGAAGTCCCTGAACAGACTCAGAAGTGGAGTGGGCAGAACAAAAGACAAACTGACTAAACAGAACCTAAGGAATCCTCCACCTTGTGCAACTATGGAGCAGAACAAACAACTCAGCATCTGTATGCTTGCCCACAATGCCCTGTCTCATTCACAGAGGAAGAATTGTTTAAAGCTACAGACAATGTGGTTGCTGTTGCCTGTTTTTAGACTAAAATTATTTAGCCGCTTGTGCTTCCTCTATTTTATCAGGTTTATACTTATTTATGAAATGCTTTTGACATGAAATAAATAAACTCATCATTAACTGCCTGAACCCTGATAGTTCTGAATTCAACACCTATGTCCTAAGAGGAAAATTTGGATCTACAAATTGAAGCGCCAAAACATTTTATCTTGAATGACAAGTTCACTCAGAATAATCTGGAATTAACATTTTCTTGGGCAACAATTCCCAGAGTTTCCTAGCTTAGAAAGCCAGTTGATAGATTCTCAGATTTGTAGAAACACTCCCCTATTTTTGCAGTTTCTCTTAAAGTTATATTTAGAAGGCCATGTATGTGTATCTTGATAATGCTATGTATACTAGGCCTGGGTAACAACGGAAAAATTTGTTTCTAAAATCGATTCTTTTTTGGGGTTTTTTGCGTTTCGATATTTAAAAGAATTCCGAAATTTTCCTTTAAAAAGTTTGATATTTACGAAATTTCGTAAATGGTAAAAAAATTACAAAACAATAACGAAACAATAACGAATCGATTCGTTAATGGCGGCCGCGATCGCGCAATACGCTAAAAAAACTTCTGAAGCTTTCCTCCCCCTCTGTTGTTGACTGTTGGTGTGATATTATAATTTTTTTTCACTAATTAAACCAAAAACAACTATAAAACTTGCCCCAGACATGCGGAAATAATAACGAAATGACCTCAAACCAATAACGAAACGAATACATAACGAAATACGAAGCATTTACGAAACGAATTGAAAAATTCGTTTCGTTTTTAAGTTGCTCCAGAATGGTCGTTATCCCTTCGTTAACAAAAAAATAACGAATTTTTAACGAATTACGAATTAACAAAACGAAACCGCCCAGCCCTAATGCATACACATATGTACATGTTAAACATTTAAAATTAGGTGAATCGTAATAATAAAAGCTTATGTTTGGTGAGAAGGGTCTTGGAATGGCTTACAAAGCAGCCATAATAAGTTAGGCCATTTCTGGTTTACAAAAGAAATAAAGTATGAAGGGCAAGGGTTAGGGTTAGGTTCCTAAATGACAATGATGATGGTTCATCCATTTATATCTTGCCCTTTTGTCAATACCTCCAGCAGGTGGCTTACAAAGATCAAGACAAATACAGATTAATGTACATACAAAATAAAATCAGTATGTGTGTGTGTGTGTGTGTGTGTGTGTGTGTGTGTATATATATATATATATATATGAAATGTAATTAAACAACATATAGAATTTATACCATTTCAAGTCCATTAAAAGACAGAAGTTAAAATATCAATAAAACATAACATCATTAAAAGCCCATTACAGTCAATTCCTAAAAGCCTGTTGCAATAAAAAATATTCATTTTCTACTGGAAGAACAACAACGGAGGAGTCATCCTAGCTTCCCTGGGGAAGGACTTCCAAAGCTTGGGGATGGTCACCAAGATGTAGTTTTTAATGACATTCTTATGACGCCTGTGTCTGTTGACGGGACTTTCTCAGCAGAGATGACAGTAGCCCTCCTTTTCTTTTCCTCCTTCTGATAAAATGAATGGCATAGCTATGGCCAAGTGACAGTGATGGCAGCAGGAACCTACTGAGATGACCTCAAGTAGTAGTTGAAGGTTCCTACCTAAGTGGGGCAATGAATCTGCTCCAGGTTTTAGATTGGACTTTAAAGGAGCTATCAAGATGACAAAACATATTCAACATATTACCCCACTCATGAAAGTTTGGACTGAAAACTTGAGTGGATTCACCACATGTCCTCTCTGCAGTGGTGGTCCTATTTCTCATTCTCCCATGAATATTCATAGTTACTTCGTTACACTAAAAATGCGAGTGAGTGTTTTTGTAAATGTTCACCTCTGCTCATTTGTTTTACATACTCTTCCACACCTCTCAAGCATGCCTATCTTGTAATTATCTATCTCCACATTTATTACACATGCAGATTGGCCCTCCTTCCCTTTGTTCCTGCACATCCGTCATCTATGTGCGATCAAAATCGGCACTGTTGCAGCTGCTGCCATAAAACCTGCTCAGAGACAAAAGCGGAAGGCAAAGCTGTGGAGCAGTTCTGCTCTTGTGCACAAATCTGCAGAAAAGGGCATGTCGTACAATTTGTTCAGGAAACAATAGCAATGTTTGACATGTCATAAGGATTGATGAAGCAGAAATTTACATGGGAGAATGCATTTTTAAACAGCTCCATGGAGCCCTGGTGCTTTGCCGGTAATGGTTTCGACATTCATCATTCACAGAGCCCCCAATGAATAACTCCTTAAACTACACGAGATTAACTCTACTCATAGCAGCTTCAGGGAGGCGTAAGGGCTGGAGGAGGGGGAAAAGATGGTAATGAAGGAAGGCAAGAGCTTAAGGATATAGGAACCTTTCAAGAGCAACAGTGCTGGGAATGTGAGCTCTGGAATGCATATTTCGACCCATCACAGTAGCCATCACGTGTTGAGATCACCTTTATCATTATGAGGCCACTCTGTCACCTAATACCCTTAATGGTGATCCACTTTAGTTACGTGTCTAGTTTAGAGAGGACATAATAAGAAGAATGCAAGCTATAAGGGAAACAAAATTCACGATAAAGTCAATGTTATACTTCAGGGTCTTCAAAATATAAAATCTTTATCATGGCTTTTTAAGTAAAACAGTTGAATTCTGACACTGAGTTCTGAATTCTTCTCAGCACCTGTAAACAATTTTCTTCCAAACAAGTATTTTAAGAATTGTGTTGGTATGTTTCCAGCTTTGTATTTTAATGGCCGCCAATTTTAATTTGGTTTTATATGCTGAATATTTTGTGCTCTGTTGCTATTTTTGTCATTGCTTTAAACCCCTCCTACTAGATACAGCCTTTGTTCATGTCCAGCATTTATTTTTAAAGTTTTAACTATTACATATGGCCCGGCCATAGGTTTTTAAATCCTTGTGTATTATTGTCTATGTGTGAGTTATATTAATTGTATTGTTTATTTTGCTATTACTTGTTTTTATTGATGTGTTGTTGGGCTTGGCCTCATGTAAGCTGCTCTGAATCCCTTGGGGAGATGGTGGCGGGGTATAAATAAAGTATTATTATTATTATTATTATTATTATTATTATTGCTTTATGACATTGTTGTTGTAGAAGAGGTTTGCCATTGCCTTCCTCCAAGGCTGAGAGTATTTGACTTGCCCAGACTCACCAATGGGTTTCCTAGGTGAGGTGGGATTCAAACCTTATCTTCAGAGTCAAATCACTACCCCACGCTGACCCAATATACAATGATTCCAATGTATTTTTAATATATATTTACTTGAGTCTAATGAACCATCAAATCTAATGCATGCCTATCTTGTAATTATCTATCAGGGTACCAAAACCCTGAAAACAAAACAAAAAAAAAGTATTTGCTGGTGAATGTAATGCATAGTGGCAAAAAGTGTACTCTTTGTAATTTGGCCAAAAAAGAGGTGAGCATTAGATTTGAGTAAATATGGCATTTTAAACTTTTAGCAGATTACACTGTATATCAGCCACTGAATATTGGTTGAAGTGCTCCCTCATTTCTCTCTGAAAAATCCTATCCTAGTTATATTTTACCTTGTTCACATCAGCATATTTTCAATTTTAATCTGTTACATTTGGCCCGGCCATTTTTAAAATTGTTTATGTCACTATTGATTGTTTTTTGTTTGTGTGATTTATATGATTTCTATTTTATTGATTGTTTATTGATGTTGTGTTTATTGATGTTTTGTTTGATGTACTTTGGGCTTGGTCTCATGTAAGCTGCACCGAGTCCCTTGGGGAGATGGTAGCGGGGTACAAATAATAATAATAATAATAATAATAATAATTATTATTATTATTGGGCAGAAACACACACTCCTGGAGGCAGTTTCACAAAAAGACTAGGTATTACTTGTTTTCTACATCCTCTCTTCTGGGGTGAGTGAATTTGAGAAAATCATTCACAAGAGTTCCTTAAGGTTTATCAATTTCAGAAATTCCATTAACTATATACTCATTCCCCAGAGGAAGTGGTGAATACTGGATGGATCTGATCATAAATGAAAAGTTCCCAATTAGGAAACAAGTTTGGGCAGTGTTGGTTTCTCTTTCAGTAGGACAGTAAACTCCTTCTAGTTTTCAGGTTGAACTTTACAAGGGAGCTCTCTTTGGTGCTAAATCCTAATCCCAAAACAGTTCCAACACCTTGCATAGCTCCCTAAATGAAACCCAGAGAAGAGTCCTCACCTCACTAATCAAGCAGGATGGATCAGGAGGAATTTTACATCATTAAGATTATTCATCACAAGTACAAACAGTTAGGATATCAAATAAACTACTCAGTTTGATCATAGTTGCTTTAGACAAGAATGGTGAACAGCTGACAAAGTGTCTGGATAAAGTTCTTCCAGGAAAAAATAAAGGCGGAGAAGGAAGTATAAAATAAAATGCGTGATTATTAATATTGAAAGACTTTGAAGCGAGTCTGTAAATGTGGCTACAATGTAAAGGTGCAAAAATATTCAAAACATTTTTAAACAAGTTAAAAGCCAGGAAACCCTAATATGGATAATACTACAAAGACAAGCATTTTCATAGATCAAAACGTATTCTGTGCAAAAATGACACAAGGCTTATTTTTCCCCAAAGACAAGAGTATTTTCTGTGCAGAAAGCATGTTTCCTGCATGGAAAATAGTACTTTCTGCACAGAAAATAACATGTCTGCACACAGGGCAATGTTTTCTGTGGAGGAAACCTATTTTATCTGGAAGAAAAGTGCATTTTGAACAGAATGTCTGTGAAAACTCCACAGAAAAAACCTACAACAACCCAGTGATTCTGGCCATGAAAGCCTTCGACAATACATTAAACTCCACAAGTTTTGATGAATTTCGTGCATTGAGGAATATATGTTACTTCTCAATAGTGGCTCCTCATCTATGGAATTCCCTCCCCAAAGACATTAGACTGACCACCTCCCTCCTGTCCTTTAGAAGGAAACTCAAGACTTGGCTGTAAGACCTTGCATTTGACCATTGAACAGTGGCTTGTATGAAGAAGACATAAGCAATTTCAAAGTGACAATGAATTGACCCGTACCTGGATTTTAATTGGCGTGTTTTAACAACTTTTTATTTAATGTTTTGTTTTAATTATTTGTTGATTGTTCTTATCATTATGATGGCACCGAATGGTGTTTGCTGTGAGGCCGCCCTGAGTCCCCCCTCGGGGGTGAGAAGGGTGGGGTACAAGTATATGAAATAAATAAATAATAAATAGGGTGGCATATGGGATGAGCACTGACCATGAAGGAAGTAGAACACTAGAAAATATACCCCTTGAAATTGGCAGGTATTGCCTGTCTTTCCTCACTGGAAAAAGTGAATTATTGATACAGTCCACCATTAGATTACAATCTATTTTAAGACTTCTGTGTTCCTATCTCCCTTTTTTCGGATTCAATAAAGCCTCACTGGAGCTGCTCACAGCTAGGGCTGGAAAAATCTGTCTGTCTTAATTTCTTACTATCACTCTCATTCTAAGATCTAGTATGGTTTGACCACGGGACGATGACTCTGGAGACCAAATCCTGCTTGGCCATAGCAACCCACTAGGTGATGTTGGTCAAGACACTCTCTCTTTCAGACTTGTAAGAAGGCAACCCCCCTGAACAAACCTTGCCAAGAAAATTCAATAAAAGGTTTGCATTAGGGTGTCATATGTTGGAACTGACTCGAAGACACACAATATCAGCACTTTCATTGGCCTCCTTTTTGAATGTTAGCTAGTTAATTGTCTATTTTTTCTGCAGAAGAAAGTGTGCATATTTTTGCAAACAAAATGTATTTCCTGTGCATAAAAAGAAGTTTCTTCAACACAATATAAGTTTCTGCAGAGAAAACACTACTTAAGTGCAGAAAGTATGTTTCCTGTATTATATTACTTTGGGTCTCCCTTTTTTGTTGAGGAAGCATGTTTTGTGTGCATTATTCAAATGGATTGGAATTTTAGAGTTTTAAAAATGTTTTCCTTCCTAAAATAAATCATAGGCCTCATATATATATGCACAGAATTTAGAGACAGGATGCATTTAATTACATTTGCACTTTCAAGATGCAAATCCAGTGTATTCCCTTTTCATTTATAGCCCCACTCAAAATTCCAGCTGGTGCTGAAGCTCAACATATAGCACCCATCCCAACTTCATTTCTTGGAGGTTATGGCCATGCAGGTTCACTCACATGAGCATTTCTCCAATCCAACTCTCTGGATGCCTTGCCCAGATAAATGCTATGAAAAGTTATGGCAACTTAAAAAAATGTTGGACCCAGTTTCAAAGCAGTATATTTCACGATGGCAACACACTGCAGTTACACAAATATGTTACAAATGGTTTAATGAGTTATCAAATTATCCTATTTTACTAGCAATTTTTGAGTCTAAAAGAACCCTCTTCAAATGGAGAATATCTCATTATGCTTTGTGTTGCGGGGTTGCCATCTTGTGAATGACCGAGGCTAGGAGCTATTTGGGAGAGGCATCCAGCAGGAATAATTTCAAACTCTTTGCCCCATCCTTTCAAAAGGTAAGAGTTTCATTCATCTGCAGTTTGTGGTCGCAGAGACAACGATTTCAAATGAGGTTCATCTTTTTGAAACACCTTGTATATACTGATAAGAACAGATACTACACTTGAAAGAAAACTAAAATATACCTACGTTTATGATTTAAAAGAGAATTGGCTAAAAATGATGTATCAATGGTACACGACCCTAAAGAAGATAGCAAAATTTACTAAAGATTACAATCACAATTGTTGGAAGTGTGAGAAACAAGAAGGATCTTTTTACCATATGTGGTGGTCATGTATAAAGATCAGGCACCACCTAAAAAATATGACGAGACTCACCAAAATTATAAAGCCGTCAAAAGGAAGAGGGAGTATGGTTGGAAAACAGTTGCATAGATTTGAATTTCTCTTTAAATTAAATGTTGAAATATATCCCACTGAAATATAACAATATCAGGGGAGTTTAGATCAGAGAAGGGGAGAGACATTTAGTATTTTAAAAGGTAGGAAATGAGAAACACTAGAACTTGAGAGTAATTCTTCAAATGAATTCCACTGTCATCATTCCAATATTAATCAGACTGAGGTAATATTATGAGTTTGTTCTGTAACACACACTAGGCCACTATAGTTTCTTAGTGGCTGCTGTGAAACTGACTTTAAGAATACTTTGACTATGAAGGTACACACACTGAGGCTGGTATAAGTTAATAAAAGAACGAGAATGTTTATTGAACAAGCTTGAATTAATTCAGGTACAAATGCTTAATGGTTTCAGAAAGTTTCTGGCATGAAAAGTTTGTGGTTGCGTTAGAATAAAAATCTTAAATACTTCTGGGTTACAAGTCTTCAAAGTTCCACCACAGAAAATTACTTCAGGAAATTAATCTCTGACAGTAACTCCCAAAACTGCTCCTTAGGAATCTAGCCAAAAATACCCTGAACTAGACTTCCCTTGGAATTGAACAGTCCACTAACTGGGCTCTGCTCCACATCAGTATTCTAGCTATCTACTAATAGCTATTCTGAATACCTCTCAAAAGACTAACCCAATCTTCTTCTCAAAACCCAAACTCACTCTGAACTAACACCAACTCTTCCTCTCTCTCTCATACCCAAACTCCAACTCCAACTGACTAACTGGGACCTCAAGCCTCTGTTTTAAAAGGATACTTTTTTCCTCTAGACCACTTAAGCTCTGCCCCCATCTTTCTAGCTAGTCCTAGCCTCCTTATTTTCCCTCTAAGACTTGAACATACCTCCTCAAGGAAAAACTAACTAAAATGGCTTCCACCCTGTTCCCTTTTCTAAAATGGACACTGTGGCTTCGCCAGGCCCACTCCCTTAGGCTTCAGCCAGCCAGTTAAGGTAAGGGATTCATTACATCATGTGACAAAGCAAGAGGATTTTAGAAAGAAATTCATGAATTATGCCAGAAAATATTGAAAGAAAAATTCCTAATGCATCCCGAGTATTTTTTATTAGGGATGACAAACATGAACTGGAATACGAATAAAGATAAACTCTTCACATATGCAACTACAGAAGAGATGTTAGTCTATGCCCGAGTATGGAGACAAAAAAGTCCTACCATCAAGAGAAGAATGGATTGAGAAAATGCTAGAAATTATGAGCATGGATAAATTAACATCACTAGTCTCAAAGTCACAAGGTAGATATATAAAAACAACAGACTGGACTCCTTTTACAGATTGGCTGAAGGAAAAAAAGGAAAATTATTAATCTAAATAGAAGATGCCATCGCAAAAAGCAAAAAGCAGCAAAAAGGACTATAAGAAAAATTAAAACCAATATAGGAAAGAATGGAAGCACAAATACCCATATACCTAACCTTCTCTGTACCTCCACATGTTTTCCACCCCTTTGGATACCCCCCTCCTTTCTCTCTCTCTCTTTCCCCTTTTCTCTTCTCTTTTTTTTCACTCAACTACCCCTTTTCCCTTCTGTTTTTAACCCCCTTTCCCATTTGTAAATGCAATTCGGAAAATGTATTGTCGAAGGCTTTCATGGCTGGAATCACTGGGTTGTTGTAGGTTTTTTCGGGTTATATGGCCATGTTCTAGAGGCATTCTCTCCTGACGTTTCGCCTGCAGCTATGGCAAGCATCCTCAACAAAAATTCCCCAGGCACTAACAAGCCACACCAAAAAACTGCCAGGCCATCAAATGCTAATCAAGGTGGCCAGTTGAAACATTCACACTTAGCTCCAGCAGACAAGAGTTCTTTGTCCCCCCTAGTCATTCCACAGATATATAAACCCAATTTTCCTAGTTCCAACAGACCTCACTCCTCTGAGGATGCTTGCCACAGATGCAGGCAAAGCGTCAGGAAAGAATGCCTCTAGAACATGGCCATATAGCCTGAAAAAACCTACAACAACCAAGTAATTTAGAAAATTCTAATAATTTTTTTAAAAAAGAAACACCTTGTATATACCAAAGGGAAGAGGAATAGCAAATATTGGTCATCTCATATTTTATAAATGTAAATTGACTCACACTCTGCTCACAAAAAGAACATTGCCCCCAGCTGTCATGGAGGCTCCTATTTTATATACTGTACCTAAGGGCTGCCTAAATTTTTGTACCTAAAGTTTGGCTGGCTACTAGATGAAAATATTCAGCAAATACTCTAAATCAGTCAATGAGAAGTACTTACAGCACTGGATTTGGACCAGGGGAATCTAATCCCAGAAAATTACCTTTTGTATTGCATGACAAGAGTAACAAAACACTCCACTGACCTCCTTGGAGGGAGGTTGGGTGTTAAAAAACTCCAGTAAGAATACACTGCACTCTTTCAGGAAAAATTACTACCAACAAATGAAAGCTAATGTGGAACCCAAGTAGAAGCCTAGGAGTAACGGAACAGCTACAATGGGTAGTCCCTGAAAAAGAGATTTCCTTTCAATATGTTCTCTCTGCACAGCAAGGATGCCCTTGCGGAGTAAATAAGATCAGACTTCCTAAATAAAGGGGTTTCCAGGTTTGTTTGTTGGTGTTAGAGGACAGGGTTTTTTATTTAAAAACCAAGGAATAAAAATTGATGTGAAGCAAATTGCTTTGGCCAGAAACTCTATGTTCAAAAGAGCTGTAGCAGGAAAGCAATTACTGACTGTCAAAAACCTGTCAAGGCATCAGAGTGACCTGCCATGATTCTCATCACTGCATACTGCCTGCCTGCCTCCTTGTGATGCTCTATGGGATGATGAGCAAAGAAATAGGGACTCACAGAGGAACCAGGGGTACAAGCAACCTGGTCTAGGTTGCAAGCATATGGCTACGAATAATTATAGTCTAAATTATAATTGTATTGTTGAAGGCTTTCATGGCTGGAATCACTAGGTTCTTGTGGGTTTTTTCGGGCTATAGAGCCATGTTCTAGAAGCATTTCTCCTGACGTTTCGCCTGCATCTATGGCAAGCATCCTCAGAGGTTGTGAGGTCTGTTGGAAGTAGGAAAAATGGGTTTATATATCTGTGGAATGGCTGGGGATGTTAGGCAAGCCCCCACCCTGGCAGTCTTCAGGAAGAGCTTGAAAACTTGGATGTTCTAGTGTGCCTTCACTGAATGAATGAACAATAATTCCCTGATCTGACCAATTCCTGCAAATGCCCTCGGAAGCACTTTATTTCATCTGTTAGTGCTATCAAACCCTATTTTACCCTCCGGACCCCCTGTCCAGATACATTACACTGCTGTTTCACCCAGTGTTTTTAATCTTTTAATCTATTAGATTGGCCCTGCTCATAGTGATTGATTTCTGTGTTTTAAACGTTGTGATTTTATATTGTTAATGTGTTATTTATAATAGTTTTTATATTGTATTTTTATTTACTTATTGATTGATTGATTACATTTTATTGCTGTATGCTGTTTATACTGATTTTTTGTTTTTTGTGTTGTTTTGCTGGGATTGGCCTCATGTAAGCTGCCCCGAGTCCCCTTGGAGAGATTGGGGGGGGGGGGGGGTATAAATAAAGATTATTATTATTATTATTATTATTATTTTACTGGCACAAAAGCACAGTATGTCACAGCAAACGAGATCTATATGCTGGATTTCGTATCACAAAATCAAAAGTCGAACACTTCCCAAGCATCTAGGACTGTGTGATGTATTTTTGAATGATGCATGCAGATCCAAGTAAGGTGGCCTTTTGCAGTTGACAGATCATGATTTTGTCGATGTTTATTGTTTCCAAATGCCGGCTGAGATCTTTTGGCACAGCACCCAGTGTGCCAATGACCACTGGGACCACCTGTACTGGTTTATGCCAGAGCCTTTGCAGTTCAATTTTGAGGTCTTGATAACGGCTGAGTTTTTCTTGTTGTTTTTCCTCAGTGCGACTGTCACCCGGTATGGGGACATCAATAATCCAGACTTTTCAGTTCCAGTGAATAATCTGAGCCACAGAGTTGTGTCTTTTTTTGTAGTCCGTCTGTGCGATTTTCTTGCAGCAGCTGAGGAGATGGTCCATGGTTTCATCCACTTCCTTGCACAGTCTGCATTTTGGGTTGATTTTTCAATCTTGGCCTTAATTGCATTGGAATATTGTGTCCAATTCTGGGCACCACAATTGAATGTTGACAAGCTGGAATGTGTCCAGAGGAGGGCGACTCAAATGATCAAGGGTCTGGAGAACAAGCCCTATGAGGAGCGGCTTAAGGAGCTGGGCATGTTTAGCCTGAAGAAGAGAAGGCTGAGAGGGGATATGATAGCCATGTATAAATATGTGAGAGGAAGCCACAGGGAGGAGGGAGCAAGCTTGTTTTCTGCTTCCCTGGAGACTAGGATGCGGAACAATGTCTTCAAAGTACAAGAAAGGAGATTCCTTCTGAACACGAGGAAGAACTTCCTGACTGTGAGAGCCGTTCAGCAGTGGAACTCTCTGCCCCGGAGTGTGGTGGAGGCTCCTTCTTTGGAAGCTTTTAAACAGAGGCTGGATGGCCATCTGTCAGGGGCGATTTAAATGCAATATTCCTGCTTCTTGGCAGGGGGTTGGACTGGATGGCCCATGAGGTCTCTTCCAACTCTTTGATTCTATGATTCTATGGTTCTGATGACTTATTATTATTATTATTATTATTATTATTATTTTACTGACAGAGCCTTTGCAGTTCAATTTTGAGGTCCTGATAACGGCTGAGGTTTTCCTGTTGTTTTTCCTCAATGCGACTGTCACCCGGTATGGGAATATCAATAATACAGATTTTTTTCTTTTCCACAATCGTGATTTCTGATGTATTGTGTTCCAAAACTATTATTATTATTATTATTATTATTATTATTATTATTATTATGGGAGCTGTTCACTATCCTATGTAGAGAAAAGCAGCTGGGGGCGGGGTGGTGGTGGGGTGGTGGCAGATGCTATTTAGCCCATGGAAGCAGCAGACAGAAAAGAGTTAAACTTCTTTCATACACAGCTTTTCTGTTTCAAAATGCTATTTCACAAAAAACAAAAAAAACAAAAACCCAAACACTCTCCCTTGAAGAAACACAACTGTTAGAATATTGGTCTGTACCCTTTATGTGTAACATTGATTTTGTCTATGCAATCGTCCAAACTGATAATAGATTATCATTAGCTAATATTTTATGGATGCAGAGATGAATAACTAGCTGTACTAACCACTGTTGTCCAAATGCAAAAAACTAGCAAATAGGGGTCCCACTTAAATGACTAAAACACAGCTGGGGATGTGTAATATTTACAACGTTTATCTCCCTGCTTCTGGAAATGTATGAAATTGAAATCAGGAGCATATGGGAGCAACGTGCTTACTAGGATTGCTAGAGTGGAGTTGTATAGGGGTGGTTGATTAAAGGGAAGAGAAGAAGGAAGCTGGGGGACACAGAAATGGGAAGAATGACAAAAGGAAAGACACTGCTAAAATGTCAAAAGTGCTCCTTGAGAAATCCGAGATTGCAGAACCACAGTGGATAAGGACATTAAAGCTAAACTAACAAGCCAACTCTACAGAGATCGGTGGGGTAAAATGGCTAATCAACCCCCTGTGAATCTCAGAGCTTCTTCTCCTATTTTTTCCCGAGGATTTAAAGGTGATGGCGGGAGAGGGGAGTCTCCGCTTCTTTCAATTGTGTTTTATATCAGCAGTCCCCTTAACATCAGCCGCCAGTGCAGTTCACGGAGTTGGCAAGGCAGCAGCAGACCCTTTGATTTTACACAGTAATTTACTGCAGCCAGAATGTTAATAGCTAGGGATTACAGTTAAAATTTCCAACCTCCATATTATATTGTTAGCAACCGCACAACAAAGAAATAGTTGCTAAGGCAAGGAGGTTTGACACTTTTCTGGTCTCTTGCTCCCTCTCGATCTTTCCCCCACTTTATTTTATCCCCTCCTCCAAGGTGACACCAGGACAATTTAGATGCTCGCCTCACCAGGTTTTATTGGAGCTCTGTGACTGGGCCAGCAGCAGGTTCTCTGCTAATGAACCGTATTGATTTCATATTCTCTTGTTGTCTGCTTAAATGGCAAGCAGCATATCTGATAGATTAAATAACCACACAATAGCTTGGCTGACATCTCAATCACTCCACTGTTAGGTCTCTAATGAATTTTACAGCCCAGCAAAATGGAAGAAATTAAGGTCAAAGTCCAAAGAAGAAAGCATAAATCACCACAACGAACTATGAAATGTTTAGAAGAGGAGCTCATCCGTACAGTCCTCCTTAGCACTTCTTCCTCACCTTTGGCCACCATTAAGAGCTCCAGCCTGTTAAAAAAACGGAGATTACAGAGACAATCTCTGTCCTACCACAGCAACAGCAGGTGATGGTGACGTTCAGCTGAAAGGAGGACAAGACCTATCGGATTCCGCTCTACACCAAGAATATTGCTCAGTACTCTCTAGAATCGTGATGGTGAACCTATGACACACGTGTCAGCACTGACACACATGGCTATTTTTGATGACACATGCATACAGAGAAGTGTGTCATCAAAAATAGCCATGTGTGTCAGTGCTGACACGTGTGTCATAGGTTCACCATCACCATCAGAGAAGTACACCTTATAAGAGCCAATCTAATTCCATCCTTAAATTTGTAAAAGGCTCTACAAATTTAACATCTGCATGTTTGAGCACTGTTCACTCCATAACTCAGCATGGATTATACATTTTTCTTATTTAAACTATAAATATGGCAAAATTACCTTTATTTTTTCTCTAAGTTGACACCCCACCCAAGTTATGGTCAGGTTGTTGGCAAATTTTGACACACCAAGCTCAAAAGGTTGCCCATCACCGCTCTAGAATGATGGGTAAGAGAATCTGGCAAAATGGCACTACCTAAAAGAATCCCACACCTTATGTGACTGTGGAGCAGAACAGACAATTCCGCATCTGTATGCTTGTCCACTATGCCCTGCCTCATGTACAGAGGAAGAATTGGAGGCTACAGACAATGCCATTGCTGTTGCCTGTTTTGGTCAAAAGATGTTTAGCCGCCTGTGCTCCTTCTATTTTTATTGGTTTTATACTAGTTTATGCAATGCTTTTGATATGAAATAAAATAACCTTTTCATTGTTCCCTACATAAAAACTTACTTCAGATAGTCTAGAAACTTAAGCAAGTGCAGAATGCAACGGCCACTCATTTGAATAGAGCCCCAGTTGTGGACCAGCAGTTCTGGCCATAAGTTTGTTTCTTATTCCAGTTCAAAGTTCCACTTTTGATTCTAAAAGTCTTAGGGCCTCATTAAACACACAGAACCCACTGGCTCCCATCCCATGATATAGATACTCCACTTAGGCAGAAAAAACGAAATGCAAAGATACAGAATGGGGGACAATGCCTGGCTCGAGAGCAGTATGTGTGAAAAAGATCTTAGAGTCCTCGTGGACAAGTTAAACATGGGCCAACAATGTGATGTGGCGGCAAAAAAAGGCAAAGGGATTTTGGCCTGCATCAATAGGAGCATAATGTCTAGGTCCAGGGAAGTAATGCTACCCCTCTATTCTGCTTTGGTTAGACCACACCTGGAATATTGTGTCCAATTCTGGGCACCACAATTCAAGAGAGATACTGACAAGCTGGAATGTGTCCAGAGGAGGGCGACTAAAATGATCAAGAGTCTGGAGAACAAGCCCTATGAGGAGTGGCTTAAGGAGCTGGGCATGTTTAGCCTGAAGAAGAGAAGGCTGAGAGGAGATATGATAGCCATGTATAAATATGTGAGAGGAAGCCACAGGGAGGAGGGAGCAAGCTTGTTTCCTGCTTCCCTGGAGACTAGGACGCGAAACAATGGCTTCTAACTACAAGAGAGGAGATTCCATCTGAACATGAGGAAGAACTTCCTGACTGTGAGAGCCATTCAGCAGTGGAACTCTCTGCCCCGGAGTGTGGTGGAGGCTCCTTCTTTGGAAGCTTTTAAACAGAGGCTGGATGGCCATCTGTCAGGGGTGATTTGAATGCAATATTCCTGCTTCTTGGCAGGGGGTTGGACTGGATGGCCCATGAGGTCTCTTCCAACTCTTTGATTCTTTGATTCTATGATTCCACTACAAAGCATGAAACTAATATATATATATATATATTAGAGTGTATCATAGAAGTCTGCTAATTTAATGGAACATGTGTTTGGTCCTATAGTCTCCATAAATTTGACAGGATGGATTTGGGAAATTTCATCAAGATAAAAGCCAGGGACAGTTAACCTAATCAGCACCTTCCAGACGAATGTGTGAAGTGCAATGATATCATTGTATTTTACATTCCTCTAGATAAGGGGTCCTCAAACTAAGGCCTGGGGGCCGAATGCGGCCCTCCAAAGTCATTTACCTGGCCCTCGCTTAGGGTCAACCTAAGTCTGAAATGACTTGAAAGAACACAAAACAACAACAATCCTATCTCATCAGCCAAAAGCAGACCCACACTTCCCATTGAAATACTAATAAATTTATATTTGTTAAAATTGGTCTTCATTTTAATTATTGTATTGTTTTTAAGTGGTTTTTGCACTACAAATAAGATATGTGCAGTGTGCATAGGAATTCATTCATGTTTTTTTCAGATTATAATCCTCCAACAGTTTGAGGGACTGTGACCTGGCCCTCTGTTTAAAAAGTTTGTGGACCCCTGCTCTAGATTCTGGGATGCAATTCTTCTCCCTCCCTCTCTCTGAAAATGAATTATTTTAGGATAAAATTGAGACTGACTTCTATGAAATAAATGTGTTTAACATTTCTTAAATGGCATTTACATTTCAATGCAGCTTTCTTTTCTTAAAAAAGAGAGAGATCAAACAGACCTACCAATCAGCATATACAAAAATCCCTAATACATTGTAATAAGAAGCTACAATCCTAAAACTCCAAAAACCTTGAGGGACCAGAGCCAGGGGATGGCTGTGACCTCTATGTCCACCTTCTAAGTTTCAAAGAAGGAGCCCTGGGAAATACTAAATGGAACTGGTCTAATACAGTAAGGCTATTCTTATTATGCCCTAGCTGATCGGCAGCTTGAATGGGCACCTCACCTTGGACTAAAACTTCTACAAAATCACAGTCCCTTTCAAAGTGCTAGCACAGCAGAAAAAAAGTAATTTGGGGTGAAGAAGAAGGTTTAGAAAGCAATACTGAGGGGGTGAGTCTTGATCACTTATTTGTTTTCTAAAGGATATAATTTGAACAAGTGCAAACATACGCTCGTTTCTCTCATTCATTTTTGTCGTTGCGTCTCCCCTCCCCACCTCCAGACTCTGAAACTGTGTATTTATCCTGACAGCTCCATCAGGACACATAGGTGCAATGAAAGCTGCAATAAGTCTCTTTCTCTCTCTCTTTAGCACCAGGGCTGTCATGATTCCTATTCCACCCCATTCCTGTTTCGTGGATTGATATTTAGATTAAGGAGATAAACACAGCCAAAGAGTGTTGGGTTCTGACAGACAGACGAGAACTTCAGATCTGTCACTCACTGTGCTACCTAGTAATTCCTCTTTGTTCTTTCTCCTCACTTTATTTACAGAGATGAATTGATAAGAATATTTAAAAGGAACAAAGAACTCAGCAAAAACACCAAGACAAAATGGAAAAGGAGGCACTTGTGTTTAGCTTTCCAGACAATTTGGAATCTCTCTCACCTTTGATTACTTAACTATTTACTGTTTCACATGTTTGCAGGTTTTCCTCCCCTAGTACTGATAAAGAATTCAATTTTCTTTTAAACGGTGGGGGAAATTGGAAGAGATTTTGTTCTATTTAAGCACAGCTGGAGTTTTAGGACTCTAGGGGATAGCGAACAATGAGATCAATTAAGATGCCAATTGTAAGAGGCAGCAGGGGAAGGTGGGAGAAGTGTGGGGTGAGGAGAAAAGCAAGCAAGAGCAAAATGTGCCCCTTTGGAGGACACAGGAAAACTACGACCCCTTCCTGTTATATTGCTCCTTGTTTCACATTTGCAGAAGAAGATGTGGTCTGTCAGCTTAAAGGTTTCCAATATGATTAGCAGGACAGAAACATTGGCAGCCATTTAATAGAAATATTGAGTTTTAAGAGAACTATTTTTTGTGTGTGTCAGGAGCGACTTGAGAAACTGCAAGTTGTTACACTAAGTCCTTGCAGGACCAAGTATGTGTGTGTGAAGAAAAACCTTAGTGTTTAATTATCATGTACAGCTGGAAATGTAGGTCAACCAGCAAGCTTGGGTGTGACCCAAGGTGCTATAGCTGTTTGAGTTTTTAGAATACACTAGCTGTACTCGCCACGCATTGCTGTGGCCAACCTTCCCTCCTTCTTTCTCTCCTTTTTTATTTCTCTCCTTCCTTCCCTCTTTTTCTTTCCCTTCTTTCTTCCTTCTTTACCTGTTTCTTTTCTCGCTTCCTTTGCTCTTTGGTTCCATCCTTCCTTGTTTCTTTCCTTCCTTCCTTCCCTCTTTCTTTCGTTCCTTCTCTCCTTCCTTCCTTCTCTACCTTTCTTTCTTTCCTTCTCTCCTTCCTTCCTTTTCTACCTTTCTTTCTTTCCTTCTCCCCTCCTTCTTTGCCTCTTTCTCTCCCTCCTTTTCTCTCTCCTCCTCTCCTTCCTTCCTTCCCTTCTTTCTTTCCCTCTTTCTTTCCTTCCCTTCTTCTTTCCCTCCTTCTCTCTTTCCTTCTCTACCCTTCTTTCTTTCTCTCCTTCCCTCCTTCCTTTCTTCTCTACCCCCTTTCTTTCCTTCTTTCCTTCCCTCCTTCTTTCCCTCCTTCTCTCCTTCCTTCTTTCTCTACCTTTCTTTCTTTCCTTCTCTCCTTCTTTCCCTTTTTCTCTCCCTCCTTCTCTCCCTCCTTCCTTCTCTACCCTTCTTTCTTTCTCTCCTTCCCTCCGAATAGAGACCCCTCGTCTCTCGTTCTGGGGTTTACACATGAATTGAGGGTGAAATAGAGAAGCGTGCCAAGAGGAAGGCATGTCAAGCCAACCCCGACCAGGACCATCTCCCACCTGGAAACCCACCTGGAGACCTGTATGTTCTCACTGCGGGAGAACATACAGGTCAAGAATAGGGCTCCGCAGTCACCTACGTACTCACAACCAGTACACTAAACTTGGAAGACAATCTTACTCGTTCAATAAGGGATTACCTAAGTAAGTAAACTTCTCAAGAGGCTCTCACTCAAGTTTCTCATTTTTAATTTCCTTTTCGTAGTCTTAGTCTAGGGCTGAACACACTTGACTTCACTCAACAAGACTTGGCCAATGTTCTAGGTCAGGTCCCCTGGACAAAGGGAAGCAGCTTCTGGCCAGGAGAGTGAGGTATTTTTGATTGGAGTTGCCTGTTCATCAGGCCTGGTTTGTTTTCCATTAGTGTATTCTAAGCCGCCCTCTGAGCACCTCTTCAGCTACTTCTCTCACGCTCCTCTTTTTCATTGCCCTTTCCAGGTTGTTGCTGGTCAATAGACTTATAGTGGCTCAGTATCCTCTAACTCAGGGGTCCTGACTGAACTTCCTGACTGTGAGAGCCGTTCAGCAGTGGAACTCTCTGCCCCGGAGTGTGGTGGAGGCTCCTTCTTTGGAAGCTTTTAAACAGAGGCTGGATGGCCATCTGTCAGGGGTGATTTGAATGCAATATTCCTTCTTCTTGGCAGGGGGTTGGACTGGATGGCCCATGAGGTCTCTTCCAACTCATTGATTCTATGATTCTATGATTCTATACAGTCCAAAAGCATAAAATGACAAAAGTGTTCTTTTGAAGGTGAGAACAACTAAGTGATCCCTGAGATCAGTGGTAAGAGAACTTTCATGCCATTATCTGTACATCTACAATCCATTTAAAACCAGCATTATAAATGATTCACCTATTCACCCCACACCCCCAGTGGATACTAACATCCTAATATATACAATGGAATAGTGAAATGATGTCCCTTATATAAAATGACAAAATCAAGATTTGCTGTTTGGATTTTAAAAATGGGTGGAATTCATGGATACAGAATCCATGGATATGGAGAGCTGACTAAACTGTGGAAATAGGAAAGCCCTCCTCTGGCACTGTTATTGTTCCAGCAGTGTATCTCTCTGTTGGGACTTGTCATTTTCTATATCCAAGAAAGAAGAAAATAAGATCTAAGCTGGGAATCAAAAGCAGAGCCTCAGAGAGTTTAACAAAAGCAATCTCAAGACTGGTACCAAGAGATTCAAACAGGCTAAAGTAAGTGATCTGAAGTCTAATCCAGCAGGTTACACTGGGAACAGAGCAAGCATAAAGAATGCTTTGAACTGAATTATATGAGTCTACACTGCCAGATAATCTGGAATAAGCAGATCCTGGCATATAGGGCAGTGTAGATCCAACCTCAGTGAATAAAACCTACTGGCTCTGGGAAGGCTTTTAAGGTGTGAACAGCTTTAATTTCTCACAACAGTTCTACCTACTATATCAAATTAGTTTGATGCTTAATTATGCCTTTAATAGCTACCGGTCTTTTATTGATTATGCTGTATTTTTTAGTTTTATCTGATGTTAACTGCCTTGAGCTTTTAAGAAGAAGTGTTTTTTATTTTTTTTATTTTTTAAAAAAACTAGGAAATAAACCCAGAAGCTACAAGGGCCAAAATCTTTGCAATTCTTTGCTATGTAATTGAGGCTAAAAGTGGTCCCATCTGCACCACCATATAATGCAGTTTCAGAACACAGTTCAATTACACTGAATTGCATTATATGCCAGTGTAGACCGATATAATCCAGTTCAATGTAGTTAAACCACATTCAGAAACTGCATCACATGGCAGTGTAGATGGAGCCTGGGAGGAAGATGGAGCTAAAGCAGCAGCACATTTAGTACAGATGTCCTGAACCATGGCACTGATATTTCAGAGGTTTCTGCAGATTAACACCTCTTTGCTCTATTGTTTGGTACTTCAGTTTGGAGGGACAAATACTGTAATTCACTGCATAACAGTCACCACCACATAATCATCACATCCCCTTATTTTTGGCTCCAAAAATTGGCCTCCCGCCTTACTGTGGGTAATTGTCACACCAATGTTTGGGGCTCAGATTCTCCTTTCCTTCCTTCTTTTTTCCAAAGGCAAGGCAGTTTTTAAATATCTAAACTTGAGCTCTTTGAAAATTGGATCCTCCATCCTCTTTCCTCCTTTTCATCGATGAAAGGCAGCTTTTTTTTAAAAAAAGAAAACAAATCAGAAACAGAACTGATTGTTTTTGGCTGGATCATTTCTCCTCCTCCTTTTGATGGGGAGATATTGGAAATGCTGAATCCTAGTTAACTTGCTGTAAGCTGCTCCTTAGAAAAAAAAATATGAAGACATGCCCCTTGCATTTAGAAGATATAATTTGATATTTCTATGATGTTAAAGTGACATAGTAATGATGTTATGTATGTAGATGCATGTTTCTTTGTTTGCCTGCATTTGAAGATCTATAAAAGGGAAAGTCAACACCTTTATCCTCACTCTGGTTCACTTTTGGATGAGATTCCATGCCAGGGTCTCAGCTGAAAATAAAAACGTACTTTTCTGTCTCCCAGAAAGGATTGCTCTTGGTATTATCTCTCCTATCTGCTGCTACACTTTGTCTGAGGTAAAGCAGTTTTTTAAAAACCCAGAAACTGGAGAATCAAAGGCAACAGTTGTGTCCTTGTTTTTTGTTGAAAAAGGAGATAAAAATTGTGACTATTAAATATGATATATAATGTGGATGGATGAGAGGTCCAAAGATTGCTAGGAAGGGTTCTGTACATTGAAGTCACCAACTCTCTTTTTGAGATTGTTACTTCGCTGAATGGCAGACTATCCTTACTTTCAGACTGCTCTATGAATTAATACAATTACTCAGACTCTTTCCTGACTGTCAGACTGCTCTATGAATTAATACAATTGCTCAGCACTTGGCAGCCGGGGCACACAGTTTGCAGCTTCATCAGCTTGGCAATAGCCTGTTGGCTCCCAACCCTGCTCATAGATGAAGAGTGGAGGTATGCCAGCTTTTCGGCACCTTTTGTCTCTTTTGCCTTGTGTGAAAACCCAACAAATGAAAAGAAAAATAGACATCACAGCAACAGCAATTACTCCTATCTGATTTTAGTTTTAGTGATAAGGGCATCAAGATAAATAATGAATAACATCACATGGAAACACCCAAGTTAATTACCAAGCACACAGAAACTAAGAGTTTATGTGCCAGATATTTTACAGGCACAAATTTCCCACACAGGGCCACAACCTGCAGCACAAAGCCACAGCAGTCAATAAACAACGGGACAACACCTGAGGTCAGATGCCTAGTTTAATGAGTGCATGACAGACCCTGTGGCCATAACCTTTCTTTCCTAAGAACAGGGGTTCTCAAACGTTTTCAGTCATGGAACACCTTTGAAATGTGAAATTCAAGGCAGATACAAACCATATTTGATAAAAAAATGTGAATAATATTGATGAAGCGAGGCAGTTTCATAATGTTATTATGCAAGACATTCAGTTCCAACATTCAAAATTCACGTTTTCTCCACCAATTACAGATAGAACTACATGCAAAAGAGAAAAAAGAAAAAAAAGAAAAAAGTGACAAAACTGTAAGACAAAACATTTGAGAATGAATTCAGAGTCAATATTGCAGAGCCATAATTTGTTACACACATACAATGAGTCTAGTCTCTGTGTCTGTCTGGCAGCGGGAAGTACTGTCTTAATGCATTGTGTACCATTCTGCTATTTTAGTTCCCAAGGGCTGGCTGGCAAACTATAGAGCAGTGGTTCTCAACCTGTGGATCCCCAGGTGTTTTGATCTCCCAGAAATCCCAGCCAATTTACCAACTGTTAGGTTTTCTGGGAGTTGAAGGCCAAAACATCTGGGGACTCACAGGTTGAGAACCACTGCTATAGAATCTATAGTTTGTGTTTCATATGGAAGGTGCTAAATATATTTTCTATTCTACTCAATACTTTTCTAGACGTCACTCATTATATTGAGATTCTTTCCCCATTTATCTCTATAATTATAACAACAACAACAACAACAACAATTATTTATAACAATTTATTTACAACATTTCTACCCCACCCTTCTCAACCCCCGAGGGAGGACTCAGAGCGGCTAACACCGGCAACAATTCGATGCTACAATATCACAATGTAACAACAATATAAAGCCATAAATACACAATAGATTAAAAACAATAACATTAGTTATACAATCATATAGCTGTTTCCATTATTATCACAATCATATAGTCCAGTTCAATGTCCAAAGTGTCATTATGCCTTCTAGCCAAAGGCCTGGTTCCACAACCATGATTTCAGTTCTTTCCTAAAGGAAAGGAGGGAGGATGCCAATCTAATCTCACTGGGGAGCGAGTTCTAAAAGTGTGTGTGGGGGGTCACCACCGAGAAGGTCCTGTCCCTCATCCCCATCAGATGCGTTTGCATCTGGCGGGACTGAGAGCAGGGCCTCGCCGGTGGATCAAACTATGAGGTGGAACATAGAGGGAGATACGTTTAGAGAAGTAAGATGGGCCAGAGCCATTTGGGCTTTATAGGCCAGGACTATTGTGCTCGGAAATGAACCGGCAGCCAGTGGAGTTGATATAACAGGGTGGTGGTGTGCTCCCGATGAGCTGCCGCCTGTTGGACTAGTTGAAGTTTCTGAACAGTCTTCAAAGGCAACCCCATGTAGAGAGCATTGCAGTAATCTATTACAACAACAACAACAACAACAACAACAACAACTGTAATTGAAATGCTTACATTTTTGTGGAGCACTTTGAATTGTTTCGAGGAATACCAAGTGCTCTGTGGAGCACAATTTGAGAAACTCTGCTTTAGAGGATACTGGACCAGAGAAAATGGCCAAAGGAGAACATCTGCTGTATGAAGTGGCTGCCTCATTCTGCCTAATGGTAGCTCCATTCCTGGTGCGTGATACATTCCCTCTAGCCACATATGTTTCTCTTCTAGGCCTGGCTCACATACAGTATATACAAAATTTTCTTTTCACTTTTTATTGTCTGTAAAGCCTTGTATTTTACAAGAAATCGAACTTGGTTAATTAACATTACCCTAGATAGTCTGATACAAAACAACACGAAAGCACTATTAAATCCACAAATATCAATAAAATAACCAGAATTCCTTCAAACCATCTGATTGATATCCAAGAGCCATTCTACACAAGCAATACCTGGCTCAAGGTTGGGGCGACTACAAAACGTACAGCCCCAAAATCCAGCCAGAAACAGCATGATAAAAAAAGTCACTGGAAATTCTGGATTAAACTATAAAATCAACTGAAGCCCATCTATGTATAAATACTGCCAAAGGAACAAAGAGTATCTCTCCCTTATTCATGCATTTCAGCATATTATTATTATTATTATTATTATTATTATTATCTTTATTTATACCCTGCAAAATCTCCCGGAGGACTCGATGCGGCTTACAAAGGCCAAGGCCACCAACAACAATAACATACACATACACAATAAAGTCATAAGCAAATAAAAACATCAAGCAAAGCATTAGAACAATAAAAAAACAATCACACAGTGACACATTTAAAAACCAAGTGCCGGGCCAAGTGTAATAGACAAAAATTTAAAAGTGCTGGACTTGACAGGTGATATGTAGAGGTATTTGGAGGGAGGTGCAATGAATTACAGTAATCCAATCTAGAACTTGATGCCTGGAGTTTCCTATTCTGGAAAGGCACACTGGAACAGCCAGGTCTTCAGATTCTTCCTAAAGACAGCCAGTGTTGGGGTTTGTCTGATGTCCTTGGGGAGAGAGTTCCAGAGTCAGGGGGCAACCACAGAGAAGGCCCTGTCCCTTGTCCCCACCAGACGCGCCTGTGACGCAGGTGGGATTGTGAGCAGGGCCTCTCCAGATGATCGAAGGGAACACGTGGGTTCATATATGGAGATGCGGTCACACAAATAAGCAGGTCCCAAACCATTTAGGGCTTTGTAAGTAAGCACCTACACCTTGAATTGGGACTGGAAGATGGATGGCAGCCAATGGAGCTCCTTAAACAGGAGGGTTGACCTCTCTCTGTAAGGGGTGCCAGTTAACATCCTGGCTGCCGATCGTTGGACCAGTGGGAGTTTCCGAGACGTTTTCAAGGGCAGCCCCACGTAGAGCGCATTACAGTAATTCAATCTAGAGGTGACCAAGGCATGGACCACCCCGACCAGACCAGCCTTTACGAGGTACGGTCGCAGTTGGCGCATGAGTCTCAGTTGTGCAAAAGCCCTCCCGGCCACCGCCAACACCTTTTTGGGGGAGGCGGGGGGAAGGACCCTGTTCTGGTGGTACTAGAGAGTTAGGGCTGCCAGACATGGCAAGGCTTTTTCAGTGTTGGCCCCTTTGTTGTGGATCTCCCTTCTATCTGGGATTCATTCAATTCCCACGTTTGTCTTTCATGTGCCAATTAGAAAAAAAATCTTGTATAGGATTTTAGGGAATAATACAATGATTAATTTGCTTTGTCCTGCTATTTATATTTCTTTCATAACATTTTAAATATTTTTGCTTGTGGTTATCGATATTTGTAAATATTAGACATAGATTTTTGTGATTTTTCAGAACTGTAATTTTAGGTATTAATAATGTATAAATAAAGTGTGGTTTTAACTGCCTTCATGAAGATTGTTAGTGATCCTGAACTCTTATAATCAATAAAATTAACAAATAAATGCAAGTGAGTTTTCGCTGTGACCCTTCCCTTCTGCTACACTGAATGTGCAGGAATATAGTTGCATACCGCATCATTCATAACTTTGTTTATGAGTGTACAAGCATTCGCCCATCAATCCAGGGAACAAGCACAAAGGCGCTTTCTTACTCTCTTCTTCTCTCTCCATATATATATATTAAAAGACTGTTGGCTCCTGGTGTGATTCAGGGAAGGGTGTCAAAGCTCCCCGTATTGATTTAGGGTGCTCTTTGCTTTCTCAGCATCTCCTGTTCCTGGAGGCTATGAAGTTATACAACACCCAGCTTGTTCAAGAAGTGTGAAATTCGTTCTTGTTGACCTTTCAGTTATGTTATTAAAAGGTTTCATGGCCAGTTGTTCTGGGGGAAGATTGGGGAGGGTGTGCTTACTATTTCAATGCCGGCTGGTATTTGGGGTAGGATTTACCAATTTCTGCCTGAACTAGTGTTAGTAGAAGGCACAAATTTTACTTCTGCACTTTTTCTTATTGTGGGCAACCAACTGCAAATACTAATTCTTCAACTTAACTTGGCACCCAAGGGTAAGGTGTTGGATCTCTGTTGAAAACATTTGCTTAAAGGATGCAGTGGAAAATCATCGAAATATTCATGATCTCAACATACCATAAATAAGCCTGTCTCATTTATTACTTTATTTATTTACTGTATTTTTATTCTGCTTTTCTCTTGATATAGGGACTTATGGCAGCTAAAGCAAATATGATACAATAAATAAGAAAAACTGAACCAATACTGTTCATTAAAATGTAAATATAAAAATTAAAAATTTTTTTTGTCATGAAGCATATAAATTCAGATATAATAAAATATAATTAAAACTACATTTAAAAACTAGACAGCCCATCCAAAGTATCCCCAGCAGCCTGCCCCTCACCATTCCTCAAATGCCTGATGGCAGAGGTACATTTTCACCCACCTATGAAAGGCAAGCAGGGACGGGGCCATCCTGGTCTCTTTTGGGAAGAAGTTCCAGAGTTTGGGAGCAGCCACTGTTGTATAGGGATCAATGGGAGAAGCTGGTTGGCAGATGCTTCACCCTACGGGATGGGGTTGGAGGTAAGTCGGGCAATGCAGGGTGTGGGGTGATGCCCCCCCCCTCCACTGGGCACTACCAGATTCACCATGATCTTTGGTGATTCCAGTGACCCATGTGATACAGTCATTTAGAGGGATCTGTTTATTCTTCATTTCGTTTTCCTATTGCTCATTTAGGATGCCCTGTAAATTGCAACATTTAAAAAAATGTAATATCAAAATCATTTTAGGACCTAATTATGAGTTCTAACAAAAGCTGTTGTCCTTATATTGGGAGTTCTTTAAAAAGGGATTATTGCTGTGGCTTTCAGTTGGTGGTTGCCTATCCTATTTGAAACCATGTGTGTGTTTATGTGCCTATAACAGCTTTCCATACTGATCAGGCACCATTAGTACTCTTATCCTATATTAATTTGTCCAATTGCCTTTCAGAGCTGTCTCCATTGACAGTCATCACTTGTGGTAGCCAAGATCAGATACAGTAGTAGTGAATTCTACTATTTAAGCCATGTGCTGTGTGAAGAAATAATTATTCTGAATCTCCTACCAAATGTGCCGGGGGGAAACAAGGAGAGGGGAACTAAAGAATAGTACCACAAACGTTAAATGTTCAATATTATTTAGGGAACAGTGAAAAGTAGGCAACATATTGCAAATCTTATAATCTGAACCAGAGTAAGAAAGATTCAATTTTGTAATAAAAACTTTACTTGAGAGTAAACACCTCTCTAGGAATTTCAAGGTCCTCCAAGCTCTGCTGGAGGTTGACTACAGAGTTGCTATGGAAGATCTAGCAATTCCTAGAGAAAACATTTTAATTAAATTCATGAATAGTTAAACATCACACTTGAAATGCCAACTGCACAAATTTGGATCAGATCAAGAAGTAATATATGCCAGGCACAGCAGAAATTTTCAAATGCCTGGTTACCTCTTTTATCAATTGTTGACATTGTTCTTTCCCTTATATTTTCTTTTGATAAACGCCAACATATTAACACTTTGCCAAAAGAATCTCTTAGGAAGACAGGTATACAAATGTCAGCATGCTGGAAGAAGAAAAGACTACCAGCATTGAAGCGATGGTCCTCCGCCATCAACTCCGCTGGACCGGCCACATTGTCTGAATGCCTAACCATCATCTCCCAAAGCACTTGCTCTACTCCAAACTCAAGAACGGAAAACAGAATGTGGAGGACAGGAAAAGAGATTTAAAGATGGGCTCAAAGCCAACCTTAAAAACTCTGACATAGGGACCGAGAACTGGGAAGCCCTGGCCCTTGAGCACTCCAGCTGGAGGTCAACTGTGACCAGCAGTGCTGTAGAATTTGAAGAGGGCGAATGGAGGATGAAAGAGAGAAACGTGCCAAGAGGAAGGCACATAAAGCCAACCCTGACTGGGACCACCTTCCACCTGGAAGCCAATGCCCTAACTGCGGGAGAAGATGCAGGTCACGAATAGGGCTCCACAGTCACCTACAGACCCACCGCCAGTACACCGATCTTGGAAGACAATCCTTTTATGACAACGAGGGATCGCCTAAGTAAGTAAGTAAGTAAGTAATTAACACTTTGGATGTTTCATTCTCACAAATAGGATTATAAACACATATGTGACTGTGTGTATCACCACCGAATCAGCATAGAAGCACTTTACATATACAGCACAAATACAATCCCCTTGTTTAACCAGCCCTATAGTTCTAACCAGCCCTATATCCACAGAGCTCAGAACGATATGCCAAGAATGTTTAACTTAAAACCATACAGTCAAAGGAAAAAGACACAACACAGGATAAGACTACTAAACATGTTTGAAAACTATTACTTGGTCACTAAGACCTATAAAGTCCTTCTTATAAGGTTTGGGTCCAGGAGAGATAAGGATGTTCTAGTCATAATCCGTATTTGCTCATTTTAAGTCAAGAAGGAAATCTTTCGGAGTTGGATTATGAACAGAACAGAAAGCCTGGCCCAGGGGTCCTCAAACTTTTGAAACAGAGGGCCAGATCACAGTCCCCCAAACTGTTGGAGGGCCGGATTTATATATATATATATATATATATATATATATATATATATATATATAAAAACATGAATGAATTCCGATGCGCTCTTCACATATCTTATTTGTAGTGCAAAAAAACTTTAAAACAATACAATAATTAAAATGAAGAACAATTTTAACAAATATAAACTTATTAGTACTTCAATGGGAAGTGTGGGCCTGCTTTTGGCTGATAAGATAGGGTTGTTGTTGTTGTTGTTGTTGTTGTTGTTGTTGTTGTGTGTTTTCAAGTCATTTCAGACTTAGGTTGACCCTGAGCGAGGGCTGGGTAAATGACCTTGGAGGGTCATATCTGGCCCACAGGCCTTAGTTTGAGGACCCCTGGCCTAGCCGTTGTGTCATCCAGGAAGTTGGGGCAGATTTCAAGGTTTAAACAAGTGATGGGGAGGGTTTTTTAAAAGTAGCAGAAAAATACCACTAGAACTGCTGAACGCTTTGATGCGGGACGTCAAATTAAGAGACAGCTCACCTGGAACATGGCATGATGGTAAGTGCTATCAACTCACCCGTTGTAATGATATTGACTGAAGAAAAGTGTCAATATGTGTGCATTTGTGTTGAGTGATGCTGTCTGGAAGTAATCTGTATATGCTGCATATGTGTATGCAGTATAGCCATAGTCCTGCTGCCTGTGTTAAAATTTGGTCCGGTAAATCTCAATGGATAGATTTGCCTGGATTTGCAAAGTACCTGACCTCGGGAAAAGAAGTCTTCCTAGCATGAGTCCTGCCTGCAGGCCTCCTCTGCATTCCCATGCAGGCTGCAGAGGCTGTTGCCATAAAGGCTGTGCTGTCCAGCTGTTCACCTGCAAACAAAACACTTCCTGAATCTCATATGATAAAGATGAGAACAAAGGAATGAAAGGCAAGAATGCAAAAGCAAAATAAATAAATGAAAATGAGAAGGAGGGGGCAGAGAAAATGCAAAGCCAGTGGTAAAAATATTTTAAAAGACTAGAGGGGGATATAACACTTTCCATATGCTCACAGCTTCTGCACCTTGAGCATCCTGTGGAGTTCTGTGTTTGAATGTCTAAAAAGAAGAGGAAGTCGGTCAAGTTCGGAGTGGAAAGGAAAAGGAGGCATTGAATCCCTGCTGCTTGCAATCTTCACTGCTTTATAGCTGATTTATAAGTGGAAAAGGCAGCACTTTCTCGGCTGTCAGAGACAGTAGGGGGAGAAGTGCCACATAAATGAATGGTCATTTGTCATCAACAGTGAAATCTCTTTCCCTTTTCTTGTACATTTCATATCCAGGCCTAAATGAGAAAGGAAGAAAAGCACTTTATATAATGGGACTGTATACTGTACAATGGAAACTCAAGTACAAATTGTCATTTGGTTGTGTATCTCATTGGGCAGTCTTAAGCACAGCCATAATGTGGAGAGAAAAAGCAGGGTATAAATAAACATAATAATAATCCCACATCTATTTCTACTCCACAGACAGCGTTCAAAATCTACCCCTTCCAAACCCCAGAAGAGAATTCCAAATCCACACATTGACAAGATCAGCTCAAATATCAGGGCTATCTATATAAATAAAAATGTAATGTTCGTTTGTGAGATTAACATAACTCAAAAACCACTGGATGAATTGACATGAAATTTGGACACTACACCCCTAACAGACCAACGAGTGGCCATCACTCATAATCCCCCCCCCCCCAAAAAAAAACAGTGGAAAAGCTAAATGATGAAAAGCTAAATGATGATACAGAAAAAAGGGAGGGAAGGAAGGGGAGAAAGGAAGAAAGGAAGAAAGAAAAAAGAAGGAGAGAAAGAGGGAGGGAAAGAAAGATGGAAAGAGAGAAGGAAGCATGGAAGCAAAGAGTGAAGGAAGGAAAGAAAGAAGTAGAGAAGAAAGGAGAGAGAGAAAAAGAAACAAAAAGGGGGAAAGAAAGAGGTAGAGAAGGAAGGAAAGAGGGAGTGAAGGAAGAAAGGAAAAGCAGAAAAAAAGGGAGGGAAGGAAAGAAGGAAAGAGAGAAGGAAGAAAGTGAAAAGCAAAGGAAGGAAAGAGGTAGAGATGGAAGAAAGGAGAGAAAGAGGAAGGAAAAGAAAAAGGAGGGATGAAAGAAAGAGGTAGAGAAGGAAGGAGAAAAGGACAGAAAAAAAGGAAAGGAAAGAAAGGGAGCAAAGGAAGAAGGGAAAGAAGCATAAAAAAGAGGGAAGGAAGGAAAGAAGGGAAGAGAGAAGGAAGGATGGAAGCAAAGAGTTAAGGAAGGAAGGAAAGGTAGAGAAGGAAGGAAGGAGTGAAAGAGGAAAGAAAATAAAAAGGGGGAAGGAAAGAAAGAGATAGATAGTGAAAGAAGAAGGAAAATAAAAAGGGGGAAGGAAAGAAAGAGATAGATAGAGGAAGAAGGAAGAAGGAAAGAAATTAGGAAAGAAAGGAAGGGGGGAAAGAAGAAGAGAAAGAGGTAGGGAAGGTTGGCCACAGCAACGCGTGGTGGGTACAGCTAGCATGGGATAAAAGTGTAATGACAGGTTCACTTACACAACTCCCATGAGCCCCAAGCACCCTTTAAAATCCAATTTTCAACTCTTTTTTCCCCTTTCTCGGGTGTCTTGTTTTTAAGGCTGCCTATGGCTCTAAATAGGAAAAGTTATAGGCACTCTATTGCCAACTGCTCTTCTCCTTTCACCAGGAATAGGGACCAACCTCATTAAGCAAAACTGGGAATACAACTAACCACAAAGAAAGCTGCATCACACAGATAGGAGAAAAAGCTATATTCTTCCACAAAGGGTCTTAAAGATCACAGAGAACATTGAAACAATCAGGAAGATATGGCTCAGAGAAAAAGCCTGCTATTTACTCAGCAGCCTTTCATAATCTGTGTGCTTGTTTCTGAATACAGCTTACATCTGTCTAGAACTATTAAGCCATGAACATGATGAACATTTCTGCTCTCTAACCTCAAACACACATATACACACTTCAAGTGTTGCCCAGGGGTCTATAAATAAGCCTGAAATTTCTTTCTTGTTTACAGGACAGAAAAGTCCCCACACTTATCCCCTAGAGATAGGATGAGTAAGGAGAGGCAATGAGGAAACCCGAAAGGCACCTGTGAAAGCCACTGACATTAATTCTTCCCACAGATTATACTTTTTACTTAAGTGGTCTTTGAAGCTACTACGTCAAAGGATCAACTGGGGCAAGCCATGAGCCATGTGCAACTCCAAAGAAATGCGTATTTTTAAAAACCACCATTTCAGAAACAAACACAGAGCTGGGATGAGAATCATGGGGTTTTCCAGGTATTGTTGGGCCATAACATTCAGCATCTGTTACCATCATAACTAATAATAATAATAATAATAATAATAATAATGGGATCTGCACGCATTATTCGCCAATACATCACATAGTCCTAGACACTTGGGAAGTGTCCGACGTGTGATCCAATTCAACAGCCAGCAGAGTGTCTGCTGTGGACTCATCTTGTTGTGTTTCAAATAATAATAATAATAATAATAATAATAATAATAATCCAGTTCTTGTGGGTTTTTTCGGGCTATATGGCCATGTTCTAGAGGCATTTCTCCTGACGTTTCGCCTGCATCTACGGCAAGCATCCTCAGAGGTGACCTCACCTCTGAGGATGCTTGCCATAGATGCAGGCGAAACGTCAGGAGAAATCCCTCTAGAACATGGCCATATAGCCCGAAAAAACCCACAAGAACTGAGTGATTCCAGCCATGAAAGCCTTTGACAATACAATAATAATAATCTTTATTTACACCCCGCCAGCATCTCCCCAATGGGGACTCAGGGTGGCTAACATGAGGCCAAAGCCCAAAAATACAATACAACACAATAAAATACAGAATACAGAAACAAAATTACATCAGAAGTTAATTGCAATAGCAAAGTAAAATAATAAAGCAAATTCACACAAAATAAAATCAAACAGGATGGGCAGGCCAAATGGACAAGATGAAATAATAAAATAATAAAACCCTGGGTGAGGTAGGAATAAAAATATGTAAGTAAGGGGAGTCCAAAAGTGATAAAAAACAGCGAGACAAGGCTTTTAGTTTAGGGTGGAGAGAAAGGTGTGTCATAAAGGCGACACTAAAGATGGGGCAAACAGAAATGGGATATGTATTGTCGAAGGCTTTCATGGTTGGAATCACTCAGTTCTTGTGGGTTTTTTCGGGCTATATGGCCATGTTCTAGAGGCATTTCTCCTGACGTTTCGCCTGCATCTATGGCAAGCATCCTCAGAGGTGAGGACCTCACCTCTGAGGATGCTTGCCATAGATGCAGGCGAAACGTCAGGAGAAATGCCTCTAGAACATGGCCATATAGCCCGAAAAAACCCACAAGAACTGAGAAATGGGATAAATGGTCACTTCCCCAAAGGCAGAAATACTGGAAGTTATAGTTCAACAATTCCTGCAAGACAACACAATTTCTGATGTTTGCCACAGGAAGGCATATATTTACTGCAAGATGTGTGGAAAGAAAGGTGATATACATGACCACAGATGTCTGTGATCTAGTCTGCAATCTATATTTTGAAATAGTCCTCTTTTTTGCTTTTTGAAATATGATAACTCTACAAGTAACCCAGTGATTCCCAGAGTGGGTATCAAAGTTTCACAGGTTTCATACATATTCACCAAAACATAAATTCAGTTCTCACTTCTAATTTTAAAATAATAAAACATATTTAGTTCATTTATTTGAAAATATCAAAGGCATATCGATGAAAAACAAAACAGTGTTCTCCCTGTTCAGTTCAGTCGGCATGTCACGGTGCCTCTCCCACTGCCATTCAATTTTATCCAGCAGGCGCAATGCAATGCTTGCAAGAACAATCACTTAAATGAACAACACTTTTGCCATGTACAGAGTGTTGCATCTCAAACACCCAAAGAAAACGAACAAGCACTTTCTGAAGCCCGTTAAGTTTGGGATCAGCTGGGAGGGCAATCTGGATTTCAATGCTAATTGCATGCATTCTGATTTATCATAGTGGATTCAACTCCTGGCATTTTGCATTTGCTCCAAAATGCTGGCATAGCTGGAAGTGTAAAAAGGGGAAAAGAAGCTGTAACAATCTCATTGTTTAGTGTCTGACAGCCTGACTATGCTAAACATCTGTTTGAAATATTAATAACTGTCAGATGGGAACAGCTCAGGGGCTCTGTACGGTTTCATACCATCTGTTGGTAGAATAAACACACTTACATACAAACACTTTAAAACATTTTGTCTGAGTTCTTGTATTCTTGGCCTACAACTGTTTGCCTGTGTAGGCTGATGAGAGATAGGGGAATATACCAACTCAGGACCACATGGGCTGTTAGAACTAAGCATGCTATAGGACAAGATAGTAATGTTATTCAGCTGACATGCTTGTCATTTCTTGGCCCTGTGTCTCCCAACTGCTAGAAAGTGCACATGTGCTGGTTAGCCACGGCCAGTTGGAGTTCCAAGACACACAACCACTGCAGGCCTCTACTTTGTGTATCCAAAGACACTTCTCTATCACACAGCATTTCCTATTTTCCAAAGAAAAGTAGTGATGAATCTGAAAATGCAGCGACTGTATTGATGAAGGCATGATGAAATTACATATTACACATGATGAAATTATATATTTATTGGAAAATATATATTGGATGTAACCTTAAGAACAGACAAGCATCCCGAGCTCTGAGGATTACCTGGGAAGGAATCCCACTGGAGCATTGCAGCACACCCAAATACCTGGGAGTCACTCTGGAGTGTGCTCTGACCTACAAGAAGCACTGCCTGAACATCAAGCAAAAAGTTGGCGCTAGAAACAATATCATATGAAAGCTGACTGGCACAACCTGGGGATCACAACCAGACACAGTGAAGATATCTGCCCTTGCGCTATGCTACTCTGCTGCTGAGTATGCATGCCAAGTGTGGAACATATCTCACCACACTAAAACAGTGGATGTGGCTCTTTATGAGACATGCTGCATTATCACAGGGTGTCTGCGCCTTACACCACTGGAGAAATTACACTGCTTAGCCGGTATTGCACCACCTGACATCCGCCGGGAAGTAGCAGCCAATAGTGAAAGGACCGAGGCAGTAACATCTCCAGCTCATCCCTTGTTTGGGTATCAGCCAGCACGTCAATGACTTAAATCAAGAAATAGTTTTCTTAGATCTACAGAGACACTCACTGGAACACCCCAGCAAGTGAGAGTCCAAAAGTGGCAGGCTCAAACATCCATGGGTGATACCAAATGAGAGACTCCCCCCTGGGCACACAGAGGACTTGGCAACTTGGAAGTTGCTGAACAGACTGCGCTCTGGCACCACGAGATGCAGAGCCAACCTTAAGAAATGGGGCTACAAAGTGGAATCCACGACATGCGAATGTGGAGAGGAGCAAACCACTGACCACCTGCTGCAACGCAACCTGAGCCCTGCAGCAACACCAGAAGCACTCCAAGTGGCCAGATACTGGTCAAAGGACATTTAATCAACTACCAAACTCACAAATTGTGTATTTTGTCTGTTTGTTTGCTTTGTTCTGTTAGAAATGTAATATAATTGACTGGTTGCCCTGACACGACAAACAAATAAAACTTGGGAAAATATTATCTTCTTAAAAGCTGCAAATTAAGATGCCACAAAGAGGCCAGAAAGAGGCATGGGTCTAGGAAAGGAATGTATCTGGCAAATATCAGGAGACTCTTCCATTTGGTACCAAGCAGGGCTTATCATAAGATTAATGAGCCTGGCTATCAAGAGACTTCTTCAGGAGGAACTTATCTCAAGATGGATGGAAGCTCTTGTTGCTATCAGTAGCCAGTAGCAGACACTCTGGTGCTATGGTCCACTAATGAGCAGCTCTTTTAGATAAAGGTTCTTAATGGAAGATTGAAGGTGTTGAAGTTAACATATGCTATTGAAGTCAATGCAAAAGTGGAATTTTGTGACGCACATTGTGATGCTTTTATGATGCATGCATATTATTTTAAAGGGTATATAAACCAAGGCAATTCTTTTGATCAGCACCCTGCGTTTTGGAATACCAGCAGGGTCCATATCCGGTTGGTACCAACTGAGAATAAACCGTGCTTTTACAGACCTCATGAACTCTTTTGTCTCTTTTCCTCAAACCTTCTCCCTGCTATTTCAGTATGAATGTGAACTGTCCCAGTGAATCAAAGGCATACAAGAAGAAGAATTTCATATGTATTTAATGGTACAGGCATAAAGACACCAGTACATTTTTAAACCATTGATCAAAAGTTTGGGCGTTTGCCATATCTAAACCTAGTGGACATTTTTTTCTTTTGGAAAAAAAGAAAAGAAAAAGGAAACCCGCCTAACTATATGCTCGTTTAGTTTCTGCAGGTGCCGAGTTGTTTTCAAGCCCCAAATCATGGAATTCTCTGGGAGCAATTCAGGGAGTAAACCATCATCCCTATACCCTGCAGGAACATTCTCATGGGAAACTACAATTTGCACAGGTGTCTCTATGTCATTCTCTGCATCAATATCACAGACCAAACCATTGCCATCTTGAACCTCATTTACATCATTCCCCACATCCAAAGCACCCTGATCCTGAAACAATTACAGGCTCCAACAAAACCGTTGTGCTGGCTGAACTGCTGACCCGAAGACCTGATGGTCAGTGGTTCAAATCCAGAGAATGTGTGAGCTTCTGTCTGTCAGCCTCAGCTTCCCATGCGGGGACATGAGAGAAACCTCCCACAGGATGGTAACACATTCGGCCATCCCCTGGGTAACATTCTTGCAGATGGCCAATTCTCTCACACCAGAATCAACTTGAAGTATATTCTCAATTAGCTACTGACACGATAAAAAAACCCAGCCCCATGTTTCCACTGAGCATTAATTTTTCTTCATGAATTACCGTCAAAGCGCTAAAATGCTTTTGCAGTATTATACTAGGAAAAACTTGGTGATAACATTGCTCTTTCTCTCATTTTGTCTTTGTTGAATCTGGAAACAACCTCTTCATTTACCTGCTGACCAGGGCTGATGACAGTAGAACCACATGGAGGAGGCAAGTAACTGATGCATTTCATTTTGGAAAACACTTGATTCATTTAAACTGTGTGTGAATGAAAATTATTTAATAACACTTGGAGCTTCCCAAAAATACTTCAGAATGAGGAAAAATATGTGGATATCCAAAATAAAACAAGTCTGTACAGGAATAAAATCTGACATTTCTTGAGATATTTTTCCCCCTCTGCAGCAGCCTGAAAAGGACTGAAATATTTGCAGATTTCCAATACAATTTCTGATCTTTTTGCTCTGGTGTGTTTATCTCCAACACAGTATATAGATATCCACAGTTCTTTCTTTTTTCTCTTTATCTATTAGGCACCACTTATTTCACTTTCAAACTATTACTGCCTTTAAAGTATTCCATACAATGTGAATCATCTCTATGACTCTAGCTTTTTCCCAACATCTACAGCCAATTTCAGACTATTATTATGTCACACTGTCACCACTACAATTTTAGTAACTAACATTTGACTCTGGTTTTGAGGGTGACATAGTTTTAAAAGGGAATTTTCAGGGATGTTCCAAATGCTCATATGCCTTATTTATTGCCATAGTGGCCTGCTTCTGCAGAGGGCCTTTGTTTGCCGAAAAACACTGATAGTTTGAGAAAATCTTGCTGCAAAGAGGAAGTTACTTTTTAAGGATAAATGTACATCAGGACAAAACTGGCTAGATAGTGGCAAGTTAGTACTTCCTAAGTTTCCTAGTTGTTTTGGAGTTATACTTGCAACAGAAAAACAGATAAGACTGATTCATTTATACAGTCATGGTCAGAGAACAATAGACTATAGTTGTGCCATTGTTAGGGTCCCACATGTGCCTTCATGCCTGTCAAAGTCATAAAGAACCAATGAGCATCTGTATAGCCAGCTTAGACCAATGAACTGATTGATCTCTGAACACCAATGAGAATGCGTATTCAATTTACTGCCAAAGTAATAAAAACTCTGCAGTCCCATTGGGAGGGGGAGGGGGCAGCAAAACCTTTTGATTGCATTGTATATGTGTTTTGCCGTCTTGCTATGGCCACACAATAAACAGCTTATTGCAGTTTTAAAGATCCAACTTTCGAAGTGTCTGTTGCACTCCAGGACAAGAAAAGCCCTCTCACTGTAAATACCACACCATTGATTGGAAAACAATCCTTTTACTGAAGATAATTAAAAAGCAGCAAGTAAAAAGCACTTTAAAGAAATGGGTAAATCCAATTAGGCAAGAAGATAAGCAGGAGCAAAAATAGTCCAGGGTAAAGTTTAGCAAAGTTGATAAAAACAAAGTCCACACTTCTCTAATATAATTCAGGAAAACAGGAAACATTAATCCAAGGCATGAGTAGGCATTCATACATTCCAAGAGTCCAAGCCATGAACAAGAAATACTTAGACAAGAATCTTCCAAGCAAAGCTTCCATGAAACAAAGGATGAGAACTACACTTGATACCAACGATGCTTCATCTGACTATATTTCCCATAATTTGAACTTTTTATCCCCTCGTTAAGCTATTCCACACACTCAGCAATTGGTTTTCGTTTTACTTGAGATCCCTTATCTTTTTCTGTCAGAGCCTGGCAGAATGCCAAAGACACTGTTCAGCCTGTCTGTTTTGACTAATTTCCTCTTGCCTATCTATTTGCTCATTACGTCTTGCAGCTGGGTCAGGTGCCCAGTTGTTTTCAAGCTCCAAATCATGGGAACCCCCTGGTTGCAATTCAGGGAGTATACTATCATCCCAACATCCTTCAGGGACATTTTCATGGGAAACTACACTTTGCACAGGGGTCTCCTGGTCCTTCTCCGCATCAGTATCATTGCTATCATGAAATTCATTGGGATCACTTCCCACATCCAAAGCACCCTGATCCTGAAACACAATCACAGTGTCCTTCCTAGTCCTCTCCATTGGAATAATAATAATAATAATAATAATAATAATAATAATAATAATCCTTTATTTGTACCCCGCTACCATCTCCTGAAAGACTCGGTGCGGTTTACAAGAGGCCGAGCCCAAATACAACAGTAAAAACAACAGCAACAACGAACAGCAAAATAACTCAAAAAACAAAGCAATAACATAACAACACACAATGACGCAATTAAAATCAATGGCAGGGCCAAATGTAATAATTAAAATTAAAAACTGCTGGGCATAACCAGTTGGAGTGTTTGGAGGGGGATGGGCATGCAGATATCCTGGATCTCTGATAAAGTGCATTGGGACATAATGCTAGGAATTTCCTTATTCTGGGAAGGCACACGGGGACTACCATGTTTTCAAGCTCCTCCTAAAGATTGCTAGCGACGGGGCCTGCCTGATGTCCTTAGGGAGAGAGTTCCAGAGGGCTCCTGCTTTTTGGATTTGGGTTTTAGGAATATTTCAGATCTTTGCACCTTCATTTTCATGTCTCCCAGCCACTATCCAAGTTACATATTCCCCCAGTGTCCAGTGCCACCCATATCATATATGTGGGACTACCAGACAATAACCTAGACTGGAGTGATAAGAGAAGTATATGGACATGTGACCTATGCTTACTGAACCCATACCTCCACTTCTGGCCCAAAGTAGAAATACTCATATTTCTCTCATAGTCACTTGTACATCTAGCCTGCTTACTAGTTACCTAGCAAAAAATGCTTTGTCAGGAAGAAGGCAATAGGAAAAAAAGGAATGCCACATTACAGCAGAATAGACTCAATCAAGAAAACCACAACCCTGAATCTGCAAAACAAGAGCAGGGCTGTTAAAAACGGGTAACTTGGAAGTCTCTCATTCATAGGGTCGCCACGAAGAGAAGGTGATTTGACAGCAGTTAACAACAACAACAACAATGGCTTTTGCTTACCAGAACTCTCAGAACTGTAGTTCCCACAGTGACATTTTCAAAGAGGCTGATGTTGTACAGAACTTGGCTGAATATTGGACGGTTGTCATTCTCATTGATGAGGTTAATTTTCACCCGTGCAAAGCCAACATGGTCTGGCAGGCTCTCATTTGCAAACAGCTGAGTGGAAACAAATGGCAAATGATGAGTGTGAAGCTTTCATTTGTATAGGTTTCTTTCTCTTTTAAATGAGAGGCTCTAAACACCCCATGAACTCTTTTGATGGACTGTTATGATAGCAGTAAGCATTTGGCTGGCAGTCTATGCACCATGTTTTAAACCATATACCATTGAACATGCATGATGTATGAGAGTTCTCTGTCAAAAGCTGACAGCTTTTCTATGTCACGGTGCCTTTTCTAGGCTGCAGATTTGAAAACAAGGAAGTTCCATCTCAACTCTGGGTGCTAGAAAATAAAGTAAATCTAATCAATGCAACATAATTAAAAATGAGATGAAAATGTTGCTATCATTTTGACAATCTTTATTGGATTTCTGACCCACTAGATATTGTCCAGTCCTCAAAAGAACCAGTAGGCAAATATTTATAACGCATAAAACCTGGCTAGTTTTTACACACTATGTAAATTCCTGCATGCCAAAACAGTTTCCGTCATTTTCCCCAACTAGGTGATATTTTTGCACAATCTTGGATTATTATTGTTTTTCTCTTTTTGTTAAGGAAAATCAATTGAACAAAGCTATTTAGTTTTGTGTAAATCCCAACATTTATGTAGAAAACATTATTTATTATTTATTATTATTATTATTATTATTATTATTATTATTTTACACATAGCAGTGTTTTCTACACATGTTTGAGCAAAAACAAAGTTCATTGAATAAACTTCAATGTTTGTTGCACAAATTTATTTTTAGTTGTAGCTGAAAAATTTGTGAGTATTCTTTGCATTTCTCCTGCATTCATCTCACTTTTCATTTTACAGCTCTCATGCTTATGGTAGGAAGACTGATCCGTCTCAAAGTGTGAAAATTTATGAGGGAAGATTTGGAATGAGATTATGTACAGATTCAGAATTCATCCAGTTTAGAAATGAACACCCCAATAAGAATCCTGGCCAATATATCTCTGTCAGCATGCTGGAAGAAGCGAAGACCAACAGCATTGAAGCAATGGTCTTCCGCCATCAACTCTGCTGGACTGGCCATGTTGTCCGGATGCCCGACCACCGTCTCCCAAAGCAGTTGCTCTACTCCGAACTCAAGAATGGAAAATGGAATATTGGAGGACAGGAAAAGAGATTTAAAGATGGGCTCAAGGCCAACCTTAAAAACTAACACCAAGAACTGGAAGCCCTGGCCCTTGAGTGCTCTAGCTGGAGGTCATTTGTAGAATTTGAAGAGGCATGAATGGAGGGCCAAAGAGAGAAATGTGTCAAGAGGAAGGCAAATCAAACCAACCCTGACCGGGACCACCTTCCGCCTGGAAACTAATGCCCTCGCTGTGGGAGAACATGCGAGAAAAGAATAGGGCTCCACAGTCACCTACGTACCCACCTCCAAGGACACTGCACTTGGAGGACAATCTGACTCGGACAACGAGGGATCGCCTAAGTAAGTAAGTAATCTTTGACTTTGAAACGTATTGTAATGGGGTCTGCTACTACTCTCAGACAAAATATCTGCCAGTTCCTTCCACCCTTTAAAGTACCGTATATTCTGGTGTATAAGACTACTTTTTAACCCAAGTAATCTTCTCAAAAGTCAGGGGTTGTCTTATACATGGGGTCGTCTTATACATGGGAGTAGTCTTATACACGGGAGTAGTCTTATACACGGGAGTAATCTTATACACAGGAGTAGTCTTAAACGGGGAGTAGTCTTATACATGGGAGTCGTCTTATAAAGCAGGTGCTGAAACATCCAATCGGATTGGAGAATCTGTGGTTGCTGTATATGGTAGCGGAAGCTCAAAAATGGCAATGGCCGTGTCCCTGCCATATGCAACGACTGTATGAAAACATTAAGGACAACACTGTACAAGTACGGTAGAAGAAAATCCATTCACCGGGATTCATGGACTTAATGCGGTCCCGATGGTGAGGTGAAAGGGCGCCTCACCAGAAAGGTGTAAGTGAAGGGCAGAGCAAGATGCAGGGGTGCCCGGGATATGGAAAAAAGAGATAGAGTGGCTCTGGGCCCAAGACGACTCCCATGTATAAGACTACTCCCGCACCTCTTTTACCTGTCTGGCCCACCCTTGTATCCTATTACTGTCCCTCCTCCTCTGCCTCTCAGATCTCGCTCCTGAAGACTGCAGTGAAGCGGGGCAGGTGTGCATGTGTGAGATCTGAGAGGCAGAGAAGGAGGTACAGTAATAGGAAAATTACCATATTCAAATCAAATCTGATGGTTTTTAAATTTTTATTTGGTGTGCATGGGAAGAGGGGTAGTCTTATACGGCGAATATATCCCAAACTCTATATTTTAACTGGAAAAGTTGGGGATTGTCTTATATGCCAAGTCGTCTTATATACTTTTACAATAGTGGAGAAACAGTAGAAATAAATTTCCTGAGGATATAAATCCCATTCCTTTGTTTCACTGGAATTTTAGTACCTGATGTTTTTCAATTCAAACAAATTACATATGTGTAAATAGCAGCCTTAGGATTGTAGTCTGTATTTCCAATATCCTTAATCCTAAACACCCGTCTTCTTCTCCTTTAATATACCCACCAGGCATCATGGGTATCAGCATCACTGTTGTACACAAGGATCTGTGCCACAGGGAATATGTCACAAGGTTCTCCAGTTACCTTATCCTCTACCCTTCTGAATTTAGACAGGATTTAACCCAAAGATTTACATTTCTATTTTATACCTTGTAGTGCCCTAGGAAGTCAGGGTTTTATTTATGCCTCGGCGCTGGTGTATAAAGGCCCCACTGTCAAAACTAATAGCAACAGAGGCTGCTGGCATGATGTTTACAGAGCTGCTTTGACTTTCCCCAAATTTACAGCTCACACAGACACTGGGACGAAGCTCAAGCAGGCAGCTGGAAAAAGCTCCATTGCCTGATAGGTGCATTTAAACCAAAGTTTTATAGAACATAAAACTTTTATAGCTCCAGACATAAAAAGGGAGGGGGTGTTCTATTTAAGCCGTTGCAGCTGGGGCCCTAAATTTTGGAAGATAAGACTCACAGCAGATCTCTTTTCATTTTCTTCCTCTATTTTTTTTAACGCTAAAATTTAATACTCTGGAAACAGACCTCACTGGGTAAAGTAACATATACTATACAACTGCAACCACAAGTGCCAATGTTTCATATTTGACACTTAACAATATTGTTACGTTAATATTTTGTCCCTGTATCCCTTTCTGCCAACCACTACTCTGATGTCCCTCAAACTGTGGGCCGGATTATAAGTTAAAAAAAAATGAATGAATTCCTATGCACACTGCACATATCTTATTTGTAGTGCAAAAAAAAAAAACACTTTAAAACAATACAATAATATTTAAAATGAAGAAAAAAATTAACAAATATAATAATAATAATAATAATAATAATAATAATCCTTTATTTGTACCCTGCTACCATCTCCCGAAGGACTCGGTGCGGCTTACACGAGGCCGAGCCCAAAATACAACAATAAAACGACAACAATAATACAGCAAAATAAAACAAAAAACAAGAAATAACATTAACAGCATGCAATTATGTAGTTAAAAACAATGGCCGGGCCAAATGTAATAATTAAAATTAAAATAAAAAAGTTCTGAGCATGACAGGTAGGGTGTTTGGAGGGGGGTGGGCATGCAGATATCCTAGATCTCTAAATAAAGTGCGTTGGGACATAATGCTAGGAGCTTCCTTATTCTGGAAAGGGTTCCTTATTCTGGAAACTCATTAGTATTTCAATGGGAAATACTGCTTTTGACTGATGAGATAGGATTGTTGTTGTCATTGTTGTTGTTGTTGTTGTTGTTGTTGTTGTTGTTGTTGTGTGCTTTTAAGCCATTTCAGACTTAGGTTGACCCTGAGTGAGGGCTGGGTAAATGATCTTGAAGGGCCGTATGCAGCCCCCGGGCCTTCGTTTGTGGACCTCTGGTCTATAAGATCCCTCAAGATTTATCCCTCATGTCTTATTAAGCCTTGACAAAATCTTATCAAACCTAGCCAACATGAAAAGTGCTAAATTCTTCAAGTGGGTTTAGAGAACACTTTACATTACTGGAGACCTCATTCTACAAGAGGTCTCTTTTTATTATACTTTTGGGAAAAGAAGCAGAACCAACAAAAACATTGTTACTGGTAGGATGGTGCATCATTCCTTTCAACTATTAATTTTGTAGCAATCTTAAAAATTGATGTTAATCCCATGTTTTCACTATGCCAAAGTACAACTATTTTCTTTACCAGGTCAGTTGTTTTACAACCATAAGGCCCGCCAAACAATCTCCGTACACATACCATTAAAGGTAAAGGTAAAGGTAGTCCCCTGACATTAAGTCCAGTCATGTCTGACTCTGGGGTGTGGTGCTCATCTCCATTTCTAAGCCGAAGAGCCAGCGTTGTCCGTAGACACCTCCAAGGTCATGTGGCCGGCATGACTGCATGGAGCGCTGTTACCTTCCCGCCGGATCTACTATTGATCTACTCACATTTGCATGTTTTCGAACTGCTAGGTTGGCAGAAGCTAGGGCTGACAGCGGAAGCTCACATCGCTCCCCGGATTCGAACCTGCGACCTTTCGATCAACAAGCTCAGCAGCTCAGTGCTTTAATCCACTGCGCCACCGGGGGCTCCTAACACATACCATTAGCTGACACAAAAACCAAAACCATGGACTTGTCTTCAGCCATATTGTTTTGACTTCCACCTGTCAACATTGACTAGGCGGAGTTCATTATGTTCAGTCCAGAATCTACAAAGACAATCTCTAGTCTACATCCAGAATAACATGGAGAAAGTGCTTACACAAGTCATCCTACAATTAAAATAAAAGTGGGGAGGTGTCACAGCCAGGTTTGATGGCAACTATTCTGGAGTGGATTCTGGCAAAAGACCAATGTATACACAGGCTCCATACAGCTGTGCTCCATTAAGCATCTGCCTCTTTTGGCAGAACTATCATATGACCTAATTCTACCATTGCATGGCTCGTGGCATAGGGGCCATAAAATTTATGAAGATACACAACCTGCATTTTAACTACTTCATGTAAAACAGCACACCTGGAGGAGAATGGAACAGGATAGCCACGCCTTTAAAAGATGCTAAAAGAGGAGATTCTTTAAAGGGACAAAGGAAAAGGATTTAGAAATGGATTATTTCTTAGGAAAAAGAGAAAGAAAATGATACAATCTCAATTTAATGAGTAGGATGATTCTCAATACTATAGTTCAGTCCTCCACAGCCTGATATCCTCCAGTTGGGTTTCAATACAAATCCTATCATTCCCAAGCCCTGTGGCTGTATATGATGGAAGCTGTAGTGAATTTGGAGTGCATCAGGTTGGACAACCCTACTCTAGTGTATTTCTTAAGGGCATAAACTATCTAGCTACCATTCTGTCAAATTCAGCTCCTCCCCTTTCATATGAAATAATAATACTGGTAAAGATGTTGTAAAGGGTTCTTAAATAATGACTACAAAAACCTGTAAACTCTTTGAGCATACTAAACATATTAATTATGATGTTGTTCTGAAGTTGAATATTTTATCATAGAGGCACTTCAAGAATATTCCAACTCCTCCCACCCTTTCCCTTATTTCCCCTCCCCCTTTTTCCCCTTTTTCCCTGGCTGAGTGTCAGCTGCATTAAGATCACTCTGACCAAAAGGTCATGAGTTCGAAGCCAGCCCGGGTTGGAGTGGGTTTCCAACCAATTGTGTGTAGCCTGTTGTCAACCTTTGTAACCCGAAAGACAGTTGCATCTGTCAATTAGGAAAATAAGGTACCACCTTAAAGTGTGGGGAGGCTAAATTAACTGATTTATGAGGCCATAAAGAAGACTCCAGCAAAGCATTCCAGCGGGGAAGCATGCGGGAATGCGGAAGTGCTTCATCAGCGTCACAGATGGACGATGAACGCGACAGCTCCCCTGGCGGCTAGAAAAAATTAATAGCCTCTGTCTATGTCTGTATATGTTTGTATGTCAAAAATTGGCATTGAATGTTTGCCATATATGTGTACACTGTAATCCGCCCTGAGTCCCCTGCAGGGTGAGAAGGGTGGAATATAAAAAGCTCTAAATAAATAAATAAATAAAATAAATTTACTATGTTAAAAATTTCAATATTTTTTTTAAAAAAAAGAATATTCTGTTATCAAGGAAGAGTTCAAACCCTGGACTTCTTTGTGGCAAAATCTAGACCAATAATCATGTAAGCCTTAGTATTTTCAATTTCTATGTGAATACTGGACAGTGCAGCAAGCTGACACAAAGAAATCCAACTAATTTGAAATGTGTTGCAGGGGGAGAATTCTATGGATACTGTGGACTGCCAAGAAGAGAAATGAGTGCATATTATAGTAAATTAAGCTTGAACTGAGGCTGTTGTACTTTGGACAAATTACAAACTGATATGGTTCATTGGAAATTATGATAATGCTTGGTAAAATAGAAGGCAGTCAGAAAATAGGAGACCAGATTACAGGTGGATTGATTCAACCATTGCCCTGTGTTTGCAAGACCCGAGCAGTGTACTTTATGACCGAAACTCTTGGAGGTGTCATATCCACAGGGTCACCATAAATCAAAGTTGATGTGATGGAAAATAACAAAGAATTACAGAATAAGTCTGACTCTACTTCCACCTATTATATTTCTCTTTGAGGTAGAAAGACTACATCCAACATCTTTCCATATCCACACACTATCCATATCTCTTTCCAAGAATTCTTACCGAAAATTCATAACGAGAGATTGTCTCAAAATCCAGAGGCACTGCAACGCGAATCCGGATATCTGCCTTTCCTTGAATTGAAGTTGGGGATATGATAAAATGGTTTGAGTTGTTTCCCACCAGGTAAACTTCAAAAACACTGTTGAGTCCCTGAAACATAAGATAGAAACATTAATACAGAATAATATAATGAGATAAGAAACATAGAAGAGTTGTAACACAAAAAGAGAAAGAAATATTTTTTTTAAGGACAATGAATGAAACCTAAAAATGTAGAGAATGAAAACCTGTAATTTGTTTCTATCTGAATGCTCAAATGGCAATAGTTTATTGCAGGAATCACTTCAGCAATTAAGGCATTTTATTTCCATGTTGTCCACACTGTGCTCCGACACTATGAAGGATGATCTGTGTTGGCAGTGGAAATAATACCGATAGGTTTTCCTGACAATTTCCAAAATCCATATTAGTTCAGATCAGAATAATCGAGGATTTAATTAGATCAATTTTAAATTTTATTAGGTCAACCAAAAGTTGAGAGAAAAAACTGGCTAGGATTACTGGGAGCTTTAGGCCAAAACACCTGAGGTCCCACAGGTTGGGAACCACTGTTTTAAGGGGTTATTTTGGTATTATGGAGGAGAGGGTGGGTGCCTTCTTGGGTTTTGGGGCTCACAGAAATAGAAAAACAAGATGGCTGTGTGGACTGGGTCTGTGGATCACAAGATGCAGATCGGGATCTTACCAAGTGTCTAATTAAATTTCAGCCATTACTCTGATTGAAAACCCTGCTTTGTTCCAAATTAATTCACTTTTACCTGGGGCATCCTTTGGCTGCTTCAGGTAAAAGCATGACAGGTCCCTCATTGTAGGTCCTATCAGTAAGGGACTGGCCATTAAAGCTTTACAACATATCAAGTGTGTTACTGATAAAAATAATGTTATTGGTGAACCAAAATATTGAGTTTGGGAATAAAGAGACAATTATATGAGATATCTCTACCAGGAACGATGGGCAAGTCATTCCAAAAAACTTTTTGGCTGTTTCAGGACCCAGACCTCAACTGCAAACAGTTTTTTGATGAAATCTAATAATTTAAAATAGCACTTTAGGACACAGACTCTAAGTTCTAAATTTTATGAGTTTTAATATTGTGTTAGAAACACATTTTCCTTCCTCAGCCTGGTTTAATATTACAATTGTATCAAGTCTTGCAAAATGTAGATAGTCATGGCACAGTCACACAAACCTTAGATTAAATATAGGGTGATATCTCAAGAATACCTGAACTCTACTATTGTATGACAGAGTGATGGGAAAGATTCAAGTTTGTACGGTTTATCTTCTGTCTCTCTCTCTCCCCCACCCCCCCAAAAAAACTCCCACCCCCAGATCAGCTACTGGAAGAATAGTGCAAAAGACACACACTCAGAACACAAGAATTCTGGGCCTAGGATTTTGTTTCAAGCACCAGAATTGAATGAAGTTTACTGTCCTTCTACAGAAAAGCCCACTCCTTGATATCTACTTTTCAGAATAAACTGGAGTGGAGGAGTATTTTTAGTTGCTGCTACTAGTAAACAATGAGGAATCAAAAACACTGCAATGCATGAACTATCTCCAGCACATGGAGAATTGTGACAGGGGCACTACCTTGTGAGAGCATACTCAAAAAAGGTGGAAATGGCAGTCAGCTGTCATCCAAGCAATGGCGCAACAGACCTTCATCAATTTCAGTGGGTGCCGTCAGGAAATGGGACTGTGAGGAATCAGGATTGTGGTGTAAGTACATTACCTAATTTTACATTTCATATTGGATTTCCCCTTTCTCCACAATGGTAAATCAATGTGCTCCAGGAATGAGGTCACAGCACTTCTAGTCATTATTTGTGGCCAATTTACAGTCAAAATAAAAGCTGGGGAAAGTGGCGGAGAGAAAAACAAATACCAGCAAGTACTAGCCACCTAAATACCCTAAAGACACCAAATCATGTCTGATTTTGGAAGCCAAACAAAGTCATACCAGCTTACTACCTGGATGGGAGACTGCCAGCGAATACCAGGCACTGTAGGCTAAATTTCAGAGGAAGGAACTTGTACACCACCTTCGACTTTTGCTTACTTAGAAAACACCGTTAAATTGAGGAGGTTGCTATAGGTTGACATGGGACTTGAATAATAATATTTATTTATTTGATCAGTCATATGACCATTTCAAAATAGAACAGGAGTAAAAAACAAGGCAAAAAGGTGAGGACGGCAGCTAACTTTCTATTTATAGTCAGAATCTTATTTTCCTGGTTCTTCTTTCAAGAAATCTGCTCTTTTCTTAATAGCTTTCAGAATAAAAAGGCTTACTCTGATTATGCTGGATCTTTCCTGCCCTTGCAAGAGGGATGTCAGAATATCATTTCTGTTGGGGCACCTGCAGTTGGATAATATTGGATGCAAATATCTGTCTCGCAGTTCAGTATATGCTGGACAGTCAATTAAGAAATGTTTAGTGTCTTCCACTGTTTGTTCTCCCCAGATGCAGAATCTCTCACTTCTTGGGATGTTACAGTAGTGCCCGGTTTGCACCATAGTACCGAGTTGTTCAAACCTAGACTTAGTATATATTCTTCTTAAGGGTAGAGGAAGTGGAATAGTTAGGTAGTGCTCTAAATGAATATTCCTTTTGTGGTAAGCTAAACACCTTGTGGCTGAAGACCCACCTATGCTCTCCAGGTCCAGCTGTGCATAGACATCCCTAATGCACCGCTTGACATCCCTAATGCGCCGCAACCTATAGCAATCTCCTTGCCCTGCCCCTGGACTCAAAACACCCAGAAATTGCAAAGGCAGACCGAATCCAGCCAACTCATTATTCAGAGCCGCCATCCATGATGACTTCTGATCATGCTGTACTTGATCCTCTAGACATAGGCGAGGAAGTCTACTAGGATCCATAGAGTTTACTTTTGACCAGTAATTAAACTGTCTCATTAAGACTTGAAGGCACATACAGACATGTAGCATTAGGGTCCTTTCACTCTACACCACTGGTTCTCAACCTGTGGGTCCCCCAGGTGTATTGGACTACAACTCGCAGAAATCCCAACCAGTTTACCAGCTGTTAGGATTTTGGGGAGTTGAAGACCAAAACATCTGGTGATCCACAGGTTGAGAACCACTGCTCTACACAATGTTAGCACTATGATTGCACTTTAACTGTCACAGCAATGTCCTGTGGAGTCCTGTGATTTGCACTTTAGGGATGCAATTTATAATTCTCAGTTGGAGAGAAATACTGCCTCATTGAACTACAAATCCCAATATTGCCACAAGTTATTGTTATAGCCATTAAAGTAGAAGATAGCACTATAATTGTGTAGCATGAGTCATATATATAACTGGCAGCAATAGTTCTCTCAGGCACAGGGAAAACAGTGTCTACAGTAATGGAACTTGAAAGACGAAGGGACAGTTGAGCATAAAAAAAGTGTTTTGTTCCAAAATATGGACACTTCACAATCTCCTTGCCGAACACTGTGCTCCTTCCCAGAGCCCAGCCCAGCAGAGCACATTACAATAAAGTTGAAAAAACTGCTGGAGCTGAATTTCCAATTTTCCCCCAAATGGAGTCAGTCTTGTTGGAAGGAGGGACCAATTAAATGCACGAAGGGGCACTAATAGCAAAAGCTGGCTGAGCGTGACAGCTGAGAAGCGGGTGACATGGCTAGAGAATCCCCCTTTCCATTTCTGCCTCCCTCCTTCTCCCAACCAAATCCAACAATAAATATCCTAGAATGCAGCTGAAGAGAGCTAAAATAATATTGATATTCATACAGTACTAGAGGCAAGGATGATATCTCATGGACAGATTAAGATGACCAGGTTGTTGTTCCAAGGATCTGGCAACTTAAGGGAGGCAAGCCCAAAAGGTATTGCACTGAATACATTGAGAGGCAGATTATTTTAGTTGAGAAATGATGGAGAATCACACTTCTTAAAGAATCATTTGTAACAATGCGAGAAGTACACTGAAGAAAGGGATACAGAAAAATGAATTCTACTGGATTTAAACGAAACCCCACACTGAAGAATTTGAACATGCCCCTCACCTGCAAAAACTAAACAACCAAAACAAAGAAACACAAAATACAAGTATTATTGGCTTATATTTTTCTATCTCATTGTCGAGTTATTTTAAAGAAATGTATGCACAAGGAATGTTCCAAATCAAGACTGCAAAAATTGAATTTTATGATAAATTGATATTTTTACTATCTTCACCTGTTCTAGGATAGAGAAGTCTCTGTTTCTAGGATGTAAAAAAGTCAATGATTTCAAGAGTGGGCTATTATTATTTTGTATTATAAAACATCCCTTTTTATAGGGCATGTCAGCCAAAGTCTTGATCAGAAGAGCAAAATAAAAATGAGGTGCAGGCAGAACCCTTCTACACAGCCATATAAACCAGAATATCAAAGCAGATAATCAAAAATTTAATAATAATAATAATAATAATAATAATAATAATAATAAATGTATTGTCGAAGGCTTTCATGGCTGGAATCACTAGGTTCTTGTGGGTTTTTTCGGGCTATAGGGCCATGTTCTAGAGGCATTTTCTCCTGAAGTTTCGCCTGCATCTATGGCAAGCATCCTCAGAGGTAGTGAAGTCTGTTGGAATTAGGACAATGGGTTTATATATCTGTGGAATGGCTGGGGTGGGGCAAAGAGCTCTTCCCTGCTGCAGTTAGGTGTGAATGTTTAGTTGATCACCTTCATTAGCATTTGAAGGCCTGCCTGAGCCTGGGAAAATCTGTTGCTGAGAGGTGTTAAGATGTGCCTGGTTGTTTCCTCTCTGCTGTTTTGCTGTTGTAATTTTAGAGTTTGTTTTAATACTGGTAGCCAGATTTTGTTCATTTTCATGGTCTCTTCCTTTCTGTTGAAATTGTCCACATGCTTGTGGATTTCAATGGCTTCTCTGTGTAGTCTGACATGGTGGTTGTGAGAGTGGTCCAGCATTTCTGTGTTCTCAAATAATATGCTGTGTCCAGGCTGGTTCATCAGGTACTCTGCTATGGCTGACTTCTCTGGTTGAAGTAGTCTGCAGTGCCTTTCATGTTCCTTGATTCGTGTTTGGGCACTGTGTTTGGGGGTCCCTATGTAGACTTGTCCACAACTGCATGGTATAATAATAGATCACACAGTCCTAGATACTTTGGAAGAGTCCAACATGTAATCTAATACAACAGCCAGCAGAGTGATCTTGTTTGCTGTGGACTCTTGTTTCAAATAATAATCTTTATTTATACCCTACCACTATCTCCCCGAAGAGACTCAGGGCAACTCACAAAAGCACTCCAGAGTGCCACACATAAAATAAACAACACATAAGCATAAAAACATAAAAACAGTAACAACATAAAATTACAACCACAAACACAATGAATATCTGCTTTGAACTGGATTATCTGAGTCCACACTGCCATATAACCCAGTTCAAAGTGGATTTTATACAGCTGTGTGGAAGGGGACTCAGTGAAAATGTAGCCTAGTGAAAATGTGGAATGATTTCTATGTCACTGTCCTAAGCACCAAGTCCTCTAAATTGGAAGAACAAAAAGGGGTGAAATATAGACTCTCATGAAATGTGACTTTCACTAGGAAATGACCTCAGGTGAATGCCATCTGTAGCAGGGTCCAAAGAAAAATATTGAAAGATGTAAACAAAGCGTTTTTTAAAATAAATAAATAAATAAATAAATAAATAGAATCCTTAATTTTGGAAATACAGAGACTTGGAGCTCTTCTAATGCCCAGGCTATGTTATGAATAAGGCTTTTTGCCTTTGAATGAAACAAATTATTCAATGAAACAGTGTTTTGAACCAGTTGTGTTCGTGATATGCAAAAAAACCCCTGAAAACCTGTTAACTGTCCCTCCTTGATGATAAATTACTTCGATTTCTGTTGGAAAATGAAAAGATTTTTTATTTATCTGATGAGTTACACAGATTTTTGCAGACTGCCTGCTCACTTGCATGGTCCAGAACATGAAAGTAGCTGCCTACACTGTCAGCTAGTTTGGCCACATCATGAGAAGACAGGAAAGCTTAGAGAAGACAATTATGGTGGGGGAGATGGAAGAAAAAAGGAAGAGGGGCCGACCAAAGGCAAGATGGATGGATGGTATCCTTGAAGTGACTGGCTTGATCTTGAAGGAGCTGGGCGTGGTGACGGCCAACAGGGAGCTCTGGCGTGGGTTGGTTCATGAGGTCACCAAGAGTCGGAAGCGACTGAACGAAAAAACAACAACAAACAACTTATGATAGCAGAGGTTTGTCTGACTTTGATTTTTATGCAGTTGTGATATAAGCTTTCTTATTTATTCACTGTGTTTACACATGGGTACATCTTGAAGTCAGGGATATCAACTTTAAAATTCTTCACCATCACATAGTTTACTCTGAAAGCAAGATCTGAAATGCCTTCATCACTCTTCAAGCCATTTAACTGGAAAAGATCTTAGGAATCATGTTCCATCATTGCTCTGGAAGGAGATGCCTTTCATCACGGTAAGCTGCTTGTGGATTTCTTGGACCCCAAGATGAGTGATTATGTTGGGGGAGGCATGATAATGTTGAACATCAAAAGAAGCCCCCAGCATGTGTGGAAAAGATCTGGGCTATTTAATTCCCTTCCAGCTGGGATAACAGATCAGCCTGTTGATATTTGCCATCCTTAATTACGAACTACTTCAGTGCCTCAGCTTCCCCATGTGAAATCTTGAGAACTGGAATTCATCTGCCCGTTGGGAGAAGTGGTATATTTTTCTCTCTTATTTATTTCATCATTTTTTGTTGTTTCTGCCCCATGCTGCTTTCTTTGCTCCTAGTTTACCGAAGCCTTTGAACCCCTGCAGATGGCTGAGAGCAAATCTGAATATTCAAATTGTTATCAGCTGCCCACCAGAAGAGATTGGCTTAGGCTGGATCACAACTATCTCCCCCTGACACACAGTTGCCTACAGGAAAAGGTGGGGAGATTCTGGAAGATTTTCTATATTGTTTTAAAAGCAAGTCAATCTCCCTCCATCCCCAATTCAGTCTACTTCTACCTGAAAGATTATTTCAGACATGTCGAATGAGGAGAATGAGCAAACAGACTGACTCAATATGCAATGTGAAAAGGCACTAAGAAATAGGAATAAGGATTTTTATAGAAATGGTCTCATTCTCTCATGCTGGCAGTACTTCAATGGGATACTTCTCTGATCTGTAATTTTCGCCAAGCAAATCCAAATAATTGCTGAACATTGCAGGTACATTAACATCTACAATTGCGTATCATGTTTCTCCCTCAAAAGCACAAACAGTACTAATTAATAGGTGGGCGCTGGGTGGATAATTACTGGGTGCTGCATGCATAATTGCCTTAACGGTGCAACAACTTGTGCAATTAAACTACCACCTTGTAATGAATCCAGTAATAACACTGTACAGTTGTTCCCTGACCTGGGTGTTTATGGGCAACCATGCAGTTCCCACTTTTGGAACAGAAATCACAGATATTCAGAAAGTCCATACAGAAAGCAAACAGTCTTCCCACACAAGCGTCAGAGTTGCAGGAACAGATAGACAAAGTTTTATCGTTATTTCAGTTAACCACAAGGCTGCTTTAGGGTCTAGACTAAATTAATCTATATACATAATAAAAGTGAAAATATGTGGAGGGGGGGGGGGGAGTAAGTCCATATTCAAAACCTTTTAAATGTCACAGTTCTCATTACCGGGGAGAGTGGATATGAATTTAATGGGCGTCCAATTCTATACGACCTCGGCTTTGTCCATATCTCTGGTTTCTAAACTAAGGCTTACAGGCTGACAATTTACATGTCTTTTCCAATCTCATATTCTAATCAGATTGCAATGCCTCAGTCAGCCTGCAGAATTGCATTTTCCTTCTATGAAGAGTGCAAATGCTTCAGTGCTCTTTCTTACGAGGAAAATAAAACCAAGGCCATCAGTCCAATACTTTGGAGCAACCAAAAGAACAAAAAACATGAACCAGCGTTCATAGGCCAACACTTTGCACACAACCCTATAGTAACAAATGAACCTAAGGCGTAATTTCTCAAGAAGGAATACATTCCCTTTAAAACTAGGATCCAAAAGCTGCTGTCATTTCAAAACAATGGGTTTTGTTGCAATGGGTTAAACCAGGGGTCCTCAAACTAAGCCCCGGGGGCCGGATGCGGCCCTCCAAGGTCATTTACCTGGCCCACGCTTAGGGTCAACCTAAGTCTGAAATGACTTGAAAGCACACAACAATAACAACAATCCTATCTCATCAGCCAAAAATAGGCCCACACTTCCCACTGAAATACTAATAATTTTATATTTGTTGAAATTGTTCTTCATTTTAATTATTATATTGTTTTTAAGTGTTTTTTGCACTACAAATAAGATAGGAATTCATTCATGTTTTTTTCAAATTATAATCCGGCCCTCCAACAGTTTGAGGGACTGTGACCTGGCCCTCTGTTTTAAAAGTTTGTGGATCCCTGGGTTAAACCTTTGTGCCAGGAGGACTGAAGACTGACAGGTCAGTGGTTCAAATCTGGAGAGAGTGCAGATGAGCTCCATCTGTCAGGTCCAGCTCCCCATGTGGGGATATGAGAGAAGTCACCCATAAGGATGGTAATACATCAGAACCTCCAGGCATCCCCTGGGCAATGTCCTTGCAGACAGCCAATTCACTAACACCAGAAGCGACTTGCAGTTTCTCAAGTCACTCCTGACATGAAAAAAAATTCAAAACAAGTAAATTTTTAGTCACCTCCAGATTGGATTACTGTAATGCACTCTATGTGGGGCAGCCCTTGAAGATGGCTCGGAAATTTCAATTGGTACAAAGGCCTGATGAAACCATCAAGTCTTCAAGTTCTTATAGAAGGAGGTGAGGGATGGGGCCAGACTTATCTCCTTGGGGAGGGCATTCCAGAGGCAGGGGGCTACCACCGAGAAGGCTCTCTCCCTCCTCCCCACCAACCAGGCTTGAGATGGTGGTGGGAGTGAGAGGAAGGCCTCCCCGGTGGATCTTAGTTCCCATGTTGGTTCATAGAGGGAGATGCGATTGCGAAGATAGACGGGGCCAGAACCATTTATAAAACTGAGATCAAAATATATGAAATAATAACTACAATTCCACAAGATCCAACAGGCTTCTCCTTTGTCTTCTTGTTACTTCCACCATAAAATTACCTTTGGAATGATGCCTAACCGTACCTAGGACCCATGCCCCCATTTGAATAATGCCTTCACAATAGACCAGGAGGCTGGAGGGGGAAGCGGTTCAGCATATATATGTCAGAATACTCCCTGATAAATTTCTCAGTTTCATTGAAGAATCTCTCCCTACTATTGTTTAGAACTCCTGTCCCATTCATGAATTTCCTGCCTTCATTGATAAAATCAGAGCTATCTCTACTCGAGCTCAACATCCAGGCTCTGGGCTAAGTGCCCCCACTGACTTGCCTAGCATGCATAATTGCTTGCTGAACTCAAACTATTGTGTTCACCTGGACTGCACCATTAAGTCCATCATGGACTGCTTTACATATTGGCACACCACATTCCTTTCAATCGTGCTTTTGTCAGGCAGATCATTTAACGGACTGATACTTCAGATCAACGAATGAGTCTATTGCATTTCCCACCACCACCAAGAGCCAATCATGGGAGTTGCTCCATGGAGTTCTCAGCAAACGGAAGCTCGAATCCTAGCTAGACTGGTTTCCAGCCAATCAGGAGCTGATGTGGGTTTCTTGAATAGCTAATGAAGTGAATTAAAATGTTCTATATTTTCCATTACATTATGTCAGGACATTTGAGTGCTTGTTCAGCCTCTCTGGTTTTGGTTTTGCCTTCTAACCTATCCGTGTTTCTGACTGCTTGGCATGCTGGGCTTCCAGACCCATGGTATTGTGGAGCTGACATCACAACATGCATGTAGTGAAATTGCTACTCTATGTTAACGTTTTGGTGTATAGCTCTATGTTTACATATGGCAGATAGGGAAGAATAGGCACAGACAGGGTAGCAACAGCAGAGATAGGATTCATTTGCATATGTGAAGCCGATTGGTCATATGTAGATTAGTGTAGGCCCAGGATTTGAAAAGGCTGCTAGGCCAAAATGACAGTTGGGGAGAGCAGAGTTGAACATTCCAAAGGGGCAGAGACAAGGTTCTAAAAGAGGCAGTTAGACTGAGGGGGTTTGAAAATGACAGTTAGGAATCTGTGTGTGAAGAGGAGAGTTGGTTTTTGAGTGCCTGATAGAAATAAGCAGTTATGAAGATGTGTTAAAGACTTCTGATATAGAGAAGCAGTTAGTTAAATAGAGCTCAAGTTTTTAAGGAACATAAAGAAGGCTAATGTTGCCTTAGTTGAATATAATTTGGCCAAGAGTGTGTAAAGCACGTAACATGTTTGTGAATATGAAACATTGATAGTTTATTCAGAAAAGTTAACCAAGTAAATGATACTGACTGTAAGCCTCAAGATTGCAACAAAACACAAATGTAACCACAAGCGTTGGAGCCAGAAGTTATAAATAAACTGTGGTACTTTGTTATACACAAGAGTGTTTCATTGCCTGTGATATAAAGTACAATGGTTTAACAGCATACGGAAAGTCCCAGCCAATATAAAAGAAGAAACTGAATCAGTATAAGGCAGCAGGGAGGTTTTATAAAGAGGAAATAGTCTCTCTCCCTCGCCTCACAATGCACTATTGTTGCAGTCTGTTGGTTCATAAGACTTAACACCTAATTACATGGGTTTTTTTGCCCCATTGTAGGACACTTTCAACATAGAGCTGGTAAGGAGCCTGCCAAAACCCATCATATGATGTAGGGCTACTTCTGGCGGGGCTCCGTGTTGAAAGTGTGCTGGGACGAAGAATTCAGAACATGGGTGACTGCCAGTGTTCTGACTGAGTAAGCCAAGGACAGTGTGAGGGGAAGCTGTACAGTGATGGCTTCCCCCATGTGATGGGAAAGGGGACAGTGTGAGGCGCGGAGTGACGGTTTTCTCAACTGCCCATCTGATTTGCCACGCTGCCCCATAGATTCACCCGCTGTCACATGGTTTCAAAACCTCAATGTGATGAGATCCTTAGAGTGAATATGCAACAGCACTAGACAGATATTTACTATAGTAATAGAGGTCAGTATGATAAATATCCTTGTATCTACCCTTGACTCTAAGATAAGGCACCAGATTCCATCTGATATTGGAAGCTAAGCAGGATCAACTTTGGTTAGTACTTGGTTGCAAAACCATCAGCTGATACTGGGTGCTGTAGGCTTTATTTCAAAGGAAATAATTGGCAAAACCAATTCTGAGGATGCCTATGAAATTCATGGGGTCTTCAGAAGTCAAAGATGACTAGATATCACATGCACACACATGTAGAACATACGTGGGCATACATAGCCTCAGCTCTCTTTCCAATTTGCTTTGAACAATGCCAATCCAAATATACAGATTTCCAAAGTTTTAACTTTTCATTCAGTTTCATTTAATTGAAGCTCAATTAAGCACACAGAGTGACCATATAGAGTTAGAAATATAAAAGAAGCCACTACCTCCTTGTCCTTAAAAAAATAATAGAGTGCAGAAGAGGGATTGTAAGCTAACAAAGAACAGATTAGAGGACCATTTTAGTGCACTTCATTACAGAAGCAGCATTTTAGACTTTGAGATGATTGACTAGTGATTTTCCCACCATTTGTTCGATAACAAAGAAGCTGTGATTAGCTTAAGGAAGGCCCCTGTTGTTTGCGAGGAAGAGAGGGGAGGTTTTTCAAAGAGCAAGTACTCAGCCTCTGTCACAAATGTATACAAGAGACTTGTGGCAGAATGAAAGAGATGTTAATATAAGGGTTTCTACTATGAATTATAGATAAAATCCTGCTATCTATTCCTCCTGGCAATGCATAATACACGATCAGCATGAACCTCCCTCTGGATGACCAGAAGAACCTCACTTAGGTAGGGCAGCACATTGCCTGTTGTATTCCAACTCTACTAAATGTTAAATTAGAAGTTTAAGCAAAAGATTTTACTTCTACAAAACTGTCTTGTGTGCATTTGCTGGCCTAATGGTTTTTGCAAACTTCATTTTCTTTGTACAAGATGTAGCTGATAAGTGGTTCCAGCTATTATCAAATGTACACAATTCTTCACCTCTAGAGCATGCCAGTAATAGTTCATATGATAACACCATTTTTGTTATTGAAGGACAACATAATGTTTTGTTTTGTAAAGCAAAATATTGAAGATGCAATAATATTTGGATTCTCAATCCAGGGAAAATTCAGTGTGCTATGCTTCAACTGCCATGCAGGTGTGTATACTAGTGGTTGATGTGTAGCTAGGAACCAGCTTCACTGTTCAGCCTGTCATTAATAACTTTTCAATAACTTTAAAGCATAGGTTCTTTTTATTGCAATTTCCAGTGTGAGAGGGTATATCAGATTACAGAAAAACATTTAGACATACAGACATACAAATTTTATGCAACTACATTGGATTTACAATTAAATGGCCAACAAACAAACAAAGGAGAATTAAATTTTCAATCACCATTCACATCATGCATCCAAATATTGCCATATCCTTTTCTCCCTCCTTGGAGAAGTGCCTGTTAGGCCAGATCCTGCTTTCCTGAAGCCTGCCAATGCATAGTTCCAAAACCTCCATAACACCATAACTTCAAAATGCCAAAATGCATCCTTTCCCTAAGCACAATGACAAGGACCTGATCTCTGTTTTCCATACAGCAGAACCTGACTCCCAGCACAAAATCCAAGATTCCAAAAGCACACTTTTTCATCTTCCCTTGAGAAAGAAGCCCCAAAGTGACCAGATTACTCTATTTCAAATCTGTCACTCTCCAAATACACCATCTCTCTCCTTCCCATGGAGCAGAGCATGGCAGGTGAACCAGACTCTTCAGGTCTGTCACAATTTAAGAATTATTAGATTGAGTCTTTTATAGGAATATTCTGCTGATGTAGTCCCAAAGTTGTAAATTATTGATAGATGCCTTCTATCCTGGCTCCATCTCAGTTTCCTGGCCAAATGTTGATCGTCTTGATTGGTGTTGATAAATGCAAGGCTTGTGTTGACTTCCTTCTTCACATTGTAAACATTTATCTTATCACTGTTCCGTTCTTAATCACAATTTACTTTTCAGTTCTTATTAGCAAGTTTTAATTACAGTCCCAGCAAGCAGGTAGTTAGTCATTGCAGTCCTTGGTCTTTTACTGGTGTTTCCAAAATAATTAACTCTATACATACATCCTTCCATTCATACCCATACCTATTATATCAAATCCACATTTATCAAATCTGCAAGGATATTTTCATGATAAGCCAACTTGTAGAGGAGAGAAATAATTTTTGAGAGCCAGCCTGGTGTAGTGGTTTGAACATCAGACTAAGTTTCGAATCACCACTTAGCCATGGAAATTCACAGATGGATCTTTCAGCCTCAGAACAAATCTAAGAAATCCCCATGCTAAGTTCACCTTTGGTGACCATAAATTGCAAAAGACTTCAAAGCACATAGCAGCAGAAACTATTGTTGCCTTCATGTAATGTTGTTGTTTTGCTACTGCTGTTGTTGAGTCCCTTCAAGTCTTTCCGACTTATGACAACCCTAAGGTGACCTTATTCTAGAGTAGCATTTTTTTCATTTTCAAAGTGCTATCAAACTGTTCAGAAAAATATTTTTTGTGGAGTCTGGGAGGAAGCAAGCATGATGCCCCTATTAAAGCAGCTCCACTGGTTGCCGATAAATTATGACTTACAAAGCCCTAAACAGTCCAGGTTCTGCCTATCTTTGAGACCACATCTTCTCCTATGAACCGGCGCAGGCTATAAGATCCATCAGGGAGGCCCTCATCTCGATCCCACCATGGTCACAAGCACGATTGGTAGGGACAAGGGAGAGGGCCTTCTCAATGGTGGCCCCTCACCTCTGGAACTCCTTCCCCAGGGAGATTAGGCAAACCCCCACACTGTCCTCCTTTTGCAGGGATTTGAAAACCTGTATGTTTCAGCTAGCATTTAAGAATGGCTAGTCCCTAGTTATAAGTGCCCAGTCCCTAGGTCACCTGATAATATTTCATTCTCTGCACTTCATCCAATACCCAGGCCCTATGGTACGTTGTTTTGCAGTATCCCATGCCTGGCCCTTTTTATTGCCTGGTTATGTCCATTGTATTACCAGTTACTGGTTTTGTTGAGCATTATTTTGAGCTTCAATGTTGTTGTTTTATATTCTTATGTTATATTTAATTGTGTTTTTATCTGGATTGTTATATTTTACTATGCTCTTATTTTAATTGTTTTTTGTTTTGTTTTAATTGATTGTTTTGTTTTTATGTTTTGTGGGCATTTTGACCCATATGTAAGCTGCCTCAAATCCCTTTGGAGAGATAGTGGCGGAGTAAAGTTGTTTGTTGTTGTTGTTGTTGTTGTTGTTATTTGTGTCCCTATTGTAAATGAGACAATGGATCCTCAATCAAATCAATTAACATTTAATGAATTACTTGGGGTACTGATCCACATTCACACCCAGGTATTAAATGTGGGCTGACTGAAAAGTAAAGCTGTCACAGTTCAAAAACTCATCTGAGTAGTTCTTGAAGAACTATGTCAGTAGAAATGAAATGCAACTAGAAAGCTTAAGTAACACAATTTGCTTTGTCTTTTCACCTCTTTCCTGTGTTGAAACTTTCTCTTGCCTCCATCCCTCCCCCCAACTTTCCCCAGGCTATCTGCTGAATTCCACACACGCCTGCATAGACGGGATCAATCCGAGGCTGACTCGACTTCAGCTTATCTCTGCTCCAAATGATTGATTTTCCCTCTTTAAGGGTAATTTTCTGGTGAATTCCATATATTGCAAAAACCTCTGTGAAATCTAATTCACTCTGACTGGCAGTATGTGCTTTTGGGAAAGAATACTATAGAGCAGACAGTTATCCTTTACAGCTATGACCAATGTAATGCATTGATACTGTATGTGTCCGCATGAATTTTAATAACATGTTAAAATGTGCAGTTTGTATGTATTCTATTATACATGGGTTATAATCTACTTGTCAAACAGAATATTGGACTGATTATTTGATATAGACCAGCGTTGTTGTTATATTTATTTATACTCAAAACAGTCAATACTAATATACATTACTTACAAGGGCAAACATATCCATCTCTGCCAAATAGTGACCTCTCCTGTCCACAATTGAGGACTGTCACCCTGTTCAGCCCTAGCCTTGTCTTACACAACTGACGAGTATGCCTGCCCTGTTCGGCATAGATCTGCCCATGCAAAGCAGGTGAACATAACATTGAATGAAACATACAGAATAATCACAGGATGGCCTAAACCTACACCTGTTGACAAACTCAACAAGCTAGCTGGCATTGCCCCCCCCCCCCCCCCCCAATGTGCGACGATAAGTTGCTGCTAAATGTGAGAGAAATAAGGTTGAACACTGTGAAAGCCATCCACTACATGGCTACCAGCCTCCTCCAGTAGACTCAAATCAAGGAAAAGCGTTGTGAGAATTACCACTCCTCTTGGTGTTCCTCCAGCAATAGCAAGGGTATCCCTCTGGACAGCTAGACCAGGAAATCCCAACTGGATGCCCCCCCCCCCCCCCATGAGGGTCTTCCTCCAGGGGCAAACCAAGAATGGGCAACTTGGAAATCCCTGAACAGACTCAGAAGTGGAGTGGGCAGATCAAAAGACAACCTGGCAAAATGGCACTACCTAAAATAATCCCACACCTTATGTGACTGTGTAGCGGAACAGACAACTCTGCATCTGTATGCTTGTCCACTATGCCCTGTTGGAGGCTACAGACAATGCCATCGCTGTTGCCCATTTTTGGTCAAAAGATATTTAGCTACCTGCGTTCCTTCTATTTTTATTAGTTTTATACTAATTTAGGCTATGCTTTTGATACAAAATAAAAAAAAACCCTGTGTGAAGTATTCTTTCCCATTTATTCACTCAAAGATATGGCTTGCCTTGATATCCGCAGGCTTCTCTGATTGCAAGTACAACAAGTTAAACATGAGCCAACAATGTGATGTGGCGGCAAAAAAAAAGCCAATGGGATTTTGGCCTGCATCAATAAGAGCATAGTGTCTAGATCTAGGGAAGTAATGCTACCCCTCTATTCCACTTTGGTTAGACCACACCTGGAATATTGTGTCCAATTCTGGGCACCACAATTCAAGAGAGATATTGACAAGCTGGAATGTGTCCAGAGGAGAGCGACTAGAATGATCAAGGGTCTGGAGAACAAGCCCTATGAGGAGCGGCTTAAGGAGCTGGGCATGTTTAGCCTGAAGAAGAGAAGGCTGAGAGGAGACGTGATAGCCATGTATAAATATGTGAGAGGAAGCCACAGGGAGGAGGGAGCAAGCTTGTTTTCTGCTTCCTTGGAGACAAGGACGCAATGGAACAATGGCTTCAAACTACAAGAAAGGAGATTCCATCTGAACATGAGGAAGAACTTCCTGACTGTGAGAGCCGTTCAGCAGTGGAACACTCTGCCCCGGAGTGTGGTGGAGGCTCCTTCTTTGGAAGCTTTTAAACAGAGGCTGGATGGCCATCTGTCTGGGGTGATTTGAATGCAATATTCCTGCTTCTTGGCAGGGGGTTGGACTGGATGGCCCATGAGGTCTCTTCCAACTCTTTGATTCTATGATTCTAAGGATGAGGCAGGCTTCATTCCAGCTATGAAGTTTGAGGTAAGACCTCAGGTATTTTTTTAGTAATCAGAGGACCGCAGACCAGAATTCACATTTGTTTTTGCGAAGGCAGCATCATAACAAGATGAGTCAGATAATGCAGCAACTTGTATGACATCAGTCTGGTAGAAATCTATAATGAACATGGAATCAAGCCATTGTGATTTAGTAAACATTAAGCAAATCTCTCCCAAAGCTATGATGATGTTCACTGGCTTCTCTTGGCAAACTCCCCTGTTTCTCATCCCAATCTACTTTGTAGAGATTTCACCAGATTAAAATGCAATGACCCCATTTTACACTGCATTTACAGCCAGAGTGGAGAATCTCCAGGCCTTCAGATCTTGTTGGACTCCACCATGAACCAGCTCAAGCTAAAACAGCATAGCCAATGGTCAGAGATTATAGTCCAACACCATATGGAAGGCTGCAGGTTGTGAATCTATGCCATCTGAACAAGGCAGAGACACAAACATGGCTTTACAATGTAAACAAAGTAAACTAGTGAGCTACTGCCATGACTGTTTATTACTATGGAATTTTTTTGTCTTACCTTTCCACTAGGAAATTCAGGCATATGCACACTTTTCTTCTTTTATCGTCACAATAATGGATATAAATGATAGATATCATTGCCACATATGGTGACAGTGACGGCAACAGCAAGACTTTTCTACTTACATTGTGTGAAATCACATTTTGTTCTTTATGTTCCTAAAAGCTCTACTGAAGGCAGAAATGTGATTTTGAACTACTTCCACTGAAGTATTACAGAAAAACATGAACAAGTCAAGAAAAACATACTTGAGTTCCTGTAACTGTTCTTGGTTGTGCTTCTCTCTGTTATTTCTTCCATAAAGATTGATTGATTGACGGATTAAATTATTTATGTTTTGCCTTTGGGCCTAAAGAAGGCCCTTTAAAGTAACATGTATTTTAAAAAACTTTAAAATATATAATATGAACAAATTAGCAACAGACTAAATGTTGTTTAAAAACGAAGTTTAAAGTTGGTGTGCTTTATGGAATTTATGACATCAACTTTAAACTTTGTTTTTAAACAACATTTAGTCTGTTGTTAATTTGTTCATATTAGGACATTAAGATCGTCTGGGGAGGCCCTGCTCTCGGTCCCGCCCGCATCGCAGGCGCGGTTGGCAGGGACGAGAGACAGGGCCTTCTCGGTGGTGGCCCCTCGGCTGTGGAACGCCCTACCTGTGGACATCAGACAGGCCCCTTCACTGCTGGCATTCCGGAGGAAGGTCAAGACTTGGCTTTACGAACAAGCGTTTGGCTAAATAGTGCAATGAAATACAGTAAGATGGTACAACTGAACATAGGAATTGGTATAAAGGATTCTGATTACGGATTCTGATTCTGATTTGTTTGCTGAGGCGCACGTCTATGATAATGATTGTTTTTGACTTGATATGTTGTATAATGTATTTTTAATTGCCTTTTTGATGTTGTTGTGTTGATCTTTACTATGTAAACCGCCTTGAGTCGCCATCTCGGCTAAGAAAGGCAGTATAGAAGTAAAGCAAATAAATAAATAAATAAATAATAGATTTTAAAGTTTTTTAAAATACATGTTACTTTAAAGGGCCTTTACAACGATGATGGAGAATTAGACTAACTACAAATAGGAGGGTTACAATTTTAAAAAAGAATCAATTTTAGTGTTATAAAATCTTATCTTCAACTGTATACATAAAATTATCTACTTCCATCAAATTTGTTAAGATCCCTGATTATTCCATTAAAATCCTGTGGTCCTGAAGGTAAAGAAATGCATTGCAAACAAAATGCCAATGATAGGAAATGTTACCTTTGGGACAGGCAGGGTTGGCCAACTTAAAGCTTCTGTGGCATTTTTAAGGGGATGCTAGTCCGACGCATTGCTGCTTATTAAACCAAGTACTAGGTATCATCTCTCAGGACGTCCACATAGACAGCCTTGGTTTGCAAGGATGCCCTTTTGTTTTAGAGAACTCCCCAATGTCATTAATTTTCCCTACTACCTCTGATACTTTAAAAGGAAGTCAACGGTAGTCATATTCTATGGGTGAGCATCTAGATGAATCAATATTTAATAACTTCTTTATTTATTTTTTGTTTTCAATTTACAATACCATAGAATAATTTCAGTAAAGTAAATGTAAAGGTTTCCCTTGACATTAAGTCTACTTGTGTCCATCTCTGAAAGGTGATGCTCATCTCCATTTTTAAACCAAAGAGTTGGCATTGTCCATAGACACATCCAAGGTCATGTGACCAGCTGCATGGAGCACCTTTTACCTTTCCACTAGCCATCCCCTGCCCCGCATTGCTGTGGCCCACATGGGGGTTCTGTGTGGGAAGTTTGGCCCATTTCTATCATTGGTGGGGTTCAAAATGCTCTGTGATAGTAGGTGAACTATAAATCTTAGCAACTAAAACTCCCAAATGTCAAGATTCTATTTTCCCCAAACTCCACCAGTGTTCACATTAGAGCATATTGAGTATTCATGTAGAGTTTGATCCAGATCCATCATTGTTTGAATTTCAGGAAAAAAAACCCATCTATTTCTGTTTTATTAACTATTCTAACTGTGTGAGGCATAATAAATTGTAGCAAGTTCATGGTGGTATGGGGATACCAAGCCACCTTGTCTCTCTCCTGAGGAATCTGTATAATGGACCAAGTAACAACCGACCATGGAACAACAGATGGGTTCAAGATTGGGAAAGGCGTACGGCAGAGTTGTATACTCTCACCCAACCTATTCAACTTGTATGCAGAACGCATAAAATTTCTGCAAGAAACATTAATAACCTTAGATATGCAGATGATACCACTTTGATGACCAAAAGCGAGGAGGAACTGAGGAGCCTTCTAATCAAGGTGAAAGAAGAAAGTGCAAAAGCAGGGTAGCAGTACATAAAAAAACCAAGATTATGGAAACAAGACTGATTGATAACTAGCAAATAGAGGAGAAAACGTGGAGGCCGTGACAGACTCTGTATTTCTAGGTGCAAAGATTACTGCAGATGCAGCCTGCAGCCAGGAAATTAGAGGATGTCTACTTCTTGGGAGGAGAGCAATGACCAGTCTCAATAAAATAGTGAAGAGTAGAGACATCATATTGGCAATGAAGATCCACATAGGCAAAGCAATGGTATTCCCCGCAGTCACCCATGGATGTGAGAGCTGGACCATAACGAAGGCTGAGCGAAGTAATATTGATGCTTTTGAACTGTGGTGTTGGAGGAAAGTTCTGAGAGTGCCTTGGACCACGAGAAGATCCAACCAGTCCATACTTCAGGAAATAAAACCCGACTGCTCATTGGAGGGAAGGATAGTAGAGGAAAAGATGAAGTACTTTGGCCACATCATGAGAAGAAAGGAAAGCTTAGAGAAGACAATTATACTGGGGAAAATGGAAGGAAAAAGGAAGAGGGGCCGACCAAGGGCAAAATGGACGGATGGGATCTTTGAAGTGACTGGATTGACCTTGAAAGAGCTGGGAGTGGTGACGACCAACAGGGAACTCTGGCGTGAGCTGGTCCATGAGGTCATGAAGAGTCGGAAACAACTGAACGAATGAACAACAACAACTACTACAGACATGCTACTGCAACCTGACATCAAATGTTTGCAATTCTCCATCCCTCTTTCGCCATCCCCTCATGCTGATGCTGATTGGGGGGAGGGTGGGGGGAGATAGCTATCAAAGGTCCAGAAGGGAAAGTAAGCAGTGGGAAGGTGTAAACAACTTTGTAAAAAGGTACTTCTTTGTTAACTGGGATATGTCTATATTAAAAACACCGAGTACTATAGATTTATGCCAAAAAATACACATCACTCTGGCTAGTCCTAACTATTTCACCACTGAATGAGAAGAAAGCACCATTAAATTAAAATTTTATTTATTTATTTCCTTGCCACCCTATATGAGAGCCATGCGTGACTTAGGGCCTTTTACTCTAGCACTTAAGACCTGGCTTTTTACTAGAGCATTCGATCTCTGTTAATTTTTAATTTCTGTATGTATGTATTTTATCTTTTACAATTTAGCTGTAAATCGCCTAGAGCATTCTCGGATGGTGGGCGATTAATAAGTAATTAAATATAATTATGATGATGATGATGATTGATTTATTTAGAGCTTTTATAATCCGGTCTTCTCGACCTCCGAGGAGGGACTCAGGCCGGCGAACAACAGAGAATCAATATACAAATAAACCAAAGCATAATAACATCATAGTACATTAATACATTAAAACACATTAAAATACAGATCAAGAATTACATAAAGCCAATTCGTCAAGGTAAATCACAAATTCACCACCATCCGCCTTGTGGTCAACAATTATTGATTCGATCATCAATCTGAGAATGCTAAGTTCCAGAGCCAAGATTTTACCATCTTTCTGAAAGTCAGGAAGGAGGGGGCAGATCTGATCTCTACTGGGAGAGGGGCCACCACCAAGAAGGCCCTGTCTCTCCTTCCCCACCAGACGCGATTGCGAATGTGGTGGGACCAAGAGCAGGGCCCCTCCAGAAGATCTTAACAACCTTGATGGTTCATAGGGGAGAATCTGTTCGGACAGGTAAACTGGGCCGGAGTTGTTTAAAAATCATTTTAAATAATGTGTAGAAAAGTGATGGGAGCATAGAAGAAAACATAAAACAAGAGAGAGAGAAAACCAGGGACAGTTAAGCCAAACTATTTACCATAAATGGGTTTTCAGTATGTTAAACACATTGTGAAAGACTCTACAGTCGCCACAAAAAATTCATAGCTAAAATGATAGTGTGCTCTCTGTGAAGCAAGAACCCCTTAGTATTCACTCTAGTGATATAGTTTCTTATGTTTTGGCATAGTGAGTAAGCAGAGGAAAGTATGTTTTTCAGGAAAGTAAATAAATTACTTCAGCAATATTCTAAAAATGATTCTCATTTCCCCCAAGAGGCCTTTTCAGATGAGTAATCCTGTCATTCCATATGTATGCCTATTGTGAGCGCCTGCGTCATTTTCCCCTCTACAGCTTCACAAGTGCTAATACCTATTTATGTTCCTGCTAGGAAGCAGATCCCATATACTAACTGCTGCTCTTATATACATCCTCACTTCTAAAGCAATTGTCTTATGTTCTCTTTGCTTTTTAAAATCTCTTCTGGTTAAAGTAAATGTTCAAGTGAAGGCAGCACCATAAGTTGCATCTGTAAGTTGCAAGTCATGAACTAGAAATGTTATACTGTACCTGAACCTGCATAGACACCTCTCAAAGGTCTGTATAAATTAACTATAAATGTAATTATAAATCAACCATTTGAATATTTTCTTCTTTTTCAAAACAGTACAAACTGAAGGACAATAAATTACTTTTTATTTACAAGGCATCCAGTTAATTTTTACTTGTGCATTTTAAGCTGCATTTTACCTGTGTGTACATGTTAGCACCCATCTACACTGCCATATAAAATCCAGATTATCATCTTCGAACTGGGTCATATTAGTCTACACTGCCATATAATCCAGTTCAAAGTTGATAATCTGGTACAAACCACAGAAAGAAGGAGGACTAGGACTACCTGAAATCAAAAGTTATTATGAGGTGAACCGATTGAGACATGTGGTGGAAGGGATGCTAAACAAAGCTGACACAGACTGGATGGAAATAAATAATAAAGATATAGAAATGAGATTAGAAAATATATATTTTAAGGAATACTCAAAAAAGGAAATTAATCAAATGGGAAATGTACCATTGGGAAATATACTAACAATATGGAACAAATATAAGAAAAATCTAATCAAAGGGAATTCTAAAATAATGCCAGTTATAATGGAGGGGAAATTTCCTAAAAATCTGAAAAATGTGATGGATAAGGAGTTGAAAAAGAGGAAATTAGATAAAATTGGAAGTTGGATGGAACAAATAAAGGAGAAGAGCACCATTAAGGAAATCCTAGGTGAATTAAATATATCATGGTTCCATTGGGTCCAACTGGACCAATGGTTCAAAAATTGGAAAGGAAAGAGCTCAGGAGAAAGAGAACCAAAGAAATTTGAAAATATAATATTAAAAGAACTGGCTAAAGAAGGAAATGAGCATCAAAAAGGGATAACAAGTATTATATACAAAATATTAATAGAGATTAAAGGAGAGAGAAAAGGGATACAAACAAGGGAACTATGAGAAGAACTGGGAATAAAAATAGGAGAAAGAAATTGGGAAAAATTATGGAGAGCAAGACACCTCAAGAATTTATCAATTAGGATAAAAGAAAACTACTATAAGATGGTATGGAAATGGTACCTGACCCCAACAAAGATACATAATATGGATAAGAGTTGTTCAGAAATTTTTTGGAGGGGTTGCCAAGAAAGGGGTACGTATATCCACATGTGGTGGCAATGCAAATATGTACAGAGTTTCTGGGGAAAAGTTATAGTAGAAATAGAAAGTATTATGAAGAAAAAAATTAATATAAATCCAGTGACTATACTGTTATCTATTTACAATACAGATGAATGGAAGGAAAATGAAAAGAATCTGATAACAATGTTGTTAACAGCTGCAAGGCTACTAATAGCAAAATATTGGAAAGGAGAGGTGGACATTAAGATAGAAGAATGGTACAAGGAAATTTGGAAATTAGCAATAAATGACAAATTAAAATGCAATTTAAAAGTTAAAAAAGGCCTAAGGAAGGATAATGATTTTGAAAATATATGGAAAATATTTATTAAGGAAACATTAAGGAAAGAAGATGGGAACCAACCCCCACCAGAAGAAATTAGGTTCTGGTGGGAGTATAAAGAAAAGAAGAACTCCGGAGATGGGAAGCACAAGGGGTAGCACAAAAGAAAAAAAGTAATTATATGAATTATAGAGATTTTTTTGTAATGAAATGAATATAAATGCAATAAAAATATTAGGTGTTTAGAAAAAAAGAGGAGAACAAGTTGAATCGCTGTAAACAATCTGGCTTAAAGAAAAGAATGAAGTAGTTTTTGTTAAGACTTATACATTTTTATTTCCTACTTTTCTTTCACTATATTATTCCTTCCCTTTTTATGTATATAGCATTTCTTTTGTGGTTAATAAAAAATTAATTAAGAAAACAAAATCGATAATCTGGATTTTATATGGCAGAGTAGATGGGGACTTATATGTACATGGCAGGAGATAAATACTAATACTAATAATAATTATCATCATCATCATCATTATCATGATCATCCATAATTTAGAAACTCCTGAGATAATCAGAATTGAATAATCAATACCAGAACATTGATAAGAGGGCTGGTGAAACTATTTGTAGTGTTCTGATATAAACTATTGCTGTAATCAGAAAAGAGCTACTTTCTTAAACACTGATTTATTTATTTATTTATTTGCTACATTTGTATACCACCCCTCTCAGCGCACAGGCGACTTGGAGTGGTTCACAAGGCAACAATTCAATGCCAACAACATCATTAAAATGCTTAAAAAGCAATAACATATCAATTAAAACCATAACAATAGTTAAAAAAACCCAAGTCATTTCATCTCCTAAATATAAATAGCAAACCATTATATAAATAGCAAACTAATGTCTAGCCTAAAGTATAACCACGTGCTAGCTGCCATTAACCTCTTCCTCTGTTGTAGTTAAGAGTAGCTTGGATATGGCCATAAGACTGGATGATGGACATAAAATTAGACATGAATACATGAGCCAAACATATAGTATAATTGAAGTAGATAGTTCCAGGGCTGGGGAGAAGCCAATGGAATTCCTAGATGACTCAGTACAGTGCTACAATAAATAGAATTCATATTAATGAATCCAATCCACACAAAAAGTCAGTAGTCTGCTGTGGTGATGTGAAACTGTAGTAGATGAGAGAGCAGTAGAATCAGTTGAGCAAAATGCCTGAGCAAAGGCTCCTCAGAGCAAAAGCTGAACTGCATTATAAAACCTATACAGTTATACCCCACCGGGTGTGGACAGAACTTACTAGGTGACCTACATTAGCAGCTGCACATAATAATCAACAGTACAAGGTTTTCTGTAACACACACGCACACACACTTGATCCTGTTACAACTTACTGTAACAGAGAAGGTATTCTTCTAACACTTTCTCCTAGTAAATGTACATTCTCATACAACAGCCTATATTTCTTGGGGAAGGACATAGCAAAACTACCTCTGGGTATTCCTTGCATGAGAAAACCCTATAAAACCATGGAGTCACCATAAGTCAATAGGCAACTTATAGGCACACATATGCACACCACAAGACCAGCAATGATGTTAAGAATGGAGATGTGGAAATGAAGTGATGTCAAGTATGAGCACTGATTTTTCTACACAGCCAGAGTTTCTAATTTCTTTGGATGCATTTGAATGTAAATAGCTATTTTATGCATACAGGATAAAAATGAACCCATGGAAGAATTTTGATGAAACAACCCGAGCTTTCAATTCCATAGACTCATGATTGTCACCAGGAGGGGAAAAGAGCCCTTTCAATTTATAAACACAACTTGAGAAAAGAAGATGTTCATTTGCACAAAAACAGCAACTGTTCTTGCTAGAACTCATCAGCTACATTGTCCTCATCTAACAGAAGAAAATAATACTTTATGGTCTGAGAAGATGTAGATCTTGAAAATGCTGGAGACATTCTCCACATGTCACAGTGATCTTGATAAAATTGCACAGTTTGCCATAAATTATTATTGTCATATTTTGCAATTTATCTCCTTGCAGTAATGGATTATGTAGCATCACACAGATGATTACAATTAAGATGCCAAACAGTTAAGATGCAAGAATACACCTTAACGTAGGAGAATGGCTTAATAAATTATGCAGTATAATGTGGCTGTCCAAATTTTATTAAGCCTCAGGAGAAAGACAACAGATAATTAACTGCTACTGTCAACAGTTTAAAACATGGAAAAGTTTTAAACCTGAATTTTCATCAATGGGAAGGTTAACAAATATGAACATACACTATAATTTACATGTTAGATGTAGGTTTGTTGATCCACAAAATGGTTCAAAACTCGTTTTGGATGTAGGGAGTGATGATGCTTCGATTCTAAAGTCAATTTCGATTTTCACAGAAAAAAATGTTCAAAACTTTTTGAAACTCCCAAGACTTCCAAATCCTTTCATTAATGGTTTGAAAGTGTTATTTCCTGTTTCATTAGGTGGTCTTTACTTTGAAAGTAGTTGTTTTACTCCAGAAGCAGGGAAAAGCAAGCGGAGGAAATCCCTTCCTTCTGGCTTTAAAAACTGGCTTCTCTGGCTTTAAAACTGGCTTCTCTGGCTTGAGCCAATGCCAGGAAATTCCTTCCTTTTCTGGTTTAAAACTGGCCTCTCTGGCTTTAAAACTGACTTCTCTGGCTTGAGCTGAGGCCAGGGACCAGAAACAGGGAAAAGCAAGTGGAGGAAATTTCTTCCTTCTCTGGTTTAAAACTGGCTTCTCTGGCTTTAAAAATGACTTCTCTGGCTTGAGCTGAGGCCAGGGATCAGAAACAGGAAAAAGCAAGCAGAGGAAATTCTTTCCTTCTCTGGTTTAAAACTGGCTTCTCTGGCTTGAGTTGAAGCCAGGAACTTCCTTCCTTTTCTGATTTAAAACTGGCTTCTCTGGCTTGAGCCAAGGCCAGGGACCAGAAGCAGGGAAAAGCAAGCAGAGGAAATTCCTTCCTTCTCTGGGTTAAAACTGGCTTCAAAACTGGCTTCTCTGGCTTGAGCAGAGACCAGGAAATGCCTTCCTTCTCTGGTTTAAAACTGGCTTCTCTGGCTTGAGCCGAGGCCAGGGACCAGAAGTGGGGAAAAGCTGAATCATTTCCAACTCACTTCATGAGTCGTAACAAAAATGGCAGAAAAAGCTTCGGAAGGGCAAAGGGACTTCTGGTTTTCTTAGAAACTTCAAAATTGCTTCAAAAAGGTAATTTTTCTGATTTTATTCCAAATTACGAAGATTCCGACAGTACCTAACCATGCCTAGTTAGATGGTACATATGTAATGCTGAGGGTGTGAAAACTAGGTGCTAGACTCTAGAGCAGTGGTTTCCAATCTTTTTTTACTAGGGACCATTATGATTTCTTTTGTTGTTAGCAGGGACCACAAGGTTCAAGAATAATAAACTGTGTTGATCTAAAAATAAAATTTAATCAAAACTTTTAAGATATTCGTTAAACTTAATAGTAACATGAATTAAGAGTACTATTATAGTATAAAAATAACATTTTTGGTAGAAAATAAAATTTGGTGTGCATCAATGTGATTTTTGAGCTTGCATTTTCTTTACAAATTGGGTAATCCTGGACGTAATATTATTGTACAAGGAACAAGAGGGAGGGAGAAAGGACCAAGAAAGGAGGGAGAGATGCAAGAAGGGATTGAAGGCTGGAGGGAAAGAGGGAAGAAAGTAAGGATGGAGGGAGAGGAAGAAAAGAAGGAAGGAGGGAGGCAAGAAAGAAAGGGAGGAAGAGAGAAGAGAGGAAGGGAAGGAAGGAAAGAAGGAAAGGAGCAAGGAAGGAGGGACAAACAAGAAGTAAGACATAAAATGGACAGAACTCAAAGGATAGATTTTCTAAAAATGAGAATCAATTGAGAAGATGAACTGATTCTTGCTTCTAATAATAATAATAATAATAATAATAATAATAATAATAATAATAATCCTCAGTTCTTGTGGGTTTTTTTCGGGCTATATGGCCATGTTCTAGAGGCATTTCTCCTGAATGGCCATATAGCCCGAAAAAACCCACAAGAACTGAGTGATTCCGGCCATGAAAGCCTTCAACAATACAATAATAATAATAATAATAATAATAATAATAATAATAATTTATATATCACCCTTTTCCCCTCACAAAGGGACCCAAAGCAGCTTCCAACATATTACAAATAATACAAAGTAGCAACAATCAAACACATATATAAAACACAATAAACAATTAATAAACATCCGTAAGCATTTTAAAAACAACATACATTAATGTGGTATTTTGTCAGGTTATATTGCGCTTTGCTCCAGTTGATAAAATTAGCCTTCCTGACACTTAGTCTAGGTTTCTTCGCTGAAGGCTTGTCTAAACAGAAAGGTTTTCAGCATGCTTATTTGTCATGAAGATTTGAAGAAGACAACATTTTGCTTTCTTATTTTGATCTCTTACCTCATCTTTGTCTTGCACTTGGATGAAAAGTGGAAGAGCAAAGCCAACTTGAGCCAATTCAGGTATAGCCACACTATACTCTGAACTGTTAAACTCTGGTGCATTGTCGTTTATATCGATGACAAGAATGTTGAAGGTAGTCATCACAGTTGCATTGGATGGTGAGCGGTCATCATTCAGCTCTGTTCCCTGAAAGAGGAAAAATGGGAAGGAAAGAAACAAAGTGGCTTTTATTTTTTAAGTCACTAATAACTGGAAAAAATAACCTTTATAAAGAAATGTCTCCAAAGTATTACTATTCAAGGTAATACTATAGCCGAATTTTTCCAGGCTATATGGCCATGTTCTAGAGGCATTTTCTCTTGACGTTTCGCCTGCATCTACGGCAAGCATCCTCACTACCTCTGAGGATGCTTGACATAGATGCAGGCGAAACGTCAGGAGAAAATGCCTCTAGAACATGGCCATATAGCCCAGAAAAACCTACAAATTAGAAGCCCACACTGAACAGAAGGCAGAATTGAGGGCCTAAATTGAAGCACTCTTTAGAATCTGACCATGACAAATGTATGAGTGACAATTGTCATCCAAAAGAGGAATGAAAGAAACTCCCCTATATCCCAGCTGCCATTGCTGGGGCCTCCAAGAAGAAAAAGAAGTAGCTGCTGAACTTAACTCCCTCCCATATTGCCATTCCCCTTTCTTTTTGTGTCATGTCTTGATTAGATTGTAGGATACTCCTGAGGATGGAGTATTGTATTGGCGATTTTTATTTATAAAGCACCATGTACAGCAATTGTGCCTCCTCCTCCTCATTATTATTTGAAATACAACAGGATGAGTACACAGCAAACAAGATAACTCTGCTAGCTGTTGTATTGGATTACACATCAGACACTTCCCAAGTGTCTAGGACTGTGTGATGTATTGGCGAATAATGCATGCAGAACCCAGTAAGGTGGCCTTTTACAGCTGGCAGATGGTAATTTTGTCAGCGCCGATTGTGTTTAAGTGCAAGCCAAGCTCTTTAAGCACTGCACCCAGTGTGCCACTCACCACTGGGACCACGTTTACTGGCTTGTGCCAGAGTCTTTGCAGTTCCATCTTTAAATCCACATATCGTGTCAGCTTTTCCAGTTGTTTCTCTTCAATATTGATGATCCACACTCTGTCAGGTCAGGAGTATTGTGCTCCAAAACTCTGTCTGTCTGAATACGCAAGTCCCAGAGGAGTTTGGCGTGTTCATTCTCTGTAACTTTTTTCTGGCTTGTGATCTTTGTTGCAAGAAGATGGTATTTGTGGCACAAGTTCCAATGAATCATCTGAGCAACGGTGTTATGCCTCTGCTTATAGTCTGTCTGCGTGATCTTCTTGCAGCAGTTGAGGATATGATCTATTGTTTCATCTGCTTCCTTGCAGAGTCGACATTTGGGATCTGTTGTCGACTTTTCAATTCTGGGTCTGATGGCATTTGTTCTAATGGCTTGCTCTTGGGCTGCCAGAATCAGGCCCTCTGTCTCCTTTTTCAGAGTTCAATTTGTGAGCCACAGCCATGTTTTTTCTTTGTCAATTTGGCTCTCATTTTCCCCCAGGAACTGTCCATGAAGAGCCTTCTTTTGCCAGTTTTCTCTTCTGCTCTGCATTGTATTTTTACAATATTCACTCTTTGTCTTTTGCACTTGAAGCAGTTTACTACTATTGACTTCCCTCAATGTTGGTTCTTGACTGTCTTTCACATAATCTGCCAGTGCATGTTTCTCTTCTTCTACCGTTTGTTTCACTTGCAGAAGCGCTCTGCCTCCTGATTTTCTGAGCAGGTAAAGTTTGTCGACATCACTATACGGGTGTACTGACTACTGTATTGTCATCAGTTTTCTTGTTTTTCTGTCCAGATCATCCAGCTCTGCTTGTGTCCAGTTCACAATTCCAGCAGTGTATCTAATGACTGGGATGGCCCAGGTGTTGATACCCTTGATTGTATTTCCACAATTTAGTTTGCTCTTCAATTGCCAGAGTGTGGGTATACTACTACTACTACTACTACTACTACTACTACTACTTATTATTATTATTATTATTATTATTATTATTATTAATAGTAGTAGTAGTACTAATAGTATGCCCACACTCTGGCAATTCCATGAGTAGCCAACCATACAGCACTTACTTTTTTTTTTACCGCTCTGCAGTCAATTGGATTGGTGTTAGTTCACCCAATATATAATGGTTAGAGTTGAGGTAGAAAATAAAATGATGTCAGATAAGAAGCAGGAAGAACACTGTGACAGATGAGGATAAGACAGTGGCTCTGAACAGCCATAAAAAACTACACACTGGGTTAGAGAAGTAGTCCAATTTTTATAACAAAACCCCCTTTTTGAAGACTACGATTCTGCTCAACTGAAGAAACCTCTTTACCATTGCATTTGGTTTCTTCCCTGAAGGAGCAGTCTACCAGAGGAAGAGGTGAAAGAGAATTAGACTGCAAAATGATAGTGAGTTTATTAGCAGGGGTGGCAAAAAGTCAGTAATTTCTCTATTTAAAAATAGATTCTGCCTCTAGTTAAATTCTACTTTAAGGATCTCAAAGAAAACTGAACTAGGGAAAGAAGAAGTGGGATTTCAAGGGATAATGATAATAGCATATTGACCATGTGGATCTCCACTGAAAGACCCCCAACTGAGGTCAAGTGGAATAATTGCATGCCACTTTCCTTCCCTGACAAAGTACTGCCCTTCTAGGCAGCAGGGAGGTGATCAGTACTCCTTTGGAGACTGCCAGCCCCCCTCCCAATCAATGATCCTCTAACAGATGCTTTTTCACCCCCTCCAGCCTAGAGGAATCCATACTACTAAATATGTTTCCAACCTGCACCTTCACTTGCTATTGATTTTAATTAAACAGCTGTGATTGGAGATGTGTGGGGAGGGAGGGAGAAGTTTGCAGATAGTGGAACATGGCTCCTCCAGGCATTTGTCAGCCATGCTCTCCCATCCCTCCTTGCTATAATTCTTGTGGTTCAGCATGAGTATGGAAGGGGTTGATAATCACCAAATGTTATTGTTACCATAGACATGACCAGAAAAGAAAAAAGAGAGGCACCTTGATTTGTTATGGTAATTTTATTGTGCTAGCAGAAGGGCCTCCAGAAATGCAACCCTTCATTTGAGAACCGCTAGCTCCACAGGATTGTCCAATTTGCCAGAAAGATTGATTACATTACATGGGTGGTTGCAGATTTTTCCCCCCATTTAATAGTACTGGATATGGAAAAGTTAAAGAATCAAAACAAAGCATTACACTGCATAGGAAAATGTTTCACACTTTTCTGTTCATGTCTAAAAGCTCTTGTGTGGGACAGCTTAGTGTCTTTTGCTTTGTGTTAACTTTTGTGTGTGCTGCTTAATCTTGAAGTCACTTGTCATTCATATGCACCATATGCACCAAGATAGTGGTTTTTTTAAAAAAAAACTGTAACTGGATTTGGCACCAGCATGGTGTAGTGGTTTGAGGGATGGACTATCAGGTTGGAGACTAGGTTTGAACATGGAAAATCACTGGATGACCTTCAGCAAGTCACACTTCCTTTACCTCAGAGTAATTTGTTCGATCTGAACAAATTTTGCCAAGAAAAAACGGCGATAAGGTTGCCATAAATTGGAAATGATTTGATATTTATTATGATTGGTAGCCAAATGGAAAACATGGGATAGGAATGTCATGGGATAGGAAAAAATCATCTTACAATGGAGTCTGACAAGGTTACAAGAGTCCACTTTTTCCCATGTCAGGAGCAACTTGAAAATGTGCAAGTCGCTTCTGAATGAGAGAATTGGCTGTCTGCAAGGACGTTGCCCAGGGAATGTCTGGATGTTCTGGTGTTTTACCATCCTTTAGGCCCGTAGCCAGGATTTTGATTCGGGGGATGCTGAGTTTAATTCGGGGGGGGGGGGAGCTGAGTTTGATTGGGGGGGGGGGAAGGCTGAGGATTTACCCTAGCAAACCTTTTGTATTGTTATCTCAATACCCCCATGCATATGGGATATACTGAGCATGGTGATCAGATCATGATATGAAAAAACATAACAGTTTAAATAATGTACCAGTAAGGCCTTCTTGTAGACCACCCTGAGAATTTGGGGGGGGGGGGCTGAAGCCCCTCAAGCCCCCTCTCTCTCCCCCCCCCCCCCCGGCTACATGCCTGCCATCCTTGTGGGAGGCTTCTCTCATGTCCCCGCATGGGGAGCTGGAGCTAACAGAGGGTGTATTCCAACCTCCAACCCATCAGTCTTCAGTCCTGTCGACACAAGGGTTTAACCCATTGGGCCACCGGACTCCACTAAAAACAATGTAATATAAATTTATTATTATTGTTATAATTTATTATGTGAATAGTGAGGGTTATTTCAGTTAGGTATACATGTGAGATGTTAACATTGATAACAACTATTCAGCTTCAGCAGGAAGCACTTGATTTTTGAAACTTAAATTGATATATTTGTACTTAACACAAAAAGGAAACATGTTTTCTCAGAAATCTTCTTAGGCAACAATGGTAATGACATGGATGCATTTTCCCCCTAATTATTATTTTAAACTAGAATGAAATGTATTTAAGTGTACATTTGAAAATTTTCACCAATTTTCAAATGTAAACACATGTAGCAAAACACAATTTCCCAAAGTTTCCTCAGTTTTCATATCATGCGAGATTCCACTTTAGCTTGTGCATCAGCAGCTGATGTTCCCTTGAGATATTCTGAATCATTCAATATAGTCTGCCTCTGACTCTCTCACCTTCACTGTAAGAAGAAATCCAGCACCGTAGAAAGGATTTTCTCGGTCCAGTGGCCCATTCAGAGTTAAAGCACCACTGATGTAGTCCAGTGCAAAGATACTGTTGGTGTTGCCTGACAATAAAATAAAAAGGATCAGCACAAATAAAACTGCTGTGCAGAAGAGCTTTAAAAGTTAAAGACTTAATATATAGGTTTCACATGTGTGCACTCACATATATACCAGTTACCTGTTTGATTTCCACAGTTGCACATAGATATAAAGAATAGCTTAACATGCAAAATGTTGTGCTGTTTTAAATACCAATACCAAGATAAAGTCTTGAAATCTGAGCTACTTTTTTTGATAGCATCACAAAACAGTTCAGCTAGTATAAGAATTTTAGAACATTCTGGTTAAAAAGAAATATATCCTTTGGTTTTGTATACCACTCAGTTCTGACAGTGAGTCGGGATCTTAAGAAGGATAGAACATACAGACAGATCTACACTGCTCCCTCTAAGTATATGATGGCAGATTGTGGGACTTACTATAATGGTCCATTCCAGTGGAGAAGACAGAACCATCCACGAATAGGTGCAGGTTATCACCTACAAAGCCCTGAACGGTTTGGGACCCGCCTATCTTCGCCATCGCATTTCCTTTTACGAACCTGCATGACCTCTTTGATCTTCTGGGGAGGTCCTCCTCTCACTCCCACCCCCGTCGCAAATGCGGCTTGTGAGGATGAGGGAGAAAGCCTTCTTGGTGGTTGCCCCCCAACTCACTGCCTGGGGAGATTAGGCAAGCACCCACCTTGTTAGCCTTAAGAAAAAGCTTGAAAACTTGGCTGTTCCACCTTGCTTTTGATGAATGAACAACAAATCCCCATACCATGACCGTCCCAGCATAAACTTGTCCTCTCAGTGCACTTTACCTCATCCCCTAGCAGGAAAATTAAACCTCATAGTTTGTCGCATCCATATCTCCCACTACATAAACTACTCCGTTTTCCTATCTCACCAAATCTCCCCTGTTTTTATCCTTGCATTTGGCCCAGAACACTTTGTTCAACTCTTTGTTTTTAACTTTTACCTCATACCCGGTGTTTTTATCTCACTGTGTTATTTTTCTTTTATTGTTTGTATTTTATTTGAGTTATTATCTGCTGTATGTATTTTATTTTATTTATTGTATTTGTCAGGCTTGGGCTCATGTTAACCATCCTGAGTCCCTGTGGGGAAATGGTGGTGGGGTATAAATAAAGTTTAATAATAATAATAATAATAATAATAATAATAGTAGTAGTTTATTCGATGCTTAGACCATAGGTCTTTGACATACAAGGCCAGGCAAATAAATAAATATATGAACACCAGATTATTGAATACAATATAAAATGCACAATAAAATCCTATAAATCATTAAAATGCTACATATATCGATGGCAAGATGCACCTTTAAAATACTACATAATGTATAGTCTCATACCTGCATAATTAAAAACCAAGTAAAAGCAAATAGATACAGCATTATTAAAATCACCTTCCAAAACCCCAAAGGCCTCTCTCTGCTCTGTTGGTTTTCCTTGTTTGTTTTGCGTTGCCAGAAAACACACTGCAAATCCCATATAGTAAGAATATCCTTCCTAAAGTTGTGAAATCACCTTCCAAAACCTCAAAGGCCTCTCTCTGCCCTGTTTGTTTTCCTTGTTTGCTGTGCGCTGCTTGCCAGAAGACACTACACATCCCATATAGTCAAGAATATCCTTCCTAAAGGGTTCCTAAATCTGTTTTTCGCATATTGTGCAATCGTGTCCGCCATTAACGAAGCAATTCGGAAATTCCAGAAACTTTGGATTTTTTTTGGAAAAATTCAGAAATCAATTTCAAATTGAACCAACAGCACCCCTACATCTGAAGCGAGTTTTGAACCTGTTTTTTTTATTAACTAAGCCTAGATAATACTGTATTGTTTTAAAATAATAGTAATAATAATAATAATAATAATAATAATCTTTATTTATATATTGTTCTATCTCCCCAAGGGGCTCAGGGTGGTTTCCAAATCGTAAAAAACCCAAAAACATAAGCACAAAACTATCAACACAACACATATACAGTAAAACCAATCCCACCTCATTCTTTGTGTCAGGATTAACTGTTAAGACCGGAATTTCAAAAAGGACCTGGACAATCTAGGCCTGGCTGGGCTAGTGCAAAGTAAGCCATAGGGAGCCAGGGGACTGGGTTGAGTGCATAACCAGACTCAACAATGGTGACACGTGATCCTTTGCCTTACCTGGGCAGTGAAATATGTTAAACCATTATGGATGGATCTTTCTCTAAGGTTGAGAAGGATGTGCAACTTGATGAAAACATTCTTTAAAGTACAAATGTGAAAATCACCTTTGGCCCCATAGTGGAAGAAAGGTGAGATATCAATAAAATAAAATAAAAATGGGCAGGAAATATAGGAAAATAGAGAAAGGAGTGTGAATCTTATTCTTTAATACCTCCCGCAGAAACTGGAATTTCCTGATTCCACTATTGCTATTTGACTTTAACAGTTACAGCATGACTCATATCTGGTAACTTGTCAATCAGTCACTGACCTGCTGATTAAAAAATCCCCTAATGTTTGTTTGTATGGAGAAACTGGGCTTGTTGGAAACATGATGAGCTAATCATCATTTTAAACAAATCGGTTCTCCAAGAAACGTGAAAGTGTTTGTTTGTTTTGCATACAGCAAAACTCTGGAGAGAAAGAACTATTTTTGACCTGGGTCAAATTCATACTTCATAATTACAGCACTATATTCCACTTCAGCTGCTATGGCAACATCCTATGAGATTTGATGCATTTAGAATTCTAGGCCAAAGATCTCATTTGGAGCCTTACCCAACTACAAATCCTGAGATCCATTTGATGTTGACATCATCATCTATTTGCCACTTTTTCCTCTTAACAATTTCTAAGCAGAGACATGGCAGTTAAAAGTGGAATATAACCCTATAAGGGTGTGGTGCAAATGAACCCCTGGACATGGTGAGGAACATTTCACGATTTTACAAAAGTCTTAATTTTAGAAATTAAAGAGGAAGAGACTGAGAGAAAAAGAGAGAGACCACATCACTCCTTGCTATTTTATTTCAACTATATTTGCTCCATTTCCCCTTTCATTTCTAGGTGTTAATCTTCCTCTTCCTCCATAAAATATTTTTCCATCCCCTTTTCTGCTGTCATCTCCTTGTCAATTTCCTAACCCAGTATAAAGCCCTAGTTTGGGTTAGGTGCAATTTAGCGTGTGGCTGACAGTACAGACTTGTGGTGGCTTTCAATCAGTCTATCTGCTCCATTAGTCTAACAAGCAATTACATTCCCTCCTGTACTTCTCTGTAAAGAGCAAATCATGAAAACAGAGAAAAACAACAAAACCCAAGTCTTTGTAATTCCTTTACTTACAGACTTCTACAGCTGGAAAGAATAGACAGTATTTTAAAGAAGGAAGTGTGGAAGACATGTTCTGCAGCATTTACTAGTAATCGCAAGTACCTAAATCAAATTGTTAGTGCAGACTACCATAGATTAAGTATATAAATTACTGAACACTAAAGGGTTTTTTTTGTAACTCTTACAGATTCAACTAGCCTTAGATGTCCACAAGCAGATGGATCTGCCATCATCTTGTGAAGAAGTATGAACGGTGTGTATTTCTCTATATAGATTCATGTTTGATGAAACAACATAACGTTGTTTATGTAACATTTGCAATAGGAAGAGCAAAAGAGAGGGATGTATTATATGTTAATTCCTTGTTGTTCATTCGTTCAGTCGTCTCCGACTCTTCGTGACCTCATGGACCAGCCCATGCCAGAGCTCCCTGTCGGCCGTCACCACCCCCAGCTCCTTCAAGGTCAGGCCAGTCACTTCAAGGATGCCATCCATCCATCTTGCCCTTGGTCGGCCCCTCTTCCTTTTACCTTCCACTTTCCCCAGCATAATTGTCTTCTCTAGGCTTTGCCATCTCCTCATGATGTGGCCAAAGTACTTCATCTTTGTCTCTCCCTCCAATGAGCAGTCGGGCTTTATTTCCTGGAGGATGGACTGGTTGGATCCTCTCGCAGTCTAAGGCACTCTCAGAACTTTCCTCCAACACCACAGCTCAAAAGCATCTATCTTCCTTCGTTCAGCCTTCCCTAAGGTCCAGCTCTTACATCCGTAGGTTACTACAGGGAATACCATGGCTTTGACTATGCGGATCTTTGTTGCCAGTGTGATGTCTCTACTCTTTACTATTTTATCGAGATTGGACATTGCTCTCCTCCCAAGAAGTAATTCCTACCCAACCCTAAACAGCTAATCTTTGGGGATGCCAAATATTAGAATGGGGAAAGATTTTCACATATCTCTCCCACATGATCCTTCTAATACACATTTTACATGCACATCAAGGAATCAGATGGCCAGGTAGTCTGGATTTTATTTTATGCTAGTTATACTAAATATAAAATTGTGCTCTTTTGCACAGAAAAACTTGTTTGCAGAGATTTGTGGGGTTTTTATGTGTGTGCAAACTACACGCATTTTGTGCAAGATTTTCTTTGTATGTGCAGAAAGCAGCAACGCTACACAAAAGTTATGTCTGTGTATTTTTGGTGCAACATTACTAGGTTTTGGCACGAGAAACAGCAATCTTATACACACACCAACCCCACATGTGGTTATCTGACATCAATGGGTTTTTTGTGCAAAAGTATATGCTTTTTCTTATAAAAATCCATAACTGTTATGATTTCATGAATTTCTGCACAGTATAGTTTTTTCCCCAAAAAATAAAACCTGTTCAGGATCTACAAATACTGGATAAAACTCTGTTAAATTCTCATCATAGGAGTTATTCTTCTTAATAAGACTTTCAAATGTCAGTAAACCAATTTTTCAGCCAGGGAACCAAAAACTGTGAATATTCTCTACTCCAGGACACAATCCAACTATATATAAACTTTAGAATGAACAATACTGTGCTGATTAGATTTAGAACAAACATTTGATTTACATTCCAGACTGAAGAAACATGTGACATTACACAAAATTTTGAGTCTACCTTTCTTCTGGCTAAGTGGCAGCTAATGAAGCCGAGAGGGTATGAAAATAAGGCAGCGATACTTCTTTTATTCTTATAAACCTATAGTATGAGCATTTACCTCACTTGTGAAAATGGTCTTAAGCACATTCCCAATCACTCTTTTCTGCTTGATGAAGGGACATTTATTGCCAGGTTGTGCACTCTTCAAAATGACCTGGACTCACTAAACTTAAGCCTGAATGACTTTCATGAGATGTGAAAGGGGAACCTAGCTTAGACTGTGTGAGCTAGATAATTTATTAATCAAAATGTGCTCTGTCAGGGATCCTCTGCACTAAAATAGATGCTGTTGGATGTGGTTCATAGAGTCAGCCACAGACACAGTTATCATTATATAAATAGTCCATCAGCAGCTTTGACCACCTCAGTGATCTTCACCTTGAATTCTACCTCATACAACATCCAGACAGCTGTCCAGGGCAGCCTCCCAGTAACATCTTCCTGACTGTACATATCCACTGAGATATTGGTAGGCTTTTGCAGGTTTTGAGAGGCAATACCTTCCAGAAACCAAACTGGTGATATTTTACTTAAGCAGGTCCAATACAACAAGGAGCAATTACTGTATAGAAAAGAAGATATCTAATTCTGTACTTATTTTATTATGATATGTAATATTGTACTCTAGGATACTTTTTGTGGAAAATTTGCACAAAAAGTTCAGGTGTTTCAGAATAACAATTTTTGACCAGAAAACTCTGTAATACACAATTTCTATACAAAATGCAGTATTTAATAAAATACATTTTTAACAGTTCTCCTGTGAATTATGAAAATACAATGCTCACTTGTGAAAATGGTCTTAAGCATTTCCATTTCTCCCAAAATGGAAAGGGTGTCTTAATGAGCCAGGATACCCTTTCCTACTATGAGCAAGAATATTTGCAGGTATTCTTTATATTCCTAAATCAGGAAATCCAGGAAATCCAGAATACACTAAAAGTTACATTAACTCAGCTATGGCTCTAGAACAGTAGTTTTCAACCTGTGGGTTCCCAGATGTTTTGGTCTACAACTCCAAGAAATCCCAGCCAGTTTACCAGCTTTTAGGATTTATGTTAGGAGCCCCCGGTGGCGCAGTGGGTTAAAGCACTGAGCTGCTGAACTTGTTGACTGAAAGGTCATAGGTTATAATCTAGGGAGTGGTGAGAGCTCCCGCTGTCAGCCTCAGCTTCTGCCGACCCAGCAGTTCGAAAACATGCAAATGTGAGTAGACCAATAGGTACTGCTCCATCAGGAAGGTAACGGTGGTCCATGCAGTCATGCCAGCCACATGACCTTGGAGATGTCTACAAACAATGCCGGCTTAGAAATGAGCACCAACCTCGAGAGTTGGACTTAATGTCAGGGGAAACCTTTACCCTTTAACTAGGATTTCTGGGGACCCACAGGTTGAGAACCACTGCTCTAGAACAACAGCACAGGGCCATACGTAAACTGCTCTGCACATTCCCAGGATCTTGTGTAAATAAACGTTATTTAGAAAGAACTACCATGTTACATTTCTCCCACAAAACAGAAATGCCCAAAATGCTCAAAACAATTAAGAAAGCATAGAACCAACTGTGGAAAAAGACATAACTATCTAAGTCAGGAGTCCTCAAACTAAGGTCCAAGGGCCGAATCCAGCCTTCCAAGGTCATTTACTTGGCCCTCATTCAGGGTCAGCCTAAGTCTGAAATGACTTGAAAGCACATAACAACAACAACAATCCTATCTCATCAGCCAAACGCAGTCCCACACTTCCCATTGAAATACTAATAAGAGTATATTTGTTAAAATTGTTCTTCATTTTAATTATTGTATTGTTTTTAAGTGTTTTTTGCACTACAAATAAGATATGTACAGTTTTCTTAGGAATTTATTCATGCTTTTTTCAAAATAGAATCCGCCCCCAACTGTTTGAGGGATTGTGACCTGGCCCTCTGTTGAAAAAGTCTGAGGACCCCTGATTTAAGTAGTGCCAAGGGCATTCATCTCAATAGAATTAATTGTGCCTGTGCATTCCCACACACAACACAACATTTACCTATGGCCTGTGGTCCATTCACATACAGCACCCTTTTATTTTTGACAGCCTTTTATACTTCTGTTCAGATTTGCAAAGAGATGCACCCAAGTAAACAACTAGCAGAATGTAAATATATCTCCCACAGAGAGAGTTTACTTCGCACATTTGAACTTCTACATATTATTTATGGCCTGAATGCAGCTTCTAGAATGAATCTTCACAGTCATGCTTACAAAGGAAATATTTCCATAAAATGTCTATTTCCTTTTCTGGAAAGACTGGCTTGGAACTAACCGTAGCATTTTGCTCATGGAAAATATTTCTGTTCAGAAAGAGTGAAACATATTTGGCTTTGTTGGTGGGAACTAACTAATAAAGAATTATCCAAAGCCATCCAAATAGGAGCTTCTGGCCTATTACCTGCAAACATGCCAGAAACCAAAGATCAAAACCATGCCCTGCATTGTGATTTTAGTTTAAAAGGGGTCTGACATGATGAAAGTCAGTTTAGACCAGTGGTTCTCAACCTGTGGGTCCTACAACTCCCAGAAATCCCAGCCAGTTTACCAGCTGTTAGGATTTCTGGAAGGCCAAAACATCTGGGGACCCACAGGTTGAAAACCACTGGTTTAGACGCTGGAGTAACTTTTCCAATTCTTATTAATTTAACTAGTCTCACTGGTGCTCAAGTCAAGTGGGGGCAAATGGGCACCCAACATCATGGAGCTTATGAATACTAAGAGGAGTCTCCAAAGTATATAAAAACACAGAATCCGTATACAGCATGTGTTTGGCTTGTTTGCAATGGATCTTCTATATTTTAACTTCTTTCTACACCAATATCTATGAAAAATACATATTACAGTTATTTCTTTACATTCTATACAAATCCATTAAATACCTTCCCGATGAGGTAGTAATATATGAAATCATTTGACTCTTTGATTGGTAGTTGGTATTTTATTATTGTAATAACTGAACCTTTTCCAACTACATGAGTTCAAATAAAAAAGCCCATTTTTCCTAACAAACACAGAGAAAGCTTGTTCTTAATTATTTCCCCATTCACTCTATTGGATAGTGATCATGGATATGTGCGTGAGCGTTCATAACAACAGACTCCTAATGTCTCAAAGGGAAATAAAATTGTAAATTATCATAATAGTTTCAAATCTTATATATAGAATATACATTAGTGCTAACAGCCAAGAATTTAGTCCAGACTTTGTTGACAAGTGACTTGAAAGCATCCTTGTGCACACACACATGAAGACCAAACACTAACATTAGCAGCCATGCTACTTTATTTTATGTATATCTAAGATCACAGCTTCATGCAATTAGTCCACATTATCACTCCCCACCCCAATGATAATTTTACTTGTAAACAACAGGAAGCACAATGGCCTTCATCCAGTATTACAATGGTAATGCAGTGGCAGAATAACATAACTATAAGTGGGTTGTTGTAGGTTTTTTCGGGCTATATGGCCATGGTCTAGAGGCATTCTCTCCTGACGTTTCGCCTGTATCTATTGCAAGCATCCTCAGAGGTAGTGAGGTCTGTTGGAACTAGGAAAATGGATTTATATATCTGTGGAATGACCAGGGTAAGACAAAGGACTTTTGTCTGCTGGAGCTAGGTGTAACTTTTTCAACTGACCACCTTCATTAGCATATAATGGCTTGACAGTGCCTAGAGCAAACTTTTGTGGAGAGATGATTAGATGTCCTTGTTTGTTTCCTCTCTGTTGTTTTGCTGTTGTAATTTTAGAGTTTTTTAATACTGGTAGCCAGATTTTGTTCATTTTCATGGTTTCTTCCTTTCTGTTGAAATTGTCCACATGCTTGAGTATTTCAATGGCTTCTCTGTGTAGTCTGACATGGTGGTTGTGAGAGTGGTCCAGCATTTCTGTGTTCTCAGATAAAATGCTGTGTCCAGGTTGGTTCATCAGGTACTCTGCTATGGCTGACTTCTCTGGTTGAAGTAGTCTGCAGTGCCTTTCATGTTCCTTGATTTGTGTTTGGGCAATGCTGCGTTTGATGGTCCCTGTGTAGACTTGTCCACAGCTGCATGGTACATGGTAGACTCCTGCAGAAGTGAGAGGATCCCTCTTGTCCTTTGCTGAATGTAGCATTTGTTGGATTTTCTTGGTGGGTCTGTAGATGGTTTGTACGTTGTGTTTCCTCATCAGCTTCCCTATGCGGTCAGTGGTTCCCTTGATGTATGGCAAGAACACTTTTCCTCTAACTATATTTCACTTTCCATCCAAAAACTGGTATTGGAAGCAGCTTTCTGTATTGTTTATTTATTTATTATTTCCTATACTTACACCCCACCCTTCTCACCCCCACGAGGGGGGGGGGGACTCAGGGCGGCCTCACAATAAGCATCAAAGATGCATCACCATCATAAAACTTTCAAAAAACATTCAACAGGTTCCTTAAAATATTAAAACAATTAATTAATGTGATATATTGAGCTATGCCCCCTATCTAATTCCACAATGAAGGCAAATCCGGTAATGTCTACCGATGATTTTAGGTGTATCGATGACAAACATTAACAATCACCAGAGTATTGTGCGATCATTGCTCAAATTTCATTACAAACTACCATCCAGTCCCTGTTGTGAGGCTGTACTTCCAGAGAATTTTATTTTCTTTACATTATCTATACATTAGACCAGGGGCCCTCCAAGGTCATTTACCCGGCCCTCACTCAGCGTCAACCTAAGTCTGAAACGACTTGAAAGAACAACAACAAAACCAACAACAACAATCCTATCTCATCAGCCAGAAGCAGACTCACACTTCCCATTGAAATACTATTATATTTGTTAAAATTGTTCTTTATTTTAATTATTGTATTGTTTTAAGTGTGATTTTTGCACTACAAATATGTGCAGTGTGCATAGGAATTCATTCATGTTTTTTTTCTAATTATAATCCGGCCCTCCAACTGTTTGTGGGACTGTGACCTGGCCCTCTGTTTAAAGAGTTTGAGGACCCCTGCATTAGACCTTTGGTATCTGCTGCTGTTTGATTCCAGAATCCTCCCGGATAGCAAAATGGGTGGATGCTCAACTCTAATTATATACAATAGAGTAGTAAAATGGTGTCGCTTATATAAAATGGCAAAATTACGGTTTGCTTTTTGGAATTATTCTGTGAGGTGGGGAGGGGATATTTCCAAGCCATGGATGGAAATAGATAGCTAGAGGGCTGACTGTACATCTCAGTAATTCTGTTATTCTGATCAATATAATCTATTCATGCTTCAACAGATGGAAACTGTGATGATGTTACCTGTATCCACACTTGCAAAATAGGTCCCACTATGCACACACGTATGTGCACAAACTATGGCAACATCTGAGAGGCAATTGCCATTCTCTCAATTTGCAATGAAACGATTTACTAACTCCTTCCCTACCACCCTTTTTATATTCTTTCCAGCTGTTTCCAAAACTGATGGTGAATTACTGTTTTAATTACTGAGGTCATTTGTTGGTGAAGCTTTCTGAAGTGAAAGGAGCCATTATAAAAGCTGTATCTGCTAAGACTGCTCCCAGCCTGATACTGAACCAAAGCAATGTGCCAAAAGAGTCGCTTACACTTCTAATTTTCTGCACCACAGAAATGTGTGAGGAGCTCAGGCTGTAGCAGGCACCTGCCACTTCACCTTCTAGTTTCATCTTGCTTTTGTTGTACAAACAGCAGAAGTTAGTAGAAATTAAATTCTTGGTTGGTAGAAAGGATTGTTCCACTTCAAATTTCATCCTCAGGGCATGAAGCTTAGTTGATGTTGTTTTGAGGAATCGCATATAAATAAAAAGCTAACTAGAACATCAATAAGAAAGGTTGCTTCTTACATTGCTGGTTTATTCTTTCTGTAGAAATGCTCTGGATGAATGGCTTGAGGATACCTTTCCCAAGCCAGACACTTTTCAGCTTGATCTTTCATAAGCTTCTGCTACTCACCCCCTCTCCTGATGTCCAGAATTTAGGGGTACAACTCATGTCCAGATTTCCAGGTTAGGGATACAACTGATGTCCAGATTTTCAAATTGTATTCCTGGGAGCCCTAGGGATGGCTAGCAACTGTCCTAGGAATCCTTTATCAGAAGATTAGAGGAGATGGATACTTGTGACAGTTTGATTTTTCCATTTTACTTCTGTGCTACAATAGAAATATTTTGTACCCTTACAATTTTCAGCACCTTGTATACATCAAGTGGTAACAATGCCAACTAAATCCAGTTTGGAACACAAAATGCAGCAAATGCTGTGTGTGAAAATACTTCATACTGTACTCATTTCAGCCTCCTTCCCTCTCTTGCTCTTTCTCTCTCTCTCTCTTCATGAAACCAAACATACAAGGAATAGAAACCACGCAAAATGAGCTAATCCAAAGTTCATCAAAGTGGACAAGAGCAAAGCAGACAGCAATCTCACAAAGTGGGCAAGAGCATGAGGCATGGAGGCTGCTCCCTTGAAGCCCTAAAAGCCTTGTACTCTCATACTAGTGCACCCTCTGACACTAGCTCTTAACTCAAAATGCTGCTCTTATGGCAAAGTTAAATCTGGGCCAAGTGGCAGGTAGGTGTGAATGTTTCAATTGGCAACCTTGATTAGCATGTAATGGCCTAGCAGTTTTAAGGTCTAGCTTCTTACTGCCTGGGAGAATCCTTTGTTGGGAGGTAATTAGCTGCCCCTGATTGTTTCTTGTCTGAAACCTCAACTTAAGAATGTCCCAACTTTTGAGTTTTGTGTTAACTCAAAAGTTGGGACATTCTTAAGTTGAGGTTTCAGTGTACATTTGTTCTGAATCCACCTTTTGTATATTCTGTGTATTGTATCCTTCAAACTGGCATGACATCTTGAGTCCTGCTTTCTGGGTTAAAGGTAGGATATTGCCTGAAAATTGTTTAGAAATATACTGTAATTGAAATGTTTTGGGGAGTTGGGTGGCTTTGAGGAACTGGTTGCGGCTTTGGCAGGCACACAAATCGGGTCCATGGCCTACATGAAGCCCAGAGGCCACATTCTGCCCCACCTATAGATTGTCAATGAGATCAACCCCAATGCTATGATTTTGTGTTAAAAATGATAAGAAGGTAATTTGCGTAAGTTGTAAAACTTGGTGTTCCCTTAGTGAGTGAACACTTGGCTGACCTAATTCCACAGACTTCAGGTGATTCAAATTGTAAACCTGTTCAGTCACTAAAAAACAAAGAGGCATCTAAGATTTGTTCAAATGTGCATGTTTATGTTTAAGTGTGAGGACAAGGAGTTGGGCATGGCTGGTTTTCTCTCTCTCTCTCTGTTAGGCCCCTTCTACATTGCCATATAAAGCAGATTATCAAGACAGATAATCAAAATTATCTGCTTTGAACTGCATTATATGAGTCTACACTGCCATATAATCCAGTTCAAAGCATATAATCTGGATTTTATATGGCAATGTAGAAGGGGCCTTAGAGTCATGGAGAGAACAATTGATGCTATGATTTTTGGGTTGTTGTAGGTTTTCCGGGCTATATGGCCATATTCTAGAGGCATTTTCTCCCGACGTTTCGCCTGCATCTATGGCAAGCATCCTCTGAACCCTCACTACCTCTGAGGATGCTTGCCATAGATGCAGGCAAAACGTCAGGAGAAAATGCCTCTAGACCATGGCCATATAGCCCGGAAAACCTACAACAACCCAGTGATTCTGGCCATGAAAGCCTTCGACAATGCTATGATTTTTATTTGTATGTTCCCTTCCCATCTTAATTATATTGTATACAAAGGTGTAAATTTCTACTATAATAGGCTGCAACATTTCCAAAAATCCCCCCAAAGGTATGTCAGAATCTGCCAGTATATTGTCAAACACTGTTCTAAATTGCATATTTCCATTGTGTATGTAAGAGGCATAGGACTATGGGGAAAAAAATGACTCCTCTATATTTACACAGCTACTCACCGCTGTTGTCTTTGCTGCATGGTCCTAAAGTCAGCTTCACTGAAGTTTAGTACACAAAGACACTTGTTTTAATACACATCCCATGTTTTACGGTTTACACACTCCACTGGTATAGCAATGGCCATCTAAATTTAAACCCCTCCTTTCTTGGTTATTAATAATAGGTTGACCGCCCACCCCTATTTCTGATGTCTTTCCATCACTTGTTGCACCTTGGAAGCTGCCAGAACATCAATCTCTCTTAGTGTGAAGAGCACTCTTAAATGAAAAAATCTTATCTAGAACAGGTCATGTTATATAACAAGTCACTAGCTTTGCTTGGGAAATGAAAGATGATGAGGTAGAGTCCCCGGGACAGAGGCTATCTCCATAAATCTGCCAAAAAAGGAGCTGTAGATTACTTTACTGGATTAATTACCTGTCCTTCAAATGGAGCCCTGACCTCAATGTCTGAACATCATCAACCTTCCAACTCAGCTTGTGAACACAAAACAATGTTTTTTCTATGAAAGTGAGTTGAAAGGAGACCATTTGCTGGTAGAACTCTATTTTACTCTAGTCCAGGTAAACTAAAAAAGGGTTCTCAAATCTTTATAACTATTCAGTGATACATTGTGTTTATTACTTTTCTTCGGTTCTTTTGTCTACAGGATGTCTCCGTTCTACACCACTGGGGAAACTATACTGTTTAGCCAGTATTGCACCACCTGATATCTGTTGGGAAGTAGCAGCCAGTAATGAAAGGACCAAGGCATTGACATCTCCGGCCCAGCCTCTGTTTGGATATCATCCAGCATGCCAACATCTTAAATCAAGAAATGACTTTCTAAAATCTACAGAGACATTCACAGAACATATCAGCATGTGAGAGTCCAAAAGTGGCAGGTTAAAATCCAGCACCTCAATAAGTGGCTGATACTGGATGGGAAACTCCCCCATGAGCACACAGAAGACTGGGTGACTTAGAAGGCGCTGAACAGACTGTGCTCTGGCACTACGAGATGCAGAGCCAATCTTAAGAAATGGGGCTACAAGTATGACATACGGGTGTGGAGAAGAGCAAACTATAGATCACCTACTAAAATGCAGTCTGAGTCCTGTCTCATGCACAATGGAGGACCTTCTTACAGTGACACCAGAGGCACAGGAAGTGGCCAACTTCTGGTCAAAGGAAATTTACCATAATGCCAAGTTCTTGATTTTGTGTTTTTTAAAATATGAGGGGTATTTTTTAAGTAAGGTCCGTTTTGTTGTAGACACTAGTAGTTCGCGCGCATACTGCAACAAGCGTGTGCGGCGTGTACCGGCATGCCTCAGGAACAACTGTGCTCAGTTTCCGCTCTGTAGCTAACCTGTACGGTTCTGTTCTGTGCTTTAAAAATGTTTAAGACTATCAACTCACCCTCCGCATGTGAGGTTCGCTCGCTTCAACTGAAGCCACCAAATCGTCTGTAATCAAAGAAGGGCGACTGGAGTGGTTCTCATCATGGACGTTGTCACGGCCATCTTTGAATTGTCGCACCCCCTTACGCACTTTGCTTTCACTCATAACAGTATCACCGTACACTTCACAAATCTGTCGATGAATTTCTGCAGCAGGCAGGTTCCTTGCTGACAAAAACCGTATCTCTGAGCGAACCTCCCATGCGGAGGGTGAGTTGATAGTCTTAAACATTTTTAAAGCACAGAACAGAACCGTACAGGTTAGCTACAGAGCGGAAACTGAGCACAGTTGTTCCCGATGCATGCGATCGTTGCGGTATGTGCGCAAACTACTAGTGTCTACAACAAAACGGACCTTACTTAAAAAATACCCCTCGTACATTATAACCATATTCTCAATTCGCTTCTGATATGATAAATAAAACAAAGAAGTTATTTTGTAGCTGGTGATGTTTTGTTTGCTTCCATATTGGATCCCATATTGTTTTATGTTCCAAAAGGTTTTGAGCTAGACCCTGCAGAATTTGTTAATTTAGATTAAGCAAATAATTTATGAGATTCTAATTGGAGGGATGGAAATGGGATATAGAGTCAATGTCTTGAGTGTGGCAAAAAATGAAGAAATGCTTGTTTCAAAACTAACTTTGCAATACACACACATACACACCCCTATGAAAACATCAAACCCCTTCTGAGTAATTTTACTGGCTTTAATGTATAACTTTACCTAAAATTTGAAAGAAATTTAGCCTGAGAAGGTACTCAAGATTTTATTTTGACTTCTTTTTAGATAAAATTTGAGTGGCAATACTACTCAAGCAACAATTTTTTTTCCCTGGAAAAAGAAACCTTCAGCCATGTCAAGCCAAGAAAGGAAAATATATGTGAGATGATAAGACAATGTGATTGCGCACTTGATATCTTTGTAACTGAATCACTTGAGCTTGACCTTTGTCTTTTCTTGAAATGGTTATGCTTCATCTTCTAGTTTATTGTTCTTCTGCCAGATGAAAGCCTTGTATTTGTATGAGGACTCTGTGTATGAGTTTGCAAAAGGGATTGAAGCAATTGTATCTTTAAAACTATAATGCTGCTGTAATTTATTTTTTCTTCCTCCCTCCCCACTGAAACAATAAAAATAAAATTAATTGATCTCAAAAATCCATCAAAAACTTTACTTTTCACAGAACATTCCTCTTACTTTCTAATTCTGAACTTTTCACCAAGAATGGGAGGAAAGGCTACAATGGTTACTTTCAATCTTGTTCAGTTAAGTCCTAATTGAATTCACCAGCTTGCTCTCATTTATTAGACAGCATTCAAACATATTTGGGAAATTTTCCAGCCCAAGAATAAAACTTACCTATTAACATTTATCATAAGAATAGGGGATTATGGCAACCTAGTTATAAATGAATAATATGTATTAATGTATCCCAATAATGTGTTACTGGAGGAACAATGGTAGCAAAGTGAAATTCACCATTGGTGTATGGATTACTGGCATTTCTACTGACTGATTTTGCTCCATGATTCTCTGAGTAACTTTGTTTCTGTGTATCAAGAAGTTAATCTCCTTTTCATATGAACCTATGTAGTTGGAACTAGCTGGTTATTTTGAGAAGTTCTTCAGATCTCTTAAGAAGCTACGTTCAGTTACCAAGTCTTTTAAGTCCCTTAAGAAGCTGGGTTCAGCTAGCAAGTCATTTTTAATTTGGCCAGATCTCTGACAGCATCTGATAATTAGATACTAGGCCTTTGTGATGAATAAAAAATGTTTCAATACTGATTACAAAATTAGAAGGTGGGGGAAAACTCATTTCTAACGTGAATCCAAAATTGGATGAGGTCTGTATCTTAAGTATAAAAATTTACTGTATATACTCGAGTATAAGCCTAGTTTTTCAGTCCCTTTTTTAGACTGAAAAAGTCTCCCCCGGCTTATACTCAAGTCAAGGTTATTTATTATTTTACTTTGTTGTTGTTGTTATTATTATTTTTGTTGTTTTACTTTATTATTGTTGTGATTACATTTATTATTTTACTCTATTTATTATTGTTATTGTTACATTTATTATTTTACTATGTTATTGTTATTGTTACATTTATTATTTTACTCTATTTATTATTATTGGAAGGATACGCAAGCATATTTACATTGAAGAATAATGGTTGAATCAGAGTTGTACAGTCTTATGTTGAATTACAGTTTTATGTAAATATTCAAAAACATTTAACCAACTGATGCCTCAATTAATGTAATTTTATTGGTATCCATTTTTATTTTGAAATTTACCAGTAGCTGCTGCATTTCCCACCCTCGGCTTATATTCGAGTAAATCCATTTCCCCAGTTTTTTGTGGTAAAATTAGGTGCCTCGGCTTATATTCGGGTCGGCTTATACTCGAGCATATACGATAACTACTTCTTCATTACTTTTCGGTAAATAATTGTTCTAATGGGGAAACTTCAGGGGCTTCCTTCTCCCTCGTTGTTAGAGCTATTGGCATGGAACTTGCTATGATTATAGAACACATTTAACGCTATTAGTCTATTAAGTTTCAGAATGTTTCACTCATCCATGTAAGCTTGAGAAATTTTCAAAGTTTTTACAAACAACATTTTTTAAAAAAAAACCATAAGAGCTTTCTCCTTGAATTTTCTATACAATGACACAACAATTCTTAATTTCTGTTTGTATATACAAAATTTACGGATTAGATATGACTTAAGATTTTAAAACGAAGATTTGCACCCGTATTAGATACTGTTGAGTTTGGGGGCAGTTTGGTTTTTGGACCTCTAAAAATTATTTTGCTCTAAAAGAATATTTAAAGATTCAACCTTCCTTAGTGGAACAATTGTGTTTTGCCACTGGTTGAGTTGATTAAGAGAGCAGAATGGCTCAATGCCTCCGTTCCCCTCTTCATTGTTTAGACTGGATAGACTAATCTTCCACAATTGCATGAGCTACATTAGTCAAGTGTAGTGGTTGACCTTTATCTTAAAGACCTATTTCTCCACACAGTTGCACATTTCCTAAAAGGTTGTAACAAAAATAAATGAAAATAACACTATTAGGAGGTAGTAAACATTGTATAAGTTAGTTGTATGAAGACTGAAATAGCAAGATGTATTTCTTATCAAAATCAAACATCTACGCATCCTTTCCCCCTTACTTTTCTATTGGAACATACACATATTTTGTCTAGTGTGCTTTATAGAGCCTTCTTGTACAATGACACTATGCATTCCACCTCCTTTTTCACCAATGGGACTTGAAAGAAAGATAGTAAATTGTGATGCCACAGTAAAGGGATATTGTTTTGCTTTTTTGGGAGGGAAAACCAAATCTTTACTATTGGTCCTTTTCTGACCACTGCCTTACTAAAGCTTCCTTTTAGTACCTAAACATATTGTTCTTAAAATTCTTATTAAAACCTTCTCCATATGTATGACCTTATTCTGAGGATTTCCACATTTTTTGTTAAGTTTGAAATTTTCTGGCCGTTGGGCTAGAAAACACGAAAAAATGTTATTGTGCCTTCAAGTTACTTTTTATTTAAAACAAGCTTTTAAATTTAAAAATACCCCTCACAATGTTTTTTGGGGTGGAGAGTGTGTGGCTTGTCCAAAGTCACCCACTGAGTTATTTATTTATTTATTTATTTATTTATTTACTGTATTTGTATACCGCCTTTCTCAGCCCGTAGGCAACTCAAGGCGGTTAACAGGGCAAAATTCAATGCTTACAATGCCATAAATACAATTAAAAACATAACATATAATAAAAATTAAACAAATCAATAAATCATAAATTCATAGTGTCTCCTTCTTTAAAATGTTATCCAGACTCATTGTCTAGTCGTTCCATTTTCCTGTGTCAGTTACTCTGCATTTGCAAACGCTTGTTCAAAAAGCCATGACTTGATTTTTTTCTGGAATGTTAAAAGGAAGGTGGCCGATCTAATATCTATAGGGAGGGCATTCCAAAGCCGAGGGGCCACCACCAAGAAACCCTGTCTCTCATCTTCATCAAACATACTTGTGATGAAGGTGGTAATGATAGCAGGGCTTCCCCGGATGATCTTAAGGTTCTAGATGATTCATAAGGGGAGATGCGTTCGGACATGTAAGTTGGGCCAGAACTGTTTAGGGCTTGATAGGCTAAAGCCAGCACTTTGAATTGTGCCCGGTAGCAAACTGGTAGCCAGTGGAGCTGGCGCAACAGAGGAGTTGTATGCTCGCTGAGCGTCGCTCCTGTTAGCAATCTGGCTGCAATTGCTTGGACTATTTGAAGCTTCCAGACAGTCTTCAAAGGCAACCCCACATAGAGCACGTTGCAGTAGTCTATACGGGATGTAACCAGAGCGTGGACTACTGTGGCCAAGCCAGTCTTCCCAAGGTAAGGGCACAGCTGGTGCACAAGTTTTAACTGTGCAAATGCTCCCGTGGTCACCGCCAAAACCTGGGGTTCCAGGCTCAGGATCACACCCAAGCTATATCAAGTTATATCATTGATTCATAGGAATTTTGTTTTACGTTTTATAAACTGTTCTATTACCTTTAAATGAAATGTAGTATAAAACATGTTAAAAATGTTAAAAATCAAATGCCCACATTATAAAACATACCAAATGTAGTTTCCTGAAATGATGCTACACTACTGAATGCTGTTGCATTAATATCAGTTTCAAGCAGATTTTAAAACTGCAGTTCGAGCTCACAGAAACAAACCCCCAAGAAAATGCAAAGCAGTTACTAACTTGTGTCTTTGATGTATTCTGCATGATTTTTTCTGATGATAGTAGACTCCCCAATGTGAAAGACCCAGGGCAGTGATTAAGTTATTGATGTATGTGAGCAAATGGAATCATGTTGATTGTGAGTATAAGACGGACTCTCACTCTGCATGCACACAAGTCTCCCCTCCCTGAACATGTTCGGTTTACTTTTATTGGATAAGAGATGGACTATTGCATTGGATATATAAAAATATTATCGACAAATGGATCTCTTGTAAATATTTCAGAATGAAGAATATATGTTTTTCAGAATATGTTTTTCTTAAACTGTATGCTGAATTTCAACTAGACTATAATACCTGGCAGTTTTGATCTGATTTGGTTTACTAAAGATTTCAACCTAAGGTCTAGAAATGGATTTGAAAAACAAAATGAAATCAGAAGTCAAATAACAGCTGTGGTGGTTCTTACAAAATACAGAGCTCTGTTGCAATGGGTTTCTGGGTGGCAGAAATCTTAACACACACATTGCAGAATGATCTGACCACAGTGGTCCGCTCTCTGCTTACATCCCGAATAGATTACTGCAACGAGCTCCACATGGGGCTGCCTTTGAAGACTGTTTGGAAACTTCAGCTAGTCTAACAGGCTGCAGCCAGATTACTAACTGGGGCGACATACAGGGAGCATACCACCCCCCTGCTATGCCAGCTCCACTGGCTGCCATTCCATCTCGAAGCCCAATTCAAAGTGCTGGTTTTGACCTATAAATCTCTATATGGTTCTGGCTCAGCTTACTTGTCCGAATGCATCCACCCCTATGTCCCACCTCGTAATCTAAGATCATCCGGGGAGGCCCTACTCTCGCTCCTGTCAACAGCACAAATGCGTCTGACGGGGATGAGAGACAGGGCCTTCTTGGCTGTGCCCCCCCCCCCCGCCTATGGAACACACTCCCAAATGAGGTAAGATCCGCTCCCTCCCTCCTGGCTTTTAGGAAAAAAAATAATCATGGTTCTGGGACCAGGCCTTCGGACAGTAGATATATGTAGCATTTTAGAGGGACACCAACTGGAACGGCGATGCAACTGACGAGACTGTTTCATTGTTTTAATGCTTGTTGATGTATTGTTTTAATTGTGATTTATGTTTAATTGTGGTTTTACTATTGTAATTATTTGTATTGGCATCGTGTCGGTGCCCAACGTAAGGCATTGGATCTTGCCATTATTTATGTGTAAACCGCTTTGAGTCCCCCCAGGGGTGAGAAAGGCGGTATATAAATACTGTAAATAAATAAATAAATAAATAAATGTCTTCCATTGTAACTTCACTGCCAGAAACAACTTTGCTTATTAGAGGAACCCACAAAATATGCATAAAAGTGTTTCCAATAACAAAATGTACCAGCCTACACACAGGGTCGCAGTGTACACAGGACTAATAGCAACATCGCTGTATTTGGACTGGTTTTATGGCCTGCTGCACACACAGAAAAAAAATACTAAATAAGCACAGCTTATCCTATTTCACATTTATCATGATATAGGGAGAAATATTCTGTCATTTGTAAAATTTATACATTTTCACTTTGCATTTCAAAATGCTAAGGTTGAATTCGTTCTTAAAACTAAAGCATGTAAAGCACAAAACAGATCACATAATGCAGGGGTCCTCAAACTAAGGACCGGGGGCCGGATACGGCCCTCCAAGGTCCTTTACCCGGTCCTCGCTCAGGGTCAACCTAGATCTGAAATGACTTGAAAGCACACAACAACAACAATCCTATCTCATCAGCCAAAAGCAGGTCCACACTTCCCACTGAAATGCTAATAAGTTTATATTTGTTAAAATTGTTCCTCATTTTATTGTTTTTAAGTGGGTTTTTTTTCACTACAAATAAGATGTGTGTAGCGTGCATAAGAATTCATTCATGCTTTTTTCAAATTATAATCTGGCTCTCCAACAGTTTGTGGGACTGTGACCTGGCCCTCCGTTTAAAAAGTTTGAGGACCCCTGACATAATGGAACAAAATAAAGTGTATAAAGTTTTAAAAATTCAAACACTGCTAGTTTTGTAAAAAGAAAAGCTTTCTATTTTGTGTAGTATTATCAATATTTGGACGCAGACCTGTTGTTCAGCATAATTTTCACATTAATGTATTATAAGCAGACTGTATATTTTTAGCAATTTTGCATAGTCCAAATTCTAGTGTTTCCCCTTCCACTGTAGGGTATTTGGAAACATACAAGAATGATACATAAACACAGATGAGCTATATGATACTTGAAACATCAAGCTGATTGTAATAAAAATGGCACAGGAAATGGCAAGAACACCATCACTACAACTAACAATAATGAGATAACATTGGTTCTAAGGCAGACTCAACAAGAAACATCAGTCTACTGCATCCCAGTTACAGGCAAACAGATCCCCGTTGCTTGCAGTGGCTGCTGCCGCATAAGTAAAACTTTAGTGAGGATTTTGGGCCAGAGGACTTAATTAAATATACTTAATTGGATTATTTAGAATGTTGATTATTCTAAATGGTATATTTAGAATGCCCAAAATAGATTATTTAGAATGCCCAATAAATGTCTGCTTGGGCATTCTTGTTTTTGGGTACTTCCTTGAATGTATGTAGCCATATAGGCATTACAGAAAGGGATCCTCTTTGCATAAGAGAAATAAGAGAGCACACTGCCCCAAAATGATGTGATTTCTCAACAGATACTTAAAAAGAAAAGTCACATTTAGGATTTTACTGTAAAAGTAGAACACTTGACAGGTTGAATAATGGTTCTAAAGCTTTTTATCAGATCATTTATTACTCGCCCTTTCTTAATCACCCTTACTCTATGAAGACTTCATAACTCACCTGAGACAACTGAGTATCCAATACCTCTGGGACGTCCTTTATCCTGGTCAATTGCAGTTATCATGCGGACAGTTGTACCCTGGGGACCACAAGGAAAGGAAAGAGATTTGACTGACCACAAACCGCTGAATTTTCAGTATAGCACTTGTATATTGTTTCTAATTCTCATGTATCCTAAGTATTCAAATTTTCTATGAAATGAATTAGTGGTAAACCCAGAAGCTCGAGAGAACAGAGTGGGTGGTATTGCCCATCTTCAGGAATTGCTCTGGGTTTTTAAAAATCTTATTGGTGCTTCCCTTTCCCAAATGAAAATTTCATTCATCAAATTACATCAAATTCTATTTTACTTACACTTGCCAGTCTATGACAATCTTACCAATACACATGTGGGTATCTTGAAATGTTTTAATTTGTCACTATTGCTTTGTGCTTATCTATATAAATAAAAATGTAATGTTCATTTGTGATACCATCAGAACTCAAAAACCACTGGGGGAATTGACACCAAATTTGGACACAAGACACCTAACAAGCCAATGTATGTCTTCCACTCAAAAAATTATTTGGGAATTGTTGTTGCTGGGATTTATAGTTTACCTACAATCAAAGAGCATTCTGAACTCCACCAATAATGGAATTGAACCAAACATGGCATACAGGACTTCCATGACCAACAGAACACACTGGAATGGTTTGGTGGGCATTGACCTTGAGTTTGGGAGTTGTAGTTCACCTACATCCAGAGAGCACTGTGGACTCAAACAATGATGGATCTGGACCAAACTTGACACAAAAATTCCATATGCCTAAATATGAAAACAGATGGAGTTTGGAGGAAATAGACCTTGACATTTGGGAGTTGTAGTTACTGGGATTTATAGTTCACTACAATTAAAGAGCATTCTGAAACCCACAAACGACAGAAATGGGGCAAACGTCCCACACAGAACCCCCATGACCAACAGAAAATACTTAAGGCCATCCAGTCCAACTCTCTTCACCAGGGCAAGAAAATGTAATCAGAGCCCTCCTGACAAAGAGCCATCCAGTCATCAATATAGATAGATAGATATGATTCTCTCTCACACACACAGATATAGTATCATAGATTTGAAAGAGACCCTTAAAGAAGGACTATGATATGTTGCATATTCCAGAGTAGGCAAACCAGACACTCTCCACATCAACACTGACAAAGAAACAACAAGAAATTCTGTTTACTCACAAGCATAAAGGAATTACATATATTAGAAACCAACACTTTCTCATTACTTTATTTTCCAGATCACCAGACTGGGCCACAGCAACGCGTGGCAGGGGACAGCTAGTGTGCTTATAAGTCAGCTGTGATTATCAATGACGACCACTATTATACTATTCCTTATCTGTCTCATTCAAGGATAGAGAAAAGGGGAACAAAACAAATTAAAATACATTGCATACCACCAATTAAAATTAATAAAATCAGTTAAAAACATGTAAATCAGTTGAAACATCAGTTTCAAATAACATGTAAAATTAATTCATATTAACAGAATCAGTACATAGTTTAAAATTAATAATTTAAAAACCTTAATTTAAACATGATCTGGATAGGCCTATGGAAGAGACTGATCTTTAATGTTGTATTACATTCAGATAGTGTATTCAGCTACCGAATCTCTGGTACTTCCAAATCCAGAGGTGGCTAAAGAAAACGTCCTCTGAGTTACTAGATTATATGGAGGAAGCAATCCCAAGATAATCTGGAAACAAATCATGTAGAGCTTTAAAGGTAACAAGCAACACTTTATAGCTTGCTCAGAAATCGATTGGCAACCTGTAGAGTAGTTTTAATATTGGTGTGATATCATCGCTCCTAAATGTATGTCTACCCTTTCCTAGGATTTCTTCAGATGAAGTTTGCCATTATCTTCATCTGATATTGAGTGATTGTGACTTCACCAAGATCACCCAGAGGGTTTCCACATCAGAGCAGGGATTCAAGTCTGGTCCCTCAAAACACAAGCCAACTTTTAAACCATTATGCCACACCGGTTATTTTGTTTAATTTTGACTCTGGGTCAATCAAAAAAACATGCAGGAGAATGGGGAAGATGCCTCTTCTGATGATAAAATTTCTCTCAGCTTGTTTTACCAGACAGATAATGTCAAGACATACTAAAGGGCAGTCATTCAACATAATTATCTCTAGTGTAACTGCCAAATTAAATAATCAGTCAACAAATCAGAATTGCAAATGATGTGACTTATATTGCCATCCCTGTACAATTCGAAATGCAGGGATGGTAATATAATAAAGGACTCCAAAACATCTCTTTGACTGTACAGTTTAAACTTACTTGTTGTATTTTTGCTTTCAAATCTCAAACTCTTATGCACTTTCACCAGCCAATCTCAACCTTGGCTCATGGCCTTCAGGAAAATACTACCAGGAACTGACCCATGTGACATCCATGTTATTGTAGGTAGACACAAGAAGAACTGGATAGTGTTTTTTAAGTGAGCAGAGATTCAGCAAGACAGCAAAGAGAAGGCCAATACCATATTCTCTGTCACTTATCATGAGGTCAGTGAGCTACAGCTGAAACTAGGTCACCAAGGTGAATGTGCCTATTAGTGCTGGAGCTCTGCTTTTGACATGGGTCACTTTCTTTGGGGAGTGGAATCAAAGAAATGTCAAACTGAGATAATGGAAAGGAGGTAGAGGCTTGAAATAGACAAGCAACATATGGTCTTTATCTTCTTTTTGGGTTTTGACAGTTGTGTTATTTTACTAGTTCTACATTGTACAGGTTTTACCTATATATATATATATATATATATATTAGGGCTGGGCAATTCGTTTCATTAATTCGTAATTCGTTAAAAAATTCGTTATTTTTTGAATTACAAAACGATAACGAATCAGTCTGGAGCAATCTGGAGCAATTTTTTTAAAAAACGAATTTCTAAAGCTGTTTTGTAATTGTTTTGTAATTGTTTCGTTATTATTTCAGCTCCCAAAGCTCTGCGTATTGGTACTCCTTCTTGCCTCTAAGCCCAGCTGGCTGCATTTTTCTCGCTGGTTATAGAATGACATTCTGCTTATACTCAGAAATGATTTGACATTTAAGGCTGCTTCACTTTTTTCTGCTCCTGCAAGAATAAATGCCCCTTAGGGATGGAGATCAAGATGCCCGCTCTGGGGAAGGGAGGAGGAAGGGTGGGGAGAAGCAGAGCCCCCGGGACTCGCCAGGAAGTTGAACCGGGGCCACTGGTTCCTCTCCTGCCTAGTTGCCCCTCTTTCGCCAGCATCGCCAGGAGGCACCAGAGACCCCCAGGGAAAGCCTGGAAGAATCCCGAAAGCAAAACATGCCGTGAAGATGAGGGAGGAAGAGGAGGATGGGGAGGCGATGAACCTACCCGGAAAGCTTGGCGATCTTGACAAAGCTAAACACATCCATCCATGCAGCCGCCTGAGCTCTGCCCGCTCGCCTCGCTCGCCCTTCTCTCGCTCACTCCAGCAGCTCCATGCCTGGGAGAAGGCGGCTTGGCAGAGGGCAGCTCTCCTTCTCTTCCTTTCCCCAGCAGAAGAAGCAGAAGCAGCAGCAGCAAACCTTGGCGGGGACGGGAGCTGCTACCCCCCTCCGGCGAGTTGTTGCACGGCCAACAACTGGCCGGAGGGGGTAGCAGCTCCCGTCCCCGCCAAGGTTTGCTGCTGCTGCTTCTGCTTCTTCTGCTGGGGAAAGGAAGAGAAGGAGAGCTGCCCTCTGCCAAGCCGCCTTCTCCCAGGCATGGAGCTGCTGGAGTGAGCGAGAGAAGGGCGAGCGAGGCGAGCGGGCAGAGCTCAGGCGGCTGCATGGATGGATGTGTTTAGCTTTGTCAAGATCGCCAAGCTTTCCGGGTAGGTTCATCGCCTCTCCCGGCGGCCCCAAGAGAGGGAGAGAGAGAGGAAGAGAAGCCTGAAGCGTGGAGAGGAGGAGGAGGAGGAGGAGGAGGAGGCAGCAGTAGAGGCAGCGACGACTCCTACCAGGGCTCCTGGTTTCAGGGCCGCGCGCGTGCGTGCTCCCGCTCTCCCTCTCTCTGCCAGGGCCAATTCGGGGCGACCCAAAGTGCCTGCCGGGCGAAGAAGGGAGCAAGTTGCACAACCGCGTCCGCCATTTTAACGAATTGATTCGTTAATAATAACGAATTTTCGTAAATACCGAACTTTTAAAAAGGAAAATTTTGTAATTATTTTAAATAACGAAACAAAAAAACACCCCAATTACAAAACGATTACAAAACCAAATTTTTGCGTTGTTACCCAGGCCTAATATATATATATATATAATAAACATTTTTATTCACCTCATCTGAAATCTATTTATCCAGCATTCTTGCCATACTAAATAATCACAAATATCCTTCACTACTAACTCTAACACCACCAACTTCTTGATTTTGCCATCTCCTGTTTCCTCATTTTCATGCTTTAGAGTAACTAAAAATATATATGTCCACAAAGTAGAAGCTGCTTAGAAGAGTCGCTCCTGTTAGCAACCTGGCTGCCATTCATTGGACTAATTGAAGCTTCCGGACCGTCTTCAAAGGCAGCCCCACATAGAGCGCATTGCAGTAGTCTATACGTGATGTAACCAGAGTGTGGACTACTGTGGCCAAGTCAGACTTCCCAAGGTATGGGGGCAGCTGGCACAGAAATCTATAGCATTGCAGAAAGTGAGACAATGAAAATTGCTTGCACCTAGATTTCTTTCTTCTTCTTCTATGTTTGCATTTTCTTGCACTTTTTCTAACCCTTATCTTTCTTAAACTGTGTTTCTAAATGCTCAAGTGTTGTTTTAAGTTACCTACAAAATTAAACATTTGAGGACTGAAGACAAATTTTCCTTGTAGTTTAGAATTCTCATTTGGAAGGGAAATGCCCTTGTTTTGCCCATCTTGCAGCTAGATTTCCATAAACACACCCACACACAACTCTGTACAAGCAGGATTTGCCTTACTTACATCAAAGACAATTCTAAGCATATAGTAGTAATGTTGTTTAGGGTACTCCAATAAATTGGAGCGGGGAACTTCTGCCTTCATGTCAAAGTGGTGTGTGCGTGCTCAGAAGAGATCACTCATCTACAGATCAGAGTTGCTGAACTGAACCCTCTCCTTACCCTCTTCTATATCTTTCAGCATAAAAGCTACGGATTTTCTCTTGGGGTCATGGTTACTCAACAAATGCCTATATTTACACACATAATAATAATTAATGTAGTGTGAACACATTTATGACTTTGGGCTGTTCTGCTTTCCTTTGTTTATTGAAACCCTGGGAAAATAAGTGTCCATTTTGCCCTCAGAAAATAATGTGTCAACAGTGGCATTTGCAGTCTAATGAGACATCAAGAACACACATCTGCCTTGAAAGGAAACCAACATTGTCATTTATCAGCCGGAGGCCGAAGGTTAGACATAGTCATTTCACTTTTCTCTGTTATCCAAATGTCTTATTAGCCTGACTTTGCTTTATAACTACTTTTATGCAACAGCTATGAGTTGTCTATTGGGCTTTTTAAAAAATGTCAGAACAACTGTTCATAGGAGATGCACCATATAGATTATATGTGTGTCGATGTGCCTTCAAGTAACTTGTCAACTTATGATGATCCCATGAATTCTATAGGGTTTTCTTAGAAAAGGACAAGTCAGAGGTTGTTTCGCTGACTCCTTCCTCCAAAATACAGCTTACAGCCTATACAAATATAGTTGTTTTCTGGGGGGAAATATTCACATTTCCAGACAAACTTGAACATTGAACTTGGCTTAGCTTTACATTTAAAATGGACAATTATCAATTGCCTCAAATTTAAGAACACTATTTTTATGTAACAGATTTACGTCTTATCAGAAAAAGCTTCAGTGAATACCAACCTTGGGGAAAATAATAACAATTATTATTTTATTTTATTTCTGGCCCACCCCTCCTCATGGCTCAAGGCGGGTTATTGGTAAAACAATAGAACTTCAACAATTATGAAACATGATTTGCAGAACAGAGGGAATTAATTTTCAAAAAATATATTACAAATTGCATTGTGTATTTTTAAAGTAGAAATCTGAATTTTTTTTATATTCATACAAAAAGATACATAGCTTTCACTAAAACAACATTTTTCCTATTGTAGTTATGTGTGTTTGCACATATACAACTGTATTTCTGACAATCCACAGCCATGCACATGTATAAAAGATATTTAAAATATGATGCTCACATGTATAAATATTTTGTCTATTCCTAAACATGCATTTAATAAAATCTAGCAGCAAAATCATTGTTAATTGACTAGCAGAAACTACATTGAATATTATGTCTTACACTGTAAAGGGCCAAATAAAGATGTGTATTTATTTATACATTTGTTACATTCATGTATAGAGCAGGGGAAGTGGGGATCATTCTTATTTTTCACATGAAATACAGTGTATGGAGAAGATAGTAAAATAATTTCTGCCTTCCTGCTGTATGGCACTGTGTTATATTGGTAAAAGCTATTTTCTCCCAGGGAAGGTTTAGTTCTCCTCATTTAAAAATTCTACTTCTGTAATATTTGTACTCTACCACCTCCAATAAACGCTGCTTTATTTGGGAATGTGGCAAATATGAATAAAACAAATGTTATGCCAGTTCCAATGGTATGGCCCAAACAAAACCTTTACTATGATTTGATTCTCTTGAAAGTTCCTTAGTGCTGAAGGGGTATCTAACCGGTGCCTGTACTGATGTGCTTATTCAACACACAGAAATAATCAATGGCATGGGCATTGTGATGTATTATTCAGAAGAAGTGACAAGGATCCTCTTTTAATACCCTTTATACCTCCATATGAATGTACCGGGACTGTGGCACAGCTGGCTGGGAGTCAGCTGCATTAAGATCACTACTGACCAAAAGGTCATGAGTTCGAAGCCAACCCGGGTCGGAGTGAGCTTCTGACCAATTTTCTGTAGCTTGTTGTTGATCTTTGCAGCCCGAAAGGCAGGTGCATCTGTCAAGTAGGAAATTTAGGTACCACTTATGTGGGGAGGCTAATTTAACTAATTTACGAGGCCATAAAAATCTCCAGCAGCGTGCAAAAGAACGAGGAAGTACTTCATCGGTGTTGTAGATGGACGGTGAAGCGACAGCTCCCCTGGTGGCCAAAAAAAGTTGGAATGTTAAATAGCCTCTGACTGTCTGTCTATATATGTTGTGTGTCTATGGCATTGAATGTTTGCCATGTACATGCACATTGTAATCCGCCCTGAGTCCCCTGCAGGGTGAGAAGGGTGGAATATAAATACTTTAAATAAATAAATAAATACTTTTGTTTTTCTCTATGTCTAAGTAGTACTGGCAAAAGAATGTCTCCAGGACCTAGGAAGTAGGAGAAACACCGCTTTCTACTGCCTTCAAGATGGACTGCTGGTTCTAAGTAAAGAGTGCTGGTGTAAATAGGCCAAAGATCAATGACTCCAGCAGAAGACATCTCCTCATACATGCACATAACAAACCATTCCAACAACCTTATGCAGCTTCTTAAAAACATTTTCTCCAAAAATAGTCATACAGAGAACTCATTTCCCACTCCACAAGGCAAAGAGAGAAAGCACTTGCAATGGCTTGTTTATTGTGCTAGATGAAATACTTGAGGAAGTATAAGATCTTTCATAGATTAAGACTGCAGCCTTGTGTCCATTTACATGGAAGCAAGCTTACTGAACTCAAGGGAACTTATTCCTTAACAGAAATGTATATTATTGCACTATTAGAATTGTTATGTATCTTTAGTCAGCACAGACTCAGAATCCCCAGAGAGATCAGATGCAAGCACAATCAAAGGCTGAACTACAACAGAAAGATCTGGACCTTAGCTTAACGTCTGAATCTTTCCAGTTGTTTTATTAATCCAGAGCAAAGTGGGAAATCCCAGTTTTCTCTTAATTAATTTGGTTTTTCCTGGGATGTCATTTGGATGCCTCAGGCAAAATTGAGACAGGTCCCACATTTTGGGTCTGCCTGGAAGGGCCCTGATTCAGCTGAATGAGAAAGTAATTCTAAGCTTTGCCCTACGCAAAGCTTTGCCCATCCCACCTCGTAGTTTAAGATCTTCTGGGGAGGCCCTGCTCTCGACCCCGCCATTGTCACAAGTGAGGCTGGCGGGAACGAGGAGCAGGGCCTTCTCAGTGGTGGCCCCCCACCTGTGGAACTCACTCCCCGGGGAGATCAGATCGGCGACTTCCCTCCTAGCGTTTAGGAAAAAACTGAAGACCTGGTTGTGGGACCAAGCCTTTAGTCATTCTGGCGACTAACTTAAGGACCTGACAACAGACAAGAACAAATGGAATGGAATGGATATACGGACTCTGTTATATGGACTCTGACATGAGATCGTTTTATTATTTTATTATGTATTGATGTTTTAATTTGACTGTTGAATTGTTGTATTTGTATTGTTTATTGTGTGATTTAGGCATCTAATTGTGCCTTCCCTGTAAGCCGCCCTGAGTCCCCCTCGGGGTGAGAAGGGCGGGGTATAAGTAAGCGAAATAATAATAATAATAATAATAATAATAATAATAATACGCTATTTAAATGTTAAATGTGTTTTTGATTCAATATTTGCATTCTTTTATTCTACAATCTAATGTTTGATTTGTTTGTGAGACACACAGATAAATTCTGTTGTGAAAACCCCTCCATCATCATAATCATCATCACCATCATACGTTGCAAGAATGAGAGCAAATAAAGATAACACAAATTGAAGTTTTATATTCTTAAAATATTATTTTAGTCAGCCTGTTGACACAAAGAATTCTGGGTCTGCAAGTCAGCAAAGTCAGTAGGGGCAGTTAGAGACAGAATATGAGCGGTCTCTGTCTGAAGGCCACATTGCAAAATAACTGAGCTCAGAAGAATATGATAGCGGAAGTCCAGGTGGACAAGCTAAAGAGCAATTAGATTTATTCTGCTCTTGTATTCTTATTTTTGAATGCTACTCATGTACTTTTTTGTGGATTATCTGTGATTTTTGGACTTTGGTTTCTGATAATATTTCACTGAATTGTTTTTTATATATTCTTCAATAAACTACTTGTTATTTTATCTTGGACTGGTGTGTGTCTTACGTACAGAGGTGCTTCCCAGCCTTGGAGTACAGCACTTTCCAGGTGAGGGCTTCAAAGTCCTGGGGGGTCAATCCCCACAGTGATCATGGCATGGCACCCCCACCAGGGATATCTCAGAGTTGAACAACTCTCACACATTATCTAATTTCATCATGTCTAAAGCACAACATGGTGTGCCTCCAATTTGCTTGTAGGGAAAAAAAGTAACAACTGTTTTGCTGATAATATTTTATATGTTTTTATAATGAGCCTTCCAGTTCTCATTCCCAAAGAGCTAATAGTCAAGAGTGTTGGAATGGGAATATAGAGGAAACTGTCCTTCTCAATACAAAACAAAAGAAAGCAAAAATAGAGAAAAGAGTCCTCTGGAAAATAATACACATCTACTTTTTAAAAAGTGCAGATAAAAGGAACTTTATCGTTATCCTTTTTGGGAAAAGGGGAAGGATGTACATAGATCCTTTTTAATAAAAATTTGAGCTTCTAATAAAGCATTCGCAGGTAGACTAAAATATTATAAAGAGGAATTAACTAGTGATATTGAAGCTCTGGAACAAAGATGGCATGAATCAACTCAGTTTCTTTAATTTTGTTAAAGGACAAGCTAGGGGAACAAATCTAGGAGAATAAGTATATTTATTATAGAAATAGTTGCTGTAAATATATATTTTTAAACTTATCCATCCAGCTCTCAAAATCAATGAGCTATAGTATCTAAACTGGGGACCAGTGCTTCTTTCCTTGCAACCTGACATGCTAGGGATACATATCTGTAGTGTTGCGGGCTTGTAAGCAGACAAGAAAATATTTTCTTATCCTGCTTATTTTTCTTTAAAAGCAATAAGCTCTTAAAGGTAACAGTGATTTCCTAACAGGATCGTACCCCTTTCTGCCCTCTGGTGCCATCATTCAATTCATGCTAAAGCACAGAGCTGAGCTCCTCACACTAAGGATGGTGCTAACAACAAGGCAGTGCTGCAATAATTCAGGGGAGATTTTGTTCCCCTCAGGTGGCTATTGCTATTCTGGGGATGAAACAAAACAAGAAAAAACAATGTGTTTCTGGGTCCTGTTGTTGAATATTGCCCAAGGCCTACCCTCCATCACCCAAAAGGGCAATGAACTCAATCTTGAAGTAACACAAAGGCGACAAGGTAGGGAAAGAAAATATGAAATCTTTCATCTGTAGGAGAGCAAAACAACAAATTGCTTTTTAAAGCTTTGAATTATTTTCATTTAACTTTAATTGAGTTGTTTTAATACTTGTACAAGTTTAATTCCATTTTAATATTTACCTTTTGTACATTTTGAATTATACAGTCAGTCCTCCACATTTGTGGGTTTATACCCTCGGGGAGATAGGGTGGGTTATTATTATTATTATTAATAATAATAATATTAATAGCATTATTATACTGACACAAAAGCACAATATGACACAGCAAATGAGATATATATGCTGGATTTCATATTACAAAATCACAAGTCAAACACTTCCCAAGTGTTTAGGACTGTGTGATTTTTAAAAATTATTATTATTATTATTATTTGCAATTTTGATTAATTGTGGGTTTGTCCAGGCTTCAGTGAGTGGGGCAGGGGTGACTTCAGTCACCATTCACCCCCACCAAAGTCTAGCAGACTTCAGTGGGGTGGATGGTAAGATTGCCTGAAGCTATGGGAAGTGGAGTAGTAGTGATTTCAGTTGCCATCCACCCCCACCAAGGTCTATGAACCAGTAGATAAGTGTAAGCATTTTGATGATTCTGATGATTTATATAGTATTTTATTATATAAGCTGGTTTTTATGTATTTATTTTTCTGTCCTACCTGTGAAAGACCTATGATCTAAGAATTGAATAAACTACCTATCTATCTATAAGGGAGCATTCTAATGATATGAATGGTTTCTTAAAATGGTACTTTAATGTAGGGGTAGCAAACCTCAACCTCTAGTACTGGATCTGATCCTGTGCAGCTGTTTAGGTAGCCTCCCATCACTTCCTCAATACACTACTCTTAAATTATTTCCTAGAACCACCTCACGTGGGCTAAAAATTGGTGGTGTTGATGGGTTTTTTGTACTTTTGCCACAGAGACCACCAGATTCCATCACACTTCTGGGGCGGTACCATGGCAAAAGTGCCAGAAAAAACCTGCCGTTGCCAAAAATTGCCAGCAGCACATGACATGAGGCTTTCCATAAGAAAAGATGTGTTGAGCTGGCTTATTGAGGCTTCCAGGAGCCCCCGGTGGCACAATGGGTTAAATCCTTGTTCCAGAAGGACTGAAGACTGACAGATCAGAGATTCGAATCCGGTGAGAGCGAGGATAAGCTCTCTCTGTCAGCTCCAGCTCTTCATGCAGGGACATGACAGAAGTCTCCCACCAAGATGGTAAAACCTCTAAACATCTGAGTGCCCCATGGGCAATGTGCTTGCAGATGGCCAATTCTCTCACCCAGTCCGTTCATTCCTCATCTCTGCCTGAGAAGCAGAAGACATTCACTCTATAAATAAGTGAATAAAGAATCAGAAATCTGATTTCTCGATAATGGAATCTGATCAAGTCATGTCACTCCTGACATGAAAAAAAACCTGAGGTTCCCTCCATATGGTGAGCTTGGGAAGAAGCCGAAATGGGGTGGGGCGGGGCGTGGGGTGACATGTTCACCACACCCCTTGGCAGGCACCACCAGAATCACCACAATCTACAGCAATATTTGGCAATTCCAATAGAACACGTGAAGTGCTCCCTAGTTTTTTCATTCCCCCATCCCATCCAGTTAAAATAACTCTCCTAAGTAAGAGATTTAAGCTTAAAGTCAGCTAGTAGTCTTGTTCTCATCCTTTGGTCCTTTCATTGGAAGGAATCCCAATGCCCCCTTTGCAACTGAATTTGAAGATTGTGTTGAAAGAGAACAATGCTAAAAGAGCAAATTTGTGATTTAAGGTATCACAAATCAAGCACAACTGCCTAAGAGAAGACCCTTTCATGGCAAAAGTCAGATCTAGATGAGGTGCAGATATAGATGATATATTCAATGGTTTGCGTCATAAGGAGTGCAAGATCATATAGCTCTTAAAAATTGGGTAAGTTGTAGTAATTACACTCAAACTTGATCAGATTCCATTATTGAGAAATTAGATTTCTGATTATTTATTCACTTATCTGTAGAATGAATGTCTTCTGCTTCTCAGGCAGAGATGAGGAATGAATGGACTAGGTTATTGTAAGATTTTGGGCTATATGGTCATGTTCTAGAAGTATTCTCTCTTGACGTTTCACCTGCATATATGGCAGGCATCCTCAGAGGTTGTTATGTCTGGTGATTTACACAGATTTTTGCAGACATCCTGCTCAAGAGTTACAAAAAGAAGATCCAACAATTCATCCTCTCAACCTCTGAGGATGCCTACCATAGATGCAGGTGAAACGTCAGGAGAGAATGCTTCTAGAAGATGGCCATATAGCCCATAAAACCTACAACAACTCAGTAATTCCAGCCATGGATGTCTTCGACAATACAATGAATGGACTTCTAAATATTATTGGGTATATTCTATCACACTTTGTGGACTTGCCCTAAAGCTCAAAATTTTTGGAGTATCATACAAAAAGACATTCAAATGATCCTTAAAATACAAATTAAAAAAGAACTGGAATACTTTCTGTTAGGAATGTTTGATGTTGAAGGAGATAAAAATAAAGACATATTATTTACATATCTAAACACGGCAGCCAGAATTGTATATGCAAAGAGGTGGCGATCAAAAGAAGTTCCTCAAAGGGAAGAATGGCAAAACAAAATCCTAGAGATAATGAACATGGATGAACTTACATATTGGCTAACATTGAACCAAGAAATACCAAAGAAATGCACAGATTGGGATCCAGTAAAAGACTATTTCAGACAATGGAAAATAGACATTATTATTTAAAAAAGAAAAGAAAAGAAAAGAGTGAACCATAAATGAAGAGTATAACTGCGGGGGATTCATTTATTCTGATAAATATGGACAAAGACATAAAAGACCAAGAAAGATCAGATCAGTCAACACATTTTTTTTGTTTTTTCCCCCTGTTTTTGGACACTTTTTATTATTTATTTTTTTACCTTTTTATCCTTTCTTCTCCCTTCCCTCGTTTTTCTTTTTTTCCTACTACTTTCCTATCCATAAAATGTTCTCCCACTTTTTATGTAATCACTATATATTTTTGTTACTTCTCCTTCTTTCTATATTTATGTATATTCTGAAAACCTCACTAATAAAACATTATAAAAAATATTATTGGAATTCCACCTTCCATTATGTCTCACCACTGACTAAGCTGAATAAGGCTAATGGGAATAGCAGTCCAAGTATATCTGGAAGGTCACAACATTCTCACCCCTGTATTGTCAAAGGCTTTCATGGCCGGAATCACTGGGTTGTTGTAGGTTTTTTCGGGCTGTATGGCCATGGTCTAGAGGCATTCTCTCCTGACGTTTCGCCTGCATCTATGGCAAGCATCCTTAGAGGTAGTGAGGTCTGTTGAAACTAGGAAAAAGGGTTTATATATCTGTGGAATGACCAGGGTGAGACAAAGGACTCTTGTCTGCTGGAGCTAGGTGTGAATGTTTCAACTGGCCACCTTGATTAGCATACAATGGGCTGACTGTGCCTGGAGCAAACTTTTGTTGAGAGGTAATTAGATGTCCCTGCCTGCTTCCTCTCTGTTGTTGTGCTGTTGCAATTTTAGAGTTTTTTAATACTGGTAGTCAGATTTTGTTCATTTTCATGGTTTCCTCCTTTCTGTTGAAATTGTCCACCTGCTTGTGTATTTCAATGGCTTCTCTGTGTAGTCTGACGTGGTGGTTGTGAGAGTTCTCACCCCTGCTCACTAGGTGGAAGTATTCATCAAACTGGAAACATATCACAGTTGAAAATATTATAACAGAATCATTGGTGTCATAATGTGCAGCCTCGTTTTCTCTCACTATAATATCCTTCTCAATGTCTTAAAAGATGATAAAATCTGTTTTACCAAAAAGTATGGAGGTAATAGAAATAATTGCATACTAGGCAACAAGAACTTCCATAACCACTGAGATATATTGCTTCCTCACCTGCCCCATTCTGATTTTTGGGGAAATGCTAAAGTTTCCCAGTTGCCAGATGGGGCCTGTGCGTATACAATGTTTACATGCATGCTGTAATGAACCTTACCTCTTAGGCCGCAGCCAAAGCCTAAGATGTCAGTAGGCCAGCCTCCATTTTAGGAAGGTAGTGCAGGGAGGCAGACATCTTAGGAGAGACAGATTAGCAGAGGAGAGGAGCTCAGCTATCCCAGGATTGGCTAAGACAGATGGGAGGAGCTGGAGCTGGGAGTGTAAAAAGGCAGGCAGCTTCTGACAGAGAGGAGATTGGATTTTTGATCTGAAGGGTAGTGGGTGGATTTCGAGTGAGCTGAAGTTTTCCTGAGAGAGAGTGTTTGAAGGCAGGTGTGTCTATAGAGAGTGACCTGGAGGGTCAAGATAGCCACCTGTGAACTTGTGTGAGTGTTAACACACAAGTTGTCTTTACTCTCTAAGGGACAGGGTATTCTAGGGAGACTAGATACTCTGGGGACAGCCAGGATTGGTTTGTCAGAGGGACTCGCTCACATTAAAGAAAAGAAACCCAGTTAAGGAAACCATCAAGCTTGTTAAGACTCAGAAACCATTTAAGAAGATTGTGCTTTGATAACCAAATACGCTTGTGTACCTCAAAGAAGAATTTAGTTGTTTGTTCAAATAAACTTTGTTCTAGTTCAATTTTCCATAGAGCCTCAGCATTGATTCATTCCATAAGATCTGTTCTAGTAATTTTTAACATCTTTTTACCTCAGACATTTTAAAGGGAGCTAAAAGGAGGGCTGGTGTACAATATGATTTACCTCAGGTATAACATCAAGATTAATTCTCAAATCCATTTTGAGTGGTGGCAGCAACTCTACCAATATACATTCATGTTTCCTCAACACACATCAAAGCGCGTTGTGACAGGATTGGGTTGGTGTTCAGTTGGAGCCTTAGAGATCATAATCCTTTACACTGATTTTTCAAAGTGGTGGCCAGCTGTGTGCTATATAGCAGCTGAAGGAACGTGTGGGTGTGTGTGTTAGGAGATTTATTAGTGAAGTATTAATCCCCTGGGTCCTGACTATCGTCATAATTGCTGTCCAGTGGCGCGCTTGATTTTTTATTTGGGAGACACCAGGGTTATGTTTTCGTTATACATACCTTGGCTGGAAAACTGTACTAACAGTTTTGCTTAGCTCACCAAAAATATGTAGAATTTCAAGGAACACTATGGAATCTCTCGAATCTCTCTTACCCACTTTGACAACTAATATAACATGCTTAGGGGTTAGGATAAAGGTCAATAAGGACACCTGAACAGCAGTGTTATGTTCAAGTATCAGGGTTTCATTAAAAAAAAACCCCAGTATCATGGTTTCATAAAAATGAAATTATAGCAGCTTTGCTCTTTCTTTCTTTCTTTCTTTCTTTCTTTCTTTCTTTCTTTCCTTCTTTCTTTTTCCTTTCTTTTATAGGATTATAGACATGAAAGACAAACTGGAGCTCTGTGTCACAGGAGGAGGAGCTGAGAGACAGAGAATAGAAGAGTGGTTTGGAAAGCTGCTACAGCAGATTCTGAAGGCAAGAAATCCTATTTCGCACTCCTTAATTCCAATCCGATAGGATCTGCTTGCAGTAATTTGCTGCAGTTTATCCAGTTCTTTTCCTTCTGTTGGCTCTTCATTGACAAGCTAGATGACATGCTGTTACTTGAGTGGGGAAATTACAATTTGATGCCATAATCTCAGAAAGAAGGATTTTATTAGGTAACGAACACAGTTTTAGATTAGGTGCTTCTGCTTAATGCAAAGATTTAACAATTGAGACTCCTGTGTACTGTAGATAAACACAAAGACAGCTGTAAGCAGACAGGTCAAGAACAATAATTGGAACCTCTTCTTAACCTTTGCCCATCTTATTAAATTAACATAAGCAGCAATCTCTTCCATGCACATGAGGACCCTGTGTGCAACACAAGCAGATAACCATTAAGAGTGGGAAAATGCCATACAATCCTTCCTCTTTTTAGCCCAGGAAATCAATAACAGCATGACAGTGTGGAGTTATGTCTTGTTTTAATAAATGAGTTACCCTCGAACATTTATTATATGGCACATAAGAAGTAAGGACAGAAATGTAATTAGAAAAGAAGTATTTTACAAATTTCTTCCAGCCATGTACTCTTTATATAGCAAACTCAGAGTGAGTCTACATGAACTGGAAAAAATGGACTCAAAATAGTCAAATCCAGTGCTGACTACCCTACAATGAATTCTGACTTCTGGAGAGTGTTCTTAATCCAATTTTACTCCATTTTATTTATTTATTTATTTATTTATTTAAATACTTATATACCGCCGTTTCTCAGCCTGGCCGGCGACTCAACGCGGTTTACAGCATAAAATAACAGTTAACAATATACAATTAAAAGCATAAAAAAACATAAAAACACAATTTATACATCAATACCAATCCAATTCAGCTCTTGACTAAAACATGATCCTATTCGTCGTCATATTGCCAGTCCTTTAGTCAGTTACCATTCTTGCATTGAGTTATCCAAATGCCTGCTTGAACATCCAGGTCTTCAATGCTCTTCGGAATGCCATCAATGAAGGGGCTGATCTTACCTCCAAGGGCAGGGCGTTCCATAGCCGCGGGGCCACCACAGAAAAGGCCCTGTCTCTCGTACCCGCCAGCCGCACCTGTGAAGCAGGCGGGATGGAGAGCAGGGCCTCCCCCGAAGATCTAAGGGTCCTGGTGGGCTGATAGGCCGAGATACGTTCGGATAGGTAAGTTGGGCCAGAACCGTTTAGGGCTTTAAAGGCCAATGCCAGCACTTTGAATTGGGCTCGGTAGCTAATCGGCAGCCAGTGGAGCTGGTACAGCAGAGGAGTTGTATGCTCCCTGCGTCCTGCTCCTGTTAGTACCATGGCTGCCGCCCGTTGGACTAGTTGGAGCTTCCGAGCCGTCTTCAAAGGCAACCCCACGTAGAGAGCGTTGCAGTAGTCCAGACGGGATGTAACCAGAGCGTGGACTACCGTGGCCAAGTCAGACTTCCCAAGGTACGGGCGCAGTTGGCGCACGAGTTTTAACTGTGCGAATGCTCCCCTGGTCACCGCCGAAACCTGGGGCTCCAGGCTCAGCGATGAGTCCAGGATCACGCCCAAACTGCGAACCTGCGTCTTCAGGGGGAGTGCGACCCCGTCCAACACAGGCTGTAACCCTATACCCTGTTCGGCCTTACGACTGACCAGGAGTACCTCTGTCTTGTCTGGATTCAATTTCAATTTGTTCGCACCCATCCAGACCGTCACAGCGGCCAAGCACCGGTTCAGGACTTCGACAGCCTCCTTAGTAGCGGGTGGAAAGGAGTGACAGAGTTGGACATCATCTGCATACAGATGACATCATACCCCGAAACTCCGGATGATCTCACCCAGCGGCTTCATGTAGATGTTAAACAACATGGGAGACAATATTGAACCCTGAGGAACCCCACAAGACAAAGGTTGTGGGGTTGAACAGGAGTCCCCCAGTAACACCTTCTGAGACCAACCCTCGAGGAATGAGCGGAGCCACTGCAGAACAGTACCTCCAAGACCCATTCCCGCGAGGCGTCCCAGAAGGATACCGTGGTCGACGGTATCGAAGGCCGCTGAGAGGTCCAGCAGCACCAACAGGGACACACTCCCCCTGTCGAGCTCCCAGCGCAGATCATCCACTAAGGCGACCAAGGCTGTCTCGGTACCATGCCCCGGCCTAAAGCCAGACTGTGCCGGATCCAGATAATCCGTGTCTACCAAGAATGCCTGGAGTTGTGAGGCCACCACACGTTCCAGGACTTTGCCCCAAAAGGGGAGATTGGAAACAGGCCGGAAGTTGACGAATTGAGTGGGGTCCAGTGATGGTTTTTTCAACAGCGGTTTTATCACAGCTTGCTTTAAGCTGGCTGGAAATATGCCTTCCCGAAGGGAGGCATTAACCACCACCTTCACCCACTCGGCCAATCCCCCTCTGGCCTCCTTCAGAAGCCAGGATGGGCAGGGGTCTAGGATGCATGTGGTAGCTCTCATTCCTCCAAGCACCTTGTCCACATCCTCGGATTGAACCAATTGAAATGAATCCATCAAAACCGGACAAGCAGGTGCTCGTGTTACATCCTCAGAGACTGCCGTTAATATGGTGTCCAGACCAGAGCGGATCAAAGCGACTTTGTCTGCAAAGAACTGAGCAAAAGCTTCACAGCGAGCTGCCGAGTCATCAGGGCACCCATCCGAGGTGGTGGGTTTTAAAAGGCCTCTGACAACTCGGAACAGCTCAGCCGGACGGTTCTTTGCAGACGCAATAGTGGCCGCAAAGAAGGTCTTCTTTGCGGCTTTTATTGCCGCGGCATATGCCCTTAAAAAGGACATAAACCGTGTTCGATTTGGCTTGCTCGGATTCGAACGCCACACGCTCTCTAGTTCCCTCTTCTTTCGCTTCAACGCTGCCAGCTCCTCAGTAAACCAAGGAGCTGGTTTAGCTCGGCTACTTGAGAGGGGACGTTCTGGAGCGATCGTGTTTATTGCCCTAGTCATCTCCCCATTCCAGAGAGCGACCAAGGCATCAACAGGATCACCAACCGAGGCGGCGGGAAAATCCCCAAGAGCCGTCAGGAATCCATCCGGATCCATAAGCCTCCTGGGGCGGACCAACTTAATGGGTCCTCCACCTCTGCAGAGGTTAGGGGGTGCAGTTAATCTAAAGCTGACCAGGTGGTGATCGGTCCATGGCAACGGAGAGATAGATAACTCCTCAACACCGCCACCTTCCTCCCATCCCTGACAGAAAACCAGGTCCAATGTGTGTCCAGCGCTGTGGGTGGGGCCAGATATCTGTTGGGACAGCCCCATGGTTGCCATGGTAGACATGAAGTCCTGAGTCGCCCCCGATAGGGTGGTCTCGGCATGGACATTGAAGTCCCCCAGCACAAGCAGCCGCTGGGACTCCAATGTCAGGTCCGAGATCACCCCCGCTAGCTCAGTCAGGGAGTCTGTAGTGCAGCGAGGTGGACGGTACACTAACAGAATCCCTAATCTGTCTCGGTCACCCACCCTCAGGTGGACGCATTCAAAATTTGTTGACTGTGGGATGGGGGCCCTGGTCAGAAGAATGGAATCTCTATAGACCACTGCAACCCCGCCTCCCCGCCCCCCGGATCTTGGTTGGTGCTGCACGGAGAACCCTGGCGGGCAAAGCTGGGTTAAATTCACACCTCCAGCTTCGTCCAGCCAGGTCTCCGTGATGCACGCCAGATCTGCCTGTTCATCCAGGATTAAATCCTGGATGAAAGCTGTTTTGCCATTGACAGATCTGGCGTTCAACAGCACCACCTTCAATTAGAGGATTCTCCAGAGTGCGCTGGGAACTACTGAGTATTCTGGGGTTTTGTGGCAGTCTGGGTAGCTGGACTGGGCTCAATTTTGCCTGAAATCTGGTTCAGATAGATATCACCTGAATAGCACAAGGAAGGGGGATGTCTCATATATTTCACCACCACTTCTCCTTATTGGTCACAGAGCTCTGTTTGATCAGTTGGCTCCTGCGGTAATGTATGATGACCAGAAAGGATTAGGGTTTGCTGTATCCACTCCTTGCTGGTCTCATGGTCACCCCATTATAACATCGCAGACATGACAGGTGATATGTGGTGCTCACATAGAGGTTTGTGGACAGCAAGTCATGACAATGGTTTTTCTTTTCTTTTCTTTTCCAGAATCATGATTTTATTTGTTTGGCAGAAGTATGTGGACTAAATTGTTGTTCTAAAGTTGAAAACACTGTTGATCTGTAGAATGAAATAGATTCTCTTTCTTTTTTCAATTAAGTGTAATTGTTGTTTTAGGGGTTCCTCCCATTTAACATGGAAGCTTTTATTTTTTATGCACATGGAGTGGACATATATGCAGTATAAGGATGGTGGCAGTAGTTGAAACCAAGAAAACCAATCAGGTGGGAAGGGAAACCCATTAGTGACAAAGAACAGTTGTTTCTTCTCTATCACACTTTCAGGAGCCCCGGGTGGCACAGTGGGTTAAACCCCTGTGCCAGCAGGTTCGAATCCAGGGAGAGGTGGATGAGCTCCCTCTATCAGCTCCAGCTCCTCATGCGGCGACATGAGAGAAGCCTCCCACAAGGATGATAAAAACATCAAATCATCCAGGCATCCCCTGGGCAATGTCCTTGCAGACGGCCAATTCTCTCACACCAGAAGCGACTTGCAGTTTCTCAAGTCACTCCTGATATGACAAAAAAATAATAATAATCACACTTTCAGTGGCCTGAAACATAAAGACATGATTTTTTCAGGAGGGACAAAAGAGGTGTGTTGTATTGCAACCAGGACTCTCCTTATTTGTAAACACTTACAGTGGTGCTTTTAAGTGATGTTGAACACACCACATTTGTAATTAGCTTCTGTTTTCAGTGCATTTCTCATTTTAGAGAGGTAAAAATCTAATATTTGTACCTGTTTACACTGAACCCTTTGTTTGTCTCCCATTTGTGAAATTGCAGTCTCTTATGATTTGGTCTTTTTTATAAAAAGCAATATATTTTATTGGAGAGTTTATTGGGTTTTTTTGTGCAACTGAAATAATATTTCCGAAGACGTGCTATATATTTTATGCATTGACATATCTTTGTCCCTAACAGTTCAGAGAGATAACCAGGTATATCAGTCTAACAACTGAGAAGCCTAAATTGCCTTGCACAAATACTAGTGGATATCTGGAGAAGGAAAAGATTGATTCAAAAGATTTTAACTCTTCTCAGGAAACTCATACTTTACAAGGTCTTGCCTTTTCAAAAGGTTATAATTATTCTAAACTAGCTGTACCTGCCACGCATTGCTGTGGCCAACCTTCCCACCCTCTTCCTCTTCTCCTTTCTTTCTTTCCTTCCTTCCTTCTCTTCCTCTTCCCTTCCTTCCCCTTTTTCTTTCCCTTCCTCTTTCTCCCTTTCTTCCTTCTCTTTTTTTCTTTTAATTTTTTATTTGATACATCCCAACAATCAACAAAATTTTGCCATACATGACTAATTTCAATATACATCATTCCAAAAGTAAATATTCCTTAAATGACATTTTATACATTCCTTAGTTATGTATCACCCAATACCCCTGCCCTCCCCCCATAACTCCCACCCCCCTGGAACAGTAATTCTAAATGATGTCATTGCATCATTTTAACTGTGTGGAAAGCCTGCTTCAAAATGCTATATCTGTTGTCTCTGTCTATTTTGTCAATTAGCACCGACCATTTCCTAAACCAGTTTTGTTCTATTTGATTATTTATGTACTTGTTTTTCCTTTGATTGATAAAATCATTAATTATATATTCTGATAGATAAGCCCACCAGGTTTCCAAATCCCATTTTGTATTGTCTCTCCATCCCTGGGCTATCGTAGCCATGAAGTCATGATAGTGGTAACAGAGAGGACAAGGTAGTAGACCAGTGGGGCTGATGTATTATCTACCTGTCTAGATTGGCTGGATGTCTGTGCTGGTATGGCTGTACCAGGACTCCAACTTTATTTTCTTTCTGTTATCTGTTTGCAGTCATAGGGTAGGGCTCCTGTCCATCATAATTAAGCTTCGGTTCCAGAGCTTTGGGCTCTGGGAGGGAAAGGAGCCATTTTTTGTCAGTCTCACATAAGGAAGCTAAACTATAGGACGTAGATCAGCTCGTCCCATATAAAAGCTTCTTTTCTCAAGAACATCCGGGGAAACAGAATCAGAAATTCCAGGGAAAAGGTCCCAAGGCTCTGGCTGAGAGCTCACAGCCTCTCAGCCTCACAGCAATCAGAGGAAAAACAGCCCTGAAGTTTCAAAGAATTCTCGGAGGGAGGACAGCATTACAGATCTACTGAACTCCAGCTGAAATATCTACAAGCCTCGGCTGGTAGGTCTACTAGATACCCAGATGCATTTGGAATTGGTAGTAGGACCCACACTGATGAGGCATAGATAGTAAACAGCCTGGGAGAGGTTAAATAAGTTTTTTTTCCCTACAGAGAAGGTACAGTTAATCAAAGTCAGGTGCCAGTCCATTGAGGACTAGACTAAGAAAGCCCTGAAGTATTGTTTGAACCATTGAAGATTTGTTGTTTGTTCCACAATAAAGACTTTGTTGTATAATTAAAGACTCTAAAGACCATCACTTCAGAAAAATCCCCAAGAATCTCTCTTTGAGGCTCCCTGGCTTCCAGCTGGGCTTAAAGTATATGTCCTATAGAAAAGACAGCTGTTACAGGCCCAACGCGCGACAGAACAATGCCAGTTCAGGCTGTGGCTTTACCTGGTGTGTGGCCACCATTAGAGTCACACCAGATTCGCCCTGATTTAAGAGGCCAGTACACACTTGCCTTCAAACACTATGAGAGGCAAAACACTTTCACCCTCCAAATATTATACTGACATTGTTTAAAATTGGGGGGGGGGGGGTCATTTCTAGATAGCTTCTCAAACAAGAGAAACAAAAAAAAAAAACCCTGAATAGTTTAGATAAAATATATACACTACTGTTTAAGGATTTGTTTTACATCTGTCCATCATTTTCCGAAGTACCATGCCAATTAGGCTGCAAAATGTCCTGGCAAGAGATCTGAGCAAATCCCTTGGAGGTATGAAAGCATTCAAAGCATATTGAAAAGGAAAGGCAGATAAAAATAATAATTCATGACTGATGTTTTGATGAGACTTTTTGGGGAGGAAGAATGAGAGCGACAAGGCAAATGTCAGCATGCACAAACAATTTTTATGTTCCTGTGTGATCTCTATTGACTTCTCAAGCAGTTCCCTGGAGGGAAAATACATGTCACTGTTCATTCTCAATCTGTCAGTCACACAGAGGACTTTCCCTGAACATTTACCTGTATAACACACCCAAATGACAACATAGAACATGATGTAGAAATCAATCAGTGTAGAAACTGTACAAACAAAAAAGGAACAAGGTGATGCAGTGGGCCAGAATTCTCCTTCTCACAAAAATTATTTTAGACTATTATTTAGATCAAGTTAGAAGGAAAAAACAAATTAAGGTCTTCCTAAAAGACTATTGGACTACAAAAAAGGTATTCATGGGCAATATCACATTTTATGCAAGCTATGGTGTTCCCCCTTCCTTTTAGTGCCCAATATCAGTAGCCACTCATCTGACATTAATTGTTATCTATGTTATTAAAAGTATCAACACAAAAGGACAGTATAGCTCCAGACATTGCTATATTGTCATTTAATTGGAGAAATATTCTTTCTATTGGCTCAAGGTCATTCAGTGAAGATGAGTCAGCCCGTAATCTTGGTTGCTAGCGGGGATTTCCATTTCTCTGATACCATATCATTCTTCTTTTTTCCCCTTGTTATTAATGCAGTAAGAAGGATTTCTGCACTTCTACACTCCTTATACTGTCTTGTATGAAGGAAAGCTTTAATATAGCCTGGAATGATGTGCTTTTCTTTCTTGCAGTCATTTGTATTCATCAGTGACTTTCCTCTCCTCCAGCTACTTATCAGCCTTTTAAACTCCAATCAAGGGCTTTATTAGTTAAATATCTCACACATTAAGGAGGGAAACAAATCCTTCTCTTGAAGTACTCCTCAGTCTCTTCTGGTTACAACAAAAGCATTCTCGGTGTGACATATGCCACATATCACACACATCTGTACCTGTATTTAGCTGGTATATGTAGATACTAGCATTCTTGAGATGTGAATGCATCCAAGGTAAAAGTAAAGGTTGTCCCCTGACATTAAGTGTCTGACTCTGGGGGTTGGTGCTCATCTCCATTTCTAAGCTGAAGAGTCCGTAGACACCTCCAAGGTCATGTGGCCGGCATGACTGCATGGAGTGCCATTACCTTCCCGCCGAAGCGGTACCTATTGATCTACTCACATTTGCATATTTTCAAACTGCTAGGTTGGCAGAAGCTGGGGGTGACAGTGGAAGTGCATGCTGCTCCTCAGATTTAAACCTGTGACCTTTCAGCCAACAAGCTCAGCAGCTCAGCGGTTTAACTCACTGCACAACCGGGGGCTCCAAAATGCATCCTAAGGAAATCCTTTTTCACAAGTGGACCACTGAAGTGATTGCTCTCTTTCTAACCCTCTCGGTCTTCTTCTACTCCAGTGTATCCTCCCTTCTGAAGAATACACATAGCCAAAGGCAGACTCTTCATATACTATAGCCACAGCATCTGATTAGACATCCCGATGAGACAGGTTCAAGACAGTTGGCCCCGACTCTGTTGTTTTCTCCCAGGGTATACTTTTGACCAACAATCACATGGAATGGTGTGTAATTCAAGGAAAAATATCTATTAGTTATTCTTTTGTCTATTTGTTATCAATACAGATCCATTAGATGTCAATACATTAGATCTGATTTTTAAAAAATGGACATTGAAGTTTCACTGGTGTATAGGAATATCCAACTATCAGACTTAACTTCCATGAAGGATAAAATTATCAACGGTTGGATGTGCAATTTCTTTCACATTATGTTCTAAGGAGAGAAATGCTGATAAGTTAACCTCTAGCATGAAATTTGTGTGCAAAAGCTGTAAAGAACGGCAGGAAAACTGAGAAGCTTTCCTTATAGTCCCTCCTTTTCCAACAATGGTGATGGTACATGAAGTGTGCATGTGTTTGCCAATTCAATTTTAGTTTTTACCCATATAATGATGGGGGTTCTCTTTACTTTCAGTAGTTGTTGGGCAAGGAAGCTCATTGATACCTCTATTCTTCCTTATTCTTCCTACCAATTACCCAGATTCTTTCCTCTAATCGGCCCCAGAATGAACAGCCACAGACCCGTACCTAATATTACTGTTGCCTGCCATAGCATTGCACTTAATTCCCAGGCCACCTAGAATTTTTGGGCTTGCACAAATCTTGGCCCGGACTTATACAATTTTAAATTGCATTGAATAGGCAGGATTACTTTTAATATATGTGTGTTATGGCAACAATTTTTATGCTTATATTTTGTTTTATTAATTTTATGGTTATGTTGTTTTTTTACTTTATATGTTTTGTGATGTTACCTGGGAACTGCTCTGAGTCCCCACGGAGCGGTATATAAATAAAGTATTATTATTATTATTATTATTATTATTATTATTATTATTTTCAAATGTTAGCACACAGTTCTTAAAGTTTTTGTTCTTGTCCTTGTGTGCCTTCAAGTCATTTCCAATGTATGGCAGTCCTTAGGGGAATCTATCACAGGGTGTTCCTGACAAAAGGGAGTTTACCATTGCCCTACTCAGAAGACACTACAGGAAATACTAAGTATAAGAATTCCATTTGATCCAGAAATATTCCTATTAGGAATAATAGACCAAGAAATAGAGAAGAATACTGATAAAATCCTCTTTCTGTTAAATACAGCAGAGAGAATTTGTTACGCGAAACTATGGAAAAAAGAAGACATACCGGAAATTAGTGATTGGTTAGAAAAAGTGATACATATCAAAAACATGGACAGATTAACATATTTAATCACAAAAAGTAAAGGGACCCCAATAAAAGAGACCGACTGGACAAAGGTAACAAACTACCTAAAACAGAGAAATGGACACACAATAACATGAAGGGAAGAGAAAACAAGACTGAAGAAGGAGAGAAGAAAGAAAGAAGAGGAAAAACCACCAGAAAGTTACTCAGGAAGTCAACAAAGGAGCTATAACAATCTGCTCCTATTTTTTTTCCTTTTTTTCTTTCCTTTTTTATTTTTTTAGCACTATTTTTATTATTATTATTATTTATTTTTATTTTTATTATTATTTGCTTTTCTCTTTGTATCTGATTACTTGTCTTTAAACTATCATCTCTTTTTTTTTACTTTATTCGTTTCTTGCACCACTATTTGCACTATTGTTTCTCTGCACAAAATGGAAAAAAATTCTGTCTTTCAATAAAGATAATTATATATATATATATATATATATATATATATGGCTACTCCAACAAGCAAACCACTATTCCAAAAGTCAAACTCTCTTCACACTGCAAAGGTTCAAAAATGGCAGGGAGAATTGATGTGGTCCTCCAACACTGTAAGATAGAGCATGTGGAAAACTATGGAAGAAATAATACACATTTTGCACCCTTTAATTATATTACATTTGCTTTTGGAAAAGTGCAAAGTGACATATATAAGTTTCCCAACAGTATCTCCTCTTTTAATCAGATCCATGTCTACAGAACTGTAGCAGCATCAGCTCCAAAACAAAATGGGTTTTATTTGTTGTTATTATTTCATACATAGATAGACAGACAGATAGATATGATGCATTATAGTAATCATGTATAAAGTGGGCAGAAAAGATTTCAGAGTCTGGATGAAATCAAATAGGCAGAGAAGTTATAATCTTGATCTGGCTGTGAAAGCAATCTGACCACAACGATCCAACATTTTAAGTTCTCCTGAGGCAGAAGGCAAACTTCAAGATCTGGATCATTTCCCAGGCATTGTAGAAGAGAATACTAAGCATGTCCTTAAAATATGCCAGAAAGAACTGGGAAGCTTTATTTCATTGATGTGTGACATCCATTTGCAACTGCTATTACTAGCCCATACGTAGTGTTGTGCTTCTGAGCCTTGAAACAGAATGCTTCTTGTTTTGTTTTGTTTTTAAAAGCTACATTTTCAAATGTCATTGATGGACAGAAAAGTAGGATATAAATCAAATAAATAAATAAATACAACTATTTATATTCTAGTATTAATATTAATAGTAATGAACTGAGGCATTACTCTGAAGCCAGTTTATCTTTTTTTTTCTTGCAAAAGTATATAGAAGAAAGGATTTGTTTTCATCATCATAACCATAGCATCATAACCATAACCTGTATATGTCATCAGTTGGGGAACCCTCTCCCCAGCACCAACTGCTGCTCTGGGCCAGAGTGAACAGAGAGGGGGCCAGAAGACAGTTTCACCCTGTCTCCTGTGCTATGCTAATAATATAATATAATATATTGTATATACATATAATATTTATGATATTATAATGTAATACAATACAAAATAATAATAATATGATATTATAATTATATATTTTATATTACATGCAATATTATTAATAATATTACAATATAATGGTATAGTACAATATAGTAATATATAATACTATACTGTACAATGCTAATAATATAATATATTGTATATATATATATATATATATATATATATATATATATATATATATATATTGTAAGCCACTCTGAGTCCCCTTTGGGGTGAGAAGGGAGGCATATAAATGTCATAAATAAATAAATAGCACCTAGTGTGTCTTAACCCACCAACTGCTTCCTTCCCCTTTGTTTCAGGACCTACTTTTGAACAAAACGAATCTGTGGGCAAAGACGTTCGTATATATATTAAATATGAGAAACGTTCCCAATACTTCCTTCAAAGTTTTAAAGATAAACTATTGAAAGCTCTTACCGGAGGAGAGTTCTCATAGATATTTGTACTGTAGGGTAGGTTGATAAAGATTGGGTCCATATCCTGCACATCTGTGATGGTGATTGCAAGATTGGCAAGGGTGGAGAGGGGCTTGGTTTTATCTTGGTCCTGAAAAATGTAAAAGGAAAAAATTGAAAGAAAATTAATTTGAAAAAAAGGCAAAAACGACAGCAGCAATAAACAATTCAATCTATAGTATAAACAGATTGTCTCCCTGAGCAATGATCAAAATTTAGAAATAAATAAAAGACATCACTTTAATAGTCGATCTAGGCCAGTCATTAATCTAGCCAAACTTAATTGGCAAATGCTTTCCCAAGTATTCGTAGGTTGCATAGTTTTGGTCTACTGACACCATATAGTTCTAAGATACCAGTCAGAATGTGTGGAAAATGACAACCTTCTTCAAACCGTCTCTCGTAATCTGTTTATCTATGATCCTGTTGCTTACTGTTTCCTATAAGTATGTTCTAGTATTCACTTTCCTTTATGGTTCCTGAGAAGTTATAAAAGGGACTGCAGACCATTTTTTTTGTTGTGTCAGGAGCGACCTGAGAAACTGCAAGTCGCTTCTGGTGTGAGAGAACTGGCCATCTGCAAGGACGTTGCCCAGGCGACGCCCAGATGATTTGATGTTTTATCATCCTTGTGGGAGGCTTCTCTCATGTCCCCACATGAGGAGTTGGAGCTGATAGAGGGAACTCATCCGCATCTCCCCGGATTCGAACCTGCGACCTGACAGTCTTCAGTCCTGCTGGCACAGGGGTTTAACCCACTGTGCCACCGGGGGCTCCTGCAGACCATATGATCACTACAGACTACTTCAGACCTCAGATCACACACTTGCTTGCTGTTTTGCTGTAAAATATGTCCTGGCTGAATGACACAAAAAATTATCTCAAACGTATCTGAAACTGGACTGATAAGTTTTGCACCTGTGTATGCTGAACGCATGAAGGTTGATATGTCATTTTTATAAAAATCAATTTTATTTTTGTCTCTTGAGTGCATGATATAAAACAAGTTGCTTTATGGGAGAGAATATCTATTTTTGGGCATTGAAAAACACTTCTGAAGCACTACTGTTTTTTATGCACTGGCAAAAACCTGTTTTCCTAACAGATCAGTTTAATAACTGAAATCATTGCCTAGCTTACATCTGGTTGTATACCATAAGAGAACATTTTACTCTAAAGGATTTTTGGCTCTTCTCTGAAAGGTCATGCTTTTCTTTTAAAAAAAAACTAATGATCTCCAAAAAACTTTGGATGTGACATAAGGTAAATGTGGACACATGGTAAAGCACAGCAGCTTAATAAACTATCAAAATTAATCTTAATCAGCCCACAAGAGCTAGGACTTTTCTCATATTTTCTAAAAGTTAGCTTCTAAAAGATATAGAAAGTCACATAGTTACTTATGTGAGGTTGAACATGATGCAATATTTGCAGTAAAGTGGGCCTTTGGTATCCACTGGAGTTTAGTTCCAGAATCTCCTGTGCAAACCAAAGTTCATGGATGCTCAGGTCCCATTATATACAGTGGCATAGGAAAACAGTATATTTATATATAAAATGAGAAAATCAAGGTTGGATCCATGCATATGGAATCTGTGGATATGGAGGGCCAACTTTATTCAATATATTGGAGAAGGCAGCCACACACAAAATTTTAGTAAAGTACTATTAATCAGGAGCACAGAATGTAGTAGGGGTGTGCGAAAATCTGGAGGTCGATTTGTAATTCGGGTAATTTCGGTGATTTGGGCATATGGTCCGCTGAAAAAAAGGAATGGGGAAGGACTCCTCTGAAGCCTTACAGAGAGAACACACAGCCAGCTGAATCTTTCACTTAAATTCGGGAAAGATTTGTTGATTCAGACTTCTTTTTCATGAAAATAGACCGCAGGGACTGGCGTAATGATGATTGACAAGAGTAGCTACATGCAGTTTTTTTCTCATTTGCCTAGCCATAGCCGATCAGAAGAAGAAAGCGGATCACATGGCTTTTGGCCAAGCTGGTCTATATACAGTTTGTGGCATGGTGGTGTGCTGTGGAGAGAACATGTAGCTCTGTTCACTTTTCTTGTCTTTTCTTCTGTTCCTGTGCAGTCCTGCCGCCTGTGATTTAGGCTTCAGAGTGATAGTGCTAGCTTTTTGAAAATTAAATAAATTCTTTTTTATTTCAACATAATTCTTATCTTGTCAGCTTATTCCAACTTTTATTTTCCAAATTCCACTAGGAAGGTGCGGGTGGGTGTGCATTTGGGGTGGGCTGTGAGTTGAAAAGGCATTTTGAGTGTTTTTATTTTATTTTACTCTGCTAGCAACACTAGGATTTTCTTTTTAAACCTTTTTTTGCTTTTGAAGTGCCAGCCCTACCTATCTATTAGTACTTACCTAACTAACTTCCTTATAGTTTGTGTGTGTGTACTGCACTAGCAGCCTATTTTCTACACATACAATCTATTTTTGGCAAATAAATCTTTTTTTCAAGAAATTAACAATTTCAAACAATGAAATTGTGCAAAAATGTTTGCAATGTATTGAAATGTGTTAGGACACCCATTTACAGTAAAGGGGAGAAAATTTGCAAATATTCTTGCTGGCACATTTGGCTTTCCTTTTATTATTTTCCACAGCATCTTTTTCCAGGTGTTATTTATAAAAAGAAAGACAATAATGCACACAGTTATCATCACTACCAACACCACCATCATCATCATTGAAGGTGCTGTGACTAGTTCTTTTATCACAAATACCAAAATAAATCTTTTGTCCTCAATCTTTTTGTGGGATGAACCATGTCTGTGGTTTAAATATTGTAAAATATTGACAATGATATAATGGTAATGTCAACATAACATATAGAATCATAGAATCATAGAATCAAAGAGTTGGAAGAGACCTCATGGGCCATCCAGTCCAACCCCCTGCCAAGAAGCAGGAATAGATACATATTTCTTTCCACAGATGCTTATGTTTCTCTAGATCAATCTTTCCTGACCTGGTGTGCTCTGGATTGTTGGACTATAGGAGATGACAGAAATTACAGTTCATTGAATGGGAGGATTCCAGGTTGTGAAAAGCTGTTCTAGACTAAAATAAACAAGAGAAACAGACAGATTAATACTCACTGTAGCATTGACCTGAAGCTGATAGGCTTGAGTGACTTCATAATCCAGTGCTCGAATGACTGACACAATGCCACGGCCGCTGTCAATGGTGAAGAAGTTTGATGGAGGCTGGAAAGAATAAAGCACACTTCCACCGGCACCTTGGTCTGGATCTGTGGCATTTACTATGAAAATAGGAGTTCCCACTGGTGTATTCTAAAAATAACAATATTTAAAAAGAATGCATGGTAAGTGAAATGTGCCCATGGAACTTAACAAACTTTTCATTTACCAATCTGATAAAGATTGGCTTACTGGACACTAAATATTTCAGAAAAATTCAAAGCAGGCAGTCATATGTTTCTAGGAATTGTGGTAAAAGTTAGAATTACAAATACAAACTGGCCTTAGTTCATATGGATCAAGAGCATATCACTGGGAGATGGGTAACGAAATGTAACCAGAACACCCTTTGATCTTATATTTTTCTCACCAAGGAATAGTGCAACTGTGAAATTTGTGTGTGTAGTTTGTAAAATGGAAGGAAACATTTTGCAAACAAAACATTTATGTAATGAATTATAGCTTTTTTTCTATCTCTTATGTACATACACATGGAATACAAATGGTTAATTTGTTAACCCCTCCCCTCCCCATATATAAGTAGTTATTACCAAGACATGTCCTAGCAGTGCTAGGAATTCTTTCCATAATGTTTTATAAAAGCAACTGTTATCTAAGGTGGCACGAATGCTCAGAAGACAGCGAATCCTTAAAAACCAGAAATTCCTTAAAAACTGCAGATAACCCAATTTGGATGCAATTCTATCGCTGGGACAAAGTAGGATTGGCCCTGTAAACTGTGTGTGAATAAAGAAGTAGATTTTTAAATATAAACATATGCACACACGTATATGCACCTGTGTGTGTGTGTGTGTGTGTGCGTGTGTGTGTGTGTGGGGGGGGGGGGTGTCATGTTTGATGCCATATGCATAAGAGCTGGATAAAAGGTAGTATATTGGGGTATACATTATATCAAAACAAATCAGTTTGAAGCCTGTATGGCAGCCATTGTGCTTCATCTAAAGATGATGATTAGATTGCTGAATATCTGCAAAAGGAATTATTTACAGAGATTGAGAATAACCAGCCATCCCAAATACTTGAGGCTCAACCTGATGTCATCACACTGTGAGCTGATTCTTGTAGCCTGCTGACTGCATTTTTGAGTTTAAGTCTAACAGACTAAATGGCTAAAATATCAAAGCAAATATTTTTTACTTTTGTTTTCCCTCACCCCAAGGTTGGTTTGAAGAGCTCATGAAGAGTTTTAAAGAATCTGAAAGTTTACGGTGTGTGTGTGTGACATTTTACTAATAGTACTCCTCAATTCTCTCTCTCTCTTTTTTTTTTTTATTAAAAAGCAAGTCTCAGCAGAGGAAGAGAAAGCAGTTACTATCTGGTAAAGATAGTGTCTGATTTCTTCTTACCACAACTATTAGCAAGTTCGCCTTTATTTGCTCTGCAGTTCCCCCTTCTCTTGCAAAAGTTAGCATGCTGAACAGAGGATGTCCACTTGTTCTCCATAGCCATTTATATATTAATACAGAAATTATACCAAAGGAACTTCTGTTGTCATATTTTCCTGCTTATAGCCACCTTCCAAACTTTCAGGTTAGTTTGTTTGTGAAAGTGAAACATGAAAATCCATCCTGTGTTGTGGCCATGTTACTGTTCCTATTCTAAAGGTTTTCCTTATAACAGTGTTTGCATTTTTAAAAAACCAAACATTTTATTGCTTTTTTGACAAGGTTCAACTATAAACCAGGAAGGTAAAAAAGCAAACAAAAAACTACTTGTCTCCACATAATCAAAAGGAAGGAAAGAAAGCTGAATAAAGTCAACACGTTGGCTGTTTGGTACTAATCCAAGATGGATGAGGTATCCAATTAAACAACTTAAAAGAGTTACAGAACTTTGTATTGTTAGTAGTAAGTAGTAATTTTATTGTTTAGCCCTTAGGCCATATCACAATAAGAAACAGAACAACAAGGCCTGACAAGACCTGATCACACTCCACGTAGAAAGTTAAAATGAGACACTTATAATAATACAGTAAATACATATGATAAGACATGATAAAACTGATAAACTGATCAAGCTGAGTATATACATCATATTTCATTATCACCCCTACAATTTACCCTAATCAGCCCTACATATGTGGTTCTCAGACATATTGTTTTTCTTAAGTACAGAGCTGTTTTATACGTTATTTTTGGGTCTTGGCCACACATAAAATATGCTGTTCTGATGTGAGAATCCCAATACATTGTCCGTTTGATATATGAACCAAGGTGGAAGTCTCTCACCTTTTGATACAATTTGCAATCAAACAATATGTGTGCTATATCCTCAATTTCAGGTGCCCCGCAGATACAACTCCGTTCATTATAAGGGATGCTGCATATAAAAGCATAGGTGTAACCTTGGCTTTATACACTTTAATTATTGGGATAAGGGTACCTGGGTAGCTATGTGTTTTTAGCAACTTTGTATTGTTGAAGGCTTTCATGGCTCGAATCACTGGGTTGTTGTAGGTTTTTTCGGGCTATATGGCCATGTTCTAGAGGCATTCTCTCCTGACATTTCGCCTGCATCTATGGCAAGCATCCTCAGAGGCAGGCATGTAGCCGGGGGGGGGGGGGGTTGAGGGGCTTCAGCCCCCCCCCTGAAATTCTCATGGTGGTCCACGAGAAGGCCTTATTGGTACATTATTTAAATTGTTATGTTTATTCATATCATGATCTTATCACCATGCTCAATATATCCTATATGCATGGGGGTATTGGGGTAACAATACAAAAGGTTTGCCAGGGTAGACCTTCTTTCACTCAGACCCCCCACCCCCCGACTCAAAGTCAGCTCCCCCCAAATCAAAATCCTGGCTACGGGCCTGCTCAGAGGTAGTGAACTTTGTGTAAAATATTGGTGGATAATGAGTTGACAAGTCCTTACATGCAAATATGTCTTTTGAAATCTCTCTACATATATTTGGCCTATAGACTTTGAAAGATGATTCTATACAATAAATGTGTGGGGTTAGAATTGTCATTTTTCTCTTGGATAAAAAATATTTTATAGCAGAGCTCAAAATGTGTCTTGAGTTATCTGAGAAATTGATTTATAGATTTAACGTTTCTCAGATAATACAAAATACATTTTTAGTTTACTCTGAAATACTTTTTCTCCAATAGAAAAATGACTATTCCAACGCCACCTTATTTATTTGCCTGATGGCAAGTTGGGATCTATGTGTTTACTTCATGTATAGCAAAAAAAGAAGCAATGGGAGATGTATGAGTCCAACGTCAGATAAGAGCTGCACTAAATTTTCATCTCTAAGTCCTAAATGCAGTCATACCATGGTAGTATTCAGAAACTTTGCTCCCCACAGCCTCAATATCTGCCAATGTAATATCCAGCCTTCTTATGTCAGCACTTCTCCAAACATACACCTTTTTCCTCAAAGTATCGAAACCAGATATTTCCTTCCATATATATCAAGCCGTCCAGTCTCTGATTACATATTCAAACATTACCCTTTTAGAAAGTAAAGGTTCACACCATTACAAATTAACTATTAAAATGGAAAGAGGGAGGCATATAAATACTGTGCAATTAAGACGAGGCTTTGAGTGCATTGTACATGCCAATAATAATAATAATAGTAATAATATTCAGAAGGAGAAAGCTGCTCTTGGTTAATTGGTGTCCCCCAGCCAATCTTTTAAATATGTAAATCTGCTCTGGTCACCAGTGATTATCAGCATGACCTAAAAAGGGGAGAGGGGAATGAAGAGCTGGATTTTAGTGTCATTGTGTTTTACAAAGTCTCTAATGTCTGGCTTTCAAGTGAATTTGTTCTCCGGCCCCCAGGCAGTTCAGACTAAAGAGCTGGGATCACAGATGTCATAAAGTCTTTTGTTCTTGTTTTGTCACACCAGCAGATGAGAGAGTATCTTACAGCGAAGATTATTCTGATTTCTCCAGTGTAGCAAAGGATAAAGGTCAATTGATTGTCTCCTATCTGGCTGATTTCCCTTTTGCACTTGGGCCTTAGTGGGAAAAGATATAATATCAAGGGTTGAAACATGCTATTTTATTTAAGCCTTGTAGGAGAGGACCTTTCTCTTCTGTACACAATGGAGTTCTGCTTAGTGACACAAGGTCAGTCTTCTTCAGTAAACCCTTTTCCTTATCTTCACAACTTTTAATAGCAAATTCAGGGGGTGAAGTGCCAACAAGGCTACAGCCAAGATAGGACCAAAAAGTAACAAAGAAAAAGCTGTCGGAATGGGAAACACAATCAGCCCCATGTATCCACAGATTCTTCATCTATGGATTCATTCATCTATGGCTTGAAAATATCCCCTCTGTAAAAAGAAAATATCCAAAAAGAAATTCTTGATTTTTCTTCAGTAAACCCTTTTCCTTACCATTTTACCACACATCACTATATATAATGGAATTTGAGTATCTCCTGATTTTAGTATCCAAGGCCCCACTATACCAAATATTTATAGAAGTATTTTTCTAAAACGTAATTAGATAATCTATAGAAATAAAAATGTAATGTTCGTTTGTGGGATTAACATAACTTAAAAACCACTGGACAAATTGACAGCAAATCTGGCCAGAATACACCAACTAAACCAATGTATGTCCTTCACTCAAAAACTCACAAAAAACTAACCAGAAAGAACTTAAAAACCCCAAAACAAAGAATATGTAACAGCACATGTGCGAATGTACCCCTACCCCGCCATGTGAAAGTAAAACAATGCACTAACTATCCAATGCAAACTGACAATCCCTGCTGGCACTGAGTGAGGCTTAGCCATGGGTTCAGGCTGCCATGCAGGAGGGGGGAGCTTTGGGGGCTTCAGCACCCCCCCCCCGAAATTCTAATGGTGGTCCGTGAGAAGGCCTTACTGGTACATTATTTAAACTGTTATGTTTATTCATATCATGATCTGATCACCATGCTCAATATATCTCATATGCATGGGGGTATTGGGGTAACGATACAAAAGCTTTCCTAGGGTAGACCCTCTTTCACTCAGACTCAGCCCCCCCCCCCCGAATCAAACTTAGCCCCCCCCCCCAAATCAAAATCCTGGCTACGGACCTGGAACAAGCCCAACTTTTTTTATTCAATTATATACCTTTACACTTTAAGATCTTGTTTAGTTTCTTCATAGCTGCCCCTCCTAGTCCTAGGGAATATCTACATTAACCAGTCATCTCAAAAGGTAGGCAAATCAGTTACTTGGTGGTTAAATGATCCCAAGAGTTGATGTGGATTAATGTGGGCCAATGTCCTTTTATGTGACCTTGTACCTTGTTTACCAAAGTTATGGGCTGCTCCAAATTCTCCTTGAGAAATCAAAGCAAACTGGGACTTTAAGACAGTGTAAGCAATTGGGCCAGTTTTGAAAGCCCAGGGACATGGGATGACACTCACCACCCTCTCCAATCTCCATTGTTTTTTATTCTTATCTGGACTCTCTATATAAGAAAATATGCTCCTAGATGGCTAGCTATGGGAATCAATGTATGCTTTTATTTGCTATTAACATTACTCCCAGCATCCCTTTCTTCTTTGAACTTGGAAACTTTGGCCTGCTCCTTGGTCTCCATTATGAGCTAGGAGAATAGCTTTCCATGTATATGAATGTGGTCTCTGACCTGACAACTTTCTTTGACAATGCCCCTGTCAAACTTCCTTGTGCTAATGCAAGCCTCATTCCTGACTCTTCTCTCTTGTATTCATCTGAACTTATTGTGCCCTTAATGAAGTCTTCAGCCTTGCTGGGCTGTCAATAACAAGTATGTATGTCTGCATTATCTACTTTCTAAAGAACAAAACAATGAAGTTTTGTAGTACAGTGAAAATATACCTAAAGCGTTTCTGGTTACTACCAATAGTTCAGTTCTTAATGCTATATTACATATTCTGCAATAGCAGAAAAAATACATTGGACACCATGTTAACATAAGCAGTTTCTCTATTACCATTTACATTTTTGTGCAGTATTTATCATTGTAAATATCTTTAGATGGTCAATGTTTGCACTTAAGAGTGGAAAATTCAATATAATCTCATGGGGATGAGTGAGTCAATACTTGAAACATGCAAATGTACACAATTCTCTATTGAAAATTAAGTGTCCAAATATACTTTAAATGTTGTAGATAATCAGAGAGATAATTACGTACCGTATAATCCTCATAGTACTTATTTTCTAAGTGATAATTTGTAATGTTTAATTTTTAACTACTCAAATGTTAATTATGTGAATTCTAACACTCTCCATTTTATCTAAGATGGCTCCAGCAAACAGACACAAAGAAAAGTAGGTTTTTAGTCTATTTAGAACCCTGAATATGCAGAAGTATGTATATGTGTGTATGTGTGTATTTGTGCATACATATATATTGCGACAGAAAGAGAGAGAGGGAGAGCAAGGTAACCCCTAATAAATGGTTATAAAACCCTCACAAAAGGAGAAAATATGCCCCTTTCTCCTCCATGATAATTTTCAAATATAAGTTGAACATCTCTTATCCAAAATGCTTGAGTCCAGAATAGTTTGGATTTTAGAATAACAGAATTTGCATATACATACATAATGAGATATTCTATAGATAGGACCCAAAGGGTGGGTGCTTGATTGTGAGGGCAGCTACAGGTTAAAACGACTAGATGCGTTGAGTGGTTACTCTCTGAAGGCATATTGGACAAGCCAGGTTTTTAGATCTTTTTTAAAAGCAGCTAGGGTGAGGGCTTGCCTGATCTCCCTAGGCAGCGAGTTCCAAAGATGGGGGGGCCACAGCGGAGAAGGCCCTCTCCCTCGTTCCCACGAGTCGAGCCTGTGATAGAGGAAGGGGTGAGAGAAGGGCCTCTCCAGAGGATCAAAGAGTTCATGCAGGTTTGTGGTAGGAGATGCGGTCACAAAGGTAGCTGGGTCCCAAACCGTTCAGGGCTTTGTAGGTAATAACCTGCACCTTGAATTGGGACCAGAAGATAAACAGCAGCCAATGGAGCTCCTTAAAGGAGGGCTGACCGCTCCCTGTAATTCGCCCCAGTTAGAAGTCTGGCTGCTGTGCGTGGGACCAACTGAACCATTAAAAAGTTGGTCTGCATTGAATCATCAAAAGCAAAGGTGTTACTACCATCAAAGGTGACAAATTTGGATTTTGGAATATTTCAGATTTTGCTATTCAATATAAAGGATGCTCAACCTGTACCTTCATCAGTATTCATATAGTAAGATAAAATATATTGATATTCACATACATTCTGTCCAATAGATGACAATGTTGAGGCAGGATTTTGAGTGATGAGACCTCAGGATGAATTTATACTGGAGAATTAATGCACTTCAAACCACTTTAACTGCCATGACTCAATGTTATGAAATCATAGGAGCTATAGTTTTACAAGGTTTTTAACTTTCTCTGACAAAGAGTACTGGTGCCTCAGCAAACTACAAAACTCAAAATTCCATAGTACTGAGACATGGCATTTAAAGTAGTGTCAAAGTGCATTAATTCTGCAGTTTATTTATTTGTTTGTTTGTTTGTTTGTTTGTTTGTTTATTTATTTGCTGTATTTATATTCTGCCCTTCTCAACCCTGAAGGGGGTTCAAAGTGGCTTTACACATAGGCAACTAATCAATGTCTTAAAACAATATACAATTAAAATAAACATTTAAATTAAAGTTAAAATACATTCAAACATTTTAAAACATTACATTCATTGGGTTGTTGAAGGTTTTTTCAGGCTATATGGCCATGTTCTAGAGGCATTCTCTCCTGACGTTTGGCCTGCATCTATGGCAAGCATCCTCAGAAGTTGTGAGACCTCACAACCTCTGAGGATGCTTGCCATAGATGCAGGTGAAACATCAGGAGAGAATGCCTCTAGAACATGGCCATATAACCCGAAAAAACCTTCAACAACCCAGTGATTCCAGCCATGAAAGCCTTTGACAATACATTACATTCACTATTAAAAACCCTGCTATCTGCAGTTGTAATCTGGACCATTGCAGTAGTCATTGCACTTAATTCCAGTGTAAATGCATTTTAGTCTTATCTGGATAGACAGAATGCACTAAAGAGCTTTGGTCAGGATAAGTCATACAGAGGCCACAAATCTCTGACTACTGACTTAACCATCCAAAGCAAGGAGTCCTCCAATAAATGATGTGAAATATATCAGGGATTTACTAGTGAGGGTTAAATTCAGCATGCTCATATCACAGATAAATTGGATATCAAGAGCACAACAAGACAGCTATTGCAGTGAAGCTCACTCAGTGTATAAAAACAGTAGGCAGGTAGGCACAATAAAGGCTGCTTAAAGAATAGACCTGTGAACAGAATGGATCTGCACTATGCCTTTAAGAGCTTTCCACCGTATCAAAATCATTTCACGGGCCACGAGCTGCAGAACACCTAGAACGTGACTCGCTCTGGCAGTCTCATCCAACTGGCCTAGTGCCAAATGCCCATCTGTGTGAAGGAGAGATAGCTTATATCATGCAAGTTGACTCTTCTGTAACAGGACAAACACTGGATGGTAATAAAGTTGCAGCCACAGAGAGAGGTCTTTAAAAAAAGAATTTTTTTCCAGCTGTTCATTTTATTAAAAATAACATAATATGGTATTGTTTTAATTTTTATTTAAACTTTGGTCATGCATTTAAAATCAGCCAGGATGCATTGCTGTAAGAACAAAAGTTCAGAACTGACATAAAACCTTAATAGAATTTGTTTTAACAAATACTTCAGATCAGTGTTTTGCCAACCCCCCCCCCCCCCAAAAAAAAAAAAACAACCCAACTGAAGTCCTTATAGATTGCGGTCTTTGGAAAGGGTGTCCAATTTAAAGCTGTCAAGCAGAATATGCAAGCAACTTTTCCCAGAATCTGTGTTTCTTTGGGAGTCATCTAGTACCTCAATTCTCAATATCACTTAACCAACCTGGATCTATGGAAACTGTAGCCCAAACAAGTAGTTTTTCCATCTCCAAGATGTACAGTCTCCTACTTGTACAACAGTTGTTGTTGTTGTTGTTTACTTGTTCAGTCGCTTCCGACTCTTCATGACCTCATGGACCAGTCCACGCCAGAGCTCCCTGTCAACCGTCACCACCCCCAGCTCCTTCAGAGTCAAGTCAGTCACTTCAAGGATACCATCCATCCATCTTGCCCTTGGTTGGCCCCTCTTCCTTTTTCCTTCCATTTTCCCAAGCAACAGTTACAGATGAAGAATTGTTGCTTGTGTATTTCACACTATCACGTCTTGGTATAAGCACTTCATTCCCATTCAAATGTATTCAGGAATGTAAAGGCATCTTAAAACTGTGAAAATACACTACCGTTCAGACAACCCGACCTATTTCACATTATGCACTATTTGGATGAAATTTCTCAAAGTCATTTTATCTTAACAATTACATCATAATAAGAGTGTTCCTGTAAATCCATGCAATGTTTCTATGGGCCCTTCCACACAGCCATATAACCCATATAATCCACAATATCTGCTTTGAACTGAGTTATCTGAGTCCACGCTGTTATATATTCCAGTTCAAAGCAGACTCAACTGCTTTGAGTCCCCCTAGGGGTGAGAAAAGCGGTATATTAATACTATCTGTATATATAATAAAGAAGAGTGTTTGTTTGTATGGGAAGGACAGAGGAATTGTGGAGGGCGGAAGTGTATGTGGCAGCGTTCTGATTGGCTGCCGCTGTGGTGCTATTTGCATATGGTCTCTGATTGGCCAGCTTCAATAGGAGCCCCTGGTGGAGAAGAGGGTTCATGGCAGAAACGGGGCATGACAGAAGGAAATTTGCATATGGTCTCTGATTGGCCAGCCTCAAATCCAACATTCCGAGATGAGAAAGAGAGGAAGGAAAGGCCAGGGGCTGGGTCAGAACACTCCCAATACAGACCGAAATAGGCACACAGAGCCCCCATCACCCACTCGACATCCTACTGCAGTTTGGAGGAGGATGAACCATGGGTGATGGGACTTGCAGTACCACCACTCACATTCTGAGACCGCTGTTAACCTTATCCAATGACTGATCAGGACCAAACTTCGCACAGAGACCTCTCATGACCCACTGTACGTCCTGGTGTGGTTTGGCCGGGGATGGACTGTGGATTATGGGACTTGCAGTACCATTGCTCAGTTCTTCAGACCACTGCAACCCTCATCCAATTACCAATAAATACCAAACTTGGCACACTGAGTCTCCATGACGCACTCTACATCCAGGTGCAGTTTGAAGGAGGATGCACCATGGACGATGGGACTTGCAATACCTGGACTCCCTTCCTAAGACCATTACAACTGCCAACGATGATGGATCAGGACCACAATTTACACAGAGAGCCTGCATAACTCACTCTACATCCTGGTGCGGTTTGGAAGAATTTGACAATGGATGATGGGACTTCAAGTACCTCCACTACCCAAGACTGCTGCAAAACTCATCTAATGACCAATCAAGACCAACGTTGGCACACAGAGCCCCCATGACCCACTCTACATCCTGCTGCAGTTTTGGAGAAGGGTGGACCATGGATGATGGAACTTCCAATACCTTCACTCACATTCTGAGACCTCTGCAAACCTCATCCAATGACGGATCAAGACCAAACTTGGCACATAGACCTCTCATGACCCACTTTACGACCTGGTGTTGTTTGGAAAAATTTTGGAGATGGATGATGGGACTTGCAGTACCTTTGCTCACTTCCTGAGACCACTGAGACCCTCGCCAATGACTAATCAAGACTAAACTTGCCACATGGAACTCCAATGACCCACTCTACATCCTGCTGCAGTTTGGAGGAGGACAGACCATGGATGATGGGACTTCAAGTACCTCCACTCCTTTCCAAAGATTGCTGCAACCCTCTTCTAATGACCAATCAAGACCACACTTGGCACACAGAGCCCCCATGATCCACTCTACATCCTGCTGCAGTTTGAAAGGGGATGGACTTTGGATGATGGGACTTGCAGTACCTTCACTCACTTACTGACACCACTGCCACCCTCATCTAATAACTGATAAAGACCAAACTTGGCACACAGAGCCCCCATGACCCACTCTATATCCTGCTGCTGTTTGTAGGAGGATGGCCCATGGATGATGGGACTTTGAAGTACCTTCACTCACTTCCTGAAAATAATGCTGCCATTATCCAAAGACCAATAAAGACCAAACTTGGCATACAGAACTGCCATTACCCACTTTCTCTAATAACCCGGGCAACGCCGGGTCCCCAAGCTAGTAAATAAATAAAAAACAATGTAGGATCTTATACAGCTATGAGAAAGGGGCCTAAGTTATGAAATGGTAACATTGTGGGTTTTTTTTGGCTCCTATATACATATGTGGTGGGAATGCGACAGAGTACAAGATTTTTATAATAAGAAAAGTAGGGCTTACATTAGTTTTGAATATAAAAGAATTTTTTACCCAGAAATTAGACAAGAACGAAAATATCAAAGCTTGGGGGGGGGGGGGGAATTATAAAATACATGATAGTTGCCGCCCAAACAACTTGGGGTGGAAAGACCATAGAAAGTGGGAAGTTAAAAAATGGTATGGTTACCATTTTATGCTTCAGGACTACTTCTCTGAAAGAAGAGCCAAATATACATCATGCCGAATCAAGAAGACCTGGGTTCAGAAAACTGATAAAAATAGTCCAAGGAAAAGAAAGATATAAAGAGCTGAACCATTCTCTTTCCATGACTGTTCAATTAAAATAATATTTGAATGAAGATAAATACTGTTCCCAGAGGGTCGGGGTGGGGGGAGGAGGAGAGGGGTGTAAAATCGATAGACACACAAGTGGGAGATAATGTTGGAATAGATAAGAACACTATGAAAACAATATTTGATATGTATTCGGAAATGGTGATGGATTGTGATATCATTCTATCTGGGTCGACAATAAAAACATATATTAAATAGGAAAAGAAATTGTAATGTTAGTAATATGAATTTTATGTGAGGAAAACTTCTACAACTAACTGGGCAACATGTTTTTCTACCAAGTCCAAGCATTTTAGAAGAGAATTGGTTCACTAATATATAAATACTTTGTTTCAGGTTAAAATATTCCAGTAATTATAGCCGGGGTCCTCAAACTAAGGCCCGGGGCTGGATATGGCCCTCCAAGGTCATTTACCCGGCCCTCGCTCAGGTTCAACCTAAGTCTGAAAGCACACAACAACAACAATCCTATCTCATCAGCCAAAAGCAGGCCCACACTTCCCATTAAAATACTAATAAGTTTATATTTGTTTAAATTATTCTTCATTTTAACTATTGTATTGTTTTAAGCGTTTTTTGCACTACAAATAAGACATGTGCAGTGCGCATAGGAATTCATGTATGTGTTTTTAAAATTATAATCCAGCTCTCCAACAGTTTGAGGGACAGTGATCTGGCCCTCTGTTTAAAAAGTTTGTGGACCCCTGAATTATAGTAATGGAAGGTAACAGGAAATATCATCATAGATCCTGCTTTCTTATACCAATAAGATGGTACTTTTGTGGTTGTATGCCTTCAAATTGTTTCCAATTTATGGTGATCCTATAGCGGTTTTCATGAAAATATTTGTTCAGCAGGAGTTTGCCATTACCTTACCATGAGGCTAAGAGAGTGACTCATTCCAGGTCATCCAGTGGGTTTCCATGGCTAAGTGGGGATTTAAACTCTGGTCTTCAGTGCCATAGTCCAGCACTTAGACCATGACACCCATAGGCTCAATAAGGGTGGAAGACGTAATATTATCAAAGTTTTCTCATGTCCATCTTAGTCTTGTTCCAAGCAACAACAAAACCATTTTAAAAGCCACTTTCAGCACACCTGCTGTTAACAGACTGTGGGGAGCCTGGATTTTTGTTGACGGCATTTCATTTAATGCCCCTAACAAACCCCAGGGCTACTCTAGTAACAACTTTGTGGGTCTCTAACTATATACTCACACATGGGACCTCCATATGGCCTTTTCAAGTCAAAGTCATCTACAATGGACAATCGGAAGCTGGTAAAAATGATTAGGATGCAAAGGCACACACATTGTACCAAATGCAAATAATGTGTAAATGGCAGGCAATCTGGCTGAACAGCTGTCTGAAGGTCGATGAAATGAAAGGAGGTAATAGAAATGTACTGACAAGAGTGTATTGACGGGCTAAAGCTAGAATAGCATGCAGGTCAAAACAAAGTCCTTTCTGCAATTCTTTCTAGAGTCAGACTCCTCCCCGTTTAGGGCTTAAGACCCCACAAGTTTAATCCCTTGTTTCTTTTTCTCCTCCACATTCAAAGAACATGCTCATGAAAAGTTTGTCCTTTAGAAGGAAACTCAAGACTTGGCTGTGGGACCTTGCATTTGACCATTGAGCAGCGGCTTGTATGAAGAAGTCATAAGCAATTTCAAAGTGACAATGAATTGATCCGGACCCGGATTTTAATTGGTGTGTTTTAACAACTGTTTATTTAATGGTTTGTTTTAATGAATTTGTTGATTGTTCTTATCATTATGATGGCACCGAATGGTGTTTGCTGTGAGGCCACCCTGAGTCCCCCCTCGGGGGTGAGAAGGGCGGGGGTACAAGTATATGAAATAAATAAAAGCCGAGAACTGGATACATCTGTGTATCCCTGCCTCCTTTCCTCATTACTAAGGAAATGCGGAAGTTGCCAAACTTTTCCTCTATACTATTTGTAACAGTTAAAGGAAAAGTAATGCAGCTGGGTCTCTTCTTGGAACTATGAGAAGAAGCAGAAGATAGCACCTCAAAATTTAGAAAGGAAATCTACTGCTGTGTATTCAGGCAGGCAGATATACTGATTGGAGTGTTCTGTGGTTTCCGGATTGTATGGCTATGTTCTAGCAGCATTTTCTCCTGACGCTTCACCTGTATCTGTGGCTGGCATCTTCAGAGGGTTCTCTGAAGATGCCAGCCACAGATGCAAGTGGAACATCGCAAGAAAATGCTACTAGAACACATCCGTACAGCCCGGAAACCACACAACACCCCAGATATACTGATTTATTTTATTGTTGTTTGGGGGACACAGATAGATTTTTTAAAAATAAAACTCCACGGAGAGTTGGTTTTGGCCATGCAACACAGAATTTTTGAATGAATTGTTGGCACCTCCCCCCAAATACCTCACTGCTAAAGTTGGAGGTTGATCTTCCTTCAAGGTAAGAATTCATAAATCATCTACACTTCATTGTTAAAGACTGAACACAAATGAAAGGATTCCAGCAAAGATATGTTTAATTCAACAGTGTACTTGGGTGTGAATGACCTCATTATCGGTAAAGTGTTACAAGCTTATTTTGTAGATGCCCAGACTTCAATCAGTTTTTATTAGAAATAGAATAAAGAGAACTATATTTTTAATAATACATTTCAAATCTAACCTATGTTGTTTTAAAGAAAGGATTCCTCTGTCCTTCTTCAGTTGACTTCGGGAAAGATATAAATGGATTCCCAATATATAATAGTTTTGTATTGGTGGTTCTAGGAAGACAGAAAACCTAGCTTCTTCTTTACTATGCTATTACACAGGGAACCCAGGAATCATTTAACTTGTTATTATTTATTTGCTAATTGCTCACTGATATGTGATAGATATTAGGCTTATGCATTACAGACAGAAGAGAAAGTATCACAGGAAGCGAGGTTTCTTACGTCCTTTCTTTAAACCCAGGTGTTCTCTACAAACAGAAGGGAAAGACTCACAGAAAGAGTGGTATCTTAACTCTGATGCTTTTAATCCAGGTCTTAATGAAGGACGTAAGGACAAACAATGACTCAAATGATAGGAAGGGGAGCCTGGGAAGCCCCCCCCCCCCCCAGTGCCTTCAATAGGCTGGATAGAAAATGAATATTTCGCCTTCCGAGATTGAAAACGGATTTCTGTCCTCCCTCCCGAATTCGGGAGGCTCTTGAAAAATGGATTAGGACCTCCACCAAAATCCAGGACACCAAAATGGATCATGGTTTACCCAGATTGCACAAGCCTAATAGATACATATACATACACACATGTGTTACTATATATATTTTGCAATTTTTTTCTAAAAAGAGAAGGAATGCTTCTACCTGTCAGGAAATTCACCCCCATTCTGTGGGGATCAGGAATATCAGTTTGCCTGGGGCTGACATTTTAAATAAGCAATAACAACTTTGGTCCTTTCCCCCCCACAATTTGTGCACATCTGTTAAAGGTGGAATTTATTCTTATTTCACTCCCACCTATAAGAATCTATCGTTTAATTTTTTTTCTCTCTGATGGGAAAAACATTACATCAGAGTTTTTTCACATTTTAGATTTTGAGGGGCATTTCAGGACTTTTTTCTGCAAAAAAAATCATTTGCAAAATAATTGGCGGTAATGCAACCCCTTATATTTTATTCACAAACTTTTTAATGCAAAAAGGAAGATCATTTTGCATTTTGTTCACGGTGCACAACTTTCAGCAAAAAAGTTTTTTTGCTCAAAGCTAAGATGCTTTGTAAAAACATTTTTTCACAAAAATCTGAAATGTAAAAACAATCATAGTGGTTGCTCCTATTTGCAGCAGTATTGCTTCTTATTGCTAAAACACATTTTCTCATCAGAGCCCCCAGTGGTGCAGTGGGTTAAACCCTTGTGGCTGGTAGGACTGCTGACTGACAGGTCTGTGATTTGAATCAGGGGAAAGCAGGTTGAGCTCCCTCTGCCAGCTCCAGCTCCCCATGCAGGGACATGTGAGAAGCCTTCCACAAGGATAGTAAAACATCAAAAACATCTGGACGTCCCCTGAGCAACATCCTTGCAGATGTCTGATAAGATATAATTTCTTATTTCCTTTCAACTATTTTAACTGCATATTTAGGATATTCATATATACAGTATAATATGTCCCTAAGTAAAGTATTTCTATCTACCAGAGAGCTTCTTCTAAACCTTTTCACAATTCATTCACTAGTTCCTTCTGACTTTGCTGAGAGCTTGACAAATGAAGTCTGACAAAGAAAGCTCAGATGTATCTATGATCTACCTCTGCAGAAATCTTTCCTGGGCTCCATGACAGTGACTGCTGTCACCCTTTATTAAATAAATCCATATCATCCACCTATCAGAGCAATAAACACTGGTGATTCTCCATGCATGTTTTTCTATTTTGTCCCTACACGTTACATATCCATCTAAATGGCACACTAGAGTTTATGAATTGATTTAGAACCCCATCTTCTTTAAGTCCTAGTAAAGATAATGTGGCTAACTGTAAGCAGTCTAATTTATATTTATTACTGGTTTTTACCCAATAATAATAATGTAAATACACTTTCAACCCCAGAGGAAGGCAAAGGCAGATCCTCTTGGAACAAACCATGTGATACATATGGTTACCATAAGTCGGAAATTACTACAAGGCATACAACAACAGCAAATTACATAAATATACTAAAGGCACCAGATCTGATTCACTCCCCTGTTCCCCAGGATAACTGGTCTGTGTAGATGTGCCCAAGGAAGGAGAGGTTTTCCTAAAGTAACTTCTTCAATATCCAGATTTTGGACAAGTTGAAGTCTTGAGGTAACCAACGTCGGTTCTATAGAGAACAACTTGTCATTCCATCTGTTTTCTGCAGAACAGAAAATGGTATTTCATTTGGGACCACAGCGGAAAATCAGTATGTATGGCAATGTCATGACTGAAAAAAATATTTTCTGACAAAGCCTTAGAAGAAATCGATCTTCTGTAGCAGAACACGATTGTAGTTCAAAAGTATGCAGTAACATGCAATTTATTCAAGTTTTAGTTATATTCCTAAGTGTTTTTTCTTGAATATTTTTGCCACATTCCATCATGGAAAATCCACACACTGGAAGCCACCCCCCACACATCCCAATTTTTTTTCTTCCCAAATTGCTCCCCCCTTTTTTTCTCCTTCCTCTTCTCCCTTTCTTGTTTTACCCATTGCCATCTCTCTTCCCACCACCCTTCCATCCCCTAACCCTAACCCCAATCCTAACCCCCATTTTTTTCTTTGTTCTCTTCATGCTTTTTTATGTAAAAATGTAAAATTCTTGAAATAAAGATTATATATATATATATATATATATATATGAAAATCCACACACTTTTCTACAGTAGATATGCGATTTTTGAAATTGACAGCCAAACATGGAAGCATCTCTAAGTGGGTATAACTATATAGTTAATACGTTAAATGTGGAAATAACAAATTGCAAATAGAATAATATAGATAAAATTGAAAAGGTTACAATAACTAAGAGGATATGGGAACCAGTTAGGAATTATTTAGAAAATTTGCTAAGATGTGAAGTAGAAAAATTAAGACTGAGACTGGTATTTCAAATTTAACTTCTGTAGTTTGATGTATAAGTTGCATATACAAGGAGGGGAGGGTTGGAGTGGGAAAAAACCAATAAAACAACAATAAAAAGGAAGCATCTCGCAGGTTTGTTATTATCTGATAATCATCTTCCATGTGAAAAGCCTTATTTTTCTCCAGAGAACTATTATTTAGGTTTGGATAGTAGTTGCCTTCATAATTGGTTTAATTATGCAAAAGCTTGTACACGCAGTTACTACTTTTTCTGCCATTTACCTGTTCATCCAAAATAGCAAGTATGCCACTGGAAGTAGAAAATAATATTCACAGGTTCCCTAGATAGAAGTAATGCCACCATCATATTCTGAGAAACGCCCAACCTAAATGTGATAGGGGTTCACTCCTTAATTTCTGCCTCCAGTACTGTCAACACTGATTTATTTCATTCATGCAGTCTTGCACAAATCAACCCATTCTCTCTGGGTTAGGAGATGACCCACTTGTGATACTCAAAAGACCCAAAAGCTACAGCATATTCTCAGCCGGTACATCCAGATTATAAGATCCCTGTTTTTCCCCACTGCATTAAAATTTATCAAATTATTCTAAGTTGGTGTAATATAGTTTATTACAAGCAAAAGAAAATAAAACAAGAAAGAAGACGGGGAAGAGAGAAGCAGGATTTCTGTTGCCATCTATAATAGTTTGTATGCTTGACAGAATAATGAAATTCCTCCAAAAGTGACATTAAATGGACCTAAGAAATGGTAGTGTAAACTACAAATTCTAAATGTGCTTTATAATCACTATTTTAGAACTCGATTTTTAAAGTAGGTTCAATAGCTAATGTTTACTGCTGGTGTTCCCATGCACGGCTGATAGGGTAGTTGCTTTGGAGTGCAAATGGCTTTCATTAAGTATGTGTTAATACAATGAATTACAAGTGAATCTCTAATGATAGGACACTGGCCATATCACCTCCGCTCAATATTAATTGGGTGACACATTATTTTAATGGTACATTAATTAATGTAGAATTTCAATGGATGTCTACATGGCACACACATTAATACAAATGAATTCATTACCATGTTATTACAAGTAATGATAAATAAGTTTGTAACAGTGGGGCCTCTCAAATAATAACCACGAATCATTAGGTACCACATTAATTTGTATATCACATTACAAATATATACATAGATTCTATGTATGCATTTATCTCTTACTACCATTTCATTTTTGCAATGAAGTATTATTATAATCCACATTATTTTTTATCGTGGAGCTACTGTCAGGCACAACGATGGAATAAAAGAAAGCCAACAATGTATTTTTTTCCTTTTGGATCCTTTTCAATAAGGATCCATCTGGATCCTTTTCAATAAGGATCCATCTGGTATGTGGTGTGTTTGTTTGAATGTTTGACTAGGACTCTGAGAGATCAGGATTCAAATCTCGGCTCAGTCATGGAAACCCATTCCTTTGGGCAAACGATACTCTCTCAGGCTCAGAGGAAAACAATGGCAAAACTCTTTGAAATAAGTATTACCCAAAAAAGCCCTGAGATGGCATCACCATAAATCAGGAAGTGACTTGAAGGCATTGTTATAATAGTATTCCATCTTTTTGCCCAGCAAGTCCAGAAATGGGGGCCCAAGAAAAACTTATCACATACCACAATAACTTCAAAGTCCTGAAGCCACAGGTAGGATTAATAAACTCTAAAATGGTACATATTAGCATATCAAAAAGCTTAGGAGCATATCACTCTGCAATATTTTCAAACAGATGCAATGGACAGATAGCACAAATTGAAGCAATGCTTTCAGCCACTCTTAAGTGATTTGGCAAAGTGGTACCAAACAATCTGGGAATTGTCAGAAAAAGAGAAGGGCGAAAGACCCCAGTTGAGCTTATCTTAAAGCACTCTCCTTCCTTCAGCTTATTGGTATATTTACACAGAAGGATGTTGAATGGGATCTATTCCCAGGCAATTGTAAAAGTTGCAGGTTAAGAATGTAAGATCCAGTGGTTTCCTTATTATCCCACAGAGAATAAACCAACAATATCTAGGCTGTCTGAAATCCTTCCTCTACTTTTCACTGCAATTTCTAGATGGCCTAGAGGGCAAGGCTGAAAGAGCTCTGCATGTTTTGCAAGAATATACATTGTTGTTGTTGTTTATTCGTTCAGTTGTTTCCGACTCTTCGTGACCTCATGGACCAGCCCACACCAGAGCTCCGTCGGCTGTCACCACCCCCTTCAGGGTCAATTCAGTCACTTCAAGGATACCATCCATCATCTTGCCTTTGGTAGGCCCCTCTTCCCTTTTCCTTCCTTTTCCCCCAGCAAAATTGTCTTCTCTAAGCTTTCCTTTCTTCTCATGATGTGGCCAAAATGCTTCATCTTTTCCTCTACTATCCTTCCCTCCAATGAGCAGTCGGGCTTTATTTCCTGAAGTATGGATTGGTTGGATCTTCTCGCGGTCCAAGTGTGATGTCTCTACTTCTTACTTTGCTCTTCTCCCAAGAAGTAAGTGTCTCTTGATTTCCTGGCTGCAGTCTGTGTCTGCAGTAATCTTTGCACCTAGAAATACAAAGTCTGTCATTGCCTCCACGTTTTCTCCCTCTATTTCCCAGTTGTCAATCATTCTTGTTGCCATAACCTTGGTTTTTTTATGTTTAGCTGCAACCCAGCTTTTGCACTTTCTTCTTTCACCTTGATTAGAAGGCTCCTCAGTTCCTCCTCGCTTTCGGCCATCAAAGTGGTATCATCTGCATATCTAAGGTTGTTAATGTTTCTTCCAGCAATTTTCACCCCAACCTTGCATTTGTCAAGCCCGGCACATTGCATGATGTGTTTTGCATACAAGTTGAATAGGCTGGGTGAGAGGATACAACCCTGCCTACGCCTTTCCCAATCTTGAACCAGTCTGTTGTTCCATGGTCAGTTCTTACTGTTGCTACTTGGTCCTTATACAGATTCCTCAGGAGAGAGACAAGGTGATTTGGTATCCCCATACTACCAAGAACTTGCCACAATTTATTATGATCCACAGTCAAAGTCTTTAGAATAGTCCAAAACCTTCTTGGGAAGCAGGGAAAGGTTTAGCCTCTGATGAGTGTGTTGAGTTTTGAAAGTGGGAGCAGCAGCTGCAACATGACAAATGAAAGTATTGGAATTGAGAAAAGATTTTCATCTCACTCTACTGCTCCTAGCCCAAAAGGCTGACATGTATGTAGCTGATTTGGGGAAATAGAAAAAAAAATCTTGGATGCAGCAGACTTATGAAAGAAGCTGTTTTGTATCTCTCGGGTACAAAATGCACATCTTGTGGGAAAATACACACTTCTTTCTGAGAATTAAGCATTTGTGAGCCTTCTATGATATTTCCATGTATGTAACAATGCATGTATTTCCAAATGGGAATAGTTAAACAGTGTGTAAATTGAGGCAATTATGCAAAAATATGATTTAGTAAAGTTGTATATATTTGTAGAAAAGTTTTATAATTTAGGTAAATGATGCAAAAAAAAAAAAAGATCAGGGAAGATTAATTTGAAAATTTGGACACGTTTAATATAGGAAGGAAGTATAAAATCTTGCAACAAAATTAGGACCCAGAGAAAATGCCAGGAGGTTTCAGAGAAACTCACTGTAATTGAGACAGAGATTTTCAGGTGATCAATGTCAAGCTGAAAATCCTTTGTGAGATTAAAATAGTTGGTGCTCCTCATTGCAAAGAGAGAAAAGAGACATACTCCACAGTTTGAGAAACATTGCCAGCAAAGAACTTGACTCCATCTAGTATAATCTAACCATGTTTTGTAAAGCTATGGCTGCAATTCAGCAAGGCATGACATGGAGTAGTAGTTCTGGTGTGGATTTATACTAGGCTGACTCATATATCATGACCCCAGATTTACCATACAGTGTCTGAAGTGCCCCCCACACACAAGTATCCATCATGTCCATTTAAAAAAACCCTTATGTGTTTGTACGTTCCTAGTAGATGTTAACCAGTGAGTAGGAGAGCTTGCTGAACAATTCTGCAAGACCGAAATCTTTTGGGACAGACTCTAACCAAATAAGCAACAGGAGATGGTTATTAGAATAAATAATATAATAAAAATGGCCTACAATTGTTACATTTTTGTCACATTCCTTCAATGACCTCAAGCCATTGTAGTTGCCTCTGCTCCATACTTGTTGTTTTCTTACGTTAAGCTTTGAGATACAGTGTATTATTCTATATTATATGGAGGAGGCAAAAGAATTGTTTGCCGTAAGGCAGCATTCTTGCACCAACCTTGTTTAACATCTTTACTAACGATCAGCCACAGCCACCACTCACAAAGAGCTTTATATATGCTGATGATCTTGGTCTAACAACACAAGCAAACGACTTTGGAACAGTCAGAAACCAGCTTACTAATGCCCTGAAAGATCTCTCCAGCTACAGCAAAGATAACCACCTGAAGACTAACCCTGCCAAGACACGTGTGTGCTTGCCACCTATGTAACCATGAAGCCAATAAGAAATTGAAAGTTACCTGGGAAGGCCAAGAGCTCGAACACTGTTCCCATCCTAAATATCTCAGTGTCATCTTAGATTGAACACTAACATTTAGGAAACACTGCATGAACACCAAGCACAAAGTAGCTGCATGTAATAACATCCTGTCGAAAATTCATGTCAGCACATGGGGTGCAGACCCAAAATTAATAAGAACATCAGCCCTGACCTTGTCCAACTCAACTCTTGAGTATGCCTGCCCTGTTTGGCACAAGTCTTTCCATGCAAAGCAGGTGAACATAGCACTGAACAAAACATGCAGAATAACCACAGGATAAGCCCACACCTGTTGATAAACTCTACAAGTTAGCTGGCATCCCCCCCCCCTCCCCGATGTGCACCAGGAAGTTCCTGCTAACCGAGAGAGAAATCAAGTTTGAACATCCCCTGCATGGCTATCAGCCTCCTCCCAGTAGACTCAAATCAAGGAAAAGCTTCATGAGAACCACCACTCCTCTTAATATTCCTCCAGCAACAACAAGAGTATTCCTCTGGATCATGATACCTTTTGGGACACTATACTAAATACAGAAAGAAAAGTAATAACAAAGATTTACAAAAATTACTGGAATGGAATGTAAAACCAGAAGGAGAAACAAAATTATATGAGAAGATGGTCAGAAAATATGGGAAAAACCATTTAAAAAGAAAATTGGAAAGAAATATGGAAGACAAAAATCAAATATACACAAGCAACAGACTTTAAAGAAAATTGGATCAAAGTCGCACATAGATGGTACATGACACCCCAGAAACTTGGAAAATGTTATAAAAATATAAACACTAAATGCTGGAAATGTGGAAAGATAGAAGGAACATATTTCCACATGTGGTGGTCGTGCACCAAGGCTAAGATATATTGGAGAAAAATACAGAAGACATTACAGGAAATATTAAATATGAGAATCCCATTTGAGCCGGAAATATTCTTACTAGAAATAACAGACCAAAAAATGGAGACGAATACAGATAAAATCCTCTTTCTGTTAAATACAGCAGCGAGAATTTGCTATGCGAAATTGTGGAAAAAAGAAGATATACCAGAAATTAGTTATTGGATAGAAAAAGTGGTAGACATTAAAAATATGGACAGGTTAACATATCTAATTACAAAAAATAAAGGGACCCCAATAAAAGAGACCGACTGGACAAAAGTAACAAAATATTTGAAACAAAGAAATGGACATATAATAACATGAAGGGAAGAGAAAACAAGACTGAAGAATGATAGGAGAAGAAAGAAAGAAGAGGAAGAACCACCAGGAAAATACTCAGGAAGTCAACAAAGGAGTCACAACAATCTGCTCCTATTTTTATTTTCCCTACTATATTTTTCTTCTGCTATTTTTTATTTCTACTAGTTTTTTCTTTTTTCTTCTTTCTTCTTTCCCTTTTTCTTTGTTTTTCTTTCTCTCTTTTTTTAGCACTACTCTTTATCTGCACAAAATGAAAAAAAAATCTTAATAAAGATGATTTTTTTTTTAAAAAAAGAGTATTCCTCTGGACAGATAAACCAGGAAATTCCAGCTGGATGCCCCCCCCCCCCCCAACGAGGGTCTTCCTCCAGGGGCAAACCAAGAATGGGCAACTGGAAGTTCCTGAACAGACTCAGAAGTGGAGTGGGCAGATCAAAAGACAACCTGGCAAAACAGCACTAACTAGAAGAATCCTCCACCTTGTGCGACTGTGGAGCAGAACAAACAACTCCGCATCTGCATGCTTGTCCACAATGCCCTGCTGCATGCACAGATAAAGAATTGGTTTAGGTTACAGCCAATGCAGTTGCTGTTGTCTGTTTTTTGTCAAAAATTATCTAGCCGCTTATGCTCCTTCTATTTTTTTATCAGTTTTATATATATTTATGCAATGCTTTTGATACTAAATATTAGACTATACATTTGAGACAAAAAAAAACTATCCTCAACTTATATAAGATATCAATTTATAAATGAGCTGATACAGAAAGTTAAGTGGGTGCTTTGTCCTGGGAATTTCAGAATTTTTGTGAAAACGTTGATCTAGAGTTCTCAGATCTCAGCCCAACCACTATTATACAGTGATTGATATGATCAATAACACTTTCAAACTATATTTTCCGACCTGACAAACAAATCTAAAAAAGTTGAATGTGCAAACATAAATTTATCTTTAAAAAAAAAACAACAGCATTCCTTCCTCCTCCCACCCCCTTCTGTTTCTTGACAACTGGTCTTTTAAATGCAACCATTACACAGGAAGATTCGTCATAGGAACCAAACCCTGGAAGATTCAGTACGCAAATTTGTAACCAGTTTAAATTCTCACATTTGCTTAAATAATTGTGTTCATTTGACTTTATTTCCTTGTGCTGCATGAATCATGCTTCAAAGTATTTCCCAGAGGATTCAAGTCATACACTACTTGATTTATGTGTAATACAGTATATGCATAAATGCAACAGCTTAGGCTGCAATGTGGCAGAGGATAGTCATGATTCAAATTAGACAATAAAATGTGGTGTGACTCAAAACAGATATGTTTTTCCATCACTTCTTTTGAAATGCTCTTTGGAAAATAAAGATTTAACTCCTTTTTGCCATCTTGATTTTTATATCTTAAATATTTCTATTCCAAATACTGTCTGTATATTTTGAAAAGTATAAAAATCAGACATAACTACAGTAAACTCTCAGTTAACCAGCACCCACGGGGATGGGTAGATGCCAGATAAATTTAGTTTTTGGTTGCTTGAAAAATACTACGAGGGGTATTTTTTAAGTAAGGTCCGTTTTGTTGTAGACACTAGTAGTTCGCGCGCATACCACAACGAGCACGTGCGTCGTGTATTGGCATGCCTCGGGTGCTCAGTTTCCGCTCTGTAGCTAACCTGTACGGTTCTGTTCTGTGCTTTAAAAATGTTTAAGACTATCAACTCACCCGCCACATGTGAGGTTCGCTCAGTGATACGGTTTTTGTCAGCAAGGAACCTACCTGCTGCAGAAATTCATCGACAGATTTGTGAAGTGTACGGTGATACTGTTATGAGTGAAAGCAAAGTGCGTAAGCGGGTACGACAATTCAAAGATGGCTGTGACAACGTCCGTGATGAGAACCACTCCAGTTTTTATGAAGAGGGTATTTTAAAATTGGTTCAGATGTATGATTAGTGTTTGAACAAACTTGGCAACTATGTCGAAAAATAGAGTGAAGTATGTACTTTCTGAAAATAAATTTACTTTTTTGAAATAAACTTTCATTGTGTACTTATGTTCCAACGGACCTTACTTAAAAAAATACCCCTCGTATTAAAGCTTGTTTTCTACTGCTCTAGAGACCAAGGGCCTCTTCACGTGTGCCTCCTGAATCACCACACATTGTGGTGAATCTGGTGGTGCCCAGTGGGGGGAAACTGTCACCCCACATCACCTAAATCACTTATTGAACATGGTGTTCAGCAGCATGCATTGCTTCCTCTACAGTTTTACCAGAAACTCCCAAGAAGTAGTTCAAATTCATGAGATGGGTGTCAGTGAGCTTTGTCGTAAAACTGTAGAGGAAGGAGTGCATGCCACCAAAAGACACATTGTCTGATGGGGACGTAAGACATGGAGCAGTGGATTCAAATTACAGGAAAAGAGATTCCACCTAAATATTAGGAAGATTATTAGGAAGATCTGTTTGACTGTGGAATATGCAGCCTGGGAGTATGGTGGAGTCCCCTCTGGAGGTTTTTAAGCAGAGTTGAATGGTCATCTGTTGGGAGGGCTTTGGTTGGATGTTCCTGCATGGCCAAAAATTGGACTGGGTTGCCTCTCTTCCAGCTCTATAATTCTATGGGTAGTGCTTAGTCCTGTGGCCAAAAATACAAGCTTTACTTTACAGGATACTCTCTAAGTATAACCATTCTGTTTATTTCTTGAGCCAGCCAATCCTAAACCCTCTTTTCTTTCTCTTTCTCTTTCTCTTTAACTAAATCTCCTGCTCCATCTCTGTCTGTCAGGGAGGAAGTGCTTAGTACTGACTGCTATGAACCAATGCCTTATATTGGAGATACAACCTTGCTGGTAAATGCAGTGATGACAAGCAGGACAAAGTGGCATGTGTGCCAGCTGCTGGTTTTATTTCATGTTATTCTCTTCTAGGTAAAAAGCAAGGGCATGAGATCTTGACCTGACAGATGAGTTGGGCAACTCATTTTTCTCTTTTCTCTTTTCCCCATCTGTAAAACCAAGAGGATCTCTGACAAAGACTTATCCTTGATAGAGAATGTGGACAGCTGCTGTATAGCTTTGAATTTGTTTAAAACAAATTATCACCATTCTCTGTTAAAAAACACAGCTGTCTTGGATTACTGCTGTATTCATTTATTAAATTCCACCATGGTCCAGTTTTCACATTAATTGTGACTTAACTGGGTTTTACTTATTTTTGTTGTCAAGTCCCTTCAAATCATTTTGATTTTCCTTTCAGCAAATGTTTGAAAACATGCTGACCAGATATGATGTAAATTCTAATTTGAAATATTTTAAGATCATTCTCAATCTGGCTAAGGCAATGAATTCTGAAACGATAATAAACATCAAAAATCAACAAAAAAAACCCAGCAACAAAATAAAATAAATAACTTGGCCCCTAAATAAAGTGTGGAATTGTTAGCCATCTTGTCATATGTTCCATAGTTGATGGTGGTTGGTGGTGGAAGACCTGGCAGTTGGTGATGGAAGGGTTAATGTAAATCTTGGTTCTAAAGGGTTAATGTAAATCTTGGTTCTAAAGGGCTGAGTAGTTTGTAAGGAACAATTTACAGGTAAAAGTAATTAAGGGTGGAGGCATGCAGGGGATAGATTGCAGCTGGATGTTACTGGATTTAAGGAGCTAACCTTGGGAGAAAAGTATTGTCATATTTTGGTGGTGGATGCTGCTGGTTTTTCCCCAGGTCTGTTGGATTTTCGGTATCCTGACCTGTCTTCTGTAATCTTGGAACGTTGAACCTTTGGACTGGCTTTTGACTATGGTATAGACTTGATCCCTGGACTTTGTTTATTGAACTCTCGGCATTTGACCGCTGGACTGGACCCTTTGACTATGGTGTAGCTTTTGCTATCACTTTTTGTTTATTCTGTGGCTGAATGCTATCTTTATGTTTTATATTTTGGTCTATTAAAACAGCCAGCAAGTAAGGGCTGTTTTAATTAAACTGTTTGATAAAACTGGGAGTTTGGTTCATCTCTACCTAAATAAGGCAGAGCCCTGGCAACGTGACACACCTTGAGTCCCCAATAGTAGAAAGGCAAGGCATAAATAAAGTTAGTAATAGTAAATACTGAAATCCATTGTGTTTTGTTTGTTTTTTTTTCGTGTCTGGAGCGACTTTGCTTCTGGTGTGTGAGAATTGACCGTCTGAAAGGACGTTGCCCAGGGAATGCCTGGATGTTATGATGTTTTACCACCCTTGTGGAAGATTTCTCTCATGTCCCCGCATGGAGAGCTGGAGCTCTCCCCAGATTTGAACCTGAAACCTGTCAGTCTTAAGTCCTGCCAGCACAAGGGTTTAACCCACTGTGCCACCAGGGTCTCCTTGTGTAATAATTGTGTAATAATAATTAATATCAAGAGTCTAAATAAAATGCTTGATATAAAGAGAACAAATATGTGATCCTGGATTCATCGTTGAGCCTGGATCCCCAGGTTTCAGCGGTGACCAGGGGAGCATTTGCACAGCTTAGGCCCGTGCGCCAGCTGCGCCCGTACCCTGGGAAGTCGGATTTGGCCACGGTGGTACACGCTCTGGTCACATCCCGCCTTGACTACTGCAACGCTCTCTACGTGGGGCTGCCCTTGAAGACGGCCCGGAAGCTTCAGCTAGTCCAGCGCGCGGCAGCCATGTTATTAACAGGAGCAGGACGCAGGGAGCATACAACGCCCTTGTTGTTCCAGCTCCACTGGCTGCCGCTCTGCTACCGGGCCCAATTTAAGGTGCTGGTGTTATCCTACAAAGCCCTAAACGGTTCCGGCCCAAAATACCTTTCGGACCGCATCTCGGTCTATGAGCCCACGAGGACCTTGAGATCGTCTGGGGAGGCCCTTCTCTCGATCCCGCCTGCTTCACAGGCACGTCTGGCGGAGACGAGAGAGAGGGCCTTCTCGGTGGTGGCCCCCCGGCTGTAGAACACCCTCCCTGTTGACATCAGACAGGCGCCCTCCCTTATGTCTTTCCGTAAGAGCCTAAAGACATGGCTATTTGAGAAAGCATTTAACTGAGTGCTATATTAACTGGTAATGACAATCGGAACGGAACATGGACTACGAGATTGGTTATGATTCTACGATAAGACGGAGCGGATTATTTTAGTGTAATTAGATGATTGTGTATTAGTGATATGTTGGTTTTTTCGTTATGGCTTATTGTAAATTGTCTTTTATATGTTGTACACCGCCGTGAGTCGCCCTAGGGCTGAGAACGGCGGTTAACAAATGCAGCAAATAAATAAATAAATAAATAAATAGATCTTCGGGGTTTTCTTAGAGACCTTTGGTTATGAGGCCTGATGAACGGTTCAAAAAATCAATGCCACTGCCAAAAAGGCTCTCTCCCTCAGATAGGCTGATATGAGTAAAGCCATTTGAACCCAAATTACTTGAAACAGAGATGAGAACTGTCAAGCTGATATAAATTCTCAAAAGGTCTAAAGCTCACATTTCAAAACAGTTAAAGATTTTATGTCCATCCATTCTGTTCCAGTCACACAGATTTCCCCTTTGCCTTAGGGGTACAGAAACCTGTGTCTCTGACAAACCATTTCAAATTGAATTCATTGGTTCATTTCTGCAGTCACACAGTGACATCTCCACATACTCTCCTTTTTATGCCTATTACTGCTTCATTTATTTTTTATCAACTCAACTTGCTCTGTATTGGTTTAAAGCTAAAGAATAACCAAACCCCTGACATTTCAACTGTGGTGCCATAGTTCCACTTGAAATGAATATTTTCAGCCTTCTAATGTCATGCTTTTGGTAGCAAAATATTTGATGGTGCATCTGAAGAAGGAATTTGCTACCTAGAGGCTCAAATGTGGAAGGAAAGTGGGACCATTTAAATTGTGATTGTGTTTAGAAAACAGCACCATTTACATGGTATAGAAACATGTTAAAAATGGGGTGGCTTAGTCTTTCTACATAAGGAACTGAAATTTTCACAAAAGCATTTATTGCACTTATTTCTGTTAAAAAACAAAAGTTAAGTGAAATGTTCTTTTTCCCCTTTTTATTAGATTTTCAGTGTACAAAAAAGAAGAAAAGGAAAAACAGCAAAGAGAAAGGAAAAAGAAAAAAGGGTGGTAGAGTTATTGTTAGTAGATTAAACCATGAAAAATAAGAAATATGTCTCAAAAGAAGAGGGAAGGGGTTAAAGAAAAAGAGGAAAGACAATTATTAATGTGTACACAATTTTCTTAATGCCCTTATTACATTAAAACAATCTAAAATTAAAGTATTTTTATAATACATCTATTTCTTCATACCAATTACAAAAATTATATAAAATGCCAAAAATTTCCATGAATCTATGGTACTATAGTAATAGTTGTCACCAAACAATAAATCCACTACCATATCTTCTTCCAGTATTAGCTAACGATGTTCTAGTCTCTTCTTCCAGTTTTTCTTCATTCAGAGTTTATCATTATTATTATTATAAAACACAGGTTTATATTTATTTAAGTAGTATTCAATAATGACTAAATTTATCTCTAATATTACATGTATATGTATTAAATTATTTTGAAATCCTTTTACTAATTTTAATAATTAAAGTGATACGTTCTTGAATAGGAACAGATGTGAGCACTATGTGGAACTACAGATACAATTGGACTGCAATTCTCATCATCTTTCACAAGTAGACACGCTAGCTATGAATGATGGAAGATCAAATGTTGCATTACCCATTTTAGAATGTGACACACATATGACCTTAAGCATATCCCCTTGTAAGTAAAAACAAAGAGAAGACTTGTAGCATCTTAAAGATGAACAAATACTAAGTCGTTGCTTGGAAGATCATTAATACCAAGTATATTTCAGAAGAAGGAAAAGACAAAACCATCTCTTGAGTATTCCCACCTAAGGAAAACTCTGGGAACTTGATGGCATCATTATATTTATTATTATTATTATTATTATTATTATTATTATTATTATTATTATTTACAGTATTTGTATACAGTATTTGTTACGTGTTTTTGTAAAAATAGGTAACAAAAAATGGGGGGGGGGTGAAACGGATTAATAGCATTTCAATAGTAAAATTCACTTTGACATAAGAGCGTTTTGCATTAAGAGCTGGATCACGCAATGAATTTAAACCCCCAAGTCAAGGTAGCACTGTGTACATATATATACAACTCGAAAGTTATCAAAATAGCATATTAGCTAAAAGCAGCAACAACCACCACAACAATTGTTGAAAAAGCTAAGAAACTTTCAATTTCAATGACTACCAGCCTCAAGAACAGGAAGGCATGGGGAAATGCAGGCCTTCATATATTGTTTAACTATGCCAACATCATCACTCTTCACTACCTATGGTGGCTAAGGCTGCTGGGAGATTTAGGCCCCATCTACACTGTCATGTAGTGCAGTTTAACTGAATTCTGAAACTGCATTGAACTGGATTATATGGCAGTGTAGACTCAGAATCCAGCTCAATGCAGTTAAACTGCATTCCGAAACTGCATTGTAAAGCAGTTTAGATGTGACCATAGTCTAATAACATCAAGAAAGGCAGACACGTCCCCTTTCTGCTCTGCAGATACAAGATATGCATTTCATTTTGTAAAGCAAGGGACAAGTGTTGACAGGTTTGTTCTCAAAGGCAGATCCACAGCTTTAGCCGTAAGAGGAGAGATTAATCTGGAGGTTCCATGCAGATTCAAAGGGCAAAGACTCATCATCTCCACTCTTTTGTTATGATTGTCAGTATCAACACCCACCCAGTCTCTCCCTTGTGAATGTGCTAGATGCTCTTTGAAAGCTCTAGGAATGATATAGTTAAATATTCAGAACTCTAATAAAGGTAAAGGTTGTCCCCTGACATTAAATCCAGTTGTGTCTAACTCTGGGGGTTGGTGTTCATCTCAATTTCTAAGCCAAAGAGCCAGTGTTGTCCATAGACACCTCCAAGGTCATGTGGCCGGCATGACTGCATGGAGTGCCTTTACCTTCCCATTGGAGCAGTACCTATTGATCTACTCACATTTGCATGTTTTTGAACTGCTAGCTGGGCGGAAGTTGAGGCTGACAGCAGAAGCTCACGCCACTCCCTGGATTCGAACCTGTGACCTTTCGGTCAACAAGCTCAGCAGCTCAGTGGTTTAACCCACTTCATCACCGGGGACTCCCAACTCTGCTCCTCCCCCCAAAAAAGAACTCCTCCCCCCCCCCCACACACACACCTGGTTCAAGACGGGAGGTTGTTTGGCATTGAGATAGATAGATAGATGATAGATAGATAGATAGATAGATAGATAGATAGCAGATTGAACACTAGCTGGCAAAATATGGTTGACGTCAGCTGCTTATCCACCATAACAAATAGCACTGAGATTCTGAACAGTCTCAATACTGGCCTGGTCTTCTCAATAAGGAAGACCAATAAATTTGAGAATCCCTTTTTCCCTCTGTTTCCATGGTGGAAAGTACACACACAACCTACCTAGAAGCAACAACACCAAATTCTCTCCTTCAATTCCATTTTTCTCTCATCCATTCCAGGTCCCCGTTTCATACACAACCGTGATTGCAGCCCCTCTTGATTCTGCTGATTAGAAGTGATGGTGCAGCTTTGTTCCTTCCACTTTAGCCCATTCCCTATGTTATTAAATGTTCCTTTACTTTGTTTTTAAGCACCCTTTTAGTCCCTTGGTGTTGTTTCTTCCCCTCATTTTGGCTCTTTTCTTCGCTGTCTGGATTTGCTGATGCACTTCACCACCTGCCAGAATCCAGCAAAGCCAGGCTTGCAGCATAGCATTAACTCCTCACTTCTCCCCCTTCTTTGAAATAGCAGTAATAAAGCAGAGCGAATAATATAAGCTCCATCTAATGTAACGTTGATTAAAAAGTGCAGACTGCCTCATCATTTCTCTGTGGTAACGTCAGAAAAGCAATGGGGGATTGTTCTTTGAAAACCTAGAAATATTGTAACTATGGCAGTTTGGAGCCCAAAACTGGTAATATAAACACCTCTGTTTTGAGTTGGTCTTTGAGTATGTGCACTTGGAAGGGGGAAAGTTTGGACAGTTATTTTAAGAAAAACTGCCAACTCACTTTGTTCTGACACTTTTGTGTACAGAATCTCATTAACAAACACAAAATTTTGGGAAACGGACAATAGTGAAAATTGTAGAAGGACAAAATGGAAAAGTTAAAAGAAAACACTGCAGGAAATATTTGCTTTTCACAGAAGAAAAAGCTCAAAATTCACCCTGTGTCCATATATCCCAGTTCCAAATATGTTCTAAGAAGACTTCCAATGCTTTAAGACTTCCAATGCTTACTCAAAGTACTGTTTAACATTTCTTTAACATGAGGTTTACTCATACATATATACAAGGTGTTCATAAACTGGATGTTCACAGAATCAGCACCTCATGAGATTCCTGCTCCTCATTAGATTCATGGAGCCCCTGGTGGCACAGTGGGTTAAACCGCTGTGCTGGCAGGACTGAAGACCAACAGGTCACAGGTTCAAATCCGGGGAGAGGTGGATGAGCTCCCTCTATCAGCTCCAGCTCCTCATGCGGGGACATGAGAGAAGCCTCCCACAAGGATGATAAAAACATCAAATCATCCGGGCGTCCCCTGGGCTCACAACAGGAGCGACTTGCAGTTTTTCAGGTCGCTCCTGACATGACAAAAAAAAAATTAGATTCATGGGAGAATAGGTTAAACAACCAAGGGACTTCATGACAAGACAAAGCCAGGTCTCTATCTCCCTTTCACGCCAATTTTAGTGCAAATTAAATTCTGGCAACACACAAAGACTTCACATCTTCCCTTCAGCTTTCTAGTTGGGAGAAGAAATCATGCCTTTCTTTATGCCACAAAATTTTGAGTCATGTCCTTCTTGAGGCATCCTTGATCCTATTGAAACACAACACCAAAACTGTCTTTTGTCTGGTGGTAGTTACAACCTCAGATTGTACTTATTTCAGTGGCATATGCTGGTTCAAGCAGTCCATACTTGGACTCCAAGAAGATCCAACCAGTCCATCCTCCAGGAAATAAAGCCCAACTGCTCATTGGAGGAAAAGGTATTAGAGGCAAAGATGAAGTACTTTGGCCACATTATGAGAAGAAAGGAAAGCTTAGAAAAGACAATAATGCTGGGGAAAATGGAAGGAAAAAGGAAGAGGGGCTGACCAAGGACAAGATGGATGGATGGTATCCTTGAAGTGACTGGCTTGACCTTGAAGGAGCTGGGGGGTGGTGGTGTCCAACAGGGAGTTCTGGCATGGGCTGGTCCATGAGGTCACGAAGAGATGGAAACGACTGAATGAGTAAACAACAACAATGCTGGTTCGTCCCTAGCTGACCCATGGAACCTGCCAGCTCCCATTTTACGATGCAAAGGAACTTTTGGAGGGGGCTCCATAGATCAAATAGAGTAGAGATGGCATATGTCATCCTGGCAGCAACATGGGTCTTCTCATGTTGCACAGGAAGCAATGGGAGAAAACGTGTGGTCAACACTTCCCCCCATGGGATCAGCTTTCTGGCAAGCCGGATAATGCAGGGCATAGGGTAACGGGTTCCCCACACACTCTGACAACAGTCGCTGAATTTGCCATGACATGTGATGATTCCGGCGGCCCATGTGAAGAAATCCTTAGACAGGATTCCTCAAGACACCAACACTGAACACTCTGGTTTTTTTTTTTTTAAATTAAAGTAGTTTTTTTAATGTTGGAGTGGAATATCATGTTGACCTACAATGTAACAAGAAGGTGAAACATGAGATTTATGTATTGCCCCCCACATTCCTGAGTACTGTAATCTATATAAATTCTCTCCAATCTCAATAAATTGAATAATTTACACTTTAAGATGCAAATGCCTATTCTGAATGACTTCTCACATTTTAATTTCATTTGTTGCTTTAATTCTGATAGTTTCATTTAGTTCTATAAAATATTTATATCCTAAATAGTTATATTCTCAGATATAGCAAAATGAGTACTTGTCAGTATTGAAAGGGAAGCAACATATTAATCTCTCTAATCAAGCACTGTAACTGGAACAGCTTCGTGAGTTCCCTTCTCAGAGTCTTCTTTTTCTAAGGTTTGCACATGGGATAGTCTCCATTCCACGATGGTTTGTACTGATGTCCCCTAGTACTGACAGCATTTTGTGGATTTGTCAATTGCAGCTCTTTGAAGAAACTAAACTACCACCATTAGCCTGCATCTGTCTCCCTAATACTGTCAAGTCCCAGGTTTTGTGCCACAGGTCATTCTGATATTTTGCTCTCTTCTTTTTCTTCCCAGTATTATCTTAAATGCTGTCAGACTCTTTTTTCCATCCAAAGTTTTTAAACAATGGCTCAATTCAATGTTGACTGGCAGCTGCAAGATACATTTTTTTCAGTCTCCCTCTGTGCCACTTGAAAACTGCATCCAAATAATAGGGCAGAAGAGAGGATTTATTTAAGAGGAATCCTTATGTTAAACGAGAATCCTTTGAAAGACCTTTTCTTCTCTGTTATTTATTTATTTATTTATTTATTTACTTATATACCGCTGTTCTCAGCCCGGTTGAAAGATCCACTTTTTAAATATACAATACATTAATGTGTCCCAAATGTTTTGTGGAACCTGTTTGTCTACTAAAACTTGTTTAGGTGAATGAAGCAATTTTTGAAGGTATGTAGGTAATGAAAGAAAGAAAAAAAAATACCTTTTTTAATTTGACTGAAAGGTTGTGATAGCATCCCATTAGCTTTCAGGGACACTTGATGTTAGATTCATAGTTAGCCATGCACACGGTAGACCCATTGAAATGAAAGAAACGAAACTCAGTCATGATCAACTTGCCGTATTGATTTCAGAAGGTTTGCATTAAGTATGACTTGACTACACCTAGCTCAAATTGTAGCACATAATGTTCACTCCCCACAGTTCAAGTTATATTGTTAATGTAATGGTAATATTCCAAGTTCACCCTATAGTTCTTTTTTCTTATCCCAACAAAGAAAATTGTCCTTTAAACAGACCTGTTTGGAAAACCAGGGCATGGGATCACAGCATGCAAAGAGTGATTATTGCAAGATATGTTGTAATTAGATAGCAACATCTGAACAGAAAAATATACCGGCACATCTTATATCACCTATAGAAGACTCACACATGCATGATTTATGTCTTTTCTCCTTAAAATGAACACAATAAAGTAAAAGTCAGCACCCAATGTAATTTAAGGAGAACTTTGACACTTGTGCGCCGACCTCTTCATACATTCCAAAATTGAGCAGCAGCAATTGTTTTTTTGCGCTTTTTCCATATAGCCCACTGGTTCCCATCACACTCAATAAAACTACTTATAGGGCAGGTCCATGGCAGAATTGTGGGAAAAAACTCTGCCACTACTGAAAAATGGCTGGCAGGGCATGATAGGTGACTCCCTGTCTTTCTATTAGGAAAGATGGGTTGAGCTGGCTTAAAGAGCCTTGCTCCCATGTGATGAGATGGTATAGGGCCATGATGGCAAACCAATGACACATGTGTCAGCACTGACACGCGTAGCCATTTTCGATGACACATGGTCGCATGCGGCCGCATACAGAGAAGATGGGGCCACATCCCAAGAAGGACATTTCATCCTCGGCTCCTACACCAGCATTTTCCTATAATGCCGAGCTATAGGGCATCATAGAAAAAGCAGGTAAGTTAAATAATTAGTTTTTGGTTTATTAAATACAGTTATATACTACAATAATGTATTTTTGTTATTAAACTATAAATATCATGAAATTATGTTTTTTTTCTCAAAGTGACACCCCACCCGAGTTATACTCGTTTTTTTGGCAAGTATTGACACACCAAGCTCAAAAGGTTGCTCATCATTGGTGTAGGGCAGGGGTCCTCAAACTAAGGCCCGGGGGCCGGATACGGCCCTTCAAGGTCATTTACCCGGCCCTTGCTCAGGGTCAACCTAAGTCTGAAACGACTTGAAAGCACACAACAATAACAACAACAATCCTATCTCATCAGCCAAAAGCAGACCCACTCTTCCCATTGAAATACTAATAAGTTTATATTTGTTAAAATTGTTCTTCATTTTAATTATTGTATTATTTTAAAGTTATTTTGCACTACAAATAAGATATGTGCTATGTGCATAGGACTTCATGATTTTTTTTTCCAAATTATAATCCGGCCCTCCAACTGTTTGGGGGACTGTGATCTGGCCCTCTGTTTAAAAAGTTTGTGGACCCCTAGTGTAGGGTGACAAAGTGTGGCATAACGAAGTCTTAGCTAATCTAATCTAATCTAATCTAATCTAATCTAATATCTAATCTAAGTAGTCTATAAGAACCATGACTTCCTTTCTCTGAATTTCAAATGACTGTGTCTAAGTTCCCTAATGAATAAGTCAACTAGGATATAAGAGTTTTTAAAAATGGCCAACCCTCTTTATAGGAACACCTTAGTCATAGCAGTAACTATATGTGTATTCAGAGCCATCAACATTAGGTATTCCAAGTTGAAAGTTGGAACGTTCCTCTGATGAGCCAAAACTGAAATCAAAATAAACCCTCTCTATCACTTTTTTTTTTTGACGGGGTTGTTGTACTTTGGAGTGTGCAAGTCATAGAGGGAGGAGGAAGGGAAAAGGGAGAAAGTTTTAATTTCACGGCTTGCATCAGGCATCACAATTCCGGACATTTTGTTATCTGAATCCTGGGCCTATCTCTGCTCCCTGTACTCCATGAAGCAGCTTTGGACAGCTGACTTTTTAAATTTTATTCTCTGCTAGGATGGGGATTCTGTTCAAGTGAGAGATCTCTCCGGCCAGGCGTACACATTTAATAACAAAATGCCTTCAAGTTTGAAAGCCGAACTTTGTGCTCTTGTTGCTAGAGGGCTATAATTTACATGGAATGGTGTACAAGATAAAAATCCTCAAGAGAGTAACTTGATACAACCATACTTATTCCCACCTATTCCCATCATGCTTTTGAAGGAGGAGGAGGAAAGGAGAGGAAGAAAAGGAAGGGAACTTCTTTCTTAAGGACCCTTCCAAATGATAATAGTTTATATTTCTGCAGTGCTTCTTAAGCTGTAAAAGTGATTCACACATGTTCTCAAAAAATGAGATGCAAAAACAACCAATATAATAACCTTACAAAGTAGAGCAATAATGATGGCAAGCATTACCATTCAAAAGGCCACCTTTTTGAATTGGCAAGAGGGCAATTCTTATCCTTGGATCCAGCTTTTGCTTGATGATTCTTTGGAGTCCTCAGTTCCAAGAATTATCGAGAATAATAATAATAATAATCCTTTATTTATACACCGTTACCATCTCCCGAAGGACTCGGTGCGGCTTACAAGAGGCCGAGCCCAAATACATCAGTAAAACACAACAACAACAATACAACAACAATAATAAAAACCTCATAAACAAAGCAAAAACATTTACAATAACACTGCGGTTCATTAAAACCTGTGGCAGGGCCAAATATAATACTTAATTTTTTTTTAAGTGCTGGGCATGATCAGGTGAAATAGGATAGATATTTTAGGAATAGGAGGGGCGTGCAGGCAATTCTAGATCTCTGGTAAAGTGCATTTGGGACATATTGCTTGGAGTTTCCTTATTCTGGGAAGGCACACTGGAACAACCATGTTTTCAAGCTCCTTCTAAAGACTGCCAACGTTGGGGCATGCTTGATGTCCTTGGGGAGTGAGTTCCAGAGTCGAGGAGCCACCACCGAGAAGGCCCTGTCCTTCATCCTGACCAATCGTGCTTGCAATGCAGGTGGGATCGCGAGCAGGGCCTCTCCAGATGATCGAAGAGATCGTGTGGGTTCATATACAGAGATGCGGGCATGCAGGTAGGCGGGTCCCAAACCGTTTAGGGCTTTGTAAGTAAGCACCTGCACCTTGAATTGGGGCCAGAAAATGAAGGGCAGCCAATGGCGCTCCTTAAACAGGAGGGTTGACCTCTCCCTGTAAGGAGCAGCGGTTAACAACCTGGCCGCCACCTGCTGAACCAATTGAAATTTCCAGGCCGTTTTAAAAGGGCAGCCCCACATAGAGTGTGTTACAGTAGTCCAATCTGGAAGTGACTAAGGCATGGACCACCCTGGCCAGATCCGCCATGTAGTCACATCTTTTCTTTACAGTGGACTGGTTTTTGGTTATTTAATACTAAACGTATTCAAAACAAAGAACTTCATCAGACGAAGCTGGGGAAAGAGGGTGAAATTGTCTTCTTTGCATGTAGAATTGTCTTCTTTGTGTTGGATTATGTCTTTAAAGAAGAAGGAGGATTTACTTTCCCCCATTACACAAGATCTCCTCCTCCCGCCTCAACTATTTGCTTAGAGGAGGCACAAGGCATCATTTTTAAGACACCACTTCTATGGCCTCCTTTACTTTTCCTCTCAAGTTTCTAACTCTAGAGGAGACCCAAGACATTGTTTTTCAGACAGACACCACTTCTATGGGCCCTTTACTTTCCCTCTCAGTTCTCTTATTCTAGAGGACTCCAAGTCACTGTTCTAACATCCTACAATTTGTAAAGAAAAGGAACAAAAAGTTTGAAAAGCTAGCAACGGTGCAATTTTAAAAGCCTAGATTAGCATGGAGGGGAAAAATGCAGCGAAAGTGAAGTGGTGGTATCTTATAATTGTGCTGTTCCTTTGGATTGCATTAATTTGAAAAAATACTGTTTCAGGCTCATGCAGAAGGATTTTGAAAGAGAAGTGGAGCATAGGAGACACCCATCTTAAATGTCACTGAAATGATTCAACAGACCCCATCCCATGTATTTTTAAGTACTTTTTCCCATTTCCATGTGCATTAGGAGCTCAGAAGACAATTTCTCCTTGGCTTCATCCCCCCCCCCCCCCCCAGTGTTCTCCACATTTCTGACACAATTTACTGACAAAACACCATGGATGACAATCGGAAGTCTGTCTGTGTCATATCATGGGCTCTATAGTAGTTTGTCTATGAACGGTTTTAAAAATGTGTAGAAATGAGGAAGAATTGCATGTGATGAAGTCCTAAGTCTTTGAATCTTGTTGTGAATTTTTCCCTCAGCTGGCAGAACGGAGCAGGGGAAAGCACCCTGTTGTTACTCGGTTGCAAGATGCCCGAATACCTTAATTAAGCAGCTTATTTGTGAAAGTACAGTATTTTCCATCCCTGAAACTACCCAAATGCAGTGTTTTGGCCAGAATTACACACACTGCAACTTCCAGCTCTCCAATGTTAATGCCTTCATACAGACCTGTCTGTCATAATTTCTTTCTGTTTTTGTATAAAACTGTGTTACACTTGCCCTCGAAAGTTTATTTTTTTATTTCTATACCTAGTTTCAGTCATGCAAATAGGAATATGAATTGTCATTGGTTGAGCATATGAAAAATGAGTCAAAGAAGAAGTAATCAACAACTGGATTTCCAATTGTCTTCTTAATGCTTTCTTCCTCGTGTAAGAGTTGGGCAACTTTCTGAATGATCATTTTGATTGAATGCAATTGATCTTTAATTGGCATGGTTTTTTGCAGATAATCCTTGACATTTTAATTTTTTCAGTAATTGAGAATTCTGTTTATGGATCTCCAGGAATCCTTTCATCATCTCAAGAGGGCCCTTCCACACAATATCCCAGAATATCAAGGCAGAAAATCTCACAATATCTGCTTTGGACTGGGTTATCTGAGTCTATGCTCAGACAATGTGGGATTTTTTGCCTCGATAATCTGGGATATAGGACTGTGTAGAAGGGCACCAAGAATATATACCAGGCCAAGACTGTTGCAGCCAGAATTCTGACTGGAGCAGTTATAGGGACCACATATCCTTCGGCAAAACAGCTGTACTGGCTATCAGTTCATTTCCAGACACAATTCGAAATGCTGCTCATGACCTATTAATCCAGTGGGTCTCAACTTGTGGGTCCCCAGATGTTTTGGCCTACAAGTCCCGAAATTCCCAGCCAGTTTACCAGCTGTTAGGATTTTTGGGAGTTGAAGGCCAAAACATCTGGGGACCCAAAGGTTGAGAACCACTGTATTAATCCCATATGATTAGGTCCATATTATCTGAAAAATTGTATCTCTCTATAGGACCCTGCCAAAGCTTTAAGATCAATAGGGGAGGGCTTTCTTTTGTTCCCACCACTATCACAGGACACAAGAGAGAGCCTTCTCAGTGGCTACTTCCACCTTCTTAAATGCCCATCCAAGGGAAGCTGAGCTGGCTTTCCTTTTGCTGGCAGGAGAAGATAGTTCTGTTCAACCAGGCTTTTTAAATGTAATGATGTAGGGATGTATTGGGTGTATGTTATGTTTTTAATGTTTTTAACTTTTGTATTTAAAAATAATAATAATTTTATACTTTTTAAATTAACAGACTTAATTTAAATATTAATATAATCCTATACTATGTTTTAACAGCTGCGACAGTATCTCATGAAATCTTAGGATTGGTTGTTCAGGAAGAAGGGAATTTAGAGCTCTATTGCCTCATCAAATAATAGGAGGCAGCTATGTCTGTTATGGTGGAATTGTACTGCTATAACTACATAGTGTGAAAGGACCACATTTGGCCAGAATTCAGATAAGAAGGGAATGCCTATTATGTGTTAAGATCCACAGATGGCCTCAGTGTCATTTGTCTGCAGGGTCTATAGCAGTTCCCAGTGACAGCAGACAAGTGAATCGCATACTCTTGACACACCTGAATGGCAGAGTGTTTTTTTTCTTGAGAAACATCACCCCAAAGTTTTGTTGTTCAAACTTCTCCAAAGCCCAACTTCTCCCCCCACATCTGTTTCTATTGTGTTTTGTCAATATAAAGTTTAGATTTCTGGCAAAGGACTCAGGATGAAAGAAATCAGAGCAGGTAATTGCTGCGTGAAAATGACAGCACAGCGATTTACACAGACAAAAATGGGCTGCGGAATACCAAGAGGCAGCCAACAGCGGAGAATCAATACCTCCCAAGAGGCAGGATTATTAGGGAGAGAAAGGGGCTTGAGAGATCCATAAGTGCCTGATGACTATTTCCAAAAGGCCATCAGCTGAATGAGAAATGTCTTCACAGACCTTCTTTGGGTACCTGAGAAGCATGGCTTGGCAAGGCAAGACCTTGGTACTTAGATCTTTGTGTCTTTAGGAATAAGAATAAGGAGGGATGCTGACATCCAGCCTTTCTCTTGTATTGGTGCAAAAATTGGTGTATGCTTCAGGAAGCATAGTCCTTCTACTTTTCTGACCACACCATCCCATTCTGATCCAACACTGCTAGATCATCATGGAAAGACATACTTATACTATTTGTGTATGTTTTTAGAAGTATTTACATTCACCCTATGCTTCTTGTCACAAACTATTTTGTAACAGTGCATGATGATGGAAATGTAAGAAACATAACAAAATGCAATCCTCAACATATCTGGCTGGTAGAACTAAGTTTAGCAGAACTTACTCCCAGGTTTAAAGCAAGTTCTCTGCACCAGATCCTCTCATGCATGAATAAACTTTAGAGACAGAAGAATATTCAATGCCAAGAGTGAGATCAGGAAACACCACCTGAGCGAGACTAGTAAGTGTTAAAATATGCATCTGAAAACAGAACGCATGAATTAAGTAAGCAGGTATTTGCATATGCATGTATCACGCAGACATACAAACCTGAAAACTGGAATTGGTGTTCAGCTTGGCTATTGGTCTTCCTTTTTATATATTGGGTACCTAGTGGTGCCTGGGTTATTCGAAAAAGTCAATTTTAATTGTACAAAATACATAAGGTTGTGAGTGAACTACAACTTACATCATGCCAGGTTAATCCAAAAAGCTCCATCAGTACTTAAAGTTTGTTATGTTGGGCAAGAGTGCTCTTAGGTTGCAGGTGAACTATACATCCCAGTACCAAAAACTTGTATAAATCATAGTGAAATCTCCCCAGACCTCTCTAGTATGTTCAGTTGTTGATAAATTCCTCTGTTTGCTGTTTGCCATAGAAAGGAATATGAAAGGATTATGGGAAAGGCAGTGGGCAGGGTCATGCACATTCCATACCAATTGAAAGAATAAGAAACACTGGGATGTCTGTGGTGGAGGAAACACACAAATTGTAGGATGAAATTGTCCCTGTATGAAAGCCTTCACTTGGGTGATGGGCAGTGTTGTTTTGTGGAGGACACTGTCAGGGCTCTTTTACATCTTCATGGCACTCACTACAACCTGCCATGTCATTGGAGGGAGGGCCTTTGGTGTCTCCTGAGTAGTGGGTGCTATAGCTGTGGAGGCAGGATATTGCTTGTAAGTGGACACACCAGCCACACACACACACACAAAATATTTTACTATGTGTATAGATATCCCAGCAAAAGCCAAGGATGCAAATTCCCCTCTCAGGGTCTCTCCACACAGCCCTATATCCCATAATATTAAGGCAGAAAATCCCACATTATCTGAGTGTGGATTCAGATAACCCTGTTCAAAGCAGATATTGTAGAATTTTCTGTCTTGATATTCTGGGATATAAGGCTGAGTGGAAGGGCCCTCAGTTGCAAGACACTGAGAGTCTATCAGAGAAAGGACCATGTGAAAAATCTCTAGAATTACTACAATTTGTAAAGCTTAAATGACTTGTTGCTGCAGCTTGTAAAAGCTTTACAGGGGTTCCTTCCTGCCAGTGTTTGTAGTGCCATGGCTTATCCTCTGGTTTTTATCCACTTTTTGGAGAGAAAGAAGCAGGCTAGATTCCTTATCCCATTTCCAAATAGGCTAGAAAGAGTAATCAATTCATTACACATTGATTTGGGAACTATTTAATCTTTCTATAGTATCTTAATTTTCACTCCATGGTCTCTCCTTCCCTCTCTCACTCTCTATGAATGTGTGTTTGAATGACAATCGGTAAGTAAGCATATAAGACTGGTACTGAATAAACAAGTGTACAATTCTTACCACTATTGCACAGAGGACCATTGGTTGCCCTCACCCCTCTTTAGCAGCCTTAAGAGCCGTAGCAAACTACTGGAAGCGAGAGCGAGCTTGTGCTCGAGCTCGCTCCGAAGCCCCGCCTTTTTCCCCCCGAGGCTGCTCTCTTTCTTGCTAGTATGCCTGTTTTCCCTTGCTAGGGAAGTGATGCGAGTGTACTCTCGCAGTTGGCAGAATTCAACTGTGAGCGTACGCTCGCATCCCTGCCCTCTGCAATGGAAAACAGGCATGCTAGCAAGAGAGAGAGCAGCCTCGGGGGGAAAAAAGGCGGGGCTTCGGAGCAAGCCCGAGCACAAGCTTCCTGTAGTTTGCTGCAGCACGAGCGTATGCTCGCAACGCTGCCCTAGCAAAGGGAAATAGGCGGAGAAAGAGGCGGAGCATCGCTCGTGCTGGCTTAGTTTGCTCTCGCAAAATCCTAGTTTGCTATGGCTCTAAGGCCCGTTGCAAACTAGGTTCCTGCTGGAGAAAACCTTGCTAGCAAGTCCCTGACGTCATGAGTCTGCGCCTCTCTCCCCGCCCCTTTCTCCGCCCCTTTCTCTTTGCGAGCGTGGTTTTTCCTTTGCTAGGGCAGCATTGCCCGCATTTTCTCTCAGTTGAATTCTGCCAACTGAGAGAAAATGCGGGCAATGGTGCCCTAGCAAAGGAAAAACCACGCTCGCATGGAGAAAGGGGCAGAGAAAGGGGCGGGGAGAGAGGCGGAGTCTCGTGACGTCAGGGACATGCTAGCAAGGTTTTCTCTCGCAGGAACAGAGTTTGCGACGGGTCTAAGAAAGCTCAGAGCATTATTGGGGATCCATCTCTCCCAGTATATTATTATTATTATTATTATTATTATTTATTATTATTATTATTATTATTATTATTACCACCATCTGGCATATGATAAAGGCTGACAAAGGCAAGGACAAACAGACTGGGAGACAGCTTTTATCCTAGAGCTCTGGCTACTAGGCTTGGTTGATTAAAAAAAAGGTTCAAAACTTGTTTCGGATGTAGGGGACACTTCTGATTTTTTTTAAAAAAATTCATAACTTCCAAATCACTTTGTTAATGCGGACATGCATGCGCAGTAGGAAAAAACAGCACTGGCACTGGGGAAACCAGGGGATTCTCCCTCCCTCATTTTTAGATCAATCCTGATGAAATTTGCTACAGTAGTAGAACACATGGACCACTGTTAGCTTGCCAGATTTCATAACGTTTAACTTCTCAATTGATTTTTGGAGAATTTTCAAAGTTTTTATAAAAATAATAATAATAATAAAGAAAATCTGTTCCTGGTTTGAAAGTGTTATTTCCTGTTTCATTGGGTGGTCTTTACTTTGAAAGTAGTTGTTCTAATCCAAACACTTTGTTTGTGTGGCACAAACTGTGTTAAATTGGTGGAGAACAGAAATCATAGACCAGACCCCATCAAGTGACATCTAGACTGACCCCCTTTTTCTGGACAGAAAGGCATCATCCAAACTCTCCTGACATCCATTTGCTTCCTCTACTGAGTTGGAGGAAACCCTCAAGACACATCCATCCATTTATTCCTTTTTGCAGATGCAATCAATCATTTTATTTTATCATTACTTACTGACTGTAAAGGGCTTGCTGGCTGGCTGTGGCTGGCTACCCCAGTGTCCTGTTCATAGCAATCAGGACAAAGTAAAATTATTGTTTTAAGTAGTTTATGTTCTCTTGGCTTTGCAAATGTTGCCTATTGCTTTGCTGCCTTCTTTAGACACCTTTGTAGATTCAATCCATTTATTTTATATTTAGACAAAGACTGCTACAGACAGCTATTTTGGGTCCTTCAGCCATTTTGGCTAATAAGCAGCAAGGCAGTGTGGGAAATGTAGTTTAACAGCAGGACATTTCAAAATCTCTACCATTGGGGGCCTGGCCTTCACAAACTACTACAGTTAAAAATAGCTGTGATTAGCCACATCCACTGCTTCCCTCCTTGCATCACCCATGGTGTGGAAGGCATGAGATTTTAAAAATGCCCTTGCCTTTACTAAAGTTGCTTTATGATTGTGAAAATTAAAACAACCTTGGGAGACATCCAAACATTATATAATATTTCCGAAAAATAAAAGGTAAGTGGTTTGGATCCCCCCCTTCCCCACCTTTCCTGCATGATTCAAAACTGCTTCAGAAATCAAAATTTGGAAGTTTTTTTCTGACTTTCAGGCTCTTCTGAATGAACCTATCCAACCTTGCTGGCTATGTTGAACTCCATGGTTTCAAATTGATGTGGCATTAGAAGCTGTGCGGTGGTTGTGGGAGTGTGGAGCGATAGGTGTGTTGTTTTGTGGTGTGTGCTAAGGAAACAATTTCATTGTACAATGTACAATGACAATAAAGTTATTCTATTCTATTGCAGTGACATCACCAAGAATCAGCCCTAGACATTTAAGTTTTGGGCCAGAAACCTTAGAGTCTGTAATGATATTAAACTGGCAACCCTATGCTGTGCAGAGTATTTAATTGTCCCAAAAAGTTAGCTCATGGGTGAATAAATCTGTCTTTATTTTTTAGTTATATCCCTTTACTTTAATTCCCCATCTGCCCCTTTCCCCAAACACCAAGCTCTTTCCTGTAAACTAAGCCAACGTTTGGCCTGGTGTTGGCAGTTTGACTTAATACAATGCCTTGTCTATGCAGTTGGCATAAATCTTGAGATTCTAATGTTTTTATGGTGAACCTCAGCTGTGAGCTCATCTGCGTAGGAAAGGACGGGTTAAAACGGCCCCAAATGGTTCATAAATGTGTTCTTTTGATCATGCCAGAAGTTCAACTGCATGAACACCTGCTCTTCTGCTATTTAACACAAGTGCAAACAAAGATAAAATCCATCCCTTGGAGGAAGGTGGAGCGGAGCAGTGTGGTAGGAAAGGAAGAAGGAAGGAGAAAAAAAGCACTATATTCTAACAACCAAAGAGTGAAGAAGTTTACACTGAATTCGTTCAGAGTTAACAAGGTCTTTTCCTACTTGTTTGCTATACGCTTGTCAAATAGAGAAGTGTAATTAGCTTTTTGCATCATTTTGCTCCTCGGATCTGCTATGCATCAAACAAAAATAACTATAAGCAAAGATAAAAATCTGGGTGGGATTTAGAAGCATGGCTAGAAGAGAATGGAAACATAGGAATTCAATTTCTCACGATACCTACCTTTTTAACCTAGCTACTGAAATCTTTGGAAAACCCATATTCTTCTAACCATTTCTCTCATTCTCTCCAATATGTATTAGATGAAAATCAGGACACATGGCACCAGGCCCGTGGCCAGGATTTCGTTTCAGGGGGGGGGGGGCTGAGTTTTTTTCAGGGGGGGGGGTTCGGGGGGGGCTGAGTTTCGGGGGGGGCTGAGTCTGAGTGAAAGAGGGTCTACCCTAGCAAACCTCTTGTATAATTACCCCAATACCCCCATGCATATGGGTTATATTGAGTATGGTGATCAGATCATGATATGAATAAACATAAGTTTAAATAATGCACCAGTAGGGCCTTTTCACGAACCACCATGAGAATTTCGGGGGGGGGGGAGGGTGAAGCCCCTCAAGCCCCCCTCCCCCCGCTACATGCCTGCATGGCACTAAGCAAGGTCAGAGTCTGATCAAAATGGCAAAAGCAATTAATGAGGAAGTACACTCAAGCTAGGGATTGCTGCAGCAGTTTGCTTTTGCAGAAATCTACTGGGAAGAGTAAGATCCTCAATGTTCTCCTTTCCTGATGCATAAATTATGTTTAAACTACACTTTGAAGATGAAGTAATCCAAGGACAAAAAGAAAAGGTGGGAGGGGGAAAAAAGAAACTGGGCCATTTAAAATGCAGATGGAAACTGGGATGGCAAAGGACCAATTGGGACCACCCCTATCAAATTGAGACAATTTGAAAATGTATTCCCTGCCATCTTTTAATTCTTAGCCTACCAGATGTAAAATTTTATTGAAATTTACTGAGAATAATTGTTTCACACTGGACCTCATGGTAAGAGACTGCAAGGAGAGTGGGTAATTGCTGCTGTTGTTGTTACTATTGTTGGAACCATAATCCAAAACATTCTGCATTTATTTGACCTCCTTTCCATTCTACATTTGAAAAATATATTTTAAGACATAATTGCACCTAACTAGAACCCCTAGTAGGCTTTCAGGGTCAGGTTGGGAGATGGTATAAAGCTATGACCTCATAAATATATGTCTCATGCAGGATCTTGGTCATACATTTCTCAGCAAATTAAAATATTGCATAGGTTTACACTGTATATTAACTCAATAAGGGCCGTTGTTAATTCGTTCAGTCGTCTCCGACTCTTCATGACCTCATGGACCAGCCCACGCCAGAGCTCCCTGTCGGCCGTCACCACCCCCAGCTCCTTCAAGGTCAGTCCAGTCACTTCAAGGATCCCATCCATCCATCTTGCCCTTGGTCGGCCCCTCTTCCTTTTGCCTTCCACTTTCCCCAGCATAATTGTCTTCTCTAGGCTTTGCTGTCTCCTCATGATGTGGGTAGTTACAATGAGCAAAATCGGGGTACAGTATTTCATAGTAAATAATGCACATCCCTTTGGACAGACTGAGCAGAAGGAAGAGAACATAATACATTCTCAATGTATTGCTTGATTTACCATGTTGCAGTATTGCTTGATTTATCATGTTGCACCTTATCTAAGAAAACAGAGCATGCAGCCAGATCGGAGATCCACAAATAATGTGTTACAACATCAACTTTAGACAAGGTAACCAATTTGGAAAATATGTTTCAATGAAGGCACCTGACATTTTGCAGTCGCCATTTCTTTAGAAGAATGGATCTTCTGTCTTAACTTCACCTTAATTGACTTGAGTAAGTTTAATATACTGTAACTGCAAGAGTCTCAGATTTATTTAATTAAAGAAACTTGATAACTAGAAACTTGATAACTAGCATATGTATATGTACACTCTCTCACACACACATATACACACACATGCCTGTTTCCAAGATGGAGCAGGGACAGACTATAACAGTTCTCGGTAATGGGAATTTGGTAGAATGGACAAAAGTGAGGCATCAGCGATCTCATTTTGTAATTTCCTTCCTAATCAAATGCAGTGGGACCTCATGAAGCTACTGTCCCATGGCATTCCCATAATCTCTGATTGTGGCTACTTAGCAATACTGTCACCCTTCTTATTGTATTGCTGCTAGTGTCACACAACTGTGGTGCCTTGGCGGTACAAGGCCACACTTCCAGTTGGGCAGTACACCTCCAACATTCTCGCTGTGCTGCTCCCCCCCCCCCTTTTAATTTTTTTTAAAAAAAACATTTTGCAATTACATGAACTGTAGTGTCAAAAAAATCCCTTTTTCCAGCAAGAGAGGAGTAGGAGAGGAACACAATCTCAGTCTCTGAGGTCACTAGCACACTGTAACAGAAGCATCCAGACATCAGAGCACCAGGTAACTGCCAGGACTATGGAATGATCCGGGATTATTTCAGTTTTGCCTCTCAAATACCTGGGGTTGGTTTCATTGTGTGGTGGTGGTGGACTGGTGATGGATATCACACAATATTCTGTGATTGGGACCATCACCTGCTTCTATGCCAGGTCCTTACATCCATGTGACAAAGTCTTTAGATAGTGTATTGTCAAAGGCTTTCATGGCTGGAATCACTGGGTTGTTGTGGGTTTTCGGGCTATATGGCCATGTTCTAGATGCATTCTCTCCTGACATTTCGCCTGCATCTATGGTAAGCAAGGTTGTCTATTTTATCCCAGTCCTGAGAATTCATCTTCTGGATGATGTTGATATGGAGGTGCAACAGTTCCTTGTCTGTGTTTGCAAGTTTTTTGCGGATGGTGTGAATACTCTCCCATAAGAGGTTGTGTTCTAGGTGGTCATAGATCCGGTGAGCCTGTAGTGTTTTGAAAGTCCTTTTGGCTGCGAGAAATTGTGGGATGGTATCTGTGTCTCTGCAGTGTAGAAGGAAAGTCAGGGAGCAAAGTAGATGTGCTTTCCTGGTCCTTAGTTTTTTTCAATTTTCATGTGTCTTGGAACAGTTTCTCCCCATAGAGATGTTCAATGTATTGTCATGGCTTTCATGGCTGGAATCACTGGGTTGTTGTAGGTTTTTTTCGGGCTATATGGCCATTTTCTAGAGGCATTCTCTCCTAACGTTTTGCCTGCATCTATGGCAAGCAACTATTTTTAGATATGGCAAGCAACTATCTTTAGAGGCTATCTTTAGATAGTCTCCAGCCATTCACCACATCAGTGAATTATCATATGTTTAATGTAGCTAGTACCTGACAATTGTAGAAAAACGTATTAAATACAGACTAATGGACTCATCGGATGGGGTAAATTTGGCAGAATCCCTTCCCTTTTGTCATGGCTCCCATCCCACAATACACAGCTACTTCCGGTGAGGCTCTCTGGTAAAAGCGAAGGTGAACTGGTACATGCTACTGCTGCAGCAACATGGTAGGTTTCCCATGTTCAATTGAGATAAACTGGGGGGAGGGGGGAGCCATGTGGCCAATGCTTCTCTGGTGGGATGGGGCCACAAGTGAGTCGGGTAATGTGGGGCATGCAGTGAAGGGTTCCTCCCACACCCCAGGAGGCACCACCAGATTCATCACAATGCCTAGTGATTCTGGTGGCCCATCTGATAAAGTCAATGGAAAACTGAACATTACTTTTTTTTTTTTTTGCTGAGGAGAAAATGCCAGTTTATATAACCTGCTGTTGTGTGACAAATGTTCAGTAACCCTAGCTTGAGAGTTTCATATCTCATTTATGAATCAAAATACATCCTAAGGGAGACAATGGACAAAATTAATCAACAAAGTATTTTCCACTTTTTAAGGGCAGAGATCCCAAAATATGAAGTGTTAGTAAATCTCCCATTTAAATAATGGGATGAAACCTGCACTTGGAGAGATAAGGGATATGAGCATCCACAAACGCATTGGGGAATCTGCCCAGTAAACTAAAAATGTTTGTTTTCTTGTGGAAAGAACAAGAGTGGCAAAATTTTATGTCTTGCTGGGACTTCTAAATCTGAGATTGGCTTGCGGGCTTATATTTTCAAAATTAATCAGCTTGCTATTCAAAAGCACACCTGTTGCTAGTTCGAACTGTGGGAAAACAACACAGCAAAATGATGCCCAGAAGAAAGATATTGTTGAAAAATGAGGAACAAAGTCATGTGTGAGAGTGTGTGTACTATATATATATATATATATATATATATACATACATACATGTATATGTGTGGTGGGGAGGATGGAGGCACCTTGACACTATCAATAGCAGAAAGGCAGTCTTCTACAAAAAAAATATGCTTGCAGTTAGCGAGGCTTCATTCGCCTTCTCTATCGCTATCTCCAAAACACTGTTATATGCTTTTTAAAAATATCACTCCTGAAGGAAAAATTCATATTTGCTAAAACAACACACACACCATTGAAAACATTATACTAGCTAATTAGGATTCAAATGTTATTTCTCTTCTGCCCCTCTGTCAGACTCAGTGAAGGATTAAGTTGTGCGCCTTTTGTTTTGTTTATTACTTCTAATGACTTTCTCATTATCATTTCACTGTGAAACATAAACGATGGTTATAGGAGAAAATCATATTATTTGGATGACTTTATTAAATTAGAGCGCAAATCTGTGTATATTTCTAGCTCAGGATAAATGTCTGAAACTCCTGGAAGCCAAAAATCATTTTCAAATGGAGCTGCTTGAGGCAGCTTAGGAATCTGCAGTTAAATTAGGCTTCAGGCACAAACGGAAGAAGGATGGAAGTCAATTTGGTCGCTATATGCATAAAACAGCAACAGCTCAGCAGACAAAATGTCAACTAAATGTATGCGGAGTTCCAATGAAACTGTGCTTTAAATTTGACCCCCAAATTCAAGTGACATCATAATTGCACTATGATTGTTAAGAGGTTTTTGCACATTTGAAAGTTTAATTCCTTCAAGTCCCACCATTTTCAGCACTCCATGAGAAAGGATCCTTTGTTTCATGCCCATAAAGCAGTAAACACAAAGGTAAGTCCAGTCGCTTGGTGTAGGACAACTCAGTATTGTGATTATCTGAAAGAGTCACTGGCTGTACTATCAAGTGAGCTTGCTTTGTATTTGTTTTTAAATCCCTGCATATTATTCTTCAAAGCTTTACTGAACAACCTAACAAGGTAACTGTGAGAAGAAAGTGGGAAGGAGAGGGGCCTGTAAGGTGCCATAAACTTAATAGAAGAAAGATAGGAAATGAATGTCAAAATAAACAATAGCTCTCAGTGGTGGAGTCTCCTTCTTTGGAGGCTTTTAAACAGAGGCTGGATGGACATCTGTTGGGGGTGCTTTGAATGCGCTTTTCCTGTTTCTTGGATTGGACTGGATGGCCCACGTGGTCTCTTCAAACTCTATGATTCTATGTTTCTACCAATGGAAAAGCTGACCAATTTCTGGTAGACTTCTAAACACTAGTGGGTGGCACAAATTCTGGCAAGGACAACTGAGCCAAAAAAAACTTAGTATAATCCGAAGTTTTGCTGGTTTCACACATATATATGAAAACACAGCATCACAACAGTATTTCTTCCATAGTAAGACACCATGAATTGTAAGATGCACCCTAATTTCAGTACCTGTTCTGGTACAGCCGCACCAGGAGCTCCAGCTTATCTTGCTATTTGTTGATTGCTGCATGTATTTTAAAGTTTTATGCCTTTGCAGTTAGATGGCTTTCCTTACTTTGCAGTTATTGGGTCAATTGCTTGTCAATTATCATTAGGTTCCCTGGTCCTGCCCCCTTTTTGGGCTCTGGAAGGGAAGTGAGCCATTTTGTTAGTTAGTCTCAGCCAGGTTAGCTTTTGTATAGGATGTGTGTAACTTCCCCTGTACAAAGGCTTCAAGCTTTAAGAATTTTCAGGGTTATTTATTTATTTATTTATTTATTTGGTACACTTGTATACCGCTAATATCTCAGCCTGTGCGGCGACTCATTGCGGTTTACAACATATTTAAAAATACAATATTCACTTTAAAAATATAAGATAAATTATAAAAATACATACATATACATACATAGTATTGGGCCACCAATACAGACCGGAACATCTCATAGTTAAAGTCGTAATCCAATTCGTTATCCTTGATTGCTAGTCCATGATCAAAACATCATCACATCGGAGTTAGTTGAAAACTTGCTCGAACATCCAAGTTTTCAGTTTTTTCCGAAATGCCATTAGCGAGGTGGCTGATCTTATTTCAGGTTACAGAAGGGAAAGAAATCCAGAGGAGAACAGCTTTAAGAGACTCCTAAGGAACTCCATGGAAGCATTCCTTCAGCTTTGGGAATTTGCAGGAAACAGCCCTAAAGAGTAAAGAACTCCAGCTGGAGAATATCCACTGCCTTGCTGGTAGGTCCACTCGGCGTCCGAGAAGCAGTTCGGCCCGGTAGCGGAGCCCAGACCAGTGAAGGTTGGATTTCAGTCAGCCTGGGAGAAGTTAAAAAGGGTTTTTTTCCTTTAAAGAAGAAGTTACTGAAGATAGTTGCCTGTCTTTCGTGGGCAAGTTTAGGAATTCACCAGTTCCCTAGAAGCTTGGAATTATTTGCTTTACTTTGCTAAAGATAAGAGAAGTTCCTGTTTGATTGTTCATTAATAAAAGACTTTGCTGTATTTCTCAAGCCATCTGAAGATTGTGGAAACCTCTGAGAACTTCTCCTTAGGTCCCTGGCTTCCTGCTGGGCAAAGGTTACACATCCTATTTTTAAAGCCAATCAACTACAGGCCCAGCGGCGACAGAACAGTACCAACAACAACAAATGTACATAACAGACACCTGTGATCCCAATGACTTCATCATATGGCCACCAGATTCGACACACATTATGGTGAATCTGGCAGTGCTTGTTGGGGGCACGGGAACCTGTTGCCCTATGCCCTGTATCACCCAGCTCACTTGTTCCCCCATTCTACAGGGTGAAGTGTTGGCTGCCTGGCTTTCCCCCACTGATTCAATAAAACATGAGAAGCTTCCCGTGTTGCTGTTGTGGTGGCATGCGCCAGTTTGTCTTTACTCTTGAAATGGAGCCCCACTGGAACTAGATCTATGTTGTGAGATAGGAGCTGGCAAAAGTAAAGACGAACCAGCACATTCTGCTGAAAAGTATCCCATCTGATGTGATCCTAAGATACACCCCATTTTTAGAGATATTTATACAGGGAAAAGGTGTTTTGGAAACAAGGAAATACAGTAATTGTTCTGATGACCAGGTTCTTTTCTATATTTTGACTGACACCTCTACAAATAGAATCCAGTAGAGAAACAGTCTTTCTGATACCTTGAATTTTATTACACGTTTGGGTGCTCTTTTCAAAGCTCCCTCTCACTTCATTTCCACCTTTTAAACCTCATTTCCACTTTCTAAACTTGTTGCTGCATACAGATCAAAATTTGCACCTTTCTTACACGTTCTCTCAACTGCCTCAATATGATCTAGATTGTTCCTCTGTTATCCCACTGTTTCAGCTGCTTTTAAAATGTCCTGGATTCTCTCCCACCCTCTATTTTGTCCTTATCTTCCTTCAATTGCTGGAAACTGCATTCAAAGTTCAAAGTAGCTTGTATTCAGTTAGCACAGCATGGGGAAATCTTGCTTGTTCCTGTAAGTTTAGGAAAAAGCAAACTGCTGCACCTTTTCATAGCTTGTCTGTTTTTCTCCATTAATTTTGCCAGATTGACTCCAGTGTGGCATGGCCATACATGTCTTGGTTTTCATCTGTAATATGCCAGAGGGTAAGGAGGACCCATTCTTTGTCCCCAAAACAAGCAAGGAGGCATAGCCATGTTAAAATAACTGGGGCGGCATACAGGGAGCATACAACTCCCATGTTACCCCAGCTCCACTGGCTGCCAATTGGCTACGGGCACAATTCAAAGTGCTGGCTTTGGCCTATAAAGCCCTAAACGGCCCCGGTCCAAATTACCTGTCTGAACGCATCTCCCCCTTTGAACCATCACGGAGATTAAGATCCTCTGTGGAGGCCCTGCTTTCCATCCCACCATTGTCACAGGGGGCAATTGGTGGGGATGAGAGACAGGGCCTTCTCAGTGATTGCTCCCCAGCTATGGAACTCCCTTCCTGGTAAGATCAGGTTGCCCCCCTCTCTCCTGTCCTTCAAAAGGATGGTAAAAACTTGGCTGTGAGGCCAAGCTTTCGGGACAGGGCAATGAAGTGGCAATGGGAAAGATGACAGGGCCAATTGGATTTGATGCAGATGGCTAGGATGGTTTTAAATGATGTATTTTAATATTTTGTTAATTTTTTTAAATGCTTATTTATTGTATCCAGGCACTGAATGTTTGCCGTGTATATGCTGTGCTCCGCTTTGAGTCCCCTTCGGGGTGAGAAGGGCGGAATATAAATGTTTTAAATAATAAATAAATAAATAAAACAAAAGCCTGTGATACAATCCAGCATGCAGGTGTGTCTACATAAATGCCAGTCAAAATTGTGCCTGAAATGAGGATGACAATCATGTAGACTACATGCTCCAGCTAGAGATGTGTATTCATTTTTAAATGAATAAAACACAATGCAAATGCTTCCTATTGAAACCGTAAAAGGAATGGGGGAAATCAATGAAATTCCATTTTGGTTGTTTTTCTATTCCTTTTCATTGAGTTGAATGACTTTGCATTTGAGATACTTGTTTGTATTAAATATACTGCCTGTGGAGTTCACAGGTTTCTGGGAGGTGGGGAAGAGAGAAGACAGAGAAACTGACAGCTCTGAAAGCTCAGTTAATTTAGATAAACATTAAGTATTACTTTTCTATGAAAACAGGGCCCCTTTGTCCAATCTGTCTGAAATTTGGCAGGGATGATGCAGGAGGGACGTAGTAGAATGCCTACAGATGTCCTGAAAACACCAAAATTAGAGCCAGCAGAAGACTGGCTGGTTATTTTATGGAAGAAATGAAATGGCAAAATGAAAGTATTTGGGGGGGGGGGGGGACTACAACAAAAGAATGCACTTAAAATTAAAGATGTTAAACTACTGAAACAATGACTTTCCTTTCCAACTCCATCTCTCTCTCTCTCTTGTATTAAATATTATTATTATTATTATTATTATTATTATTATTATTATTTGTATTACTGATATACACAACAACTGTAGAGCACAAGTAATATACTGAGAAAAATTCAATGACAGTTGTAAGGAACACTTGAAGAAAAAGTGGGAGACAAATTGAAAACAGAATGAGGGCTTTCTATAGTCATTAATAAAAGCATATTATAATTTTTGAGGGCAAACTCAATGCAAGAAGCATTGGAACAGCTTCATATAAAAAAACATTTAAAACACTGCCTTCAGATTTTAGGAGCAAACCTAATGGTAACAATACACAAGCATACAAGTAAGCTGATCACCCGAATAATGGAATTCACTTTAAAATCGCCACTGTCGCATCAGCAAACAAGGGGGAGAAATGACAAATTCTTCACTTTGAAAATCAAGCTGTACAGAGAAATAAAGACAAAATGACAAAAATAAAAAAATTAAATCACAAATACATTAAAAGAATAGGCCTCCCATGTAAAATGAATTAGGAAGTACCTTGATGAAAAAAGGAAATCACGTTTAGTGTTCCAAATTTTTTTTTAAAAGAGTCATTAAAGCAGCCCTATCATTAGAAGGAAAGTCTTATGTTTTGCCTGGAGCAGGGGAAAACTTTAATCCCATGATAAGAATTATATACCTATATTATAGAATTTCGAGATAATAGAGCTTATGACCTCAGAGAAGTAATTAGCAAATGGAGTGATGACAGAATGTCTTTGTCTCTTACCGATGTCAATAAAAGATGTCATTGCTAAGAGCACGATCTTCCTCCTGCTTTATACTTGAGGCATTGAAGCAGGGGCGGCTCAACCCATTACACAAAGTAAGCATTTGCAGTATAGTTGATTTTGTCCAGGGGTGCACTTGAGGCGCTCTTGGGGGGAAATAGACCTTGACATATGAGAGTTGTAGTTACTGGGATGTATAGTTCACCTACAATCAAAGAGCATTCTGAACTCCACCAATGATGGAATTGGACCAAATAGGGCACACAGAACTCCCACGACCAACAGAAAATATGTATCAGTGATTGGTTGGGGGGGGGGGGGTGCCAAAATACTGTTTGCTTACCGTTGAAAATTGCCTAGGGCCGCCTCTACTTTGAAGTAACCACCAACTGAATGAAAAAGTGCTGGTGACTTTCTACCACTGTGCTACAGAGAATGTCCTAATCTACTGCATTGGCACGTGGTTTGGTAATTGTACAGTGGCAGACAGGAAGGTGCTCCAAGGGTTCACCCCTTCTGCAGAGAGAATCATTGGTTGCCCTGCTCCTCTCCTTGGAAGAACATTATAGGTCCCGCAGTCTTAAGAATACTCAAGAGCATTCTTGTGGATTCAGCTCACCCAGCATATTCTTAGTTTTTTAAAAAATAATTATTGCCATCTGGCAGATGGTACAGGGTGACAAAGACAAGAACAAACAGACTGAGAGATAGCTTTTATCCTAGAGCTGTGTCTATGTTGAACTCCATGTTTTTGCATTGATGTGGCATTGGGGGCTGTGTGGTGCTGGTAGAGGAATGGAAGGGTGGGTTTGTTGTTTCGTGGCATGTGCTGGAGAATAAATTTAATTTCATTGTGCAAAAAGCACAATGACAATAAAGCTATTCTATTTCTATTTTTATAAACTCAAAAACTCATTGTTAAAAAATTGCATCTAGCAATTAATAGCTATTGGGGAGGATGGAAAGAGATTTCAGGCAATCCAATGCAATGCATGCTCATATTTAACTCAAGGCTTTCACCATGATAGTCTTTCATTTTATGGCATTGTAAGGGAACCAAGTGATAAGAAGACATATTCTTGTGATCATATAACTTGAACAGATGCCTCTTTTCTCAGCCTACTTCCCAGGCGAGGGAGACCTTCCGAAATTTGACCAGAACCTAGAAGAATTCTGGACTTAAGTTAGAGATATTGTCAGAAAAGAATGGAAAAAGACCTTATGTAGAGCCAAAAAAGGCCTCAATGGATGATAAATTAAACTAAGGACAGAAGAGGGGCAATCCGTCCACGAACCCACACGTTCACTCCGGTCATCTGGAGAGGCCCTGCTCGTGATCCCGCCCGCGTCGCAAGCGCGCTTGGTGGGGACTCGAGACAGGGCCTTTTCTGTGGTGGCCCCCCGACTCTGGAACGCCCTCCCAAAAGATCTTAGACAGGCCCCTTCGCTGGCAGTCTTCAGAAAGAATTTGAAGACCTGGCTGTTCCGATGTGCCTTTTCAGATTAGGAACCTCCAATACCAGGTCCTAGAAGCACTTTAGTAGAACTAAGATCACTGCACACCGCACACTGCACCTACTTTATAATCCTACATACCTCCTGCCACATCAGCACTTTTAATCTTGTACCCATTTCTCTGGCCTGGCCCAGTTTTATAGTGTCTTGATGTCTTGATGTACTGTTATTGTTGTTGTTTATTTTGCTTAACTGTTTTTAATTTGTTCTAGATATTGTATTGCTGTATTATGTTTTTGAGGCCTTGGCCTATGTAAACCGCATCGAGTCCTCCAGGAGATGCTAGCAGGGTACAAATAAAGTTATAATAATATAATAATAATAAGAGAAAAGGTGACAGAAACTGAGTTAGAACTGTCCAACTATATATTTCAAATACACCATTAACCCTTCACACAAAGAGTGTTTAAATAAAAAGTGCTTTTTGTAAAACAAAAAATTCATGAGTTATTAAAAAAGTCATACAAACACTCTTGGAGTGTGGGTAGCAGTGAGAAACGTTTGAATGTTTTTAGTTGTTTATGTCAGTACAATATAAGGGGGGTAAAGGGGGGTAAATTACATCCCTAGGTGGTTATAATAATAATAAGCCTTTATTTATACCCCGCTACCATCTCCCAAAGGGCTTGGTGCGGCTTACAAGAGGCCGAGCCCAAGTACATCAGTAAAAACAACAACAACAGCAATACAGACAATAAATAAACTCATAAACAAAGCAATAAACAGTAACAATAACACCATGCATTAAAAACCTATGGCAGGGCCAAATGTAATAATTAAAATTTTAAAAAATGCTGGGCATGACCAGGTGACATATAACTAGGATAGGTATTTGGAGAGAGATGGAGCGAGCAGACAATCCTAGATCATTAGTAAAGTGCGATTAGGGACATGTTGCTTAGGATTTCCTTATTCTGGGAAGGCATACTGGAACAACCATGTTTTCAGGCTCCTCTTAAAGACTGCCAGAGTTGGGGCATGCCTAATGTCCTTGGGGAGCGAGTTCCAGAGTTGAGGGGGCACCACTGAGAAGGTTATCACTTTCAAAGTTTTTACTGTCCTTGCATAATCAACAACAATTTTTATTGATTAGCCAGTTGGCCTTATCAAAAACAGACAGTGCAAACACAACATACAACATATGTCTGGTCCTATTAAAATAGAACACAAATATATAGGAATTTATCAACTTAAAACCAATGTAGTTTAGCCATAGATATATGCATCAACTTGAATAATCAAAATAGCAAATAAACAACCCAGGCAGTTAACACAATTGCTTATGGTCATCTCCTCCTTCTTTGCAGACCATGGTCAGTTCCTTGGTCTACTGAGGATAATGCAGCAAACTGAAACACAACAAGAATGCAAATGAAAGATAACTTGTTTAAAATATAATGCAACATTACTGAATTTGTTCATGTCATTTGGGAGTTTTGGATCAGTGAGAAATTTAATAAAATTCAAGGCAGCATGCTGTGACATGTTGGCAAGACATCTTGAAGACAATAATATCTAATCCATCACTATCTGAATTCCATAGTTCAGGCAGTACAAGCGATGGAAGTGTCTAAAACACTGTCTGGTCAACTGCTGATGAATGATTCCCAGTTCTTAGGGTCCAAGGATGTGAACAAGGTGCATAATGAAATCTAAATAGCTTCCTGTTTACTCACACTTTTCCCCTTGCCACTTATTTCTATAGGGAAAGGGATGACTATCACCAGATGAATTAAGAAAAAGATGAATTGCTTTTTACAAAAGAGAGTGGTCAATAATGATTTTGGGAGGAGGAGTTATTGACATCCAAAAGATCTCAACCTTTATAAACCAGTGTCTGACATTCCCATATTAGTCAAGGTATCCAAGTAAGTGGGGGCCATAGGGACAGATATTGTTGAACAAAAATAATTTTCTAGATCCATCCCAGCCAAAGCTTTGGTCTGGTTTATCCAATGAAACTGCTTTGATTTACCAAAACTTTTTCCCTTTCAGGTTGTTTTTAGAGGATTGCCATTATCACTACCAGAAGAATGTAGAAAGGGGTAAAATCCTGTTTACAAGAGAGAATGCTGTGTGTGCTATTGATCTCTAAAGGTTCTGCTTACCGTTTCCAGAAGACTTTTTTTTTGCAGAAGTTGGTTTAAAACTTCTGCCACTTTTAACTAATTGTTTTATTGTGTTTTTTAATGTTTTCCAGGCATTTTGTGCATATGGTAGCTATTAGCTACAGTGTGGTTAAGAAATGTTATAAGTAAATAAGGTCATAACATATTGGAAGGGCTTATAAATAGATCTTGAAATCTTTAGTGAAAATGGCCTGTATAGATATTAATTAAGATTAATGTATAAGAAAGCACCAATGAAGATAAAAATCAATGAAGATTAATATGTGAGAAAACTCCAATGAAGGCCATATTTTTTTCTTAGCATGACTTACTTCCAAAAGCCGTGTTTTGGATCAAAAAAATGTTCAAGCAAAACTTCCTCCACTAATACACATAACAGAGATCTCTTTTGTATAAAATGTCATTTCCCTCAAATATTGGATGTATACTGCTTTGTTATTGTTTTCTGCTTTAACTCTTTTATTTGCTATGTATTGTATTGTTGTATTGTGTTGGGCTCCGGCCTGTTGTAAGCCGCATCGAATCCCTTGGGAGATGCTAGCAGGGTACAAATAAAGTTATAATATAATAATAATAATAATAATAATAATAATAGTCATGTTTTCATCAACCGAAAGGACTATTGTGATATATATATCAATAGCAAGCAAGCAAGCAAGCAAAGTTTATTGAATAGTCTATTGACCGCATCAACATTAAAAACAAAAACAGAAATGTGCACAAACAGACAACAATCACCATCCCAAGACCCCACAACAGCGAACCAACACACATTCAAACCTGATTAGGTTAAAAGATAACTAAAAATATCATCATTAAAATGTCAAGATAAAATTTCATACCAATAGCAATACCAATTCAACAGCTTAGGATAACATGTTAAGTGTCAAACAATGTGTCAGTCAGCTTATCTATCATCTTCATCTTCTCAAAATGGCAGTTCCCTATAGGTTCCATCACTCTAGCACTTTATATATTTGTGGACAGAAACTATAGCACCTGTCAAAATAAACACAGCACACACACACACTGCTTTTGAAAATGTGGCTTTCAAACAGGCTTTAAAAACATTACACTGCTTCAGAATAGAGAAACTTCTGGGGTACTACACTTTCTTGCTAACTATAATTTAAATAAGCCACACTTCCTAGCTTTTCAATATCTTGTGAAATAGTAGACAGCTGGAAATTGAAGGAATCTTTGTTGTAAGTGTAATTCTTTGTTGTAGGTTTACTGTTATTTCTGTGCATTATCTTGTATTATTTTGATGTGTTTGTATTCATTTGAGCCATTGGATGTTTGCCTTCTTCTTCTTCTTCTTCTTCTTCTTCTTCTTCTTCTTCTTCTTCTTATTATTATTATTATTATTAATTATCTCTGACTCATAAGCATAAAGAGTGAGAGTAAATGCACAAGTACAATATTGATAATGGCTTGTTCTTGTAGCAGGAAACTAACTTCTTGTTACACCGGCATGCAGTAAGCAAGCTAGCGATCTACCACTCCAATAGGTAACACACAGCACTACAATCTTCATTTTAATTTAAAATTAATTTAAATTATTTCAGATGTATATATTTAATAACCCCCCCCCATGAGTCCCGTGAATAGAAAACATTATCCTTTCAATAGAAAAGGCTACAGAGAATCTACATAACTATTGAAGAATATGAATACTTTGCAATATGAAGAAAAATTTAAACTCTGATTTTAAGAATCTAAAAGGCAGAAGCAAAATTGTACTAATGGGCCCACTTAGTAAGATATTTTCAAACAACTTCATGACAGTAACAGCTGTTATACAATGGAATCTATTGGCTTTTAAGATGGGATGGGGTCTCCTTCACCAGACATCTTCAAATTGAGACTGGACAGCTATTCACTGCTGATGAAATTGAGAAGGAGGTTGGATTTGATGGTTCATAAGCCCTTTCCATGGCTCTGACTCTCATTGCACTTGTTAATACTATGACAAGAACATGTTTAAAAAGGAAAAATATATATTTGATATTCATCCTTAAACACGATGGAGTAAATATCTGACCGATACCCAGGGAAACATAAACACAAAGGTTGCAGACCAGAATGTTGAACATATAGCTCCAGACATTGTTTGGCTGCAGCTTCCATGAGCCCTAACCATTGCCTCTGCTGCTTAAAGTTAATGGGAGTTTCAATCCACTGATATCTGGAGGACCACTCCTGATGCTTACTGCCTCAACGCAGACAAACAAAGTTGTTCAGAATTTTGTAGTTAAAGGATTTTGAACAATATGGGTAAAGGCAGGCAACTTCAGAGAGGAAGGGATCATATTTTGTCTTCTCTCCTGCTCTGCAATTGGGGAAAAGCATAAAATATGGGAGGAAATAAAATATGAGATGATAGTGTGGTACATGTCAAAGATGAAATAATGGTCAGTTCATCTTTTTTTTTCCAAAGAAGAAATATAGTAGAGTCTCATTTATCCAACATAAACGGGCCGGCAGAACATTGGATAAGCGAAAATGTTGGATAATAAGGAGGGATTAAGGAAAAGCCTATTAAACATCAAATTACATTATTGTCGAAGGCTTTCATGGCTGGAATCACTGGGTTCTTGTAGGTTTTTCGGGCTATATCACCATGTTCTAGAAGCATTATGTCCTGATGTTTCGGATGCATCTATGGCAAACATCCTCAGAGGTTGTGAGGTCACAACCTCTGACCTCACAACCTCTGAGGATGCTTGCCATAGATGCAGATGCAAATGAAACATCAGGAGATAATGCTTCTAGAACATGGCTTTCAATTGTGTTATTGCTTTCAACTGTGTTGTTATTTGTTTTACCTGATGTTTTAATTGGTTAAAGTGTTTTACATGTGTGTTTTAATTGTAATCTTGGGTGTGTACCTTGTAACCTGCCCCAAGTCCCCTAGAGGAGATGGTTGGCGGGGTATAAAAATAAAGTTATTATTTCTGCCTTCCATGGTATATTTATCTTCAAGATCTTTTGTAATTCTTTTTGTACTTCCTTCCAGTATACTTTGGCTTTGTTGCAGGTCAACCACATGTGGAAATATGACCCCTCTTTTTCTTTACACTTCCAGCAACTTGTGCTTGTATTATTGTAGCTTTTCCCTATTTTTTTCGGGGTCATATACCATCAGTATGCTGTCTTCACCCAATTTTCCTTTAGATCTATCGCATAACTGTATTTTATTTTTTTTCCTCCAGATTTCCTCCCATTCTTCTTGTTTAATATTTCTTCTGATGTTTTCGTTCCATCTTTTTCTATAATTCTCTCCTTTTTTGGACTCTAATTTCCATTCTAGCAGTTTTTTGTATATTTTTGTTATTAAATTCTTGTCCCCATTTTTGCTAGGAATACATGATTTAGAAATTGAGAAAAATACAGATAAACTCCTGTTCTTAGTGACAACAGCAGCAAGGATATGCTATGCCAAAAGATGGAAGCAGACTGAAACACCAGATGAAAATGAAAGATAATGGAGATAAAGAATATGGATAGGCTCACCTTTCTAATTGCAAAGAGTAAAGGAATAAATATGCAAGAAACAAATTGGGAAAAAGTTATGGAATACTTCAATCAAAGAGAGAAAAGGATTTTGATCTAGTAAGGAAAGGAATAAATAAAAGGAGAAAGAGTTTGAGAGAAGAGGAAGAGAACAAGAGGGGAGGAAGAGGAAAGAAGAAAATAAACTAGACCACTGGAAGACATCAGGAAGTCAAAAAAATGTTTTATATCCTTATTTTTTCAAACTTCTTTCTTTCTTTCTTTCTTTTTCTTCTTTTTTCTTCTTTTTGCCATCTTTTTCCTCCTTTCTTCTCTTCTTCTCGTCTCTCCTCTCTTTTTTCCTTTCTTTTTTTTCTATGTTATTTTTTTCTATAGACATTTTAACTGTAATTTTAATATTTAATAAAGATGATTAAAAAATAAAGTTATTATTATAATATTATTATTATGGCCATATAGCCTGAAATATCTACAAGAACCCAAATTACATTATGATTTTACAAATTAAGCACCAAAACATCATGTTTTACAACAAACTGACAGAAAAAGCTGTTCAATACACGGTAATGTTATGTAGTAATTACTCTATTTATGAATTTAGCACCAAAACATTGCAATGTATTGAAACAGCTGTGGATCCTGGCAGGAGACAGACTGCGGTGAATAATACAGAACATTGGATGAGCGAAGGTTAGATAAGCGAGACTCTGCTGTAAGATTTCCATAGATTTGAGATATTTTCTACATAGCTGTTGCAGATTTTGCCTTCCCTCTTCATCCTGACACAGCTTTTCTGCTTCCTACAAACGAACACAGTTTGGGAGGGGTGTAAGCATCACTCACAGAAGCATGGACAGAGGTTTATTAAGTATCCTGCAGTTAATCCCAGTTTAATTGAGAGTGCACCAAGAGGAAAATAATTTCTGTAGAAGAGTGTGGCAGAAATGACAACAAACCAACCATACCTTCTTGCACATTCTACCCTACTGCTCAAAGTAAATGGAAACCCTACGATCGGGCAGAGAAATATTGATTAAATAATCAACTACACCAATCCATATTTCACACTACATGAATTTTTTTTCAAAATGTATTTAGAACAAAGTTAATTCCATGTGCAAATTGTCTCCTTTGACAGAATTACAAGCCTAATTGAGCACAGAAACCAATATTCCATCTGCACAAATTGAGGACAGCCTTTTTGCTTTTTAAATTTTTTTATCCTGAACTGCTTTCTACTGAATTCCTCTGATTTTTGTGTCAGTACCTAGCTCATCCTTCCTTCCATAATGAGGGAAAGTAGCCCAGTTGCTGTGAAGAGCAGGTTTGTCGTGAGCAAGTGGAATCCTCTAGAAAGAAAGCCTGTGGAGGAGAGATAAGACACATCTTCTCCACACACTGGAGTTTAGAGAAGGAATGAACACAAATATTAATGAGACACATTTAACACTGTCTACACAGCAATCAGTAACACTAGGCAATGTGCATCATTGCACAAGACCCTTGCAAGTCCTTGATGAGCCTCAAGACCAGAACTGATGGATCTTTTATGCACGCTCTCCTCAGGCAAGTGGCATGAACTTTAATAGTACAACTTCATTGGCTGTAATATATTATTGGTTCCACTGAAAACAAGAAAGCAGGCTACCACACACTCTTATGACTTGAGACAATTCCTAGTTGGTTTTTGTTCAACCTTGTTTACTGTTTAATAGCAATCAAATAAAACCTGTCCACATGTACAGAGCTGCTCATGTAGAAAAGGATGGTGCATTTGAAAAGAATCAGATTTGTGTTGTTGCTCATTCGTTCAGTCGTTTCTGATTCTTCATGACCTCATGGACCAGCCCCCACCAGGGCTCCCTGTTGGCCGTCACCACCCCCAGCTCCTTCAGAGTCAAGCCAGTCACTTCAAGGATGCCATCCATCCATCTTGCCCTTGGTCGGCCCCTCTTCCTTTTTCCTCAGCATAATTGTCTTATCAGATTTGTACCAATCATAAAAAGTAAAAGGGAAAGCGGTATAATGACATAGTACAAAGCTCTAGAAACAATACATAGTTTTTACATAAAACAATCTTGGAAATAGAAATAGGAAATTTAGATAAAAGCTCAGAGCAGAGCATTACAAAGCTCATATGTGCACAGATAGTATCACAATGGGATTTTTTTAAATGACATTCTTGCCAAAGCCTTTATGACCAGTCAACATCTCTTGAGAAATTCAGTTCTGCTTTGTTAAGCACTAGTTCTCTAACTAAAACACAATTTCATAATATCCTAGACACTACATGAAACTATACAAAAAAGAGAGAAAAAAGAAAAATAGACATTAAACTACCAGAGCAACTAGCTACAATCAATTACAACCAAAACACAGTTCTATCTGGGACAATTATCTTGGTAGGCAGGTATGTAAAATAAAACAGTTGCTAGGCACTATCCAGCTGCACACAGAATACTGTAAGTCACATTTCTATCTCTCTTCCTTTCCTCCCTCTTGTCCAGCTGCCATACGGACTTTCATCAGGATTCCCAGGCTGTGTTTGAGGGAGCTTCAATCACTCCTATCGCACCGACTGCAGGAAGAGAATGGCTTTCAGCTCAATTACCCTTCACATTCCAATTCCATAACGCTCCGATGAGGCTTTTTAACCAAAAACAAAAAAAGCATGTCTGCTGCAGCCTGGCTTGAAGCGCGAACGTGCAGAATAGACATGACTAGTAGACCTTGCTGATTTCTCTGGCTTAGCGATTTATACCCTATCTTTACACAACTTGCCTCAGTTTCTCCAACCTTCCTCTTCATTCCCTATCATTATCCTATAGCTGATTTTTGCAAAAGGAGATAAACAATAAGCTATCCTTCCATGTACAACTGATTATCTCTTTGCCATTTCATGTCACCCTTTTTCAAGCATCTTTTTTGTTAAAAATGTACCATACAAGCTCATATCTATGAAATATTTCATAGCCAGTTCAGAGCAAAAATACTCTGGTTTTCCCTGTGTTAAGGACTGGCTGTCCCTGGATTTTGTCTGGATATTCAGGAGTTTCTTCTGGTCCACTTTAGATTTTAGGGCAAACATAGCAAGGCTTATATTTCAGCAATAGAGTCCTAAGGAATGTAAAACCTTAAGCATGTCAACTTGGTCATAAGCCCTGATGGAATCCTTATGGTTATCAATGCATGGTTGACAAAATTGGAATGGACATGAAGTACCCTTCCAACAATGTATGCTCATCACAAACAAACTTTTCGTCTTTTCAATAGACACATTCTAGAAATATTGAAAAAAATACCTAGAAAGTCTAAACTACTTTAGTTGACCAGGTATAGCTTCATAATCCTATTATATCCTACAGTTGCTTTCTCTGTCTCACTATCAAGTAGACTCTAATATTTGTGGCCAAGAGGAAGGCGCGTCAAGCCAACCCTGACCGCCTTCCATCTGGAAACCAATGCCCTCACTGCGGGAGAAAATGCAGATCAAGAATTGGGCTCCACAGTCACCTACAGACCCACCAACAGAACCTTGGAGGACCATCATCCTTGGACTATGAAGGATCGCCTAAGATGAAGAAGAAAACGTAAGAATATTTTTTGTGTGCAGTGTCAGGCCAGTATCCAGGTTTATACCTGCTGGATTCCACTGCTTCGGCCACAACTGCCGTTTTTCCCTTTTTGTAGCCCCTGAACACCCCCCCAAAAAAAGCTTTTTGTGGGCCTGGGAAGTGAAACATTGTCTTTGTTCCATATAAGGAAGTAGTAGAAGGAAGAAATAGAAGAAATGTGGCACTAGATATTGCACATCATTATTATTTAATCATCTCTTCTGCAAATTTTAAAACCCAAATCTTGAACTTTAATCAGTATTACACTGAAAGTGGGGACTTCCTTGGGTGATGTAGAATGTTATTCCATCATGGCTTTCTCACCCATAGAATTGTTCATTTTTGTCTTTACTGTTGATATGGTCAGTGGACTAATCAATAAACTTTGTTGTTCAGTTGGTGCTACTGCTAAAGATGTGGAGGGTGACATGGTAAGGGGATGAAAAAATCCTCATTTTGTCCATAGAAGAAATAATAACAACAACAACAACAACAACAACTTTATTTGTATCCCACCCTATCTCAGGGTGGTTTCTAACACAACAGGCAAACATTCAATGCCTATATAAAATGAAAACCATAAAAATTTAAACAAAGAACAATACTAAACATTATACACTAAATTAAAATAAGCAGTTATATTAAATAATAGCCATTAAAGGCCAGCCAAGGTAGAGTGTCATATGAGCTCAATTTCCATTTCGATTAATCTATATTCTGAGATTTATCCCACCTCCTCATTATATGCTTCGGACCATTCAAAAGTTTAAAGTTGTTTCTTAAAGAACAGTAAGGAGGAGGCCATTTTGCTCTCCTTAGGGAGGGCATTCCACAGGCAGGAGGCAACCACCAAGAAGCCCCCCTCTCTCATTTCCACCACCCATGCCCAAGCATGGGTGGTGGATGGGGAGCAGGGCCTCCGCTGATCATGGGGCTCAGACAGGCTTGTACAAGGAGATGCAGTTTGTTAGATAGTCAAGGCCCAAACCATTTAGGGCTTTAAAGGTAATTGCCAGCGCTCTGTATTTAGCCCAGAAGCAAATTGGCAGCCAGTGGAGCTGCCTCAATATGGGAGTGGTTCTTTCCCTGTGCGGAGCCTTGGTTAAAAGTCTGGCTGCAGATCTCTGTACCAGTTGAAACTTCCAAACTATCTTCAAAGTGTGTTGCAGTAATTGAAACAGGATGTGACTAAGGCATGGACTAACATCTGGCTTTCAAGATACAGGTGCAGCTGGCACACAAGTTTCAATTGTGCAGAGGTGCTCCTTGCGACCACTGACAGCTGAGGCTCCAGGGTCAGCTATGAGTCCAGGATCACCCCCAAGTTGTGAACTTGTGTCTTTAGGAGGAGTGTAACCCCATGCAGTATAGGCTGTATCCCTATACCCCGATCTGCCTTCCAACTGACCAGGAGAATGTTTGTCTTGTCAGGTTTCGATTTCAATTTCTTAGCCCTCATACAGTCCATACTAATGACAGGCACCAGTTTAGGGTCAGAACTGCATTCTTGGCTTTTGGTGGAAAGGAGTAAAGAGTTGGGGTTTGTGACACCAAACTCCAAATCTCAGGATGATCTCACTTAGTGGTTTCATGTGAATATTGAACAACATGGGAGACATGATAGAACCCCATGGGTCCCCACTGGCCACTGGAGCTGAACAGGAGTCCCCCAGCACCACCTTCTGTCTGATCCCCCAGAAAGGAATGGAACTACTGTAAAATAGTGCCTCCTAGACCTATTTCGGGGAGATGACTGAAAAGGATACCATTGTCAATGGTATCGAACACTGCTGAGAGGTTCAGATCATCTACCAAGGTGACCAATGCCATCTCTGTCCCATAGCCAGGTCTGAAACCAGACAGAAATGGATCTAAATCCATTTCATCCAAGAAACTTTGGTGCTGGGAGGAAATGGATCAAATCTTTCCCATTATGTTTAGCTGGACTGAAATCTGTTATTCCTACACTAGTCTTTCTCACATTTTCTTTTTCTTGGAATATCTATCTCAAGATCTTCAAGAGAGTTTGTTATATCTCTCCCAAAAGTGATAGCCATACAATGCACAAAAATGCAGATGGACAAAGTAGACCTGGAAATTTGTTGGCTTAGATATTTATAAACTCACTTGCCTCAGTTTCTCCTTCAACCTTATTTCATTCTAAGTGTAAAACATATCAATGTAAATATAAAAATAATTTTAATGTCATCTGATCAGATATTTGAAAAGATGTAATCACCACTACACTATCTAACATAGGGTGCACTTAACAGTGTAGGATTGAGATTATGAGGCTATTTCACATGCTGTTAATACAAAAGAGAATATGCAACAGAGAGAATCAGTTCTGATTACTTGGAAATATACATCAATATCACATTGAAAAAATGCACACATGTAAAAGAATGTGCAAAGCAGCCCCCAAATACTGGCAAATATCAAAGAGATGTGACTTGTGTTTCTAGAACTGATAAACATAACAGTAACAAAATGAGATAGTCAATCAAGGCAGCTAGAAGTGTGTATTTATAAACCTGATTTACTCAGAAAATAATGATTCTGATATCAATGGCACAGACCTAGGAGATTATTCATATTAATACATCTTGTTGAAATTTCTTGAAGTACAAAGCTATTATGACAATGAGGACAGAACCTCCCTTGAAGAAAGATATAGGTTTTGACTTCAACTACCGTGATTTAGAAGAAAACATATATACATCTCAGAGTTCCCTTTACCCCTAAATTATCATAGATGTTAAGACTCTACCTGGAACATGTGCTCTGATTATGGTAAAATCTCCCTATAGGCAGGGCTAAACTTGTGAAACTATCTGAACAAGGGCATGAAATTTCTCATTCCAAATGACAGACGCTGTCTCAACATATCAAGACAGTCTGCCTGAAAACTACAAGCATGTGTCAGGGTTCTCACCTCCAGCATCAGACAAAGAGTGCTTTGCTTTTTGTCAAGGTTTCTGTAATTTGCACAAAAATACCTCTGCACTAAATGTACCATTTTCTCTCTTTGTGAAGCAAAGCACCTGCACATAGCAAGCACAGAAGGACTAAGCAATCAATCAAAATGATGCACATAATCTATCTGATGCTTTCAGTTCACAAAAGTTCATGCAGCAAGATAGCAGTTATTATAGTTTAGTTACACAAATTCTTCAATTTACCCCAAAATCATTCTTCCCAGTTAAAAGCCTCTCAAGACCATGGGAAAATATCTCACTCTTCTTGCTCAATAATTAGCGAGGAACCAAATGGGGTAGTGCCTTGATTTTTAACATCTGTTTCCATAGGATATTAAAAGGGAGCATACAACTCCTCTGTTACACCATCTCCACTGGTTGCCGATCTGCTACTGAGCACAATTCAAAGTGCTGGTTATAACCTTTAAAGCTCTAAACAGTTCTGGCCCGAACATATCTTCTACTACGAATCATTATGAAGTTTAAGATCATCTGGATAGGTCCTGCTCTTGATCCCACTGCCATCGCAAACGCAATTGGTGGAGATGACAGGGCCTTCTCAGCAATGGCTCCCCGTCTGTGGAATTCCCTCCCCAAAGACATCAGGCTGGCCACCTCCCTCCTTTCCTTTAGAAGGAAACTCAAGACTTGGCTATGAGACCTTGCATTTGACCATTGAACAGTGGCTTGTATGAGCAACGACAACAAAACTTTATTTATATACCGCTCTATCTCCTTTGCTTATGAAGAAGACATAAGCAATTTCAAAGTGACAATGAATCAATCTGGACCCGGATTTTAATTGGTGTGTTTTAACAACTATTTATTTAATGTTTTGTTTTAATGAATTTGTTGATTGTTCTTATCTTTATGATGGCACCAAATGGTGTTTGCTGTGAGGCCTCCCTGAGTGCCCCCTCGGGGGTGAGAAGGGCGGGGTACAAGTATATGAAATAAATAAATAAATAAATAAATAAATAACCAGAACACAATTCATCAGGGAAATGTGTCCTTTAGTCATAACTAAGTCAGGATTGAAAACAATAAAAATTAAAAATGGATAAAAGCAATATCTTATGGGCTACATGATGCTTTCTAGATGGTATGATCCAGATCAAGAATCATGGGGATTTAATATACCTTTGATATTGATATATATGCTACAGGTTCATTCTATGGAATTTTAGAGTTTGAGCACTCTATGGTCCTTCAAAGGTTCTGGGACAGAAAACTGTCCCAAAACCCCTTCATACTGTAGCATGTTCTGCCACACAACCTGCTCCTAAATAGTGTGCCACTAGTGGTGAAACATAGTTCACTAGTTCAGAATAGTAGGAACAAAACTCCAGCATCTATAGTGTCAATATCTACAAACAGATTTGAAGATGTTCATAATAACCTGTTCATATTTCAGGAAATCAGTCAATCTATCAGTCAGTCAGTCAGTCAGTCAATAAAATAAGACTCCATTGACTTAATGAAACTAACAAAATGAAGTTCAACAGTGACAAATGCAAGATACTCCACTTTGGCAGGAAAAACGAAATGCAAAGATACAGAATGGGGGATGCCTGGCTCGAGAGCAGTACGTGTGAAAAAGATCTTGGAGTCCTCGTGGACAAGTTAAACATGAGCCAACAATGTGATGTGGCGGCAAAAAAAGCCAATGGGATTTTGGCCTGCATCAATAGGAGCATAGTGTCTAGATCTAGGGAAGTAATGCTACCCCTCTATTCTGTTTTGGTTAGACCACATCTGGAATATTGTGTCCAGTTCTGGGCACCACAATTCAAGAGAGATATTGACAAGCTGGAATGTGTCCAGAGGAGAGCGACTAAAATGATCAAGGGTCTGGAGAACAAGCCCTATGAGGAGCGGCTTAACGAGCTGGGCATGTTTAGCCTGAAGAAGAGAAGGCTGAGAGGGGATATGATAGCCATGTATAAATATGTGAGAGGAAGCCACAGGGAGGAGGGAGCAAGCTTGTTTTCTGCTTCCTTGGAGACTAGGACACAATGGAACAATGGCTTCAAACTACAAGAGAGGAGATTCCATCTGAACATGAGGAAGAACTTCCTGACTGTGAGAGCCATTCAGCAGTGGACTCTCTGCCCCGGAGTGTGGTGGAGGCTCCTTCCTTGGAAGCTTTTAAACAGAGTTTGGATGGCCATCTGTCAGGGGTGATTTGAATGCAATATTCCTGCTTCTTGGCAGGGGGTTGGACTGGATGGCCCATGAGGTCTCTTGATTCTATGATTCTATGATTCTAATATCAAAACAAAGCAAACTAAGCTAGTAAGTAGAATCTGTTAGCTCATTTCCCTTTCATTAACTGAGAAACAAGAGTCTAATTAATCAGAGGTTCAAATCAACCTCATCTGTGCCTTTTCATATGCAACTATAATTCAGCTGGAATAGTCCTGCAATGTATGTCAGGGTCACCCATAATTCTATTATATTCTTTAGAGATCCACATTGTCTACAGAGATCTTCACCAGCACCACGGGTTAAATGAGTTGATTTTCACTGTCCAGTTTTCACAACCATATAGATCAATTGGAAACATGATGCCATGGACCATCTTAACTTTAGCATTTAATGGTATATTTGTACACTTCGGGATCTTGTCTACTTCCTTCAGGTACTGGTCTTCTTCTGATTTATTGATTGCAGTCTCCATTTGATTAATGACTGAGTCAAGATATGGAAAATCTTGAAGCATTGCAATGTTTTCATCATCTGTTTTAAGATTATATCAATCATCTGCAGGCATTATTTTTGCTTTCTTAATGTTCACTTGTAAATCTGCCTTTGAACTTTCTTTGATTCCTTTTCTCTCTCACTTTCTCCTTGAGGAAGTCTACTTCATTTACAGAGTTCTTTAATTCTACCTTTGGCTTGAAGAATTTTATTTTCCCCACACAACAGCAGGGCCACATAGACAACATATATTCTTATTTGCTTTAGAACAATGTGTATTTTTCCTCCTATCCATTCACCCAAGACCATGCTGTGTAGGATGATTATTTTTTAATTTATACCTTGTTTTTCTTTCTTTCTTTCCTTTCTTTTTGCTGCAGTGTCCCTCCCTACCCTGTTGAAGTGTTGCTTCATGGAAATGACTGTAATCTCCAGTACACTTTAGACATTACTTCCACACCATTTGGAGTTTTCCGCCCCAGTAGTTTTTGTTGTGCCTCTCATTTCACAACTTGGGCATATGATTTAAAGAGCCTTGGTCTTGGATTTGCAGCTGAACCTGGACAAATGCTAGGATTCCCTGATCCAGGTAATATATAATTCCAGGAACTGGGGTAAGGGAGGAAGGAAAACCTGGAATGCAAGGGTGTGGGGTTACATTTGCAGAGAAGTATAAATCTCTCCTGGAAGCAGGAGAACAGGGAAGAATAATTTTTAAAATACTGGAAAATCCCAGGGTCAAGAATGTGATTGTCCAAGGCACATCTGTCTTGCAAGTTTACTTGCTTCTATCTGGAATATCTCTTAGTTGTACTGATTATACAGCACCTATCTCTATTGTATCTGTCTTAAAAGCACTTCATGCTGCAGATAATGGTTTAGCTATGCATTGTTCAGGTTCTGCCATCCTCTCCTGAGCCGGAAAAAAAGCAACTGATGACTATGCAACCCATACATCTATGATTCTCTGGGGAGAGCCTTCTCTCTGTCCCATTATCCATTCAAGTGTGTTTAGTGGGGACACAGTAGAGGGCCTTTTCGGTGGCCGCTCCCAGACTGTGGAATTACCTCCCAAAAGAGACCAGGAGGGCCTAATTTCTGCTGGCCTTCTGCAAGCAGGTCAAGACTTTCCTCTGCCAGCAGGTATTTGGAGTAGAATAAGGGGCATGCTACTGGGGAAGTGTGGGTGGGATTGAGAGTTTAAAGGCCCCTGCCAGTTTCACAGGCTCGTCTTGTAGGTACAAGGGAGACAGCCTTCTCCTCTGTGGCCCTCTGACTCTGGAACTCATTGCCCGGAGAGATTAGGAAAGTCCCTACCTTAGAAACCTTTAAAAAGAATATCAAACCTGGCTTTTCCATTGCACCTTTGGAGAGTAGTCAGACAACCTTACACTATTGCTCCCCTCAACGTTTTTGTCCCTGGAGTACACTCCCCCTCCCCCTTGTATAAAAGCTTGGGTTTTACAACCTCGTTTCTTTATGAACTCTCCCTTGCAAATAATCTGCTCCTTTTTATCTCACCCTGAGTTTTTAACATTTTATCTTGCACATGTGGCCTGCTCATTGTGATTGTGTTTGTGGATATTGTATTTATATATTGCTTATTGTTTTCATATGTGTTTATGTCTTTTTACTGTGTTGTTGCTTATGTTTTGGTTTTGGTTTTTATTTTATTGTAATTTGTTGTTCAGGCTTAGCCTCATGGAAGCTGCCCCGAGTCCCCATTGGGGGAGATGGTGGCAGGGTATAAATAAAGTTTATTATTATTATTATTATTATTATTATTATTATTATCATCATCATCATTATTATTTTAAGTGTATTTATTATATTTAACCTGTTTTTTACTTTAAACCAGACTGTATTATTTAATGGTTTTTACATTTTTGTATTATGCTTTTTAAATTGTGACCAAAGTGTGGGATTGTTAACTGCCTTGAGTTACCACTGGGAGAAAGGTGGGGTATAAAGTAAATAAGTAAGTAAATACAACTAGTCTATTGGCACAAATGACATTTCCCTCCTTCTGTTGAGTGATTTCAGCTATCACAAGAACTGCAGCTTCATAAGACTCTGGATTATATTAAGTGGAACTAATTCAGAAGGCCAAATCAGACACAGATGGAGGAAATAGGGAACCAGAGGTTTTTTTCTCACTGGACAGAGAAGATGTCAGTGGAGAAAGCACTGTGAAGTACTGATATACTGCAATTGTGAATACAGAGCATTTTTATTTCATTTGAAGGCTATTCAAGAAACCTGCACCAGCTCCTGGCTACTTGAAAAACAGCCTGGCTAGGATCTGTTTCCTGAGTGGCTCAGGACACCATTGGATGTCATTCCTGATTGGCTCTTCATATGGCAGGAAATTCAATAAACTGTCATTAGATCATTTGAAGTGTCAGCCCATTTAATGGTCCACCTCTGCCAGTAGACATTCTCAGAAGAATGTGGTGTAGCAATATGCAAAGAGCCATTGATAGGCTTAATAGTCTAGTTCCAGTGAACATAACAGGGTCAGTCCAATGTACACCATAGTAAGTTGGGGATGATGTCCATCTCAATAGGTGAAACTGGCTTAGGGCATGGGTGCTGGATCTTTCTCACAGATAGCCCCGATCTTATCAATGTGAGCAGGAAATGGACTCAGAGACTCTGATGTTAATTCATTGATTGTTTCCTCTCATGTGTTCCATTTCACTGCGAGACGATTATTGAAATGAAAGAAGGGGGTCTAGGTGTGTTGGAGCAGCATTCCAAAGGGTAATTCATGACAAAAAGTTATTATGAGGAAAGGGTGCGTGCACTTGCCAGGTCTGGCAAAGTGCATTCAGGATTTCATATATTCCATATATTTTATAATTTGGGGGTATTATTTCTTGCTATCGGCTCAATGCTTTTTTTTACAGACAGAGAAGAAATATATTGGATCTCAGCCAGGTTAGTTTGAAGAGGAATAGGACAAGTGAGAAGGGGAAAGTCTCCTCCATCTTTTCCTGATGCTTTAGATTCTAACTTGCTAGGTCTTCTGGCCAGTATAGCCATTGAATACTTTGACATCCCTCCTTTTCTATTCTTCCTTCTGCATACACTTTCCTCCCTTTTACCTGAATAGCAGGTTCTGCCTTGTTTTAGTATTCCTGTGAATGTTGGACATTCCTGTGAATGTTGGACATTCCTGTGAATGTTGGGTCGGAGGTTTAGCACAGCTGATAAATCATCAGCAATTATAAGACCTATCAACCAAAAGGTTGCAAGTTCGAAGCCCCAAGTTAGCATGAACTGCCAACTATTAGCCCAGCTCATTTTTTACCTAAGCAATTTCGAAAACAGCTTTAGCTGTGATTAGAGAAATTAGGTACCGCTAAAAGTGGGGGGAGGTGTTTTACGACACCATAAAGAAAGAAGATCAGAAAATGCTGGATGACCAAAAGGAAGGAGGAAGTCCTGACAGCTCTTCGTCAATCAGGATAAAGCAACAGCACCCCCTGGACCCGAGCCCAACCTTCCATGGCACCAAAAACAGCTGAAACAAACCACCTCCTTCTGTTCTGTCTGTCTGTGTATGGTCTATACAAAGCGGCATTGAATGTTTGCCATGTATATGTGCTGTGATCTGCCCTGACTCCCCTTCGGGGTGAGAAGGATGGAATATATATAAAGTGTTGTTATTGTTGTTATGGTGATGATGATGATGATGATGATTATTATTATTATTATTATTATTATCACCAGTTTTACACATATGTACCACTTATCTTCCAAGAGGCCAATCCTACAGAGGCTATTATAAATTTGTGTTATAATTTCTTTAATGCCTCTAGTTTTTGAAAACATATTATTAGGCTTAATAGTCAGTCCTTAAGAATCAGAGATTTATCACCCAAAATCATAAACAGGAGGAAAGTACATGAGGTATTGGATGAAGACAGTAAAGAGATGTCTACGTTTGCAGTATGGAGAATTCTCTTGATAAGTTTCCTTTTATTTAGGTCCTGAATTCATCCACTTTTTGATTTATATGCACTGAATGATAATGTGTATTGCCAGCACACTCTAATTTCCTCAGCACTTCAATGTAGTTTAAAACAAAAATGAACCTCTGTGTTGTACCTATCAAGAGAGTATAGAAATTGACCGATATTAAAGGATAGTTGCTTCTCTCAGGGACATTATACCCAGTGATTACTGATCAAATGATACCCTCTCAAGCACATTATCTTATCTACAAAAAGAAAAGGCTTTTTAAATAGACACAATGCTTCCATTTAAAGTTATTAAAAGGAAAGAACACCCTATTCTCACTGCTTGCCTTCTGCTTCTATTAGCTCGCACCAAGAAGTTGTGAAGTAATTAAAGGTTGCTAAAAGAATCAGTGGTTTGTTTTTTTTAAAAATAATGCCATCAGGTTTGGGAGATAGCAATCTTTGAAAAGACTCACTAAACAACCCATTGTGGATACCTCTTTACTGTCAAGCAGAAAATATACACATTGATTCTATTTTGCTTTGATTTTAATGACAGATTAATCTGTCAGATCTAGCTGAAGTAGGAATTAAATAAATACAACTCTAGTGATATTTCTGGTAACAATCAGTGTTGAAACACAAAACATCTATACTTCTTGACAATTTTCCAGAGGGAAATGTAATTTGCTGAAATGAAGATGTATTTCCTAACTTTATCCATCTCTTGTAACTTTCAGATTCATAAGTCCAGAAACATTATGTGCAATTTTACAGAGCAGTGCAAAGGCCCCCAATTTATTCCAGAGTTCAGATCCAGTGTGAAGTTTAGATCCAAATCTGTATCAGATTTACTCAGACCTGATCCACCCCAATTCAGATCCAGATCTTCACATCTTCCACTGAATTACATTGAGAAACCAATCTGAATAACTTTATTATTATTATTTTGCTTTTTCATAAAGTACATGCAATTTGGAAGCACTGGAGAAGAGAATAGCCCTGACACATTTCAGCCAAGTTGTGATTTTGCGATAACTACTCGTAACTTTTATTTTGATATGTTTAAATGTTTGCTGATTTGTTTTGCACTGTAGTTGCATCTGTAATTTAAGCGTACTACAATTTTGTCTTTCCTGAACTTTGTGTGTAACAGACACATATATATTATACACAGGTACAAGATAAAAAGTGAAGACAGAAGAGAAACAATACAGAAAAAACAGGTTGAAAACCTTAAAAATCTCAGGACAAAATGAGGCCGGGGGGGGGGGGGGGGGATGTAAGTGGATAGAAAATGAAGTACCTAGCCAGAAGGTTTTAATCAGATCTGTAAATAATCAAATCCTCAAAAGTCAAAACTTCAATTATGGAGGAAGGACTGTATTACCAAAATAAAAATAAGGCCAATGCATGCACCCTATCAAAGTGCAATACTCGTGTTAACCTGTGGATAAATCAGCTCAGCTCAGGTTTTGGGTGGTTGGGTTTTTGAATAAGGAATCATGGGATTTGTTTGGTAAGGCACCAGTACAATTAGGCAGAAAAAGCTAAAGACCTTGTAAAAACTTCAGCTTCCATGATTTCATAGCACTCAGCCATGGCAGTTAAAGAGGTGTTAAACTGCATTAATTCTACAGTGTGTGTGCACCTTTAGAAGAAATTTCGGCAGGGAATATTGTGGGGAGGATTAAAATTGGAGTTGATACAAGTCTACTTTTACTCCAGAATTCTACTAGTTAATACTGCTACATACCAAGACCAATACAAGGCCCAGTGTAATAATACTACTGTTGGCCAATGTGTTTATGAACTGACAAAATAACATACTAGAAGCTGGGTTGTTGTAGGTTTTTGGGGCTATATGGCCATGTTCTAGAGGCATTCTCTCCTGATGTTTCGCCTGCATCTATGGCAAGCATCCTCAGAGGTTGTGAGGTCTCAGATCAGGAGAGAATGCCTCTAGAACATGGCCATATAATCCGAAAAAAACCTACAACAACCCAGTGATTCCCACCATGAAAGCCTTCAACAATACATACTACAAGTTCTTCACTTGACCTGGATTGCATCTATTCCAAAAACACCTCCGAAGCTGGTGTCTGCTCCTCATCAGGCAGATTACCAATGGACTAAAGGAAAAAATATGTACCCTTCAGATATTAACAATATTCCTTCTAATGGGACTGATAAGAACTGGACTCCACCAACATCTGGAGGGCCACACATTCACCACTTTAAAGAAATCAGAAATCAGATATAATTATTCTGAAATATAAGTTAGAGGCAGTGTAACTCAAAATACCTGAAATTAGAACTTCAGAAATAAAATTATTTTTTAAGGGTGCAATAAAGAAGTCCATGTATTTGAGAAAGTACTGCTAGATTCATTGCTGATAGCTCTGAAGTGCATATGTTAATGCAGGTAACAGAGGGACTGTTTTATGAGAACATTTGTGACACACAACCACAGCTGGTAATCGTCAAGGCCAGTGATATTGAGTATGCAAAGTGAGATGTCCACCTCCAGCAACAGATTTGTGGTGTCATGAAAAGGCAGCAGATTGTTAGTTGTTTAATTTCTTATTTTACTGCCAGGAATGGGAAGAGGTTCTTGTGGAATTTTCTATCTTGTATGCCAAACTAACTTGGCTACCTTTGGGTATTATGCACACTGACATAGAAAAAAACAACAACTTGCTCTTCTGCTTTGGGCAAAAATGTATCTTGGTCTGGTCCTGACAGTTGCTGTTAATAGATTGCGCCAACTCTCTTGGGCAGAAGAGTTGAAAAGAAGAAAGCAGATGGGTGTTCAGTAAGCTTATGCTTAGTTTTACAGCTTGACTCTTTGAAGTGCACTAGAAATAAATAAAACAAATAAATCAAGGTGGCCAATTGCAACATTCACACTTGCCACAAGTAGACAAGAGTTCTTTCTCCCACCCTGGATATATAAACCATACTTGTCTAGTTTCTAACAGACCTCACAACCTCTGAGGATGCCTGCCATAGATGTGGGAGAAATGTCAGGAGATAATGTCTCTGGAACGTGGCCATACAACCCAGAAAACTCACACTAACCCAGTGATTCCAGCCATGATAGCCTTCGACAACACATAAAACAAAATAATCTCCCCATGGTAATAACTAGACTTTACCATGTACAGGTATTGGTGATGAAAGATCACATTTTCTTCCTCTGAAGCTCAGATTCTGAAATTCTAAAATTATGATCTTCCTTCACCTCCTGACTGACCTGCTTGCAAAATTAATGATGGCTGTCTAATTGCACCCGCTGCTAGTGTCCACTTCTTATGAATGATCCCTGTGATGAAGCTTTTTCCACATAAATATTTTCAGCAAGCAAATGACATTTTTTTTTCAGGCATGAGTGATTGCTGCATGCCTTTGAATACAAACCATGTTACCAAGAATCTGATGATCAGCTGTTGCAATGAAGTTGAACATGAATATTTAAGAATGAAGTTGGGAAGAGTTTTTTAAACTCTTTAAAGGGTTTCTTTAAAACTTATCAAACACTGGTCTTCTCTGCAAGCATGTTGTTGACTGTTCCAACCATCTATTTCATATGTGCTCCCTGTAAGAATGCAAGGCATATGTCTTACCTTACAAACACATGCTTTATATTGCTATGCAAACAGAGAAGTGCCAACTGGCTGCAGCTCTGTATTGAGCAACACTTGGGAAAAAGCAAAGTGACTTGAACATAAGAGGAAAGAAAGAAAGCCTTCTTGCCTCTAGCTGAACCAATTTCCAGATCAACCCTCCCACATTTCTTCATCAGCCACTGCATGAAATAAATATCTGTCTCACTTTCTCCTCTGCTCATTCTCCTTTCCTTATTACTGAGAATGCTATGCATTCATCCACTAAAAGGCCTTTGTGCAACAGGTCTCCAGAAACTTTTCTTAGCCCACCAGAAGCAGAGGGAGGAGTGGAACTCTTCCTTGGATCCCTCCCCTTCATGCACAGTCATGTGCCCCTTTCCTGCTTGTTCCACAGCCACCACTATGACCCAGTAAGTATCACTCTGAGTCCCCCTCAGGGGTTGAGAGGGGGGGGGGGGTAGAAATGTTGGAAATAAATAATGGCTCGCAGTCACCCACCAACAACTCCCACCTATCACACAGATCTGCTTCTTAAACGGTGGGTCCCAATCACAAATGTGGTCCCCTTAGTTCAATGTGGTCACCTAAGCTCAATGTTGGGGTCATGAAATTAAAATTTGCAAAAGTAAAACATTTTTGAACACTACCCATTTACAAAAATCTGTTAGTAACACCATGCAGTGTTTACAGTGGACTCTGCAGAAAATGATTCAGATGTACTCCGCAAAAACGAAAGTCAGCCTGATTAGCAAGCCTTTAAAGTGCTGATTTATTATCAGTAAATGCTTGATTTTATACCTATTTTTATACCTGTATAGCCAGGGTCACCTAAAAAATTCTCATGTGCAAAGAGGTCATAAGTGGAAAAAGTTTAAAAAGCCCTGTTCTAGATAACAGAAGTAGGGTACACAGAGCACAAACTCACTCTCACCAGCCCTATATATGAGATGTCTTGTGTGAAAGCAGGAACAGATTGATTATTAAAATTATGAAATTCTAATACACACAAGCATATATCATTTACTGGATATGAAAAGAGAGCATTCAGCATTGTCCAACAAAAGCACACCTACAGAAAGTCTTTCCTGTGCTTGTCCAATTTAAAGGGTCTTTATTTCAAGGTGCATGGAAGAAAGGAAAAGAGGGAGAAATGGCCTACAAGTATTCAAGTGAATCAGTAATGTGGCTGGACTGCAAGTTAAGCACTCATTGCAACTGCTTCATATTCATTACATCAGGCTCCCGTAGCCACCGCAATAGAATTATATTGGCCTCCAAAGACTCCGAGGGGTAGATCAGCTGGGAAACTGATATAATTATGAACATTATCACCATTAAAACAAAATAATAATTTTAATTACAATGTGGGCCTTCAAGCCCTTTCCCTGCCAGCCTGTTTCCACGACAAGAGAAATGCAATCTGCTGGGTCTATAAGGGAAACAGAGAATTTGGCAAGAGATGGGAGGGGGGGCGAAATAAATAAGGGGTGGCAACAGGAGGCCAGGATAGCTAGCGGCTCTCATGTCAGTGACACGGTGAGTACACCCTAGGGTTTAGCCCTCATTTTAACAGAGCTTTCCAAGGTGCTGAACCTATTTTGCAGACAGGATTCAGCAGCTCCTTTAAAGTTAGAGCCAAAATTCAACACAGATTTACCACTCCCACAAATAGACACCAATAGCTGCCAACAACGGAAGGAGGAAAAGGAGAGATGATTCAACATCAGAATGAACTAAGTGGATCAAGCCACATCCTACAAAGTGAAACCTGACTACAACATACTTCAAGTTCATTCTGAATACTATATTTTGGGACATTAGTCTAACTACAGATCTCAGGACCTAAACATCTAACCAGAATAGCTTTTGGATCTTTCTCCATGCTCAGCTGATGTGAAGTCATAGAGGACTTGAAGGTTTACCTTTTCCAAATTGTCCAATAAAAGTACTGCATATGCTTTAGTATATATTAAAAATATTCCTCAGCAAATTGACCCCAATAACCTGGGTTGACTTATCTGTAGGTCAATATACTGGTAAGTAATACAATATAAGTACTACTATTTTAAAAAGAGCATTTCTCCTTTCTGTGTCGAGTATTGAAAGACAAGAGCTTAATCTGTCCTGGGAGAACCTAAAAGAAGCCCTAACACCCTTTATTCTCTGCTATGATACCACTTTTTACATTTTTGAATATCTGAATATGGAAGTGGTGGCAGCAACAACAGCTCTTTGATGTTTCCCACAAAGATGCACTAAGAAAGAAGAAGGGGTGCTTCTTTTAGATTCTTCCAGGATGGGCAAAGCTCTCACACTTTGCCACTCTACTCAGAGATTAAGGTGGTTCCTTTTTTATTCAGAGTTAATACTGAACTTCCACTTTTAACAAAACAAAATGGAATCATCTCCTTCTCTATGTATAGTAGCAAAAGACCTTTTTCAAGACCCAGATGGACAAATCATCATCATCATATTTAATTACTTATTAATTGCCCTCCATCCGAGAATGCTCTAGGCGATTTACAGCTAAATTGTAAAAGATAAAATACATACATACAGAATTTAAAAATGAACAGGGATCAAATGCTCTAATAAAAAGCCAGGTCTTAAGTGTTAGAGTAAAAGGTCCTAATTCACGCATGGCTCTCATATAGGGCGGCAAGGAATTCCATAAGGCAGGGGCAGAAATAGAAAAAGCCCTGCGTCTGGTACTTTCCAAGTGCACTTCTGTAGGACCTGGTATATAGAGTAAATTGCGTTGGGCTGGTCGTTGCGACCTCCAATGATGGGAGAAGGAGAGGCGGTCCCTAAGGTACGATGGACCCTGGCCGTAAAGAATTTTAAAGGTCAGAACTAACATCTTATACAGGCCACGGTACTCAGTTGGAAGCCAATGTAAATGTTGCAGCACTGGTGTTATATGGCATTTCATGGGCGTTCTTGTGAGTAACCTGGCTGCCGCATTCTGAACAATACGGAGCTTTCGGGTCGTAGACATTGGAAGGCCAACATACAGGGCGTTGCAATAGCCCAGCCTAGACATGACCATGGCATGGATGACAGTTGCCAGAGCCTCGTCAGATAGGTAGGGTGCCAGTTGCCTCACTTGTCAAAGATGGATAAAGGCCTGTTTGCTGGCAGCAGTGACCTGAGCTTCCACTGTCAGCTGCGAATCCAGGACGACACCTAAGCTCTTAACAGTGGTCGATGGAGATAGGGCGGCACCATCGAAGGTGGGTAACGGATGAGTCAGACCTGCCGGGCGGCCATGCGAGAGAATCTCAGTCTTCGCCAGGTTCACCTTCAGTCTGCTAGCACATAGCCAAATGACTGGTCAGGGATGGCTGATCTCTTCAGGTGATATTGTCATTTTCCTCTTTCTGTAGAATGACCCTCAACCTTTCCTTAGTCATATCAAAATACAAAATTTTGGCCCCCAAACTTACCCTTCATTTATGCATGAGGTTGACCCATAAACAAATATAATACAGTATACCTAACACCATAACCCTGTTTTTGATTTTTGCTACTATCTATCTTTAACAAGGGTTTCATCATACAATCTTCAGTTCTCATACAATCTCTCAGATTCAGCTAAGAAGACCTCAGGGCTTAATGTTTAAACTGCTTTTGAGAGGAGGGAGCTGTCCAAGGCAGCATATTCCACTGTTGAACAGCTCTGACCATATGAAAGTTCCTCCTAATGTTTTAGGTGAAATGTCTTCTCATGCAGTTTGAATCCACTGCACTGTGTTCTGCTCTCCAAGCAGCAGAAAACAAGCTTGCCACTTCCTCAATGTGACATCCTTTCACATATTTAAACATGGCTATCATGTCCCCTCTTAACCTTCTTTTCCCCAGGTTAAACATATCAGCTCCTTAAGCTGCTCCTCATAGAGCTTGGCTTCCAGACTTTTATCCTTTTGGTCACCCTTCTCTAGACAGGTTCCAGCTTGTTAATATTCTTCTGGAATTGAGATACCCAGAATGAGGCATCAGAATGAAGTTATCCAGATGAGGTCTGGCCAAAGCAGAATAGGATGAGTGCCGAGCATACTGGTCCTAGCTCACATGCAGTTATTTTACAATTTTAAAATAGGAATATATAACTTGACATTATATATTGAATAAAGTGTGTAGCCTACTTACGGATTCAATGTTTGAGGAGACCTATGCCACACTTTACTCATACCCCTCTTTAAGTATGATATATGATATTCAAAGAAGGGTGAGAGTAAGGTGTGCTCAATATTTGTTTACATGGTAAGAAATAGGATTCCTCAACATTGTGAACCCTTGAAAGCTAAACTAAATGCTACATTAAATAGTCAATGAACTGCACAGCTAGTGTGTTAAAACATGCAAGGAAAGGGAAAGTGACTAACTGGAAAAAGAACAACAAATTTACTATTGCTGAAGCAGCATTTGGAGCTCTCTCCTGACAGAGGAAAGATGTAAAGCAAGACTGATCATGGGTCTGATCCAGATTTTTGTGCCCAAAAACCCATAAAGTTTTGAAACATTATTTAGTGTGGTCGTCCTAGAAATGAAGAGAGTCTTCTCAGCATGAATACACTTTGTTTTCAAAAAGGAGAAGGCTGTAGAATCTTAACTTCATTTTTAAAGCATTTAATGAGAAGAACAAAAAAATTCACACCCTCAAAAAATACAGCTCATCACTAAATCTAAAAGCCAAGAAGACTCTGTGATGATTTATTAGCCTGCACTCAAAAGATCAATAGGGGGGTGGTTATAAATGCAGAAGAAAACTCCTGAAAACAGAACCACAGTGTAAATTAATATATCCTGTTCAGCTACAGGTATTTTGCTGAGACAGAGTGTAGCCATGGATGTCATTTCATAAGTGACTGGGGCATATAGTGGTACTTGCTTATTGGAAACATGATCAAGAGCGGAAACTAAAAATCTCAGATGGAGTCCCTGAATTTACTCCTTCTTAGTATAGATAACAACAGATGTAGTTGGTGTAAAGGAATGTAGAACTTGCTGCTATTCATATTTTAATTTATTTCATTGCTTCATTTAATTGTCTCCCATCTTTCTCCTATGGTTGAGATATGGGGCCAATTGTCCATTGAGAATTTTACTGATAAAAGACAACAGCAAACCAGAATTTTCCGATGGTTAGGAAGAGTTTTTAAAGTTCAAAATGCAAAACAAATGTGGTCAGGTCAATGATATTTTTGTCATTTTCTTGAGAAATGTGTACATCAAACTTAATATAATTATGTCAAATTACAGATTTTTAAAAGTTTCTAGTGCATAAGATTGCAAAGAAGAAATCATCCGGAGAGGCCCTGCTCACGATCCCACCTCCGTCGCAAGCGCGATTGGTGGGGACGAGGGACAGGGCCTTCTCGGTGGTGGTCCCTCGACTCTGGAACTCTCTCCCCGAGGACATCAGACAAGCCCCAATGTTGGCAGTCTTTAGGAAGAGCTTGAAGATGTGGCTGTTCCAGTGTGCCTTCCCAGAATAGGAAACTCCAAGCATCATGTCCCAATGCACTTTACCAGAGACTTAAGATTGTCTGCACACTGCACCTATTGCCAAACTCATCCATTTCACCTGGTCATGTCCAGCATTTTTTAAAAATTTGAATCATTACATTTGGCCCGGCCATAGTTTTTAATTGCGTCGTGGTGTTATTGTTTAATGTTTATTGCTATCATTTAATGTTTATTGCTTTGTTTTATGAGTTTATTTATTGTTGTATTTGTTATGTTGTTGTTTTGCTGATGTATTTGGCCTCGGCCTCTTGTAAGCCGTACCAAGTCCTTCGGGAGATGTTAGCGGGGTATAAATAAAGGATTATTATTATTATTATTATTATTATTATTATTATTATCTTCTCTTCCACAACTCTCTGGGGTGCACAGAAACTGTCAAAAGGCAACAACAGTCAGCATTGGCAAGAAGTACACTGCTGGTTTTGTAAAACAGATATTTTAGGCTAGCAAGTACAAGGATGCCCTGCATTCAAATGGTGAATTATATTCTCCTTGATTTTCTAAGCCGCCTTGCGTCTGAGCTAGGGAGCAAGACAAAATATAAATAAAGTGATGGATGGATGAAATTATTTCTCACATAATCTCCCAGAAAAATCCCTGTTCTTCTTTATCCTGCTGCTGCTGTTCTTACGGATGCTAGTGTTGTCAGAATTAGGTGAATTTGGAGGAGCAGGGGTGTTTGAGGGTTGGAAAAAAACCTCGAGTCAACTGTATGTGATTTCAGGTGTGCACTTTGTGTGCTTCTCCCCTCACCCCCACACACACCTCAGTTACAGGCAGACCCTGAGTTAAAAACATCCGACTTACAAATGACTTTCAAAACCATAGTTAAGAATGGGGCTGAGACAACAGGAAGTGAGAAGAATCTACCACCAGGAAGGGAATTTTCATAGGGAAAAGGTGTACTCACTGAAGCTTCCTCACCAATCCAATCCAATCATCACAGGGACAGAAAGTGAATCTTCAGAACAGGGTCACAGACAGCAAAAGAAACCCTTCCCTATGTTACCCAAAGCTAATAAATAGATGATATAGATAGATAGATAGATAGATAGATAGATAGATAGACAGATTTTTTTGGCTGGAGTTACATTTTAAAAATGTACTTTTTTGACTTATATACAAATTTAGCTTAAGATAAAACCTACAGAACCTATCTTGTTTGTAACTTGGGGACTGCCTGTACTTTACTCTCTCTTGACGATTCCTAGTTGTAACACTAGTATTTCGTGGAGCAGAGCTGTCTTTTTGCAAGCGCTGTCAATTTTACCTTATCATCCTATGAATTACATTTAAGGGAAATAATGTATTTATCATATTATCACAAATGCATTGCAACCAGAATGAATGAGAGTATCAATTTACATTAAACACACGCTTTATCTTGTAGATGACCAAAAATGATGCAAACAGGTTGTCTGGCAGATAGCTGGTTGACTCTGATAGGGTTATTTTATGCTGAAATAATACATGATATCTCAGCTACATTTAATGAAAGAAAGACATCTGAATCAGATTATATCAAATCTTGTCATGTCAAGCAATGCAAAATTACAAATAAATCAATTGTGCCTGCAAACACATATGTGTGCACAGAAGTAAACATAAAGGGATTTTTTTTAAAAAAAACTGTTTCTAAAAGACATGCAGGGATAGAGGATGGTCACTTGGTTATACTTCTTGCAATTTGAAATCTACGGGAAGCGGAATACTAAAATGCAGAGAGAAGGGATTATATCAAGAAGAAAGGCTAGCATGAGAGAAAAGCAGGCAAAGAAAGATAAACCCTGAAGGTCAGGATGGCAAGAACACAGGTGCCTGACTAACCCACTGGAACAGCCCTGTGGGGCACAGACACAGGCAAACACGTTGTAGCAAATTGGAAAGCCATAAAAGTCTATTACAGAAAATCAAACAGCAGCCAGGATGACAGCCATTAGCCTGAAATGAATACACGGGAACTTAATGAGGTCTGTCGAGGCCAGCTTGGTGAATTAAGTTGCCAATTCTAGTAGGACTCCCTCCCTACTTTTTTCACAGACTTGAAAGCACCACCGTTGCCTTGTTAGGGTTTGACAAGTGAGTTGTGCAAGACAAATGTGTAATTATTTGTAGAACAGGATTATGTGCATAAGAAAAGTGATCCTTTTCTTGCAAAGGGGCAGGCACACAAGCTCATCCTTTTTCCTTTGCTGAGAGTTCAGTGTCAGGTAACAAGGAGAGTTAAATAAAGTTCAGTAAGGACATGACTTTCTCGCACACAAGCTTGTATCAATACATCTCTAGACAGATTACAATCAGTGTAAAGTATTTAAAATGGGGCACTCAAAATAATTTAAACATGCTGAAAATTATACTACTTTGAATGTTTAAAAAATCTAAGTACAGGGTGAGGCAGCATAACTTCCTTTTTTAAAATGCACGCCATTCAGTCGGTTGGTCTCGTTCGAGAGGCAGGAATATAAAGTTTTGTCCTGACACAGTTCAGTCGCCATCATGCATTGGAACAGTGAGGAGCGTGCTTTTGCCATTGAGGCCTACTTTTCAAGCGGATTTCGAGTGGCCGGCCCACTCTCCAGATTTGGCCCCTTGTGATTTTTTTCTATGGGATTTTTTGAAATCCCATGTTTATGTGAACCGTCCAAGGACCCTACAATATTTGAAGACCAACATCCAGGAAGAAATTGCCAACATAACGCCTGCTATGCTGGCAAGAGTCATGACAAACACCAGAAATTGGTTTACTCAGTTTATGGAGAATGGGGGACGTCACCTACCTAATTTGATCTTCAAAACTACGTCAAACAAAACTTTAGGTATGCGCCTACATTATAAAAGAAAATCTGATTCATACAATGGGTGTTATTAAGTTTTGAAAAAAGGAAGTTATGCTGCCTCACCCTGTATTTTAAAGTCATTTACATGGTGGGCGGAAAATTCCAAAGAGGTCTGATATATACTGAATATGATGCTATGATATTATAGATACATAAATAATAAAGGAATTATTAAATATTGAAACCCCTTTAGGACTTTTTGCTCACTCTGTAGGAGTACAAGTTTGGTACAAAATCAATTAGGTTCTGAAGCTTTGAAAGCCAGATTAAATCTCTACGCTCAAATGAAACTAAAGTCAATGTCAATCACACTTACAAAGAGAGGGCATTCCACGACAAGGATGCTTCAACAGAGAAGGCTCCCTCCCATGTACTAGTAGGAAAAAGACACATGGTAAATCACTCTGAAGCGAATGCAGGACTATATAAGTAATTGGTTTAATCCAGCATAGCTTTCCTAGAAATGATATTGTGTCCATAATGCTCAACAGTCGTTAAAATGAGTGGCACGTGCACTGAAGAATCTAGTCCTAGGCATCTACACTGTCATATAATGAAGTTTGAATCTACACTATCCAAGGTACTGGAACTAATCCTCAAACTAGAGTCAAGCATGACCATCTCCACCATTTTTCCTCTCTCTATCTCAATCTCTGTATATATCTGGCTCAGGTTAACTCCTTGACTGACACCTATCCTTTAGGTCTCAGGTTCAATGTGCATTCTGGGTTTGAGTCCCATTGTTTTACTTTATTCCACTCAGCTTCTGATTATATAGTGTATTGATTCCCTCATCTTGGACTCTTTTCAAACTTACTAGCTTTCTGCCTTGTGCAGAACTGTTCACTTTCTTGGGATATATGCTTCACATTATTGATCCAATTATACCAAACACACAATCTGCTGGGCAAGCTCTTCTGTAGCATACAAGTGGTGTCCAAGCAGTGGTCACAAAAAATCCTCCTTCGTGAACTCAAACAGCACAGTGTCTGTGCCAGCCCAAAATAATTTGCATTCCCAAAACAAAGCCACTTGATAAAGCAGTGTTATGCATATTTTAAATCAGTATTTTAAGAGGCAAGTTTATTTCACATTCCACTTATTCACGCTGATCTTTTCCCGATGTTCCAGCTGCCAAACAACAGCAGTAAATTTGAATAGCCTTCCCCTACCGCTCTACCCTTTTGCTGGAAGTGCTGCAACTGAGAGGATTATTCATGTCAAAGCAAAACAAGAGGGAGGGGGGAATGCTCTCGGTGCCTACAAATATTACTAATTAGTAGTCTGTGCAAAGGCACATTTGCCATACAGCTGTCTGTTCCCCCATGTACTTCCCACCTCAGTCTGTCTCCTGCATATACATAAAGTATGTATAGAGAGGGGTAGGGTACAATGGGGTGGGAAAAACAGCATTATTTGACAACAGTTGTTATTAGCGTCACTAGGTATTGTTGTTGTTGTTGTTCCAACCTTGTCTGTCTTTCCACTTTCTTACCCTAATAATTATAACAGTATGTTAGAGAAAGCATGGCAGAAGTAAGGCCTAGGTGAGAAACAAATTCACACATGAATTATGGTCAAAGGGCCTACTCTCTAACATCAGGAAGAAGTAAACCAGCACATTTAAAAAGACTGATTTTATCTGCTGCACCTGTTTCTGTTTTTGCCCTGCAATTTACTTTTAGTTACTAGTTGATTTCCGCTGGCTTTTAAAGTCATTCCCAATTTTTGTAAGTTCCTGCCCAGCACTGTCAATACTGTGGGAATGTAAGATATCAAAACCCTATAGTTCATTATTAGGATTTGGAAACCAGTATCAATCTGCAAAACCAACTTGTGTGTTTGTCAGTTTATGGATATGACTTGGTTAAAAGACTCGGTTTCAATCTCCTTTTTTTCAAATATTTGTAGATACAAGTATGGTAATATAAATCCAAATAATGAAGCTTCACTTACATTTTCACTCAATATAATGCATCTTAATTACGTAACCTTACCAATCCCAATTCCACTCTTATCCACCCTTTGTCACTAACAGTTTTTCTCCCCCCACCCCACCACCACCTCCCCTTCAATCTCCTAAATTCAGAATGATGCTTCTTTATCTAGCACCCCATTTTGGCCTCCATCCAGACTATGGAATAGGACTCAAATCTGTTATAAATCAGGTATCAGAAGAAGAGATGTGTTTGCCTACTCTAAAGTCAATCACAAAGAACAACATCAGATAATTTTTATTATTTCAAAACAAATGGAATGTAGGTTGAATTCAGATTCCAAGCCACTATTACCACAAGCAGGCTAATAAAGAATGCTTACACTCATGGGAAAGGTAGAGCCAAGGATCAAAGTCTAATCACAGTAGGATGCCAAAGAGTCTGCTTATTAATGAACCATTTATAATGCAATAATTTGTACTCCCAAATTACTGAACGTGGCTCAATTTCACACTCTCCCTCCCCAATCTGTCTGTCTCTGTCTCTCTCTCCTACACAAACACGCTGAAAGAAAGACAAGCTTATTCAGTGCAAAAAGAATTGGGAGTTTGAATTCTTAGAAGAAGAAAGATTTAAAAGCAATCCTCTATCTGATTCATGTAACTAGAATTCAGGAAAGCAACATTATATCGCATCCATATCAGACTTGATATTAGGAGATCCATGGTCAGATCTCCTGCCTGCATTTCAAAAAGTCAAAGGAAGCCAAAGTAGACATTTCAGATTTGAGCTGAGGCACCTACTGAGTTTTCTCCAGGGTGCAAGTAGAGCCACTTGGTAGGAGCAGAACTGAAGGTTTTAAAACCTCACTTTCCACCTTGCAATGCTGATTTATATCTCCCTCCATCCCATGGATTTACTGTTTGATTGTTTTTAAGGGAGATTCAGTCAGAGATCTCCTGAATGACATTTAGTTTGGCTTGTAGTCCTAATCATGTGAGAAACATCACAGATTTTGTAAAGTTACACACAAGGTTATTGTTGAAAGATCCTAACATTATCATTAAAATGCCATCTCAGATTTATTCCAAGTGGCTCAGTATACATCAGGGCATGATTTAGTACTCTTTCACACTGCACAATAATCACTTTACAATTCCATTTTAATCACCATGGTCCTTCCCCATAGAATTTGGGATTTTCAGTGTAAGGAAGGACATCAAGATTTCTGTCAGAGAACTCTACTACCGTAACAAATTACAAGCCCAAGGATTCTATAAGTTTTTTTTTGTCGTGTCAGGAGCAAGTCGCTTCTGGTGTGAGAGAATTGGCCGTCTGCAAGGACATTGCCCAGGGGACCCCTGGATGATTTTGATGTTTTTATCATCTTTGTGGGAGGCTTCTCTCATGTCCCCGCATGAGGAGCTGGAGCTGATAGAGGGAGCTCATCCTCCTCTCCCCGGATTCGAACCTGCGACCTGTCAGTCTTCAGTCCTGCCGGCACAGGGGTTTAACCCACTGCGCCACCGGGGGCTCCTTATTCTATAAAATGCCTGCCAGTTAAAGTGGTAAAATTATGAACAGTAAGAGGATCTGAAGGCCTAGAAAATATGTCATAAACCTTGGAAAAATAATTTTCTTTTTTCAATTAAATAATAATTTTATAGCAAATAAGGTTTTTTTAAAAAAACAAAAAACAAATAAGGCTTTTAAAAACCTGTTTAAAATCAGTGGCCAGCATCATTCTAGTCTGTCAAACCCAAAACTGCCACAAGAAACAAAATCATGCAAATTTTGTACAGAATGGTTATGAGACCATTTTTAAAATCGCAATTTAAGAGTGGAATCCATGAGGAACAGGCATGGGATTTCATCCAAGCAAACTCAATTAGAATCCATTTTTCCAGTAAATATCATAAAATTGGAGACCAGGGAGTCCATGTTTTTAATTGAACCAAACCATTTGGAATGTAGTTATTAGTGACATGTATTCGGGTAAATGCTTGTCCTGTTTTGTTTCCGGGCTTTCATTGTGGGACCCAATCCATTTTCAGTAAGTCTCCCAAAATTGGGGGGGGGGGATGTTTTCATTTATTTTGTTTTGGGGCTGAAAATCAGCCCATTATGGTGGGGGGGGGGGCTTCCCACCCACTGGCTTCCCTTCCTGAGGTGTTCGGCTGCCTGGCAGTCATTGGCAGGCACATGCATGTGTGGGCACTGCACTTCTCTTCCTCCTCCTCGAGCCCACAATACCCTGCATTCACTCACAGGAGTCATGGCCGGGCAGCCCCACATCCGGACCTCAGCAAGCATGCTTTATCAGAGCTGAAGGAACCACCACCCCTCCCTCCTTTCCACTCAGAGAGTGTGGTGGGAGGCAGGGTGTGTGTATGGTGGGGTATGTGACTGGGCTGATGCTTGACTGTAGGCAGGCACTGACAGGCACACACAAACTTTCCAGGCATGCATGCATGCCCCATGCCACACCTACACTCTCCCTACAAAGAGAGTGTGTGTGTGCTAGGGAGCAGGCAGGACTGGAAAGCATGTGCATGCCTCTAAGTGCCTGCACATGCCACACCACACACACACCTACCTGCACACGCCACACCACATACACACCTGGCGGGGCACAGGGAGGCCTGGAAAGTGCATGTGCACCTGTCAGTGCCTGCCTGCAGCCGAGTGCCTGCACAGTCACAAACCCCACCACACACATGAACCTAGAAATGAGGGTGGGGCGGTGGTTCCTTCCACCCTGATGCTGAGGTCCAGATGTAGGGCTGCCCAACTGTGACTCACATGAGTGAATGCAGGGCATTCTGGGTGCGAGGGAGGGAGGAGGAGAATGAGAAGAAGCATGCAATATCAGCTCCACATAAAAGCAGGCTTTTGTGTTGAGCTGATTTTCATTTGGGAAGAGGGCTTCCTGTTTTGTTTTTCCAAATAAATGGAAGACATGAAAGAAATGGAAGAAACAGTAAGAATGAATTTTACGCACATGTCTAGTAGTTATACTTTGGATTACACACTCCTCTCAATTTATGCTCAGAGATTTTTACTCACCAATGTACCAAAATGCATAGAGAAATGTATATTGTACAAGAAAACAAATGCAGAGATTCATATTTTAAGATAAAATACATGAGAAGTGTGAACTTTATGACAGAGATGATCAACACACAGTCCACTGGTTTGGCCCAAAAAGCCTACCCTTGATTTATACATGAAATCAACTTATATAGGAGTATATACGTTAGATGTTCAACTGCATTCTTTAAAGTAGCAAATATTTACAAATTAGTAAAGAAATGAGACTTGGTTTATAAATGAATGCAAGAAAATCTGACATGGCTTCAAAGGCAGTGGAGGCATTCAAATTCTAAATACACAAATCATTCTGGCTCCTAAGTACTACATATAAATCTTAGCAGAAAAGGGGTGCTGGGATTCTCCAGGTGAGCGTTATCAAGACCCAGATCACACTTTTTACTAATTATTGATAGAAGACAAAAATGATATAAGAGATAGAAGGCTGTTACCTGAATATGCCCTCATTGGCCATTACTCAATTTTGATCTCAGAAATGACAGCCAAAACACTGTGCAGATCTTTTCTGCCCACATGAATTTTCCTTTACTTTCACAACAGCTGGTAAGACTATTCAATTTCAGATAATGGGAATGATTGTTTTTCTTAAGCTGTTTGGAAACAGGAACTCTACCAGGCAGAGGAGAAAAGAAGTGCCTACCTCAGGGATCCGGACACTGTACGGCTGATTGTGAAATCTTGGTGCATTGTCATTCACATCTCCTACTTGGATATTCACGGACCCTTTGATTACCTGTGATGCAAAGGAATATAATTTATTTAAGTTATCCTTGTTTTGGATATATTTCCCAATTATCATGGAGAAAAAAGACAGCAGAAATGTACACATATAATAGCTCAAATCCTAGTATTAAACCTGATTATAGTAGACCCACTCAATTAATAAGATTTACCTATGTGTTGACTCTACTTGGCCACTAATGTTTTTTATACAAATGAAAGCTAATGTTTTTTACACAAATGAAAATGGTGGTATTCAACCTGAGATATTTTCCTGCCTGCAACAGTACAGCAAATGGCACCATGCTCTGTGCTCTAAACAAACCTACTTATTACCCAAAGCTGAATAAATGATTTAGATACAAAAATCAGGAAATTGTAGAAGTATAATGATAATTCTTCACTCATGCTATTCAACAGTGGAACTCTGCCTCGGAGTGTGGTGGAAGCTCCTTCCTTGGAGGCTTTTAAACAGAAGCTGGATGACCATCTATTGGGTGTGCTTTGATTGTGCTTTTCCTGCATGGCAAGGGGTTGGACTAGAAGACTCATGTGGTCCCTTCCAACTATATTCTTCTATGATTTCATGATTTCTCCCATGCTGGCAAAATCAAATTTCGAAATGTTTCTTCCCACTGCTTGAAATTTATCAGTTTAAGTGCCTTTTCCCATAATTTCCCAGGAATTTGTTTTTATGTAAATCTTCCAGGAACAAAATAAGGTATTGTTGATTTTTTTGTGTTTTTGTTTTGTTTTGCTCTTCTGTAAGGATGGAAAACAGTGTGTCCCTGGATAATCTTTTTGTCGTATCTTATTTTCAATTACATGAAAAACCAATGGAGCTACATGTGCCAAGTTACCTTTTCTCATGAACAATGATATTTTTTTCTTTAAAAAAAGCATTTCCATTTTCTAGTTGTAGAAATCAAATAACTTCACTTGCTGTCCTCTTATCACACTCCATATCAGCTATCTAAAGCTACATTCTGCCTACCCATAATGCTGTCCCTGTCCACAATGCTGCCCCTGTTTAGATTACAGTAAAATAGTAGGCAAAACATACACACAGAAATCAGAACTATGCAGTTACTCAAAGTTTATAAATGTTCATGTAAATGGAGAGGAAGGGACAGATGGCTGTACTTCCACACCATTTCCTACCCTGCTATGCTTAAGCAAGCTTTGCCTTAAATATCTGCATATTCCCCTTACTGTGTCTCAAATCCGGGGCTCCTTCAGGAAGGATGTGGGACCATGACAGCTTTATTCTCTTCCCCAAAGAGCAAGGCATCCAGATCAGCACCGTTCTAAAACATGGAACAAATGTCACACTTACCCCTTGGCTGTCGCTGACAGAAAATTCAACTGTAAATTCTGACTTAGTCTGAAAGAAGAAGAAAAGGATATAATTAGAGATGGCACGATGGTAATCTGTTGATAGAAGGCTTTGGACTTGAGCCGAATATAATTACATGCTTTTGTGGCCTGGAAGAAGAGGAAGCCGCATCACAGGAATAACAGTGAAACCTCAATACAAGATTACAATTCTAGTGATAGTCTTAGAGAGGTATCAAGGGATTGCTGTGAATGAACTAATGGCAAGCTACTACTGAAACTTCTTCGCTGGCAGAGCAAAAGTTCTAAGAACAGGGCAAGAGTTCCATGAAAACCAAAGAGAGTGTGGATAAGAACCGTTCAGCTTTCTTAACTGCACAAACTCTATCCACAGAGTTTTATAGATTTGTATATATTAGTAATAGTATTTGCATTGAAAGTGATGGAAGAGCAACCAAAAGCTAGCATGCAGAAGACATTCCTGCAAATAAAGCAGCAAAATGTGTGTGTGTAAAAATAGTGAGTCTTGCACAAAAACCCCATATGCGCAAAAATCAACTCTGGAAATGCATGCAAGTTGTCATCCAAAACTATCATTTTGGAGAGAGAAAACACACCAGGAATGCATTTTTTTAAACCATAACATATTTTGTGTGAATACCAGCTCAAAACTGCAGAGAAATGTTTGTTTTCTCCACAGTATGGAGAAAACAGAATGTATTCATCCTCACATGCATTGACAAATTAATCAAAGATTTACATCTCAACTACAATTAGATTTTAAAAAAAGAGAAAATGATGAGAAGGAAAACTTCCAAAATATTTTTTTCACATAAAAATGGCTGATGGGAGAAGGTAGTGTGTGAGCTAAAGGGTTTATCTTAGTACAAATATACAGCTAACTGGTCTCATAATGTCTGGAACCAACAGCTCAAATGAAACAAATGTTTAGAATATAATGACTCTACGTTCCACCTCATAATTTAAAATCATCCAGGGAGGCTCTGCCCTCACTCCTGCCTACATTGCAGAGAACAACAACAACAACAGAAACAACAATAATAACAACAACAACACTTTATTTGTACCCCGCTACCATCTCCCCAAGGGAATCGGTGCGGCTTACATGAGGCCGAGCCCAAACACAACAATACAGGCAATAATCACAACAATATAAGCCATTAAAATAAAACATAAATGATAAACATATAACATTATCAATAAGACAACATACAGTTAAAACTGTGGGAAGGCCAAATGTAAAAATTAAAATTGGAATAGTGCTGAGGCATGGACGAAAAGGTGATAATATTATTCTCTGTGTCTTCTCTCAATTTCTTGATGGTGCCAAAATAGAGTCCCATGGAGTCCATCGTATGATACAGGGTAACTTCCGGCAGGACTTCATGGGGCTCTGTTTTGGCAGCATGGAGAAATGACACGCAGGGTGCATTTGGAGGAGTTGGGTGTTACTCGACTGAACCTGAAAGGGGAAATGGTGTGGGATGGCAGAAGATGGACCTGGACAATTCTCCCTGCTGTCCCACATTGTCCCACACTTTTCCTCTCTTTTCCCCTGCCTGTCTGATGAGGTCCTTAGTCTGGAATCACTGTACATGGTGTTGAACTTCTAGACTTCGAATTGTGAGTCTTTTTGTTAGTCAGAACTCAAGGCTACACTTCCAAGAACTGCATTTTCCTCTCTCTTTTGTCATGATCACTGTTTATATTGGAGGGGATTCCAAAGAATATTTACCACAACACAGGCTTTCCTCCCATGAATGCTCTGTTAATGCAATCTGAGAAGAGACTACGTGGGGTTTAGCTCCTGCCTCGAAGCAATGCCTGCAGCTAGTCTGTGAAGTCAAATGCCAAGGATGAAGGAGACATCATCCATTTGTCTCAGGAAGATGTACTGTCATTACTTCCATTACCTCCCCACTGTTCTCATTTTACAGCCCTCCCCTATACCAAGTGCAATAAGGAAGGGGAAAATGTTCCTGAAAGATGCCTAAAGAGAAAATAGTGTGATATGTGAACATGACAGACTAGGATACAGGTTAGCAAGAGAAGACCCAGGTTAATATTGTATGTTCAATTTTTCAACATCTCTCTTTCCAGAGAACACTTATTTTGCATTTAAGAGTTATGTGAATTCATTCCGTTTGTCCAGTCCATGCTGTTGCACTCAAACTGTTCAATTATGTTGCCTCGGTATAATTTTTGATACATTATATGACTCTCCTTTTCCAATTTTTATTCATTTGGATAATCTTCACCTCACTTTCTTTAGTTTTCAGTTTGTTTTTCTGCAAGAGGGTGTTCCCTTTTCTATTCTTGTTGTTTATTCCAATTTTTATCATCATATCTTTAGCATGCATCTGTCCCCTAAATAGTCTGGTGCCTTTTCTCCAAAGTACCACACACGTACCTTCTTTCTTACCCTATCTTGCTTTCATCTGTCTCCCTTAAAAAGAAACCCATCTTGAAATAGTCTGCCTCCCTTATTTATCCCTTTGACTATCTGAAGGGTATTCACATGTATACATGCTGTCCCAGTTTGGAAAATCATTTGAGGCTTCATAAACCATGGTATATGAAGCCATGAATGAGCATCACAACCAAGTGAGCCTCTCTTTCCTGCTCCCATCTTGTTCCACTTTTGGCATGAATATCCTGGTTTATATTAAGTCATAGTGCTTCTCATGTCTGACCCAGGAATTTCATTCCTATTTTTGTGCTTTCTTAGCTGATCTGAAGCAGAAATCTCCCAATCTGGGTTATGGAGAATTCTGTTTGAATAACACCAAGTATTTTAACATAGAATGTGGTGTTTGGTGGGAGGAAAGAAGAGAAGGAATCTCTTGTCCTTTTTTATATACAGTAATATTTTGTACAAATTACCTCTCTGTCCAAGGGTTGTCTGAGCCACACAACTCCAGTCATGCTTTCTACTGCAAAGAATCGGCTGGCTTCCTCACCAACAACTCCAAATACAAGTGGGTCATTGTCTAGGTCACGGGCAAGCAACTGTGTCACTGATGAACCTACAAGAGAAAGAACAAACCACGGAAGGTTAGTGGTTTGGTGAAAGCACTATAGTCATCTCTAAGTTCTTATTTAAAAGTAGAAAGAGATGTCCACCTTAAGAGGGAAAAAGCATTCTGTCAAAACTCCATAAAGTAAAGATCTTTGAATTAAGAAGGCATTCAGATTTCAGAAAGCATTCAACTTTCAGGTGGGCAGCAGAAAGGGTAGTCATACATAACACCAAGCTTCCAACTTGCATAGATTTTTCATTATATACTTTGCAGAAATAATAATAAAGTAAGCTGTTTATATACAGGTTAATGGAATAAAAAGGCACTTAGATAGAATTAAATAATGACTATTGAAGAAGACACGTCTTTGAGAGGCTAGACTAATGTTTACAGAAATGCTTCTGGGAGAGAAGTGGAGGTGGGATTTATGGGAGGTGCTCTCTTTTTTCTGGAAAGCCAAAGCCAGCATGGACCAAAAAAAAAAAAGCATCCAGATGGAAAGCTAATTTCTATTACAGCATCTGAAATATTATTTTTATTTTTTTAAAACCCCAAATAAACACAAATGTTCAATCTGCATATGGCATCTAAATATATCTGTGATTGATCTTCCTGACTTTGTTTTGAAAGCATAAGAAGAGCAGGCTTAGAGTTGACACCAGAAGTAAAGCAAAAGCAAGGCAATTAACCAGGATGTTTTGTTTAAAAGGTAGTCTGATTTTACAAACAAGCATACACACTCACATTTGCAAAAGCCACAGAACTTTTGTGAGCGTACTATTGTTCACTGGAAGTGCGGTTGGGCAAAAATTAATAAAATCAAATTCAATTGAAATGATAAATTCTACAGTTATGCCACAAGAGTCAAGTACACAGGTATAGTTTGGGGAAATACATGCCCCCAGAGTACTACATACAGAAGGACCTTGGGGTTGTTGCTGATCATCAGTTGAATGTAAATCAGCAGAGTGATGATACTACAAAGAGTACTGAACACTATTTAAGTGTACATTGGTGGAATCATAGTTTCCAATTCAAGAGAAGTAATATTTCCACTGGAGTACAAAATTCAGTTCCGGATTCCACATTTTAAGAAGATTATATTCAAGTTGAGCAGTGAGATTGATAAAAGGTACAGAGGATATCCTCTTCATTGGGTTTTGTAGGAACCAGGAATATATCAATTGGGTGATAAGAAGTGTGAGGGTGAGGTGTCTGAACTCTTCAAATAGCTGAAAGAGGAAGGGGCAAGTCAGTTTTCTGCTTCTACAGAGAGCAGGAAAAGGTCAAATGATTTTAACATACAGGAAAATAAGTTTGATTGCACCTACGAAAGAAAGTCATAATAATAAGGCCAAATTGGCAATGGAACCACTTGCCTAGAGAAGTGGTATGGTCTTCTTCTCCAGATGTCTTCAAAAGAGGCTGGACAGTTACATGCTGGGAATGCTTTGATAATGTGATTGGACTCAATGCCCAATTAAGAGTGTTACAGCTCTATGATTCTATGCTTAAGGTCACCCCACTCATCTCCACCTATGACGTTAAAATGTTTTCCAGGAACAGCTCTTAATATCTTGTCCTATTCCTATTGTCTGAGGATATCCTCTTCATTGGTTTTTGTAGGGAATGACTGAAAGACTAGTTCTAGAAAAACCTATTCTGGTGGATGCAAAAACCCAGCTCAGCTTAGAGTCACAAAGGACCTCTCATGGGAAGTACATTATGCACTCCTAAATGAATCAACCATTTCTCCTGTTATGAGGGATTTTTTACATCTTTGAAATGATTTATTATATTTTGGGAGGGGAATGCTCTACGTATTTTGCACAAAATAAAATGTTTGGCAAAATACATTGTTCAGCAAAGGAAGATTTTGTGCAAAAAAGTGGAAAAAATCAATCTTTTCATTCTTATGAAAGTAACTGCAGACAATTTTTTAAAATATATCAAGACACTCTTTTTATTGAGAGAAATATCATTTCTATGTATTCTTTACAACCCGTATTGAGTCCCCTTGTGGAGAGAAAAAATGGGGTATAAATCAACATAATAGTAATAATAATAATAATAACCCAAATACCTGCCTCAATTTTTAATTCCATGAATATGAACTGTGATGCTGAAATCTTTAGCACCCTTTTTTCAATTCTCAAATTATCCATAATAATGAATCTTCACACATGAGACCATTTTACACAACCCTATCACCATACTACTTTTACACCTGCAAGGAAATAAAGAAGTGGAAGTCACAGGGGGCGGGGTGGCAGCGATGCCACTGGAAAAGTAAGGTTATAGGATGAGGAAGAGCAGCTGCAAATGGCCTGTAAAAAGAGAACTTTTCTACTGAGTGAGTGAGAGGTCCTAATCCCGGAAGGTGGCCTAACAGACTGGTCAAGTTTGGCAACTGACAAGACTGTGATTGTTGTAATTTATTATGACATCCTTTGATACTAAGCTGACTAAGTAGGTAGCAAATCTTGTAAGTTTCATTTTATCCATTATGGGTTTTTTTTATTTATGCTGAACAGTGCAGTCGTGTGCATTTATTATTTTGGTATACCCAGAATGGAGACATGAGTGACATGGAGACAAGATTGGCTGTTGCTTCTTGTCAAGATCCTAAGCCAATTTTACGATCAATATAGTTGATTGTAAACATCCATTGATTCTGCTTCTTTTTCATTATACCCATGAGTATGTATAGTGATATTTACTACATAATCTATCTTTACATTTTTGATGCCATAAATTTGATAGACTTTAAGATGTCCTCAGGCATTTTTCTGTGTTTTTGCTACAGATTAATATGACCAATCACTTGGATCTCCAAACTCAACCTTGCTCAAGAAAGCAACTGTTTTCTTTGCATTGTTGAAGTTTCCATTACTTCCTTCTCTTTGAGAGATTTCAAAGTAACCCAGGCTTTTTTGGTAGCAACACACTCAGATGTTATGCTGTTTTTTTTTCTGTAGTTAACTTAACCTTGTCTTGCTGAGTGAGCAGTTTGTGCAGAAACGTCATTTTTGTGTGACAAAAATGAAATGCTGCTCATGGGAACACCAAATTAGCTTAAGAGTTTTGTGTTGCAACACTTCCCTCACCCTCCCAGCTGAGACAAGCTAGAAAAAGTATATGCTTCTTCTTGAATAAACACCAGACAAGCAAGTCATTCAGCAACAGAAAGCAGAAGTAACATCAGCCATTTTTGCTCTGCAGGCCAATACATATACACAATTCAGTAATATTTTCCCACTCAGTCACTATGATTGTTTTCCTAGAGGTGAAGACAAGTTCAAACCTTTATTCATCCCAAGTGAAAACTGACTAAAAAAATTAATAAAAGGCTTCTGCGTAGCATTGCCCCATTAGTGCAAGGCATAACATATGTAGCAGTGTGACAACATAATTCAGTCCAACCCTTTCTCCATACTAGCATCACCCACCCTGAAAGCACTCACTTGATACATGTACAAGCATTATACTCCTATGGGTATCATATAAAAAGGGGGTCAAGACTCCTGTCCCTGTAGTGAGTGTCTAGAGAAAAAAATACTGTATTTTTAATGTTATTATTTTATTTACACCCCGTTTCCTCCCAATTTTGGGACCAGGCAGCTCACAACTTAATTATTAAAAAAATAAAATCAAAAGCATACAAAAAGGAAAATAGAATTAAACTAGTGCTCTTATTTAAACAATTCAGTTAAAATACAAATTTAAAATTAAATAAAACAATGCAGATTCTTAGCTGGTTCTTTAAAATACTTTCTGTCTTAAAAGCCTGTCGGGATAAAAAGTTTAAACCTCTTGATGGAAGGACAACTTGGAGAGGAGCAGTCTGATCTCTCTGGCAAAGGAGTATGAGAGTCTAGGGGCCGACCCCTAGGAAGGCCTCCTTTTGCATTCCCGTATCATGTTTACCAATGTGGTGGAATGAAGGCCCCTTCTACAGTGCCATATAAAATCCTGATAATCTGTTTTGAACTGGATTACATGGCAGTAATCCAGTTCAAAACAGATAATGTGGAGTATCTGATTTGACAAGTATAGAAGGGGCCCAAGATAAGGACTTTTGGGAATTTCAGAGCCCAGGAAGCATGGTACAGGTAGATAAGATCTGTGAAATAAGCTGAACCTGAGCCATATAGGGCTTCAAAAGTCATAATCAGCCTAGAAACAAACGTAGCAAAGCTGCTTTGACAGGGGCATACTGTAGTCCCTGTAACTTGCCCCAGTTAACTGTCTGTCTGCGGTTCTTTGGACCAATTGAAATTTCAGAACACTCTTCAAATACAGCCCCAGGTGGAGCTTATTGTAGTATCGAAATGGGATGTCAGTATGACATGTACCACAGTGGCCAAATCCGGGCCCTAAAGGGATAGAAATCTTGACCCTTATTTTATATGATGCCTATTAGAGTATAATCCTTGTGCATGTTTTTTTTTTTTTTTTGTGAGGAGCAACTTGAGAAACTGCAAGTCACTTCTAGTGTGAGAGAATTGGCTGTCGGCAGGGACGTTACCCAGGAGACACCCGGATTTTTTGATGTTTTCTCATTCTTGTGGGAGACTTCTCTCATGTCCCCACATGGGGAGCTGGAGCTAATAGAGGGAGCTCATCCGCGCGCTCTCTGGATTCAAACCTCTGACCTGTAGGTCTTCAGTCCTGACAGCACAAGGGTTTTTAACCCATTGCGCCACTGGAGGCTCTAATTATATGGCAATGTAGACTCATATAATCCAGATCAAAGCAAAAAAAAAAATCTGGCAGTGTAAATCCAGCTGGGTTGACTATGAACAGCTCTGTGCTGTCTGGATTAAGTTTCAATTTCTTTTCCCTCATCTCTTTCATTACTGATGATAGACACTAGTTTTGAAACTCTGTCCTGGTCCTGGTTTCATCTGATAACACTATACACCTTCCACTGCAGAAATGTTACATACATACATGGATTTCAGTCGTCTCCACTTAAGGCAAATACATTTTAATCTGTTTTTATCATATGTCAAAAAAATAGGAAAAGTCCTGCAAAAAATTGTATAGTCCTGAGAAAACAGATGGTTTTAGGTTGCCTGAAAATGCACTGAATCTACAGGGGTCGCTCTGGATGGCAGAGACATTTATTGTAAAACTAAGAACAACTCCGGTGGACCTCTTAGTCTAGTCTAGCATTTCCTTTGCGGATTTCCAATTTGTACTTTAGCCTCTGAAACAAGCCACCAGGTCACTTAACAGTAGTAGTGACTGATGAAACATTTTTCTCCCCCTTAAACAGCATTTCCTCCCCCAATGCTTTGAACCAAAACACTGTAATGTCTTTCAGCATGCTCACTTTCCCTTAATAGAAGCAATAAGGCACAACAGAAAACACAGATGTTGCTATATAGTGATGTCTCAAGTCATGCAAGAGCCCTTCACCCAGTAGAATTTGTGCACAATAGGGAGAGGAATAGATGTAGACAGCTTGCGGAACAATTATAGTAAAAACAGAACACCCTAAAAGCTTAGGAACTGAACACCCGTGGATAAAAGAAGAGTGTTAGGTCTACTATACTATCACCAGCTGTCACCAAACCTATAATTCTATCACTTTTATCCATTTATCACCAATTATCTACTGCCAGATATTATCAATTTAGCATTAAAAAGAAACCTTACAGCACTCAAACATAATTACAACTGACCTTTCCTGAAATAATTCTTCTCAGGTTTTTAACTTTACATTTAAGATGAAAATGTTGGCAACTTCTTACTTATGTCAGAATCCATGGTACTTTGAGAATAAAGTATCTGCATGCATTTGTTTTTTTCCATGCCTCTAAAAAGTGGTGGAAATGCAAAATATAGGGCATTGTTCCTCTGACCTCCAGTCCTAGTCATTCAGATAATAACTGACACAAAGAAACAGATACAGACCATGCATGCCATAAGCTCATCATAGCATCTTCTAAACCAGTGGTTCTCAACCTGTGTGTCCCCAGATGTTTTAGCCTTGAACTCCCAGAAATCCTAACAGCTGGTAAACTGACTGGGATTTCTGGGAGTTGTAGGCCAAAACAGGTTGAGAACCACTGTTCTAAACAGACAGAGAAGAATGAAAACAAAATGTTCCTTTAGAAAAGGGGACTGAGTTGATATACTCAAATTTCAAAGGGAAATATCACAAAGCTGTGTTTGTACAAGATCAAACAACTTTAAAATAATTACAAAGAAATGTAAACACATGGAGACATTTGTGATGTGACATTGGTCCTCTAGATTAAGATACGTGGGTTGAATGAAAAGTAATGCCTCCACCTTAGTAGCTTAACAGATGGCAGTACTGGTATGTGGCAGGCACTGGCTTGTTCAGTAGACTCTCCTCTGCAGTTCCATTTTTCTGGGAAGCCTTAGCATTGAACACTTGTAAAGTGTGAAGTATGGAACCCTGCGCAGATGGTGAGTCAATGCGACTTAAGCAACGTGCAGTCATTGAATTTTTGACAGCAGAAGGTGTCACCCGAAAAGAGAATGCAAGCTGTTTATGGTGATTGTGTTGATGTGAGTACTGTGTGTCGTTGGGTGAGTAAATTTAAAGATGTTGAGGTGGGAACATCTGACTTGAGTGACAAAGAGTTGGACGTCCTGTGACAGCAACCACCAAGTTTCACAAGCAAAGGGCTGACAGATTGATTCAGGACAATTGTTGTATAACTCAGAGAGAAATTTCAACATATCAGCATTTCACAAGAACGTGTGGGTCACATTATTGCTTTCCTTGACTATCAGAAGATCTGTGCACTATGGGTTGTCGAAACAGAGTGTTGACTTCTTCTGTGGAGGCTTCAGAAAACTTGTTCATCATTGGCAGAAATGTATCCAATTGTCTGGTGATTATATGAAAAAGTGAATAGTGGTAATTAAAGAGCACATTCTAAGAATTATTTCTGTGTTTTATTTATTAATATATTCCCATCCAAACCTAAATAACGAAGGTGGAGGCATTACTTTTCATTCCACCCTCATAGCTATATATTTTTTCCATTTGTTGTTGTTATATGCTTTAAGGCCATTTCTGACTTACGGCAACCCTAAGGCAAACCTATCACAGGATTTTCTTGGGATTTTCTTGTTCAGAGAGAGTTTGTCTTTGCCATCCTCTGAGGCTGAAAGAGTTTAACTTGCCCAGAGTTACTCAGTGAGTATCCATAGCTGAGCAGTGTTTTAAACTCTGGTCTCCACAGTCACAATCAAATGTTCAAAGCATTGCACTATGCTGGCTATAGTCCTATAATATTGGGGAGATGAAGGCAGAGGTACTTACGTCGTGATTCAGATTCTGCATTCATGAGCTTCATAAAACCCTCCTACAAGATATATCCTATCTTGTCATGCCCAGCGTTTTTTTTAATTATTTTAAATTATTACATCTGGCCTGGCCATAGGCTTTTAAATCCTGTGTGTTATTGTTATATGCGATTTATATTATTTTGTATTGCATTGTATTGTTTTGTTTATTGCTTTACCCTGGAGTGCCGCAGGGTTCCGTCCTGGGCCCGGTCCTGTTCAACATCTTTATTAATGACTTAGATGAAGGGCTAGAAGGCATGATCATCAAGTTTGCAGACGATACCAAATTGGGAGGGATAGCCAATACTCCAGAGGACAGGAGCAGAATTCAAAACGATCTTGACAGATTAGAGAGATGAGCCAAAACTAACAAAATGAAGTTCAACAGTGACAAATGCAAGATACTCCACTTTGGCAGGAAAAACAAAATGCAAAGATACAGAATGGGGGACCATGCCTGGCTCGAGAGCAGTACGTGTGAAAAAGATCTTGGAGTCCTCGTGGACAACAAGTTAAACATGAGCCAACAATGTGATGTGGCAGCCAAAAAAGCCAATGGGATTTTGGCCTGCATCAATAGGAGCATAGTGTCTAGATCTAGGGAAGTAATGCTACCCCTCTATTCCGCTTTGGCTAGACTACACCTGGAATATTGTGTCCAATTCTGGGCACCACAATTCAAGAGAGATATTGACAAGCTGGAATGTGTCCAGAGGAGGGCGACTAAAATGATCAAGGGTCTGGAGAACAAGCCCTATGAGGAGCGGCTTAAGGAGCTGGGCATGTTTAGCCTGAAGAAGAGAAGGCTGAGAGGAGATATGATAGCCATGTATAAATATGTGAGAGGAGGCCACAGGGAGGAGGGAGCAAGCTTGTTTTCTGCTTCCCTGGAGACTAGGACGCAAAACAATGGCTTCAAACTACATGAAAGGAGATTCCATCTGAACATGAGGAAGAACTTCCTGACTGTGAGAGCCGTTCAGCAGTGGAACTCTCTGTCCCGGAGTGTGGTGGAAGCTCCTTCTTTGGAAGTTTTTAAACATTGGCTGGATGGTCATCTGTCAGGGGTGATTTGAATGCAATATTCCTGCTTCTTGGCAGGGAGTTGGACTGGATGGCCCACGAGGTCTCTTCCAACTCTTTGATTCTATGATTCTATGATTCTGTTTTGATGTGTTATTGGACTTGGCCTCATGTAAGCCGCTCCGAGTCCCTTGGGGTGATGGTGGCGGGGTATAAATAAAGTTATTATTATTATTATTATTATTTACTGTGCCACTATGTAACTAATGCTTTCCTGTATATTGTATTTGTATATTGAGATGGAACTTATACAGCCTTTCATATCTTGCTGGACTTCAACTCCTATCAATCCAAACCAGCATAGCCAATTTATGGAGGAATTTATGGAATTGCATGTAAATATCATTAGGAAGTATGAACTATTTATTGCTTGTTCTCCAATATGTGAAGTCTCTAGCTCTCGATTACCTCACATGATTTTTCTTTTGATCATAAATGGCAGAGAATAAAACAGTTTAATAAGAAAAAGGGGCCAAATACCAAATAAGGGGACAAAGCATTATGGAAATTAACAAGAAGAATCATGATAAACTGTATAGCCTCTTGCATGGCACAAGTGAGTGAAAAGAAACCCAATAAGATAAGCAGCATAAGAAGGAGAAGGCAGGAGGGGAAATTGAATTAATATGTCTTGATGAAATATGATTTCTGCAATGGTGAGAAAGGCCAAGTTTGACAGTGGTATTTCACTGTATAAAATATGTATTGCACATATCAAATCAACATTATATACCTTAACAACCAGTAGGCAAAAGTGCTTTCAAGCTGCTTCTTTCAGAGATCCAAAGACAATCCTGCTATGGAGTTTTCTTGCCAGGATGTGTTCAGAGAGGTCTGTCATTGCCTTCTTCTCCGGATGAGAGAATGTGACCTGACCAAGGTTACCCGGTGGTGTCCCATGTCTAAGCAGGGACTCTGACTTCATTACAATTTTCATCATCATAGGACGTTTTGCCTCAGTTGAACCATTAAGCCCCACACCACCCCTCAGATGAGGCAGGCGCACTCCTAGCATGGCTCCATGGCTCAACTGGGGCAAAAGCATCTTACGACGCTGTCCCAGGAATTTCAGCTTCCTGTGTTCCATTTGACACCACGGGGCACGTGCAGGGGGAAGCCGCATGGCGATGCTTTCTGACATATGATGGGGAAGTGTTGCTGCCAGAGGGGTGGAGCAATGGGCACCAGGGTTGCTCCACTGCCCTGACATTTCACCACAAAGGCTGGCGAATTGATCTGGAGGACCTCATCAGTGTAATGGGGTCCTCAAACTATAGCCTCTTGGTCATAGTCCAACACAGAAATCAGTACACCATACTGGTTCAGTATTCAAAGTGGTATCTGGGAACAAAGCTATTTCGAGTTAACTGTCCTTCATATCTATAATTTATTTTAATGAGAATGTAACTAGTATAGCTCACAGAAGCCATTGCTTCATCATTATATCAGAACTAGTAAAGATGGCTGATGATTTCTGATGACCCCTGGAAATATAGCCAATGAAAAGTGAGAATATTTCAGTCTAAGAACTTCAAATGTTGATCTAGTCCAACCCAATGCCATACTGGAATGAACAATTAAAGCCTTCTGAAAAATCTAATCTCTGTATTGTCGAAGGCTTTCACGGCTAGAATCACCGCGTTGTTGTAGGTTTTTCAGGCTATATGGCCATTCTCTCCTGACATTTCACCTGCATCTATGGCAAGCATCCTCAGAAGTTGTGAGGACCTCACAACCTCTGAGGATGCTTGCCATAGATGCAGGTGAAACGTCAGGAGAGAATGCTTCTAGAACATGGCCATATAGCCTGAAAAACCTTTAACAACCCAATCTAATCTCTATTTAAAAAAAAAAAAAGAGTCCACCACTTCAGAGGGAAATTATCCTATTGAGAACCAGCAATTACAGTAAAAAAAACATATTCCAAATATTTAGATTGAATCCATTAGGTTGTGATTCTAATCTCTGGAACAGCAAAAAAAAAAAAAAGAGTTTGCTTCATCTTATACATGACACCCTTCAGATATTTGCTTAGTTGCCTTCTTTAAAAAAACCCACAGAAATAAAAAAAAGAAACTGACTTGAAAAAAGGGGGATTTGCATTTGCTGTATAATGCTTAAAAATCAATCTAGGTTATAATTATAGTGAAAGGCTTTTGCAAACATTAAATTGAAGATAATGAGAGAAATTTGAAATTACAAAGCAAAATATAGCACTAGGAAAATTAAAACCATGGATTTTAAATATTATCTGAAAAGAAGACAAAGAAACAGGTTGATCACACACAAAAAAAGAGATTTGTTGCTGTGTGCCTTCAAATTGTTTCCTGCTTACCATATATACTCGAGTATAAACCAAGATTTTCAGGTGCCTCGACTTATATTGGAGTCGACTTATACTCGAGTATACACAGTATGTCCCTAAGTAAAATCTATCACTAAGTTTCTTGGCAAATTTTGTTCTGAGATGGTTTACCTTTGCTTTCCAAAGTTGTTGCTGAATGTTCAAACCACTACAACACATTACCTCTCTATCCTAGTGCATGTGTCCTATAAAATATTTGTTTTCCTAATTTATTGTATTATTGGATTCTTCCACTGTATATGTCAAATATTTAATAATAATAATAATAATAATAATCCTTTATTTATACCCCGCTAACATCTCCCAAAGGACTCAGTTTGGCTTACAAGAGGCCGAGGCCCAACACATCAACAAAACAACAGTATAACAAATACAACAATAAAAAAACTAATAAAACAAGCAATAAACATTAAAACAATAGCAATAAACATTAGACAATAATACCATGACACATTTAAAACTAAGGCCGGGCCAAATGTAATGATTAAAATTTTAAAATGCTGAACATGACAGGTGAGATGGATAGGTTTTTGGAGATAGGTGCGGTATGCAGACAATCTTAATCTCTAGTAAAGTGCAATTGGGACATGATGCTAGGAGTTTCCTATTCTGGGAAGACACACTGGAACAACCACGTCTTCAAGCTCTTCCTAAAGACTGCCAATGTTGGGGCTTGTCTGATATCCTTGGGGAGAGAGTTCCAGAGTCGGGGGGCCACCACAGAGAAGGTAATGTGTGGAAATAGCAACAAAGAACAAAAACAGCAATTAAGCCCATTGTGATTCTTTATAAACTGAAGACTCAAGAACCTTTATATATGCTTTTGAGTAAAAGATGAATAACTGGTTAACTGTAACACGAGTTCTGCAAGCTTTCTACAAGGAGATTTATTAAAAGAAAAGATGTGCCAAAGACAAAAAAGAAGATCTCATCCACTTTGATTTTTATCAATGCTGAAGGAAAAACCTCTTTCTCTGTCCCCTGAAGGCAACGAAACAGGTGGAGGCAGAATCACGAAGTGTACAGAGGAAATGGATAAAAATGCATAGCATGAATTGCTATCAAAGCTTAAGAAGCCCTCTGGAATTCCTGGCCAAGGTCAGAGCATGTGACATGCGTAAAGCCCCTTCATTGCCAGAGGCCATTTCTCAGCCCAGGGAAAGCAGGGAGTGAAGCTGGGTGTGAATGTGGAAGCTCCCCCCACATCCAATCCTTATCCATGGGATAGAAAGATCAGGAAAGGTTACAACTCAGTGGAGACAAATATTCCAAACATTACTTGCATCTAACGTGCCAAGTTTGTTAATTCTGCCCCATACAGAAATCTCTCTTCTTGCATACAGAGTAATTAAGATGCAGGTTTTGTTTTTGTTTTTTGTTTGCTTTTTTGCTCTTCTTATTCTTGATTATTGCAAAGGGCCCGAATTGCTTTAAAACAAGGAAGATATTGCCTAACAATAGATAACATTTTGTACATGCTAGTTTTCATCTCACTGGCATATTGCCCTGTCATTCATGGTTGACAGTTTATGAAATTAAGGCTTAAGATTTAATGAAACATGAAAGAACAGTAGTGCAGGTTTAAGGTTTCCAATAAATGTTGTGACTTTAAAAAATGCAGAAATTGCAATTGATGTCACTTCCAACAAAAGCTCATAATGAGAAACTAGTTTTAAAAAAGCTACCACTGGGTTGGTTGTACGAGTTCCATGGCTGGCATGAATTCATAGACTTTTAAACTCCTTCAAAGAAATACAAATAAAAATCCTCTATATAGGAAGTGAATGTTAGAAGAAAAGGTGAGTCTTAACCATGATGTCTAATAGTCTAAGGATTCAAACGTACCTTGTCTTTTGAGTGTGGAGGAACACTTAATCAAGTAATAATAATAATAATAATAATAATAATAATACTTTATTTATATACCGCTCTATCTCCCTGAGGGGGACTCAGGGTGGCTTCCAAGTAACATCACCAAAACATACAGAGTAAACAGCATGACATAAAAAACAACATAAGCATAAAATTATCACAATTACACATATATATTAAAAATAATCCTGCCTGTTCATAGCAATTAAAAGGCCAGGCCTAGGTTAGTGCAAACTCAAAATATGAGGGGACTGGGAATTAAGTACAGTGCTATAACAGGCTAACAGCAATAGCAGGTACGCGTCTGTGGCTACTTGTTTCCAGGGCCTATTAGAGGGATGACTAGGGTAATAGATAAGAAGTATAAGGCCATATTCAACAATGTTTGGGGCTGAGCTAGAACTGGTCATTCTCAAAGGCTTGTTGAAACCACTAGGTCTTCAAGCTCTTACGAAAGGAGGGGAGGAATGGGGCCTGTCTTATTTCCTTTGGAAGGGCGTTCCAGAGGCGGGGGGCCACCACCGAGAACAATAGTTCCTTAACTGAAATGTGATGCTGTGAAACTCCACAACAGAAGAGTTACTACACTAATGACAGCAAACACAATTGATCAATATTTGCAAATCTAACATACCAGAAAAGATTGTATACAGGTATTTCGCTCTCAAATAGCCAGGCCTATTCCAGTGACTTTGTGAATGATATGCAGTGTTTTCTCCAGATTTTTCTATACCCTAAAGTCAAAGAATGTGAGCTGGCTTAGGTTTAGTTCATCCAACACATATGAGGCAATAGGCTACAAATACAACTGACAATATAATGGTTAGTGATACATTAACATGCATGCAACAAATTCAAATTTAAGACAAGAACAATTTGCAGTGGAGGAGCTTGAAATGCCTAGATAAGTGTTATCAGGGGGATAGCATTTACAATTTTTATTTATATTTGCATTTTTCTCCACTTTCATAGGAAGCCTGAACCCCCTAATCCTGCAAATGTAGAGATTGAACTACAGTATATGCTTATGACAAATATTGTTTAAGACGGGCCATGATAGTAAAATTGGTATGATACCAAGATTCATTTGTAATGTAGATGGGGCATAAAAATTATTTATTACACCTAAGTGCTAAAAAGTCTTTATGAGACCATGTGATTTGCTTGTGGCTGCATCTCTATTTTCTCATCTGTAACCCAATGCTATTAATATTGTCCTCCCTCCAAGAGGTATTGTGCAGTTTAATTCATTAATATTTGTTGAGCACATGGGATCCTCTGAATGTAGGTTGCTGTATCAGTGATTATTTGGTGATTCATTAGAAGGAGATGAATAACCTTTTAGATGACCCACAAAGGGACTGAATGGTGTATGGGGTGCTATTGAAGCTTTTTGGTTTGCTAAATTAGTCCACAGCTTTCCCTCCAGTTTCTTTAATTGGGCTTGGGAGAATAAACAAACAAGCAATTGAACATCTGTAATAAAATTAAGGAACACTTATTCTTCTCTCATAATCTTTTATCAACTTGTTGCAAAACAAATTCAGGATTGTTACATCTGATTTGTATTTTAGAGTAAACTGTTTCCACTGCTGTGTGTAAATGATATGGTTGGAACAAGGAACATGAAGAAATTAGAACTAGAACAGGCAGGCACCCAGGATTTGTGTTATGTCTTGCCAGTTATAGGGCTTTCTTCAGTTTACCAATAACAGAGATTAAGGACCTCATCACACTGAGGACCAAATCCATGGGGCGGGGAGGGGGGGTGAATCTGTGGAGAAGTAAGGGGGAACCATTGTTCCAGGTCCTGAATCGCCCACTGTCCCCCTTACCTCATATCACGGGAAAATGCACTACAGCCCAACTCTCCCCAGTTCTTCTCTATGGAACATGGGAAGCCTTTTGTGTTCCCAGGGAAGAGTCCCAGCATGCTGCCAGGACACTTCCTTTTCTGAGCTCAAAATCTACAGATGCTCAATAAACCAGGAGCATGCCTAACTCAGATATTGCCTCTAACATCTCATGATAAAAACAAATGACATCAAGATATTGAATATGGTGCCCAACACACGAAGCATTTCAAAGCTGCAAATTTAGTAGGTTGAAGTTCTTCCTTTTCCATTTTTCTTATCTGCAGACACTCTCGGGCTACACTTGCCAATTTCCCTAAAACTGGGGGTAAGTAGGTGCTCACTTATAAAAAAAATTTGAATAAAAGCAGACTGGATAATAAGGAGTTGTGGACATGATCTTAGGTCTTGACAGAAATTGCTATCATAAATAACACTTGAGAGCAATAGTCAATGAGAGTAGGGACCTCATCCCATGGAGGCCAAAAACCCAGGGGACAGCAGGGGAAACTGTGGGGTAGTGCACCACTTTGTCCCCTTACCATGGTAGATTATGGGATCCCTTCCCATGATGTTTCTCCACTGTCCCTAGCTTCCTCCTGCTTCCTCCTTAGGTTCCTCTATGAGGAGTTGGGTTTACACCCAACTCCTCAGGGCTTAATGTCTCCATGCTGCCAGCATGCTGCTGGCACGGAGCCTAATGGAGCCCCTCTAGAAGTAGCTCTGTGTCATCTGATGGGCTCCAGCAGACTCCGTGCCAGCAGCATGTTGACAGTGCCAAGAAGCATGGAGAGGCTTCTTCTCAGCCTCCATGTGATGAGGTCGATAACAGCCTTTCCAAACCTTGTACCCTCCAGATATACTGGACAATATCGCTTACCTCCATAGCCAGCAAGAGAATAGGGTGGGGGATAGGAGACTATGTACTAGAAGTAAAATAACTGCAAGCCGTAGTATATTCTGCTGTAAAAGAGCACCACACTTCTAATGCTGGTCTTTATTCTGAAGGGGGGGGGGGTCCTGGCATTTTTCTCTAGGTCCGTTGCAGCCAATCTGAGAAAAAGATTTGTGATAGCTAATCAATTAGGACATTGGTCTTCATTCTTTTCAGTGGCAGAAAGAAAGACAATGTTTTCTTCAAACAAACTTTAAGAACACACTCCTTAATTTTCTTTCATAATTTGGATGGCTGCAATATTGCTTTTGAGATCCACCTTAGGATAGGCTACAGCTCAGTAGTGGTTTCGCAAAATAAGAGACGTTATGAATAAGCCATTCTACCTACTATCCCCAACAGATTGTCTCATATTATGACTAACCAGGGGTGCCATTTTATGCCCCAATAGATCAGACCCAGGATGTGGAAAAGAAGGAACTAAATTACTGCTAAATGTTACTAAAATAGTCCAAAACATGCCTCCCCAAATTGCTTAAAAAGCACAAACATTGTCTTGGGCATGAACTTAGTAATACACAATTGTTCTCCGTACAAAAAAATACTGATAGCTGCTGTTGTTGTTCTTTAAAAAGTAAGAGAGATACAAAACTTTGACTACTTGCAAGTTATATGCATGGAGGGGGAGAGACTGGTGGATCTGATGTCAATGTGATGGTGAATCCAAGACAAATTATGCATTTTTTATCTAGAATTTAAAAATCTGAAACACTTCAAAAAGCAAAGTTGTCAACATGGATCACTGAGACAGTGACACAAACATTCAGTGAATTTCAGTGAAAAATGAATGTCAGGCTTAGACCTAGGTCCCTTCTTCAATATATCTCATTATGTACATATATGCAAATCCAGGTATTCTGAAATCCAAAAGAAAAAAAATCAGAAATCCAAAACACTTATGGTTTCAGGAATTTCGGATAAAAGATATTCAGCCTGAATACTTTTTAACAGCCCTATCCAAAGTGTTGAATTCTAGCCCCAGACTAAGTCCAGCACCTTGGATGGTGCTTACAAAATTCAAATAAAAACTGAAAATGGCTTCACTGTCACACTCTCAGGAAAGGCACCAGATGCCCTTGGCAGGAAAGCAATATTTTGCAAATACTTAAAGACATTATTAATCTCCTAGGGATGTTTTGGCCCCAAGCAAGTTCATTCACTGAGAGCTTGCCTGGTATAGTAGTTTGAACCTCTGCTCATCCATGGAGACTCACAAGGTGACCTTGGACAGCTCACACTCTCTGAGCCTCAGAGGAAGGCAAAGGCAAATTTCCTCTAAACAAATCTTACCAAGAAAACTTTAGGGTTGCCATAAGTCAGAAAAGACTTGAAAGTACACAAAAACAACAAAAGAAGAGTCATGCTAAACAGGAAGAAAGAAAGAAAGAAAGAAAGAAAGAAAGAAAGAAAACCTTTTGCCTATCTCTGTTCAACACTATTAGGAACAAATTACAAAATCACAACTGAAGCTGTAAAAAGTCTATAGAAAATGGACAAATGATCTTCTCATGTAGGGAAGTTAAGCTTAATTTGTTTGCTCTCAGAGGTTGTGCAAAGCAGTTAAAAAATCCAATTTCTCCAGATAATCTCAATACTGTATATTCTATCTTCTCTTGGTCATCCTCGTTCAATCACAGTTCCTCTTCCGCCTCCTGCTTCCTCCCCCCATTTTCCTCTTTCTAGTACTTGAACTTAGTATGACTTCCTTAGATTCCTACTGTTTCCCCACCTCCCTTAACCTCAAACACAAATCTTTCTAATTATCTGGTTTTCATTTTATAATGTGAAACTTCTAATACAACAAACACTAAGATTCTAAGATCACAGTGAACTTGGAATGTCAGCCTGTAAAAGTTGAGAAATTTCTCTAAGCATTTCTCCTGGGAATTTAGTATTTTCAAAGTACCTGGCAGAAGGCATTGATGGATACTCTCTCCACAAATCTTTTTTTTCTTCCACACAAATCATTTAGCATATAAAGATTTTATACTAGATTTTCTGAGATGCAACAGCATTATTTGCCTTAATTAAAGGCAAATAATGAGATTATGGCAGCAGTGGGACTTTCATTTCCACTTCCATCGTTTTTTTCAGTTTCTGGAGATAATGTATAAACATATTGTTTTATTATAACATAACCATTTTAGAAGTGCAAAATGGTAGATCATTTGTAATTTCAAAAAAATCATCCAGTTTATAAGATGGGGTGCTTTATCAAGTTTTTCTGCCTATCATTTCTGTAATTTGTCTAATTCCATCAAACTAATTCAAGGGCCAGTCAAGGGGCTTTCAGATGAACAGAAATACTTTAATAATAATAATAATAATAATAATAATAATAATAATAATAATAGAAATAATAATAATAACACTTTATTTGTACCCTGCTACCATCTCCCCAACGGACTCGGTGCGGCTTACATGAGGCCGAGCCCAAACACAACAATACAAGCAATAATCACAACAATACAAGCAATTAAAATAAAACATAGACGATAAACATATAACATTATCAATAAGACAACATAAATTTAAAAACTATGGGAAGGCCAAATGTAAACATTAAAATTGGAAATAGTGCTGAGGCATGGATGGAAAGGTGATAATGGCGTTTGTGGAAGACATACGATCAGACCTAAAAATATAAAGTGCTTTGGAGGGACAAAGTGCTATGTGATCATTATTCCGGGAAGGCACACTGGAACAACCACATCTTCAAGCTCCTCCTAAAGACTGCCAGGGTTGGGGGCTGCCTGATGTCATTAGGGAGTGAGTTCCAGAGTCAAGGGGCCACCACCGAAAAGGCCCTCTCTCTCGTCCCCACCAATCGCACCTGCGATGCTGGTGGGATCAAGAGCAGGGCCTCTCGAGATGAACGAAGCGATCGTGTGGGTTCGTACACAGAGATGCGGTCACGCAGGTAGGCGTGTCCCAAACCGTTTAGGGCTTTGAAGGTAAGAACCTGCACCTTGAATTGGGACCGGTAGATGAATGGCAGCCAGTGGAGCTCTTTGAACAGGAGGGTTGACCGCTCCCTGTAAGGAGCCCCAGATCTAGTTAATGCAATGACAGGATGGTGTAATGGTGGAGCATTGGACTATAGAGATTAAGGTTCAAACCATCACCCAGTGTTTGCCTTAGAATCACTATGAATCTGAAACAACTTCCAGGCACACAGTAACCTAGTGCAATGTTGGCCCCATTCAGGAGAGTAAAAGAACATTAAATGAAAACTACCTTAACTAGAAACTAAAAAGAAAGGTAGTCAAAAAGCACTTGTTTCCAGAGCTAATTCCAAAATTTCAGTTGTGTTCATGGAGAAAACCTTTTTTGTATATCTTGCCTGACCAGTCTAACACCAATCTATATCAGGGCACACACAGAAGGGCTTCTCCATCAGATGTTTGGTTATGGGCAGGAGGTGATCCATTAGATGCGAAGGAACTAAAGACTAATAGGGTTTTACAGGCAAAAAAACCAGCAGGTAATTGGCACCCAGGAATGTCTTGAATAACATACAGCTATTCTGAAAATGGAAATAACACATTCATACATCTGTGTTCTTCTGAATACCAAACAGCAGCTTTCTGTACTGTGGAAAACTTTCTAATGTTCTTCAGAAGCAGTCTTGTGTAGATCTTGTTTTAGTATTTAAGTCTTAAAACCCATCATTATTTTTTAATAATTCTTCTCACAAACAACTGGACTATGTATGTGTTTGTGTGTGTGTGTGACCATTCCACACAACAATTGTATTTTATTACATCTTCATCTCATCTTGTAACTTTTGATTTCATTCATTATTTGACATTTATAGCACCAAACATATATCATGCTTTTTGGCTACTTTCACTTCCGAATTGCTGACCTTTATCTCAAACTTAAGTAATATTCAGAAAGGTATTCATACTGAAGTTTTGTTCAGGCTGACTTTAACTTATTCATCTTCAGTTTTATATCTGACAATCATAGATCATCACAAAGGTTTAGCTTTATTCATAGCTACTCTCTCATGGTTTGCATATTCCCTTATGAGATTTTACATTCAAAATGTGGAACATGTTACTGGTTCCAAACCATGGACTTATCCATCTGTGGCAGCAACATCCTCTGTCATCAGACATTGTTCTCTGCTGCCGTTTAGTATTGTGCACACACCAGAGTGAGGGTACATTGAATTAGAGTGCAGTGTGGCAACATGAGTCATTCCTGACATGGGAAATGGTCCCAAAGCATTTCATCCAACACAGAACAATTATATAAATAAACACCTATGTCCTCAAGACACAGAAATGTGATTAATTAAGATTCAGCAAAGTTAATATTTTTGGTGTGTCCCTACTGTGCCCATTTCTTAGCCTGTCACAAATCAGATCTCGTCTTGAGCCACAAAGGAAGTCTTGCATCTGGACTGGAGGTTAGATCACATACAATGAACAATAATGACGTCACACTAAAAAATGTGGAAAAGAATAAAGGGGACAAAGTGTAGAAAGGAATAAAAGCAACAAAAAAAATCAGAGGGCATTGTTAAGAATTCAAATTCAACAAACGATGTGAGATATGGAAGGACCAGGGAGGGTCAGATTTAAAAACACTACAACACTAAATGACATAGAAGGAGAAGGAACAGCAAAGCAGGCAGAATGCAAAAGTAAAACAATAACAACATAAAATTACCTGTTAAAGAGTCCCAAGAGAACTGAGGAGGTACAGCAACAAGAGAAAAGGTTCCCAATTTTGAACATGCACTATGAACAATGCCATTCTACAAACATAAATTCTGTCCCTTCCTTTTTAGACTAGAATGGCTTATTCCACCTTAATGTCCCGCATGTGCAAACAGAGAAATACAGACACATGCATATAACTTCTAACCAGAAGAGGCTGTAGAATTCCAAAGGCCAGCAGCTCTGAACCATGTGTGGCTTAGCTTGTTGCGGGATGGAATTAGCTTTATTATGTGTAAATTTCACAGATAAAATGTTGACAGATTTAATGTGCAGATGTTTCTTTAAATCACAATATTGGACTAAGCCCATATTTCAATTTTGTGAAGTACCTTTAAAAATTGAGGTGCCTCTCTTGCTCCTCTATTTCTTAGAAAGGATTTACAATATACCCCTTTCAAACATCTCAAGTAGTCAGGGTGTCTTGGACTGTGAGCATAGTAAGTGCTGCCTTTCTATCTGATATGGATGTATTACAACTATTACAGTCATCCCTCCATATTTACAGTTCTACTTTGACATGTTTAATTAAAAATTGTCTCCCTAGGAATCTCTAGATCCCCAAATGTGATTCTATGTTCTAGTGGAAGTTGACCATAGAGTCAAGAGACATTACTAGAGAGGTGTTCTCTTGGGCTTTAAAAAGTACTAGGGGTATTTTTAAAGTAAGGTCCATTTTGTTGTAGACACTAGTAGTTCGTGCGCATACCGCAACGAGCGTGTGCGTCGTGTACCGGCATGCCTCGAGAAAAACTGTGCTCAGTTTCCGCTCTGTAGCTAACCTGTACGGTTCTGTTCTGTGCTTTAAAAATGTTTAAGACTATCAACTCACCCGCCGCATGTGAGGTTCGCTCAGTGATACGGTTTTTGTCAGCAAGGAACCTGCTTGCTGCATAAATTCATTGACAGATTTGTGAAGTGTACGGTGATACTGTTATGAGTGAAAGCAAAGTGCATAAGTGGGTACAACAATTCAAAGATGGCTGTGACAACGTCCATGATGAGGACCGCTCGGGTCACCCTTCTTTGATTGCAGACGATTTGGTTATCGGAGCAGGTGGCAAGTTTTTATGAAGAGGGTATTTTAAAATTGGTTCAGAGGTATGAGAAGTGTTTGAACAAACTTGGCAACTATGTCGAAAAATAGAGTGAAGTATGTACTTTCTGAAAATAAATTTACTTTTTTGAAATAAACTTTCGTTGTGTACTTATGTTCAAACGGACCTTACTTAAAAAATACCCCTCGTATTTCTTTATTTCTGTTTTTTCACTTTCGCAGGGCTCCTCTGTCCCTGACCCCAGGCAGTGTGGCAGACTGACAGTATAAAGTATTAACTCCACTACCATCATGACTACCCAGTTTGTGAGATAATGGTACAAATGCCCTATTTTAAATCTTTTCTACTAATCACAGAACTTTGCCTTCTACATGATGCATATTTCAGGACTCCAACTCACTGGAAGTATATCATCAATTTTACTAGTCACATCAGTCAGACTTGTGCCTTGAGGAGTATAGATTCATATAGATCTATCAAAGTGCATGGCACCTTGCATGGTTACATAAATTAAAGAAGCAATGAAATTATGGTTTAAATCTGGAAAATGGAGACAACAAAAAAGAGTAGGTTTAGGAAGAGACCATGGTATAAAGTGGGGAACATAAGCAGTCACATATGCCTTGGTTTCTTTTCAGTTACAAGTGGACCACAAATGGCTACTCCAAAGAGTTTCATTGGCTAGCTGGCATTTTTGGGGAGGAATGCCAGACTTAATGTTCAGAGGGTCAATTGTGCAGAGTTGGATTAAGAAACCAGAGAAATGAAAGGGTGTCATGGATGCGAGTGAGATTGGAGTAATGGAGAGAAGTTTTATACTAAATAATGGCAGAAAGACACATATTGACCCAGGTTCTGAAAGAAGGAATATGAAATGTATTGTGTCATATCACTTTATATTGGTTTGATTGCTCCTGTCAGTATTCCTCTTATCCCCCCAAAACAATGTTATCTTGGGGTCTTGTGATGTTGTAGCATTCTAATACATTCACTTCCAGCCCAACACACTCCTGCTGTGATCATCAGTAATGTACAAGTGAAGCCATAAACAGCAGGGAAGCACTGCTGATTACAACTCTAGTAGAAATATTGTGACAGCTTACTGAGGTTTATGGAGAATATCAAGTTTCATCAGATTTTGGGAAGGGGAGGGATTGATGTCTCCGATAGGAAGAATAGGGAAGCCAGATGCATATTAGGCTATGGCATGAAGACTGAAACAAAAGGAAAAGGGGGAAAATTTGAAACTATAGTAAGTAATAAAATAAAAGTGACAGAATACAAGAAAGGTGCCCATATCTGTTTTTAGTCTTCCCTTTCCAACTGAACAACATAACCGAATTATAATGCACTCCAAGAGCAATGAATTCCCATATTAAAAGCCCTTTTAAAATAATTTCCTCTCTACATTACCTAGAAGCCTCCTAATTACCTACAATGATCACAGAACCATTCATTTTGCCCTAAAATTAATGCATCACTTTTGGAATGATATCACACTAATTTATCACAAGATTTATGAAACTTGCACTTTTTCTAATGAGTTTTATGCAAATGCCGTTCCATCCATTGTTTGCCCCATTAAAAGCTGTTATGTCAAACAATCTGGAAGACTTTTTTTATTTAAGTCTTTTCTTAGACCTTTCACTCTTTGCAGGTACAATAAGTCGAAGTGTGCCCTTAATTTGACCAGTTCTAGTTGTTGAGCCTGAAGTGATAAGACATAAAGAATGGTGCTTTCTGAACAGCTAAAGGGATGACTGGCTTGATGTTATAGTAACATCTCATTTATTATGGAAGTGGAAGTCCTTGGTGGAAGTTAAATCACTTGTTTGGCTTGCAATAGGCCAGCCTGAGTCACTGTTTGGCCATTATCCCACCCCACCCCCTTTCCATTGTAAACAAAAATACACCGTCCATGTACTAGAGGAAATTTGAGGAAATCCCAAAGCCTAATAGAATCTAAAAACACTTGATGGAGCCTAAATAAGCAATATGTAGTCAAACAATCAAGGATTATTGATCATGCTCAGTAAGTACAGAATGCAGGGGGACTCTACTGGGCAGGGAGTGGGAAATAGAAAACAAGAATGATCTCAGAATGATGTGGTTTGCTGTTTGCTGGTATCCAGTACAAGGAGCCCATTCTGCTGAGAAAAATCTGTTGCATATATACTTACCACAAACTGAAGTAGCTGAACAACTATTAACTAGGAAGAAAAACAAGTTGTTGTTGTTCATTCGTTCAGTCGTCTCCGACTCTTCGTGACCTCATGGACCAGCCTACACCAGAGCTCCCTGTCGGCCGTTACCACCCCCAGCTCCCTCAAGGTCAGTCCTGTCGCTTCAAGGATGCCATCCATCCATCTTGCCCTTGGTCGGCCCCTCTTCCTTTTGCCTTCCACTTTCCCCAGCATAATTGTCTTCTCTAGGCTTTCCTGTCTCCTCATGATGTGGCCAAAGTACTTCAACTTTGTCTCTAGTATCTTTCCCTCCAGTGAGCAGTCGGGCTTTATTTCCTGGAGGATGGACTGGTTGGATCTTCTCGCAGTCCAAGGCACTCTCAGCACTTTCCTCCAACACCACAGCTCAAAAGCATCGATCTTCCTTCGCTCAGCCTTCCCTAAGGTCCAGCTCTCACATCCATAGGTGACTACAGGGAATACCATGGCTTTGACTAGGCGGATCTTTGTTGCCAGTCTGATGTCTCTACTCTTCACTATTTTATCGAGACTGGACATTGCTCTCCTCCCAAGAAGTAAGCGTCTTCTGATTTCCTGGCTACAGTCTGCATCTGCAGTAATCTTTGCACCTAGAAATACAAAGTCTGTCACGGCCTCCACAGTTGTCAATCATTCTTGTTGCCATAATCTTGGTTTTTTTGACGTTTAGCTGCAACCCGGCTTTTGCGCTTTCTTCTTTCACCTTGATTAGAAGGCTCCTCAGCTCCTCCTCGCTTTCGGCCATCAGAGTGGTGTCATCTGCATATCTGAGGTTGTTAATGTTTCTTCCAGCAATTTTCACCCCAACTTTGCATTCATCCAGCCCCGCACATCGCATGATGTGTTCTGCATACAAGTTAAAAAGGTTGGGTGAGAGTATGCAGCCTTGCCGTACGCCTTTCCCAATCTTGAACCAGTCTGTTGTTCCGTGGTCAGTTCTGACTGTTGCTACTTGGTCCTTGTATAGATTCCTCAGGAGAGAGACAAGGTGGCTTGGTATGCCCATCCCACCAAGAACTTGTCACAATTTATTATGATCCACACAGTCAAAGGCTTTAGAATAGTCAATGAAGCAGAAGTAGATGTTTTTCTGAAACTCCCTGCCTTTCTCCATTATCCAGCGGATATTGGCAATCTGGTCTCTCGTTCCTCTGCCTTTTCTAAACCCAGCTTGAACATCTGGCAACTCTCGCTCCATGTATTGCTGGAGTCTTCCTTGCAGGATCTTGAGCATTACCTTACTGGCATGAGAAATAAGGGCCACTGTACGGAAGTTTGAGCAGTCTTTCGCATTTCCCTTTTTTGGTATGGGGATATAAGTTGATTTTTTCCAGTCTGATGGCCATTCTTGTGTTTTCCATATTTGCTGGCAAATGGCATGCATCACCTTGACAGCATCATCTTTTAAGATTTTAAACAGTTCAGCTGGGATCCCATCATCTCCTGCTGCCTTGTTGTTAGCAATGCTTCTTAAGGCCCATTCAACCTCACTCCTCAGGATGTCTGGTTCTAATTCATTCACCACACCGTCAAAGCTATCCTCGATATTGTTATCCTTCCTATACAGATCTTCTGTATAGTCTCGCCACCTTCTCTTGATCTCTTCAGCTTCTGTTAGGTCCCTGCCATCTTTGTTTCTTATCATACCAATTTTTGCCTGAAATTTACCTCCAATGTTTCTAATTTTCTGGAAGAGGTCTCTTGTCCTTCCTATTCTGTTGTCTTCTTCCACTTCCATGCATTGCTTATTTAAAAATAGTTCCTTATCTCTTCTGGCTAACCTCTGGAATTGCGCATTTAACTGGGCATATCTCCCCTTTTCACTGTTTCCTTTTGCTTTCCTCCTTTCTTGGGCTACTTCCAGTGTCTCAGCAGACAACCATTTTGCCTTCTTGGTTTTCTTTTTCTTTGGAACGTACTTTGTTGCCGCCTCCTGAACAATGTCGCGGACTTCTGTCCATAGTTCTTCTGGGACTCTGTTTACTAAATCTAGTCCTTCAAATCTGTTCTTCACTTCCACTGTATATTCGCTAGGAATGTTAGTGAGATCATATCTAATTGGTCTGTGTATTTTCCCTGATCTCTTTAGTTTTATTCTAAATTGGGCAATAAGAAGTTCGTGATCTGAGCTACAGTCAGCCCCAGGTCTTGTTTTCACCGACTGGATGGATGTCCGCCACCTTTGGCTGCAAAGGATGTAGTCAATCTGATTTCGGTGTTGACCATCTGGTGAGGTCCATGTATAAAGCCGTCTTTTAGGTTGTTGGAAGAGAGTATTCGTTATACACAGCGAGTTTTCCTGGCAGAATTCTACCAGCCTGCGTCCCGCTTCATTTTGTTCTCCCAGACCATGCTTGCCTGTGATCCCAGTTGTCATTTGACTTCCCACCTTGGCATTCCAGTCTCCTGTAATGAAAATAATGTCTCTTTTTGGTGTATTATCCAGTAGGTCCTGCAGATCCTCATAGAACTGATCTACTTCTGCTTCTTCAGCAGCTGTGGTTGGGGCGTATATTTGGATCACTGTGATGTTGAAAGGCTTTCCTTGCACTCGAATTGAGATCATTCTGTCATTTTTTGGGTTGTATCCAAGCACCGCTTTAGCGAATTTCTTATTAATTATGAAGGCTACTCCATTTCTTCGATGTTCCTCTTGTCCGCAGTAGTAGATCTGGTGGTCATCTGATGTGAAGTGGCCCATTCCAGTCCATTTCAGTTCGCTGACCCCCAGAATGTCTATCTTTAGTCTTGACATCTCACCAATAACAACATCCAATTTGCCCTGGCTCATAGATCTTACATTCCAGGTTCCTATGGTGTGTTGATCTTTAGAGCATCGGATTCGTCGTTTGCCTCCAGTACCGTCGGCCGCTAGCCTTCCTTTCGGCTTTGAGCTAGCTGCGTCATCACATCTGGGGCTAGTTGAACTTATCCTCTGCTCCTCCCCAGTAGCATTTTGGCCATCTTCCGACCTGGGAGTCCCATCTTCCAATGGCATACCGACATATCTCTGGTTGTACTGGTCCATTTAGTTTTCTTGGCAAGGATACTGGAGTGGTTTGCCATTGCCTTCCCCAGGGATCACACTTGGTCTGACCTCTCTGCCACAACCGTCCCGTCTTGGGTGGCCCTTCACGGTTTCGCTCATGACATCATTGAGGTGCTCAAGCTCCAGCGCCCCGACAAGGCGGTGATCCTTTGCTGGAGCTGAACAACTATTAACTAGGAAGAAAAACAAGACTACCCCCAAAATAATGGAACAAGGTCTATACATTTGAGTGATGTTCATTGTATCTGTGAAACATGGTCCATCATCACACTCAACTTCTGAAACAATTCCATAAGGTTGTCTCCAAAAAAAATCCTGAAAATCTCTTGGGAAGACATTTGGACAAATGTCAGCATTCTGGAAGAAACAAAGACCACCAGCACTCGAGCAATGATCCTTCCCCAACAATTTTGCTAGACTGGCCACATTGTCTAAATGCTCAATCACCATCTTCCAAAGCAATTACTCTAGTCTCAACTCAAGAATGGAAAATGGAAAGTTGATGGATAGGAAAAGAGACTTAGAAGATGAGTTTAAAGCTAACCTTAAAAACTGTGGCATAGACATCAAGAAGTGGGAAGCCTTGGCCTTGAGCACACTAACTGGAGGTCAGATATTATCAACAGTGCTGTGGAATTCAAAGAGGCACAAATGGAGAGTGAAAAGGAGAAATGCAGCAAGATGAAGGCAAGTCTAGCCAACCCTGACCAGGACTGCCTTCCATCTGGAAACCAATATCCTCACTGCGAGAGAAAATGCAGATCAAGAATAAGTGTCTACAGACCCACCGCCAAAACCCTTGGAAGGTAATCATAATCAAACATGAGGAATCACCAATGATAATCTAAAAGTATATATAAACTTCTAAATTAAAAGAACCTAAAATCATGCTCAGTGGTCTTTAAAATCTAACATTCGAAGTCTAATTGTCTTGTTTGAGCCATTCATTGTCCCTGCTATCCTAGAATATGGCCACCCTGTCATAAGGTAAGATTATTGGCAATTGCTTCCATTCTGATAGCACTTTGATAACATTTCCCCATGAACTGAATCTTAAGTGGATGTTTTAATTTATGACTCAACACTGTAGAATTAATGCAGTTTGACACCATTTTAATTGACATGGCTCATGGGAGTTGTAGTCTGGTGGAGCATCATCCTCTTTGGCAGAGAAGGCTAAAAATCTTGTATGACTACAACTCCCATAATACCATAGCATTGGACCATGGCAATTAAAGTGGAATCAAACTACATTAATTCTACAGTATAGATGCATCCTATGTCCACAAAGCTAGACTCACTTGATGCTATTATTATCAATCAGACCACTGATTCTAGTAAGTAAGAGTATAAGCTATGAACCCAAGAGCATTTTGTTTAAATCTCATCTCAGCCACAACTTGGAATGTCCCACACTTCCAGCTCCCATTTGCAGTACAGGGATAAATATTACTGCGCTAATTGGACACACCATTGTAAGGACTGCTTTCTAAACTTGAAGTTCATTGATTTTCAGTAACTACTTTTCAAAAATGCAAAAAAGGATCAATAACTATATAAACTGGAAACCAAAGCTTGAAATGCAAATCAGGCTACATGAAAAGGGCAACAAAGAATTTGAACTGATTTTGTTACTTTGGTTTCCTGTTTATATAGTTATTGATCCTTTTTTGTCTCCAAATGCTGCCACATATCTAGAAATGTGGCAAAGATAAAGAGATTCTCTATCCATATTTGGTTGGATTAGATTACCAAGCTCCAGCATTCAGGAATCACTCAATTTGCAAAAGTCCAAGTGTACTGCTATGGACCTGGAAACTCATCAGCCGGTCATAGGTAAAGTGTGGGACAGTGGGAGAAACCATCAAGCACTGTTCCCTTCCATCGGGGTCCGTCAACTGTTTCCCTCTTCAGATCTGTCTTCCCCTGCTTCCTCTTTGCTTTCTTCAATGAGGAGTTGGGTAAACACCTGACTCCCCCAGGGGCACTCTGTTTCCAGTTTATATAGTTATTGAAAATCAATGAACTTCAAGTTTAGAAAGCAGTCCTTACAATGGGGTGTCCAATTAGCACAATAATATTTAACCTGTACTGCAAATGGGAGCTGGAAGTGTGGGAGATCCCAAGTTGTGGCTGAGATGTGGCTATGAACCCCAAAATGCTTTGGGGTTCATAGGCCTTGAATATCAGCCCTCTCAGTTACTAAGCCCTTTAGGTCAGACAAAAGAAAGTACATGTACATCTTCACCCAGCATATGGAGCCCCTGGTGAGGGGCTTTCAGCAGGACTGAAGACTGACAGGTTGGAGGTTCGAATCCAGGGAGAGCACAGATGAGCTCCATGTCCCCATGAGAGGATATGAGAGAACCCTCCCACAAGGATGGTAAAACATTAAAACATCCAGGCATCCCTTGGGCAACATCCTTGCAGATGGCCAATTCTCTCACACCTGAAGTGACCTGGAGTTTCTCAAGTTACTCCTGACACGAAAACAACCAAGCATGTAATTCACTCCAGAAGACAGGAGCAGAATTCAAAACTATCTTAACAGATTTAGAGAGATGGACCAAAACTAGGGGGACAGGATTTTTGTAACTGTGGAAAAACTGTGAATACAGTCCCACTATTTTTTTTACCTAAGAGACTCCTTCTGTAGGCATTTATAGTTCCCCTAATGAGATTCTATTTTCAAGTTTGAGCACATTGAGTTTAGAATCACACTGGACAATCTACAAAAGCCTAAAACGATTTTTAAAATCATGTATAAGGCAGCTAGAAAGATGACAGAAAATATTTATGAATAATCGAATTGAAAATGCTTAACCCATAAATGTGGAGAGGTTACTGTACTATTTTTCCTCGAAATTTGGGACCACGCTGTCCTGCACTGATTAATGCATTAGAAGAGATCTGATGGAATGCACACTTGTCTAGAAGATGTACTACCTGACCTAGAAGTCTAACTTCTAATTCATTATGCATGTACGTGTGTCATGGTTGTCAAGAGTCTCATTCTGTTTCTCCACAATTTCTAACTACCTAATATAATCATTCTCTGACCATAAAAGCCAGGTTCCAGGACTACCTGATCAATTTCAGCTGACTGTTTCTAATTCTAGCCCCATATCAAAGGGATTCAAAATGCACACATCCTAAAGGAATCCCAGAACAACCATCTTGAAAAATACTGCACACTGAGAACTTGGTTATTCTGGAGATGTATTGCCTTCTTCCTTGAACTGACATCCACCTTGGGGTGTTAAATAATGAATGCCACCCACCCATTCGTCCCCAAAAAGTCCAAAACAGAAAACATAAAAGCAAAGTGTTAACTTTAATTTAATCTATTACATTTTTAAATGGTAGGCATGCCTAATGGTTCTTGCTTTTTAAAAAAAAATCTAAGTTTTTCTTCATAAGAGCAGCATTTTTGGAAGAGACTAAAATGTTCAGAATGGAAATCACGTTTGAGGCTGAGTCCACCTCCCTCCCTTCCAGCTTCTCTCAATCTCTCAACTTCTGTTCTTCTCCTGTAGAGGAGGTGGTGAAGGGAACTTGGCAGGTGGCATGCAGGCACCTCATCCACAACTGCTTATCTGCGTCCATGCCACCACTCCATGGTAAATTGCTTGTTGATAAATGAGGCTATTTAGGAGCGAGTGATGCCAGCATTACAGTTATTAATGACACCAACGTGTGGAGACATTTAAGAGCGGCCTGGTGTTCTATTGTTCTTTCACATGTGAGTAATGGGGCAGTTCCGTTACAGGAGTTAAAACTAGCACAGGTTGTTCAACAACAGACACAAAAAATAAAATGGGGAAAATGGATGGACTATGCTGGACCACTGACTTACCAAGTTAATTGATCAAGTCTTCTTTTAAAGGGTCAGGTTATAGTTCTGGGTCTCTGACTGACATGAAAATGTAAGTATCATAACTTACAACTTCATATCTAAGCTCTTGACCCATATTTCAGAATATGCATTGTTCTCTGATACAAAAAGGCTTCCAAGACTGAGAAAAGGGGGAATTGTCTTCTTTCTCTAAAATGAGTGCACTGCCACACATCTCAGCATCTCAACAATTGTGTGTAGTGGTGGCTCTATGTGTATATGTGTATATGAATATGCAATCAAAGCATGTCATGATATAGAGACATATATCATTAGTAGACAAGTATGTGTAATTTGAAATTTAGTTTCATATAGTGTATTTGGAGGACCCACATAATCTATAGAGTTTAAGTCCAGGGTATCTGTCAATCCATAACTCTCCTTATAAACCTGCCCCATCATTATTAATGGCAAGGAGTCCCCAGTGGCACAGGGGGTTAAACCCCTGTACCAGCAGGACTGAAGACCTACAGGTCGCAGGTTCGAATCTGGGGAGAGGCAGATGAGCTCCCTCTATCAGCTCCAGCACCTCATACGGGGACATGAGAGAAGCCTCCCACAAGGATGATAAAAACATCAAATTATCCAGGGGTCCCCTGGGCAATGTCCTTGCAGACAGCCAATTCTCTCACACCAGAAGCGACTTGCAGTTTCTCAGGTCACTCCTGACACAACAAATAAATCATTATTGGCTATCACTCATGGCCGAGTATGATTGTCTTCCAAGGGCCACAAGTAACTGTAGAGACCTATTCTGGATCCACATGCTCTTTTGCAGTGAGGACATACATTTCCAAAGGGATGAGGGTCCCAACAAGCATTTAATTTGTATGATCTTCAATTGAGCACTTCTCTCAGTCCTACTACCTTCACAATTTTTGAGGACACAGCAAATCCCTTCTTGCTGGCTGTTGCTAGACTATGAAACTTGCTTCAAAGGGAAACTTAATTGTCTGCTCTTTTCTTTTCCTGGCAGTTAAAGGCATTTTTAAAAAGCCTTCAGCCTTTAAGTGGTTGGGACAGAAGGCTGTTCATTGAATGCATTGTATCCTTTACTACGTACTGAATGTGTTTTTAATTGTTTTACTGCTTTCATTGAATTTGTTTTAAAATGTTCTTTTAAAAATGTTTGTGTTGGATATATTGATTTAAGATATTGTGAACCGCTTGGCTCTCATATTGGTAGAAAGGTAGGTTATAGATAGGCAGAGACACAGACAGAGAGTTACAACCTCATTGTATGGACTAATTTTCCTGTCGTACACCAGTTACTCTCCCCTTTTGCCACTGAGCCTATTACACGATGTACATCTACTTCCAGCAGGGCTCCATGGCAAAAGGGGAGAGCAACTGGCATATGACATCACAACAGCAACATGGGAGGCTTCCCATGTTGCATTTGCAACAATAGGGGAAAGTCAGGCAAGGGACACTTTCCCCTGTGGTATAAGGCCAAAGGTAAGTCAGGCGATGCGGGACATGGGGTGACAGGTTCTCCATGACCCCTGCTAGGACCCCATGGACTCACCACGATGTATGGTGAATCCTGATGCTAATGTGATACAGTCCTTAGAGTTGAAGTACTAATCTGTTTGTGAGTGAAACATACACCCTTGATGCATAGGAGATGTTTCTTTGTTTTAATATAAAAAAACTACACAACAAACAGGAGCATCACTAACTCCTTGGAAGCAAAACATTCCATATTGGCTGAAACTACAACTGCACCCAGTGTTGACTTGCTAATGCTTCCTGCATTGTATGGTAAGAACTGACTATACAGGAAATATGAGCAACAAACTATTCAAATGATAAGGTAAAATTTTTACATCTGGCTTGGCTGATACAGAAGTCTGAGAGTGCTTGTTACTGATGTAGTCTGATGTGATGCATTTCCATTTTATTCTGTTTCTAAAGGGAGTTCAAGGGTATGTGCTATAAACACATGTTAACAACTTACCCCTTGAGGTCCCAACCTGGAGACAAAGAACTCATCTACACTGACCATTTAATGCCGTTTCAAACTGGTATTGAAAAAAGCGGTTTCGCTGTACAGATGATTACATAGGAAATCCTGGTGCCTGCTTGAAGACTGGATGGTGACCACAGAGCACTGATCCACATTTTGCACAGTTTTATGGGAATTTGTTGTCTAGCTGCCATAGTTTGAAGCTAGCTTAAAACTACATTAAATGGTTAGTGTAGATGGGACCAAATCTCCTAGTTTTTGCCCAAGGTTAATTGTAGCTTCCCTCTATGCATGATATGCAAAGATTGAAACAGACTTGATAGCACATAAAAGCTCTAAAGTTAACAATGTAGCCAAGAGGATACAAGAAAGTGACAATGAACAAGATTCCTTAAATGCTAACACATTATTTCTGACATGAGATTTCAGGATCATTTCCTCATGAATGAGAAACAGTTATGCATACATATCATAAAAAAGGGGAGAGAAGAAAAACAGTAAAGCAGGCGGAGGTTAAAACAAGATGTTTTGTTGTCAACAATAAAATGTCCTTCTTCCACCCACACCCATCCCTACCAACACTTTGCAGCTGTTATCTGTCCCAATCAGGAGTAAATTTATCCAGATTTTGGTTATCCAAAGAAGTCAGTGACTTCAAAAGAAGCCAGTTCAGAACAAGGATAGAACCCTTGTTCTGGCATTACATTCAGTGTAACGCCAGCAGGTATCTATGCAAAACAAGATATACTCTAAAGCTGTGGTTCTCAACCTGTGGGTCCCCAGATGTTTTGGCCTTCAACTTCCAGAAATCCTAACAGCTGCTAAACTGACTGGGATTTCTGGGAGTTGTAGGCCAAAACATCTGGGGACCCACAGGTTGAGAACCACTACTCTAAAGAATGGTAGGAGACTCACTCTACAAACACTTGATATCTTTGTGCAAATCTCCAAAAAGGTACCAGAGAGAAAAGTAGTCTCTGTCGGAGGGATTTGTGGAAAACAACTTCTTGTTTCATCTCAGTTCTAACCCAATTTAAGTAGCAACCTTTGTTGTGAAATTGTTACAGACAAGTATGGCATGGAATAAATTTGAAGTTACAGTTTATTGATCATATCTTGTGAACACTCTATGAGTTTAGCTACTTTAAGGATACACTTCAAAAAATGAAAATCTGAAGAATCAAAGTTAAAATAGGTAATTTCCAACCTTTTTTAACAAACAAACCTTATTAAGGGTTGTTGGACAGATATCCGAGAAACCGAATGGCCAAAAAAGTCCAGACTGAGGGCTCTTCCATAGTAGGCTAAAGCCTCAAACATTGGTAGGAATCGGACACCTGTACTTATCAGGGCTTTACTAATATGCAAGCTGTTTAACCTCAGCAGACTGAAAGACAAAACCAAGGTTACAACAACATCTGTTATAGAACTCCAGTATGCTGATGACAATGTTGTCTGTGCGCATTCAGAAGAAGATCTACAAGCCACTCTAAACACCTTCGCAGAAGCATACACGAAGCTTGGCCTGTCACTGAACATTGAGAAAACCAAAGTGCTGTTTCAGCAGTCACCAGCCATCCCCTCCCCAATGCCAGAGATACAGCTTAATGGTGTAACATTAGAAAATGTTGACCATTACTGCTACCTTGGCAGCCACCTCTCCACCAAAGTCAACTTCGACACCGAAATACAACACCGCCTGAGCTCTGCGAGTGCAGCATTTTCCCAAAAGAAGCAAAGAGTGTTTGAGGACCGGGACATCCGTAGGGATACCAAGGTGCTTGTCTATAAAGCTATTGTCCTCCCAACCCTGCTATATGCCTGCAAAATGTGGACTGTCTACAGACGTCACATGCAACTCCTGGAACGATTCCATCAGCGCTGCCTCTGGAAAATCCTGCAAATCTCTTGGGAAGATAAGCGGACAAACGTCAGCGTGCTGGAAGAAGCAAAGACCACCAGCACTGAAGCGATGGTCCTCTGCCATCAACTCCGCTGGGCCAGCCACATTGTCTGGATGCCTGACCACCATCTCCCAAAGCAGTTGCTCTACTCTGAACTTAAGAATGGAAAACGGAACGTTGGTGGACAGGAAAAGAGATTTAAAGATGGCCTCAAAGCCAACCCTAAAATCTCTGGCATAGACACTGAGAACTGGGACACCCTGGCCCTTGAGCACTCCAGCTGGAGGTAAGCTGTGACCAGCAGTGCTGCAGAATTCGAGGAGGCACAAGTGGAGGGTGAAAGAGAGAAATGTGCCAGGAGGAAGGCACGTCAAGCCAGCCCCAACCGGGACCGCCTTCCACCTGGAAACCAATGCCTTCACTGTGGGAGAAGATGTGGGTCAAGAATAGGGCTCCACAGCCACCTACGAATCCATAAGGAAACCCATCATGGAAGACCATCTTACTCATCCAACGAGGGATTGCCTAAGTAAGTAAGTAATGCTGTTCCCTGTTCCAGTGTTTTTCTCATGGAATTTTAATATCTGCGGTCTTTCTTACTCCCATCCTAGAAGTTTACAGCACTGACTGGGGTAAACGTATCCATCTCCATACCTCTCTAGTTAGTACATGGATGGGAATACAGTCAACAAATATTAGGTGCTATGAGCCATATTTCAGAGGAAGGAACTGGCAAAATCACAACTGAGTGTTCTTTGCCTAACAAAACCCTATGAAATTCATGGGGCCACTATAAATCAGCAGGCGATTTGAAGGCACATACACGCATAGACAAGAAAATTAGACTGTCATCATAAATGTATGATGTAAGCTGCACAAAAAGAGCTACCATGTATGGTGCTAAACCAAGACTGAATGTGAAATATTGCTGAGATACCTGTTTGGCATGGGAAAGGGCTCTCAATATATCCAAATGCTAACAAGCAGAGTTGGTAATTTTGCATGCATGGTAAAAGAGAAGTCTGCTTCCTTCCCTCCCAAAAATCAGATACCAAAATCTGTCATGGAACCCTCCCCACACATGATTGCAGAACATATTTTCCCCTCTCCATATTCTGTACACGGCAAAACTATAAAGCATTTGCCTTTGCAATTGTGCAGAGATCAAATTCTCTTCTTTTTCCTTATGTCACCAGCTGCTCTGGGCCCATCTGTCTTTTGGGAGTGGCTTGTTTGTACTCACTGATATTAGCTGCCAAATGAACAAAAAGGTCAGTGGATTTTGTCTACATTATCTTCATAACCTCATGAGACAGATGAGAATACATAAGGAAATCGAATGTATAGATAAGGAATGCATCACCATCCCAATGTTGCTGAAGTGTAAATTCCACCATGGCTATACTGTGTGTGATGGGGAAGTGTCGCTGCAGGCAAGGTGGGGTATGAAATGCCAGGATTGCCTCAGTGCTCTACGCTCCATCACAGAGTCTGACAAATCGCAATGCTGGATTTCATCAATGTGTTGAGGTCTACAGTTACAACCATTATCTATAGCTCAGCAATATAAAAATATAAAGTGGAACATTGCCAATAAAAATGGTGCATCATTTTCTTGAATTAACCCAACAAGACAAAAGTACAACAAAACTCTTCACAAATAATTAACATTTTAATAAAACCAAAGCATTGGGATTCTATCACAAAGGAAAATTACATATGAAGAAACTCAGTACAATTAGGCAATTTAACCCTGATTATTATGATATGCTTTTTAAACACACAAAATTTCAGGAATACACACTTTCTGTGGCTTAGAAAGCAAATTTCTAAGTGTATTCCACACTGAGGGGAACAGTTCAATCTATGTTGTATTCAATCAATAGAATCATACAGTAGAATCATAGAGTTGGAAGAGACCTCGTGGGCCATCCAGTCCAACCCCCTGCCAAGAAGCAGGAAAATTGCATTCAAAGCACTCCCAACACATGGCCATCCAGCCTCTGTTTAAAAGCCTCCAAAGAAGGAGCCTCTACCACACTCTGGGGCAGAGAGTTCCACTGCTGAACAGCTCTCACAGTCAGGAAGTTCTTCCTAATGTTCAGATGGAATCTCCTCTCTTGTAGTTTGAAGCCATTGTTCCGCGTCCTAGTGTCTAGGGCAGCAGAAAACAAGTTTGCTCCCTCCTCCCTATGACTTCCTCTCACATGTTTATACATGGCTATCATGTCTCCTCTCAACCTTCTCTTCTTCAGGCTAAACATGCCCAGCTCTTTAAGCTGCTCTTCATAGGGCTTGTCCTCCATACCCTTGATCATTTTAGTGGCCCTCCTCCAGACACATTCCAGTTTATCAACATCTCCCTTCAACTGTGGTGCCCAGAACTGGACACAATATTCCAGGTGTGGTCTAACCAAGGCAGAATAGAGGGCTAGCATGACTTCCCTGCATCTAGACACTATACTCCTATTTACATTGGCATAGGCACTATAGTCATTCATTGATAATTCTCTGATGGCCAAAAAAGTAAAAACAGAACCATATATCCCAATTATAATCCAAAAGTGAGAGCAAGCCTGCTGTAGTAGTTTGAGTGTTGGACTAAGTCTCTAGGACACCAGAATTTGAATCCTTGCTTGGCCAAGGAAAACAAGAGAGTAAGCTTAGGCAGGTTACACTCAGTTGGACTAAGTCTCTAGAACGCCAGAATTTGAATCTTTGCTTGGTCAAGGAAAACTAGTGAGTGAGCTTAGGCAGGCTACACTCAGTTGGACTAAGTCTCTAGGATGCCAGAATTTGAATCCTTGCTTGGGCAAGAAAAACCACTGAGTGAACTTAGGCTGGTTACATTCTGAGGAAGGCAAGGGGACACACACACTGGTGAACATAACTTGAAAAGAAAACCTCATAATAGGTTTAATTTAGGATTGTTTTGGAAACTACTTGAAAACATACACACCAACAACAAATGATCCAAGAGACTGAGTACAGAACACTTGCTCTCATCCATACACATACACAGACATATGATAACCAATGGAGGATCACACAGTGAGTTTAGGGGCTGAATAGGGAGTGGAACCCAGGGTTCTTTCATCAGTCAAACTGTTCACACCAATGATCTTCAAGATTTATCCTCCTGGTTATTTTGAAATTTTACTCTCAGAAACCTCAACTAACTTTGCCAATGGACATGGTTTCTGGGAACTACAGACCCAAAAATCTGAATGATTCATGGTTAAGAATCACTGCACTGACTCTTGATGAACTGAGGAATAGATTTTTTTTTCTCAAGAGGGTGGTGCTTCCATTAAAATAATGCAATCATATTAAAACCCTATCTATGACAGCTGTCTTGAAACATCAAGTCTATTTGCAAACAAGTTTCACGCTAACAATTACACAAATCATTGCTGATACATAGCAGACCTAAAGTGACAGGAAGGTTAAAAAATAGTTATTTCAGAAAGGAATAAGGAGTGATGCAATGTCCTACTCTCTACCAAGAACAGATGAAACTCTGTGACCAAGTAACCTCTTGAGTTCTCTCAATTTCATCATAGATTAGCACTATCATTATTAAAAAGTTATAATAAACCCTATCAGCCAACAGAGAATGAAAATGGAATAAAAAAAGGATTTCCTTTGCAGCAAGAACTGCAATACATTCGTAACTCCATTTAATGCCTATACAAATAAAATAGGCCCTTCTGCTGAACCTGTTTTGCAATCAGACTTTCTCCTTCTGCCCTCAATAGAAAATATCTTCCAATTCATGTTCCTCCTTTTAGACAAATTGCTCAAGATGCAGTTTCAACAATGCATTTTATTTTAGTAAAATGCAATCATCGAACCAGTGGGAAGCTAATTTATCCATTGATTACAACAAAATATAACCCTAAATGGATGGTAACCCTCACAAGTGAAAGACCATTCAGCATCTTATTAATTGGGGGGGGGGGGGGGATTACAAGGACAGGAAAATCTTAGGAATAAGAGGGGAAGTGTATAAATATCCTGAGACAAAAGGACAATCTAGAGTGAGATGTAAATTGTTATTGTTGCTTACCTTCAAATGATTTCCAAAGTACAGCAACCCTAAAGTGAACTTATCACAAGGTTTTCTCAGCAGAATTTGATCAGAGGATGCTTACCCTTCCCTTCCTCTGAGGCTGAAAGAATGTGATTTGCCCAAGGTCATGCAGTGGGTTTCCATGGCTGAGCAGAGGTTCAAATCTCCTTGAATTAATTTATTTGCTGATATAGCATTGTATTTACAATATGTAAGAAGATGCTTGCTGTATCAGATCCAAGGTTTATTAGTCCAACTTCTTGTTTTTCATCCTGACTAGCCAGATACTTCCCCTAGCCTTCATCTCCCTCTGCCTACCACTAGTATACAGAGGCATACCATCTCTGAGCCCTGAGGTTCCATTTAGCCATCAGGGCAACTGGCCACTGATACAGTAGCCTTACTGCTCAGGTACAGGATATCTGAAGGGCTACCCCATATACTAATATATAATTCTAGAAATTTTAGTTAAAAGTAAACTCAAATAACTGGTTTAACTTATAAATGGGCCAATGTAAATAGTCTATACCAGGGGTCCTCAAACTTTTTAAACCGGGGGCCAGTTCACTGTCCTCCAGTCCGTTGGAGGGCCGGACTATAGTTTTTTTAAAAAAATCAATAAAAAAAATCCTATGCACATTTCACATATATTATTTTGCTGTGTGGAAGGACCTTTAGAGGGGGTTCTTTCTAGCCCTCTTTAGGCAGTAATTCCAGGAGCAGAGAATGGGAAATCTTCCTATTTCTAGTCTGAACAAAATCTGGCTACCAGTATTAAAAAAAAACTCTAAAATTATAACTGTAAATAAAGAACAACACTCAAACACAGGGGAACTCCAGACAAGAAACAATCAGGGCCAGCTAATCACAAAGGATTCTCCCTAAAAACTGTCAGGCTATGAAATGGTAATCAAGGTGGCCAATTGAAACATTAATACCTACCTCCAACAGACAAGAGTTCTTTCTCCCACCCTGAATCTTCCAGAATTTTCCTAGTTAAAGATTTTCCTCTGACATGAAGTCCAGTCGTGTCTGACTCTGGGGTGTGATGCTCATCTGCATTTCTAAGTCGAAGAGCCAGCGTTGTCCATAGACACCTCCAAGGTCATGTGGCCAGCATGACTGCATGGAGCGCCGGGGCAGCCTTCCTTGGCTGGCTCACGCTGCCCATCAGGCTCGATGGGCAGCGTGAGCCTGCTAAGGGAAGAGCAGCCCCACGCGGCCTTCTCGCACGTAAAGCACCTCACGAGGTGCTTTACGTGTGAGTAGGCCACGCGGAGCAGCTGCCCTTGGCTGGCTCACACTGCCCATCGGGCCTGACGGATAGCGTGAGCCAGCCAAGGGAGGGGCACTGTGTGTGGGGGGGCGCTCCTCCTCAGCGGGCCAGATAAGTGCCCTTGGCAGGCCGGAAGTGGCCCGTGGGCCGTAGTTTGGGGACCCCTGGTCAATACCTTAACTCTTATCAAAAAAGGGGAATCCACATGCGAGTGTGGAGAAGAGCAAACTACAGACCACCTGCTGCAATGCAACCTGAGCCTTGCTACATGCACAATGGAGGGCCTCTTTGCAGCAACAGCAGAGGCACTCCAAGTGGCCAGCTACTGGTCAAAGGACATTTAATCAACTACCAAGCTTGCAAATTCTGTGTTTTGTCTGTCTGTTTGTTTGTTTGTTTTTGTTAAAAATGTAACACAAATGTCTGGTTGCTGATGACACGATAAATAAAATATCAAAAAAGGAACTATGTTATCCTCTAAGTCAGTGGTTCTCAACCTGTGGGTAACCAGATGTTTTGGCCTTCAATTCCCAGAAATCCTAACAGCTGGTAAACTGCCTGAGATTTCTGGGAGTTGTAAGCCAAAACACCTGGGGACCCGGAGGTTGAGAACCACTGCTCTAAGTAGAATGGCAAAAGGCAAGAGCTTAATTCATCTCAGAAGAAATGAAAAGAATCCCATCTGCTCTTTGTTGTGACACTGCTTCTGGCCCTTTTGAATGCCTGTGCAAGGAATTGGTGGTAGTGAGGGGTGGCTAACACCTTCTCCCAGCAGCACTGATGCTTTTCTCTCCCTACAGAAAGACTCTTGACTTATCCATGGGTCATATCAAAATCTATAATTTTGGTCCCAAAGGCTGAGATCAATGTATGCATGAGTATATACAGGCCATCTCTCTATATGGGCCTGCTGAACTCTAAGATCTTCATGGGAGGCCATTCGTGCAGTTTAATAATCTTCCAGGGTGGGTACAAGGGAGAGGATTTAGTGGCTGTTCCTAGCAAGGCTATAATGGCTTCTCTTGCCCTTGTTCTGCTGCCAACAAAGGAAAACTATTTTTTTTCAAGGAGGTTTCAAGAATAGACTGCAATGGGATTTTAATGTTTGTGTTGGTTTTGTTGATTCTATATTCTGTCTTTTAATGAATTTTTAATAGTTTTGGTTGTTTGCATGCTTTTTAAAATATTTTCTCTATAATGCATTGACATCTAAGTATGTTTTTTTTTAATCTGTTCTGATTTTATTATTCTGTAAGCCTCTTTAAGTCCCAATGTTGGGGAAAGGGTGGCACATAAATAAATATCATAATTGTCATTGTACCCATGTAATCCTCTTATAAAGCCACCTAAGCCATGACCACCACCATAGCTTGAACTTCCTTCAATTTCACTAGTTGATTACAAGATCTACAACAGCGGTTCTCAACTTGGGGGTCACAACCCCCCAGGGGGTCGCTGGGCCATTTTCTGGGGGTCACGAAGCCACCTCGGTTGGCCCCACCCCCCTCCAAAATGCCTGCCGGCTCCTGTGCAAGCCAAACAGCCAGGCGCTCCTGGTTGGCTCCTCCTCCTCTTCTCGCAGGACTGCAGGGAGTCAGGAGGAGGAGCTTGGAGGCAAAAGCGCACGCGCGCCCTTGCCTCCTGCCTAGCTCAGAAGGGGCGAGGATTGAGCAGTCTGCCTGCTGCTCCCTCTCCCCCCCCCCCCAGCCTTGGAAGGTGCAAGGGGCAAGTGCAAGGGTCCCCGCATGGCTATGGCCATGGAGGGAGCCTTCTCCACTCGCCTTTCGCACCCTCCGGCCTCGGAAGGTGCAAGGGGTTAGCGCAAGGATCTCCGCATGGTCATGGCCATGCAGGGAGCCTTCTTCGCCCGCCTCCTGCACCCTCCGGCCTCAGAAGGCGCAAGGGGTGAGTGCAAGGCTTCCCGCATAGCCACTGCCATGGAGGGAGCCTTCACCACTCGCCCCTCACACCCTCTGGCCTCGGAAGGTGCGAGGGGCGAGTGCAAGGGTAAATCTAATCTATTGTACATGCCTCCCCCAAACCCCTTCAGTATTTTCTGTTAGTCATGGAAGTCCTGTATGCCAAGTTTGGTTCAATTCTATTGTTGGTGGAGTTCAGAATGCTCGTTGATGCCTGGTGAACTGCAATTCCCAAATGTCAGGGTCTGTTTTTCCCAAACCACTCCAATATTTTCTGTTAGTCATGGAAGTCCTGTATGCCAAGTTTGGTTCAGTTCTATTATTGGTGGAGCTCAGAATGCTCTTTGATGTCTGATGAACTATCAATCCACACAACTGCAATTCCCAAAGGTCAAGGTCTATCTTCCCCAAACTCCTCCTGTATTTTCTCTTCGTCATTCTAGGTGCCAAGTTTGGTCCTGGTCTGTAATTTGTGGGGGTCTCATTGGGCTGTGGAAGTCAGAGCTGAATCAGTTGACAGTAATTCTAATCCCTTCATCCATTGTCCATACTCCCCCAAACATATTGTTTTTATCATTAATCACTATGCTTTAATTATGTTCAGTTTGTAACAATGAAAATACATCCTGCATATCAGATATTTACATTACAATTCACAACAGTAGCAGTTATGACGTGGCAACAAATATATGTTTGGGGTCATCACAACATGAGGAACTGTATTTAGGGGTCACTGCATTAGAAAGCTTGAGAACCACTGATCTACAATAAGAAAATAAGATAAAGAAAGCACAAAACTCAAATATTCACTTTCTGTAGAACATATGACTTCTTCCCTACTTGCCTAATTCCCCCGAACGGGTCTTCTTCTCTCCCTGAACAAAAATGATACTTGTCTTTCCTTATATAAACGCTCATCACATGTTACTGTTCCAATTCTCCTTTTAACACCATATGTATTCAAAATGCAGGCACACCACACATCAGGCAGGATGTTTCAGGTACAAGCCCCTGTGTTTTTGAAATTCAGCTTTCAGCAGTCCTCACTATTGGCTATGTGGCTGTGACTGATGAAATGTGTAGTCCATCATCATCTGTAGGGCCACATGATTTCTCCACCCTATTATTATTATTATTATTGTTATTGTTATTAGATATATCCCTCTTTTCTTTTCCATTGGCGATTCAAAGCAGCTAACAACAAGGTACCCCCTGTTTCAAGTCTCAGACCTTTCTTGAGTATTCCTTAGCCTCAGTTTATTGTCTTCATCATAATTGTATATCAGAATTGATGTCTTCATGAATCTATCTGTTATGGCTCCAAGATCTTTTTCTTGGTTGATTTCACTCAGTTTCCTCATACATTACCTAAATATTTTACTCCTTAAGTTAATAAACTTAAGGTGGAGGTATTGATAAGAAAAAAAAGTGCAGGGGAAAAATTATAATCTTCTTTAGAAGCCACAGTTCAGGCCTTTCTCTTATAGAAAGAGGTTACCTTTTAGTATTTTCCTGTACCATATTAGTTTGGTCCTAATTCTTGTATTCACTTGTGCAAACATTAGGTCTTATGCACTTGCACCCACACAAATGAGCTTGGCATTCAGCCTTTCTCCAATTGCCTAGTAACAAAAACAGGATAAGATGTGTTTTAGAAATGACAGATGACTTAGTACGTTGCTTTCAAGCAACTCGTGTGCTTAACCGGCATGCAGGATGACAGACCTTGGGAACCTGGGCATTAATACTGGAGATTTATAGTCAAATCTGTCACGGATGGGGGAACTTTTCCCAAGAATGACTATGCTTGAAGGTCGCTTTTCCTAGGTGATAAGTACAAAGAAACTTTCTCATCCTCCCGTCACCTCAAAATGAAGTGCAAGTCTACATGAGAAAAGAGGGAGGAATATGTTGTCATCTATGCTGCCTTTTGTTTGCATGATTTCTGTCTTATATTCTCTTCTGGATAATTTTTAAGAATCTTAAGCAAATGTTTCTTCACATTATGGACCCCTCCCGTCTCAAAGACAGCAATATTTATTGAATGTGGATTTAAAGGAATGTACATTCTAGCCTCAGAGGAACGTAATAGCAAACCCCTTCTGAACAAATCTTGCCAAGTAATCCCAGTTATAGGTTTGCATTAGGGTTATCATAACTTGAAAATTACTTGAAGGCACAAAAATGCCATTATAAAGAAAATGGTTGAACTTGGACTTGGAAAGCCTTATCTGTATTGCTGATGTTACAGTTATGTGTCCTCAAGTCATTTCTGATTTATAGTGACTCCAAATGGGGTTTTCTTGGTAACTTTTTTTTTCAGAGGAAGTTTACCTTTGCCTTTCAATTGAAGCTGAGAGAGTATGCCTTGCCCAAAGTCACCAGTGGAATTCCATGGCTACACAGGGGTTCAAACACAGGTCTCCAGAGTCATTGTGCAATCTTCAATCCAGCACACCATACTGGCTTCAATTCATTTCCAATTTATGGTGATCCTCATAAGCCAGAAATAATTAGAACCATGAGGTAATGGATTGAGCATTGGACTATGATAGGTTCACTTCAGGGTTGCTTTAAGCCAGAAATGACTGAAGGCACACAACGACATATTTTCTCAATATTTGCAACATCATTGCAGGTGTTTCCAGTAGTGTACAGAGCAGCTTAAAACAACCATGTCATATCTTGTGCTGGGCAACATACAAAATTCTGCCCACAAACAGCTATTAAGCTCAGGAAGAACAGCTGGGAAATGGCCACAATCATTTCTTTCACCAATACCTGAAACTCTTTACCTACTGGATAGTGTCAGCATGCTACATTGTTGAGACATCTTTTGACCTCATCACACAGGGCTTTTTTAGCATCCTAGGATGCTTCCCCATCAGACTAGTAACTGATGGACATATTGCCCCTTACACAATGTCATGGGACTTCTGGCAGAGGCCCTACCCACAACCAGAGTGGAAGCGTCGAATGAGGGAGTGGTTCACAGGGTGACAGATTCACCCCGTTGCACCTCTATTTGCCTGACTAATGTGATAAGGTCCAAAATTTATCTTGATCAGCAAAAAGTTCACCCAGCCGACAATGGTAACACTGAATGACCTTTGCCAAACGTATCGCTCACTCTTTATGTGAATTCTTCCAAAATATTTTCCATCTGGCAGGAGCAAGACCCACATTTCTTTCCAGGGAAGCTTCCATATACTTGATCCAAAATGCATACAGTAGGATGAGTAAACTATAGCCCTGTGGCTGAATCGAACACTTTAAAGCTGTTTTGTGGCCCTGACCTCTTCATGACTTCGTTTTTTTTTTTTATGACAAAGAAAGGTTGGTTTCAATGTGCTGGAAACTAGCATGAGCAACAATTCATATTTTAAATAAGCCATAGCACTCTCCCCTGTTTAACTTTATTTTAATATCTGCTTTTCAAAACCAGAAGGTCAGTTCTGCCACTTCCAAGTTTTTAGTTGTTTGTTAGGGAGGCTGCATTTTGGTTACTCAGTGTGGCTCCCAAACATTTCTAAGGGCATGGAATTTAATCACTTTTTAATCTTTTTTTTGGGGGGGGGGGGGGGGCTGCTGGCTTTTGAGAGTTGCAGAACTCTTCATAGCCAATTTATCTATTTCTAATAGAAGCAAAAAGGAAAACATTTGTCACTCCAGAGTTTATAAAAACACTGTGCGGTATGCACATTAATAACAATAAAGATGTCAAGCTGTCAGATAAGAAGCTAATTTCACTCCGAGCACAATTAAAGATGCTATTATCCTACCACCTGGGACCACTTCTGCCTTTACAGCCCAGTGGGTTTCAAGAGACAAAGATACCAGAATTGAGAAAAGACTGTTCTGCCAGTCTCCATGTAACTGTCACTTGCTCTCCAGCCAATTCAGCAAAATATTTGTTTTTGTCATTATTCCCCAAAACAGACTCATATGATACTGCTGGGATGAGTATTTAATCAAGTAGCCAAGAGGATGCTCAGAGAAGGACTTTCAAGGGAGAAAACAAACAAAATGAGAGCTTTTAAGAATTAAGAACAAGTCCTTGGTAGGCACTTCATATCAACAAGGCACTTCATACATGATGGTGACAATATTCTTTAATGTTGCAAAATGCTCATTATGACAGAAAAGAGAAGGAAAGGCAGAGAATTACTTTCTATTTTTTATCTCTTGCCAACTGGTATGCGTCTCTTTTTATGTGTGTATTATACCTAATCAGAGACCCTCAAACATAGTAACACATTTAACAGGTTTTTCAAAATGTGAGCTAGTTTTGTTCAGTACAGTTCTATTAAAAATTTCCAGACCTGGGACTGACCTTTAACTCCTTTACCTTTTCTCCCTTCTTATAATTTAATTTTCATTTCTGATCTTTAGTTTTCTGCTATTACAACACTGTAAGGATTTCCACACCAGCTACTGAAATGCAAGAGCTCAGCAAAAACCACTTAAGATTCTTTCCATTACCCTTACCAGACACCCCTTGCATACTGTTCATAGGTACATTTCGTGTTTGCCTCCATGCTTCATCACCACTGACAATTTATTACTCAACTTTTAATCGATTTTTGATTGATTAAAGAAGGGACCTCCATTTAATCATGAAGCATTTTTTATAAAGGTGCCTTCTTAGAAGAGATATTCATTGTATGACACGCTCTCTCCTCCTCTCAAACGGAAAGAGCACTTTTTTTTACAGGAGTGTGCCTCCTGTGACATACTTGCATCTTCTAAAACAAAGAGGAGTGTGATTTTCTTAAGAAATTTTGCTTTCTTCATACACAATATTAAAGCAAAATACATGAATTGATCTATTAATTAACTTACTAATTCTCTATATTCGGTTGAGATTGGTTGGCCATCTGTCAAGAGTGTTTTGAATGCATTCCAACATGGTAGGGTGTTGGACTGAAATTTACTCATACAAGAGAGGAGATTTTAATTGATCATTAGAAGTGATTTCTTGACAATAAGAGTGGTTCAGCAATGGAACTAATTGTTGATGCAGTGGTTCCCAAACTGTGTTCTGCAGAACCCTAGGATTCCACAAAAGCTTTGCAAGGGTTCCATGAAAAATCTTTAAAATCTTTTTCTTTAAAGTTGTTGACAGAATATGAAGTTCTTATTGAAATTCAAATAAAATTTGAATCTTTGCCACTGAGTGACTTTTGGGTAGGACTGACAGACATATAAACATCAGTAGTTGGAAAGGCTATCTGTACGATGCTCCCTTTTGTGTCCACCTATAGATGTGAATCAGGCTTTTCAACTTATGCTTACACCAAAAACAAATTTAGGAGTCAATTGGATGCTGTCTCAATCAGCTTTTGAACATAAAGTCCAATTTTAAAACTATTCTAAGTACAAAAATGAAGCAATTTCATTCAGTATTTAGATGTGAATTGATTTTCTTGTACCAAAATAAAGGTTTGTGGTTATATCCAATATTTTCTTCTACCAAAATAAAGGTTAAAACATATTTAAAATGCTTTCTCTTTATTTCTAAACTTACTACGTTACACAAAAAATTCAGGCAATAGGAGTAGATTAGAAAAGGAAGAATTTTGTGGGTTCACAATGCATAGGGTAGGGTTTGTGGGGGTGTCTTCTGAAGGATTTCATGATTGAAAAGGTTTAGGAGCTACTGGTCTAGAGAGGTGATGACGTCTCCTTGTTTCTTTGCAAAATGCTAGATAGCTACCTTCTGGGAATGCTCTACCTCAGGCATCCTCAAACTTAGGCTCTCCCACTATTTGGACCTCCAACTCCCGGAATTCCTGACCACTGAATAAAATGGCTATGATTTCTGGGAGTTGGGGGCCCAAAAAGCTGGAGGGCCACATTTTGAGGATGCCTGCTCTAGCTGGTGATCCTGTGTGGAGAAGAGGGTTAGATTGGCTCATGTAACACCTCTCAACTTCATAATTCTATGATTCTATGGCTGCTTAAGTGAAGTTAAGGCTGTGAAGAACAATTAAAAGGAGCAACCCTACTGAGACCAAACTTCAGTCAATACATCATGTTATTTAAAGATTAATACCTCAATATACAGGATGTTCAGCTTAAGCCTAGATCCAAATTCCTGCTGGTCCTTGGGGCAAACATTTATTGGTGCAAACATTTATTTTGTTCCCACCATACATGACATACAAAGAAAACAGTCACAGAGTGATGTTGACAGGATGAATGAAAAATACAATAGATCTCTTGCTACATTAAAAATTAAATAAATCATTAAAGCAACTTCAAACAATACATTGCTATATTCAGCCAATCATTGCTCTTGCTGTAGATATTTTTGAGCTTGTCTATGTATTCTTGGGTTGGCCAAGACCGGGACTGAAGTCTCAGAGCCCTTCTACACAGGCCCTAAAATCAAAGAGAAACCGGGATAAAAGGCAGGGTGGCTAGATTACATTTGCCAAAAATGTCTGCTGAATCGCATAAATTGGCTGAAAAACACAGGTCACAAAGGTGTGCTTAAAATCCGAGATTGGCTGGAAAATGTGCATATTTGCATCACAGTATATCCCTGCACTTTCAAAAAAAACACATAGGACTTCATTGTAGCATGCTGGTGTGGACTGCTCCAGTGCATGTGCACATTTTAAAATCCCAAAACAGCTGATGAGGGCTGTAAACAGATGGAGCCACAGACTAGATGGCTAAATGGAAGCACATATGGAAAGCAATTCTCTTGAGAACTTTCTGCAACCATTCCTTTGTTCTCATATTAATGAAATTAAACAGAGCTTGAATTCACACAGCGGGTACCAACATGGCAGGCAAGTGACTCCAAAGGGAAGTGGAGCTTAAGAGGGCAAACATAAAGACTGAGGAGAGATAACAAGAAAGCTGCTTGTGTACACATTCATGTATCTGCATCAGTGCTTATGAGGTCCAGTGCATCTCGGAGAATCAATATTTTTTTTAAAGAAAACTTCCACCGGATGTCCAATGTCCACCTTGCAGATTTCTAAAATCCGCCACAAACAAACCTGTCAGGATACAGGGGAACCATTTACTGGGAGTGACAGCTCCACATTTGGACTTGTTTTCAGGTATCGCATTTTTTAAACTCTCTTCTTTGTCCTGCATTATGAGGCTGTCTGAAAGAGCTCATAGGGAATTTCTGTGTTTCTTTGGGTCTCTAAGTAGAGAGAGAAATCCCGCAGCACTTCAAAAGGAGAAATTCTGGTTTTATTGTCTCAGGTGGCTTTAAAATCCATCTCCTCCCTGTTGGCACCAGGGATCACTGGCTCAGCACTAAGATGGTCATATGTATATTGTACCTGTGCAATGTGTCAAAACTGCAGGAATGGGAGGAAGAGGGACTGAGAGAAATCTAATGAGAACTTACACTTGGGATGATCATCATAGTACTTGCTGCAAGGCAGTGAGCAGGGCAGCGGTGTCATGAGTCATGAGTCTCCTTGTTATATGAGATTTGGCAGCAGTGATGCAGCACATGGAGAAAACTCCCAAAGGCCTGGCAATAAGCCTTGCATAAACCCCTGCAGCTGTGCAGGACCTCGAAAAGCTTTCCATGTATTGTCTGTGGCTGTAAGTAAGGCTATGTTGGATGAAAGCTGTGATGGAATGATAGCAACTGCTGCAGATGCTGATCATTATTTTCTCATGATTCCCAAAGGATCTAAGTATTCCTTGCCTAAGAAAACCCAATGAAATGTATACATAAGTCAAAGGTTGACTTGAAGGCACGTACATATATTGCCATTTTATTAATTGCAAGGTGGGGCATTAAAAGAAATAGATGAGAAAGCCAGATTTAAAGTAAATTTTATTAAGCAAATAAATTGATTCAATGTGAGTGGAAAACAAAAGTTGTTACATAAAATCCTTGGTTGCAAAATGATAGGAGCCTTTCTAAAAACTTTCAACACCTTCAAAATGGTAGAGGAATCAACAATAAAAAGTTAAAACAAGAATTCTAAGATCCTGTCCCAAACCATAGCAAAGAACATTCCCTCTTATCCAAACTGCAAAGTGCCAGTGGCTGGTGGGGTAGGTTGTTGGGCTCCCAGTCCTCACATCAAGCCAAGGGTCTCTGGGTGGTGTAAATGAGGGTTATTTTTGCTGGAGACAATATTCTGCTGCATTTTTCTGCATTACTTGAGCAGTAAAAATCTTAAGATTTTCTCCCCCTCTGTGTTGGCCTCTAAATGTCAGGACATGACTAGAGGGATACTCAAATGATAGCTTCAACACTAGTACAAAGATTGTTGATCTGGAAACAGAATGGGTTTTCCACAGATAACATTTAACCAAACACAGGTTGCAGATTTGTGCCCTGGTACCATGATTTACATGTATTGAATACACATGTGCTCATTCAGGGCTGTCTGTGATAACACAGCTTTTGCTTTGTTGTGTTCCTTCAAATCATTTCCAATGAATGGAAACCTAAAGCAAACCTATCGGTGTGTTTTATTATTTATTTATTTATTTGCTTTATTTCTATACCGCGTTTCTCAACCTAATTAGGCGACTCAATGTGGTTTACACAATGTAAATTAACACAACAATATTAAAACACATCATACACAATAACAAAATACACAATTAATCATTCATAATGCCTCGATCACAAAGCAAAATCCAATCTCATAATTCTTGTGCCATTCCTATGTTCAATTTACCGTCGTCCTATGTTTGATTGCGCTGATTAGCCAAACGCTTGCTCAAAGAGCCAGGTTTTAACCTTCTTTCAAAACGCCAGCAGCGAAGGGGCCTTTCTGATGTCAATGGGTAGGGCATTCCATAGCCGAGGGGCCACCACCGAGAAGGCCCTGTCTCTCGTCCCCGCCAGCCGTGCCTGTGATGCAGGTGGGACCGAGAGCAGGGCCTCCCTGGAAGATCTTAGTGTCCGCGTCGGTTCATAGGTGGAGATGCATTCGGAGAGGTAAGTGGGGCCGGAACTGTAGGGCTTTGTAAGCTAGCGCCAGCACCTTGAATTGTGCCCGGTAGCAGATTGGCAGCCAGTGGAGCTGGCTCAACAGAGGAGTGGTATGCTCCCTGAGTGCCGTTCCTGTTAGCAACCTGGCTGCCGAGCGCTGGACCATCTGAAGCTTCCGGGCAGTCTTCAAGGGCAGCCCCACGTAAAGCGCGTTGCAGTAATCTATACGGGATGTGACCAGAGCATGGACTACCGTGGCCAAGTCAGACTTCCCGAGGTACGGGCGCAGCTGGCGCACGAGCCGAAGCTGTGCAAATGCTCCCCTGGCCACCGCCGAGACCTGGGGCTCCAGGCTCAGCGATGAATCCAGGATCACACCCAAGCTGCGAACCTGCGTCTTCAGGGGGAGTGTAACCCCGTCCAACACAGGCTGTAACCCTATACCCCGTTCGACCTTTCGACTGACCAGGAGTGCCTCTGTCTTGTCTGGATTCAATTTCAATTTGTTCGCCCTCATCCAGTCCGACACAGCAGCCAAGCACCGGTTCAGGACCTGAACAGCCTCCTTAGTAGTGGGTGGAAAGGAGTGACAGAACTTGGTTTCATGGTAGAACTTCTTCAGAGGGGATTAAACTTTGTCTGCTTTTGAGGCTGAGAGTGTGACTTGCCCAAGGTTGCCCAGTGAATTGCCAGGATTGACAATGTTATCACACCAGGGCTTTAAAGTGGGCAGCCCACATTTCTTCTACCTGCAGAATTCTGGGAAATGTAGTTTGGGAAGACGACTCTATAGCTGAGAATTCAGAAGGCCCCATCATTAACTACGTGTCTCAAATTCTGCAAGCAACAGAAATAAGTCCTGGTGTGATAACATGGCTTGTACAATTTCCAATCCTCATCTCAGAGTCCTACTCCAACATCAAACTACTACACCACATATACTGCCATTCAAGTATTCAAATTTCCTGGTCAACAACACAAGAGAAAGGAATGCTTTACAATTCATCAATGTATTATTATTAGTTCTATACATAAATAGATTCTATCACGTTCAGTGGAGCTTGAACAAAATTGTAGAGTCTGGGAAAGTTAGTGTTATGCCTAAAATGCATGGCCCGAGTTACTGGGCCAGGGACGTCGCAGCGCAGGGCATCCACCGCCACCATCTTGGCCTCAGGGGGCTTCTTCTTCCCAGAAGCCCCCATGGGTAGTGGGAAACTTTCCAGTCGCCTTGGCAGGCTGACCAATCAGGAAACATGCCCTCACTTCACTTCCCAAGGACATCAGGCATGCCCCAACTCTGGCACTCTTTAGGAGGAGCCTGGAAACATGGTTGTTCCAGTGTGCCTTCCCAGAATAATGAATTCTCAGCATTGTGCCCTCCAAATGCATTTTACATTGATTTAGGATTGTTGTACGGTCTCACTAACGCCCCATCTCTCCTACCTTATTCATGCCTAGCATTATTTTTAACTTTAATTGCATTTGGCCCAGCCATAGATTTTAATTGTGTGTTGTATTATTGTCTTTGTATATTGCTTTTTTGTTATGAGTTTTATTTAATTTGTTTTACTGTTATTGTTATTGCTTGTATTGATGTATTGTGGGCTCGGCCTCATGTAAGCCGCACCGAGTCCCTTGGGGAGATGGTAGCGGGGTATAAATAAAGAATAATAATAATAATAATAATAATAATAATAATAATGCCATGCCCATGGTGTGGCCGGGGCCATCTTCTCCTCCACCTAGGCAGCCTATTTAAGGCTGTCCCGGCTCAGGCAGGCACTGTGGTTTGCTTCAGCTGATCCATCCCACCCACCCTCAGAGGCGGCCCTAGGTAATTTTCAATGGTAAGCAAACAGTATTTTGGCGCTCCCCCCCCCCCCCCCAACCAATCACTGATATATATTTTCTGTTCTCCATGGGAATTCTGTGTGCCATATTTGGTTCAATTCCATCATTGGTGGAGTTCAGAATGCTCTTTGATTTTAGGTGAACTATACATCCCAGTAACTACAACTCGCATATGTCAAGTTCTGTTTTCCCCCAAGAGCGCCTCCAGAGCGCCCCTGGGCAAAATGAACTATACTGTGAATGCTTACTTTGCGCAATGGGTTGAGCCGCCCCTGCCCACCCTGCATGTTGGTTATGTTATTTCGGTTCATGTAACTCTCTTGTTTGTTTGTTTTGTTAGCTTGTCACAACTAGGTTGGTGTGTGGCATGAGCCCTGGATCTCACTTGTTTATCTCCTCCTAGCGAAAGGGGGGGGGGGGAATGTCCAGTGGTTCCCAGGGGTGCCGAGTTAATGTGGCTTGGTATTGTGCTGGCAGCACCCTGGCGTGTAAAGTTGTATCGGACAGCAGCGGGCTGCCCGATCCTGATCCAGGACCCATGCATGGCTGCCAACCCTGGTTACTGTAATCAATGAACAAGTTGTGGCCTTTTTTCATCCCAATTTTGTATGAGTGTCTTCTTCGGTGGGCTGGCAGAAGGTGTATCACCCATGTGCATGCAAATGATTATCGATATAAGCAATTCAAGTTTGCAGACTGACTTTATCCAAAAAAAATTGTTAGAACATTTGTACTTTAGCGAGCAACATTTAGGTTTCTCTGCCAGAGAGTTATTTGGCCTTACTAAACTAAATCCCCCCCCCCCCAAAAAAAAACCTCTTACAGCCTCAACATTTCTTTTGCTGCTGTAAAGGTAAAGGTTTCCCCTGACATTAAGTATAGTTTTGTCTGACTCTGTGGGGTGGTGCTCATCTCCGTTTCTAAGCTGAAGAACCAGCGTTGTCTGTAGACGCCTCCAAGGTCACGTGGCTGGCATGATTGCATGAAGTGCTACCTTCCCGCAGAAGTGGTACTTATTGATCTTCTCATATTTGAATGTTTTTGAACTGCTAGGTTGGCAGAAGCTGGGGCTAACAGTGGGAGCTCACCCTGCTCCCCGGATTAAAACCGCCATCCTTTAGATTAGCGAGTTCAGCAGCTCAACGGTTTAACCCACTGTGCCACTAGGGAGTCCTTGCTGCTGTAGCATATTCATATTTCACCTACTGAATAAGATTGGACTGTATTGTTTAATTACATTTAATAGGACCAGCATTCCAAAGTTGGCTATGTTTTCCCTGCTCAGCTTTGAATCTTATGATGAAGTGAAGGGGCAGGATAATGTGGCCTTTCTCTGAGTTTGTTTGATTTCAGGTGGGGTTTTATGAGACCCTAACATTAGTTGTGAGGCTCTATTGGGAGGGCTTGATGAGTGTCTCCAGTGAATCCGCTGCTTCTTTCTCTCAAGCATTATAAATCAATCAGGAATGGATTATTATGGTAAAATATCTTCCTTATTAAGATCTTAATATTTTAAAAGATTAAACAAAGAGAAAGGAATGAGGATGAAATGAACCTCTATAAGTTGTTGTCCTTTGACATACTGTAACATCTAATATCTCATGCTTTCTTCCGAACAGGTTTTTGATTATTTGGGGGAAATTATTAGAGATTTTCTATTATTTCAGCTTTCTTCTCTGGTTATTTTGCACCTCTTCTCTCCTTCTCTTTCTTAAAAAAACAATTATGACCTGATGTATTTTGGAATACTGGTAAGGAATTTTCTTTAAAGTCAGCACAGAACATTAATTTATGACTATTTTTCAAACTCCACTGAAGTAAGAGGGTAATAGCTTTCGGTTGATTTGCTTTCTATAACCTGTCACTCATTGCTGTGTACCTGACAAGACTGCAGACAATATTCAGTCATGAGGGCAATTTCTTCAGAATGGTAAAGAATACAGACCACAGAAAATAGGATTTCCCCCCTCTCTTTCATGCTGACAAGACTCAGAAAATCAGTATGGGGTGGTGTGCATTTTAAAAGTACTGCATCCTTTTTTAATCTAAAGGATAGCTGGCTTTTTTAGTACTACACTGGAAATAGAGGCTAAGGCTATGACAATTTGCACCTATATATCCAAGGCTGCTCAATGTATAAAACCACAGCAGAATTACACATGGAAGCAAGATCCTCTCAAGGTGCTTAGATGTCTACTTGTAACACCAACACTTAAGGCCCTAAATCCAATTGTTTGTCTGGACGGCAAATTGGGACATCAACACATATGTATGCAAGTTCCACTGATTCAACAACATCATTAAATAGATTAGAGGAATACTCAATCCATCTACTATGAGGAATGTAATTCCTTCTTGCAGAAACAACTGTTCATTGCTGTTTTCTACATATGAGCTCTTGGCAGGACATTATAAGGAAAACACAGTGCAGGAAAACCCCGAAGGCACCTAAAATAGCTTTGCTGAACTTAAGAGAGTGGATTTTCAACTGGCTCACATTAAATGTTTAGAAATTCTTTCCAAAGTATCTAATGTTGCTTGCCTTAATAGATTAATGTCAATTTAAGCAGTATGCTTGTTTAACTAAGCATCTGTTTATCCAAATGCCTAAATCTGGAGCTTCCCGGTGTCTTCTGTATAGGCAATATTTAGCATAATAGTTGAAAATACAAATCCAATTTTATTCACAAACCTAAATACAAAATAAGAAAAGCTGCAATGCCAGACAAATAAGCAATAATTTGACAAGACTGAAGATTACTGAAAGAAAACTTGGTCAGGTTGCTGTGAGTTTTCCGGGCTATATGGCCATGTTCCAGAAGTATTCTCTCCTGACTTTTCACCCACATCTTGGTTACTTTCTATTAAACTGGAAGTGCCCCCCCCCCTTTTAAGAAAGGTATGCATAGCTTGATGTACTCCTGAAGCAGCTAACTGAGCAGATGTTTCACTGAATTGTCTCAAATCTTTTTTTTCTTTTTTCTCCAAGGATATGGTTGATTCAAGAGCCAGAACACATGGCATGAGTAATTTTTTGAACAGATTTCTTCATTTATATAGTTAATGCCTTTTAGCAGCAATCAAAAGCAAAACATAACTTGCTCTCTCACACATGTGCACGCAGCATGTTTCCCAAATTAAAGTTTTGGGATTTAGGAAGCAAACTAATTTGTCAGTTGTGATCAACAGATACAATTCAGTCTCCTGAGCACAAACGTCCTTCCTATTCTTTTATATGAAAGGAAAAGGAAATTTCTTATTGCACATACACTTTGACTCTTTATTGTACTAGCTAAGAATTTTCCTGCTCAAAGGATAAAATGAGGAAGCATGAATTCACATCCAAATTCCTGACAAAACAATGCACTGTAACCATGGCATCCTTCTGGATTGTCTTGCTGGGATGTGACTGGGAGGCACTGTCTTCCTCTAACTCTGATCCTTCCTGGAGGGTCATACCCTGAAGGTGGTGCTGGGGACTCCTGTTTGAACACATGGCTATTGACCTGTGGGGTTGTTCAGGGTTCCATTTTGTCCCTCATGCTGCTCAATGTATACATGAAACCACTGGGAAAGGCCATCTGAAGTTTTGGAGCATGGTGCCATATGTATGTAGATGATATCCAGCTCTACTACTCCTTTCCACCTAATACCAAGGAAGTGCCTGTCATCGGTAATGGAATGAATGAGGGCAAACAAACTGAAACTTAATCCAGGCACGATGGTGGTACTCCTTGTCAGTTGGAAGGCAGATCAGGGAATATTTATTTATTATTTATTTATTTATTTCATTCACTTATACCCCGCCCTTCTCACCCCGAGGGGGACTCAGGGGGGCTTACAGGGAGGGCACAATTAGATGCCCAATCACACAACAAGTAATCCAAAAAATATAACAATTCAGCAGTTAGATTAAAACATCAATACATCATAAAAACATAAAACCTAAAATCATCTCATGTCAGAGTCCATATATCAGAGTCCATACATCCGTTCTACTCCGTTTGTCTTTGTCTATCGCCAGGTCCTTGAGTTAGTTGTCAGAGTGACCAAAAGCTTGGTCCCACATCCAGGTCTTTAGTTTTTTCCTAAATGCTAGGAGGGAAGTGGCCGATCTAATCTCCCCGGGGAGTGAGTTCCACAGGCGGGGGGCCGCCACTGAGAAGGCCCTGCTCCTCGTCCCCGCCAGCCTCACTTGTGAGACTGGCGGGGTCGAGAGCAGGGCCTCCCCAGAAGATCTTAAACTTCGAGGTGGGATGTAGAGGGAGATCCGTTCGGACAAATACACTGGGCCGGAACCGTATAGGGTTTTATAGGTCAAAACCAGCACTTTAAATTCTGCTCGGAATTGGATCGGCAGCCAGTGGAGCTGACGCAACAGGGGGGTGGTGTGCTCCCTGTACGTCGCTCCGGTGAGCAATCTGGCTGCTTCTCGCTGGACTAGTTGTAGTTTCCGAGCAGTCTTTAAAGGCAACCCCACGTAGAGTGCGTTGCAGTAATCCAGCCGGGATGTGACAAGAGCGTGGACCACCGTGGCCAGATCCGACTTCCCAAGGTACGGGCGCAGCTGGCGCACAAGTTTTAATTGTGCGAAAGCTCTCCCGGCCACTGCTGAGACCTGAGGTTCCAGGCTCAGCGATGAGTCCAGGATCACTCCCAAGCTGCGAACGTGCGTCTTCAGGGGGAGTGTAACCCCGTCTAACACAGGCTGTAACCCTATACCCTGTTCGGCCTTCCGACTGACCAGTAGGACCTCTGTCTTGTCTGGATTCAGTTTCAATTTGTTAGCTCTCATCCAGTCCGATACAGCGGCTAAACACCGGTTCAAGGTCTGGACAGCCTCCTTGGTGACAGGTGAGAAGGAGTGACAGATTTGGACGTCATCTGCATAGAGATAGCATCTTAGTCCGAAACTCCGAATGATCTCTCCCAGCGGCTTCATGTAGATGTTGAATAACATCGGGGACAAGATTGAACCCTGTGGGACTCCACACAACAACGGTTGTGGGGCCGAACAGGTGTCACCCAGTAACACCTTCTGGGTCCGTCCCTCAAGGAAGGATCGGAGCCACCGCAAAGCAGTGCCTCCGAGCCCCATGTCTATGAGGCGACCCAGAAGGATACCGTGATCGACGGTATCGAAGGCCGCTGAGAGGTCCAGCAGAACCAACAGGGACACACTCCCCCTGTCTAGTTCCCTGCGCAGATCATCTACCAAGGCGACCAAGGCTGTCTCAGTTCCATGTCCCGGCCTAAAGCCAGACTGTGCCGGATCAAGATAATCAGTGTCTACCAGAAACCCCTGGAGTTGTGTTGCCACCACACGTTCCATGACTTTGCCCAAATAGGGGAGATTGGAAACTGGCCGATAGTTGTCGAATTGGGTGGGATCCAGTGATGGTTTCTTCAACAGCGGTTTTATAATAGCTTGCTTTAAGCTCGCTGGAAACTCTCCTTTCTGTAAGGAGGTATTAACCATCACCTTCACCCACCCTGCCAAACCCCCTCTGGCTTCCTTGATCAGCCAGGAAGGGCAGGGGTCTAGGATGCATGTGGTGGGTCGCACCTCTCCAAGGATCCTGTCCACATCCTCAAGCTGAACCAATTGAAACGAATCCAACAAAACTGGACAAGCAGATGCTCTCGTTACATCCCCAGAGACTGCCGTTAACATGACGTCGAAGCCAGACCGAATCCGCTCAATTTTATCCGCGAAGGATCGAGCAAATGCTTCACAGCGAGCCACCGAGTTATCCGGGGCCTCGCTTTTTGGCGGGTTTAACAGGCCCCTGTCAACTCGGAAAAGCTCAGCTGGACGATTCTTCGCTGATGCAATATTGGCTGTGATGAATGTTTTCTGAGCTGCCTCTATTGCCACACCGTAGGACCTTAAAAAGGCATTCAGGTGTGTTTGGGCTGGATTGGTGGGATTCTGGCGCCACACGCACTCTAACCTCCTCTTCTTTCGCTTCATTGCTGCCAGCTCCTCAGTAAACCAAGAAGCTGGTTTAGCTCGGTTACTCGAGAGGGGGCGTTCCGGAGCGATAGTGTCAATTGCCCTGGTCAACTCACTATTCCAGCCAGAGACCAGAGCATCGACAGTATCGCTAGCCAAGGAGGTGGAAAAATCCCCAAGAGCCATCAGGAAACCATTTGGATCCATCAGTCTCCTGGGGCAGACCATTCTAATGGGTCCGCCACCCCTGCGAAGGTTAGAAGGCACAGTTAGTCTAAAACTGATCAGGTGGTGATCGGTCCATGGCAAAGGGGCGATGGTCGGCTCCTCCATTCCGTCACCCTCATCCCATCCCTGGGTGAAGACCAAATCCAAGGTGTGTCCGGCACTATGGGTGGGACCAGATATTAGCTGGGACAGGCCCATGGTTGCCATGGAGGCCATGAAGTCCTGAGCCGCTCCGGAGAGAGAGGCCTCGGCATGGATGTTGAAATCTCCCAGGACCAAAAGCCGTTGGGAGTTCAACACCATGTCCGAGACCACTCCCGCTAGCTCAGGTAGGGAGACTGTAGTGCAGTGGGGTGGTCGGTACACTACCAGAATCCCTATCCTGTCCCGGTCACCTATCCTAAAGCCGGCACATTCAAAGGAAGATGATTGTGGGATGGGACACCTGATCAGTGGAATAAAGTCCTTATAGACCACTGCGACTCCGCCTCCCCGCCCTCCAAGCCTTGGTTGGTGCTGAACGGAATAACCTGGTGGACAGAGTTGGGAGAGATTAACCCCTCCCCCCTCGTCCAACCAGGTTTCCGTTATACAAGCCAGGTCGGCTCGTTCTTCTTGGATTAGATCTTGAATGATGGCAGTTTTTCCGTTTACCGACCTGGCATTGAACAGCACCACCTTTAGCTTGGAGGGGCCACCGTCTTGGCACCTCAGCTGTATTTTGTCGGGAGTAGATTTTGGAATTGCCAATCTATTTTTGTTAATTTCGGGCCGAACAGTAGTGTCTATTTTTGGAATTGCCAATGTCCTATTAAAGATTTTGGGCCGAATTTGCTTTTGTCTTTGATTTCTAGCATCTTTAGGGATAGCCAATTTATTGCTATGAATTTTGGGCCGAAATGGAAATTTTATTCTCCCTTTCCCGTATCTCCCTCTACCAATCACCACCTCTATGGCGGCTCCCCCACCCGCGGTCCCACTCCCCCCGGGGGTGTTCCCTCCGTTTCCAGCAGCTATAATCTCAATAATAGGCACATGCTTACAATTATTGTTACCTGTCTCTGGGTCCCGATAATCCCCTCCCTTAATGCTGTCCATTCCCTCTAGTGTATTGAGGGCTATAAAGTGCGCTCGTGCTGGAGCTGATATAAAGTGCACTTGTGCTATTATTGTTGTAAAGTGCACTTGTGCTAGAGGTTGGAGGGATAACAGTAGCAGCAGAGGTAGAGCAAATATTGACATAAGAATAATGATAATATATTGGTGTTAACAATAAATATGCTTACTCCAATTAATAGTGTGGGAACCCAGAGTACAGAGAATAAAGTGCAAATTGTTGTAACCACTTGACCGTTTAGTAATGATATGGTTCTGATAAAAAGGACCTAGGTGCTTAGGTTAAAGTGACTTCGTGCTGAGTAGTTCTAAAGTTTTAAAGTGCAGCTGATGCAGAATTTACTGGCTTCTAGAGTGAAACCACTTTCCGACCACTAAATCAGGACAAACAATTCGCACCAGTGAGACCCAGCTCCCTGGGCCCGTGGAGCAACAAGCCAGCACCCAGGGTCAGATCTCCGGTTCTTCTTGAATGTCTTGGGTGGGGAATTATCCAACAGAACAGATGGTAGTCTGTGTAATGAAGGCAGTATCTGCAGTTGTTGCTAATTAACAGCACGGTTTGCAGGTTGTCCGTTGTGTGGTAAAGGTTATTTGCACTTTTTATCTAAGCCACAGAGGGCAGTATAGGAGGAATGAATGCCTAGTTCTTTAGTATGGAGCTCTGCAGATTACAATTAAAACCCTGAGTCATGAGCGGACAGAACTTCCGGATTTCCGTTTAGGCTCAACTGTCCATGATGTAAAATCTTATTTTGAGCCCAACGACCGCAATATGATGTTAATTATTGTTAATTATTGCTATCACACTGTTGTTATATTACCATTACAGTTATGGCACAGTTCACAAGGAATCATATACACACTGACAGCAATAGCGCGGTAGATGGTGTTCTAAAGATGGCATTTGGAGGCAAGTCGCCCCCAATGGAGAAGAGAGAGAAAAACTTTGACTCTAGGTGGTTGGCTCCCAGCCGAGGCAGTTACAGCAGCGGTGCGTAGATCGAGGGCAGCAGCAACTCTAGGTGTCAGATGGTGGTCCAAGCGGGCGAGATGTTCATCCAGACTGCGCCCGAGCCACTGTCGCAGGTACAGGGGCAAGAGCACGGGGAGCCCAGCAATAGGTGCACAGGAGATCACTGGCGGAAGCGCGCCCAAGCCTCCGTCTCCACCAGCCGATGGACAACCGAGCTCCCGGTGTCCTCTGGTGTGCAGGCCGAGTGTTGGGGCGGCGCAGGTTAATCGCCGAGGAGCCACGGAGCATCCGCGCACCGCCCGCTGGAACCAGGAACCGCGCGCCGCCCGCTAGAGCCAGGCCGGGAAGCAACAACGCGGCAGCCCCTTAGCCACAGCGGCGGCCGCAATGGCGACGACAGCGAAGATCGCAGCCCACCTCCTCCCGATGGGCGCAATGGGACCAGCCGCCGGAGCACTCCCCACCTTGAACAGCAAGCACACCAGGCCCACGGCGGCCAAGCAGCAGAACGCCAATTCAAGCCCCAAGCGGCGGAGCGCCGGTCGCGGGGCGCCCGATGTCGAGTCAAGCCGCCGGAGCAGCAACGGCATCCACAGCGCCGGTGCAGGTCAGAACTTGCTTCCCCAGTGTCGCGCAGGCAGGGAGCGATCGGGTGGGGAGTTAGGTGGTCCGGCAGCCACTGTTAGGCAGCTGGGAGGGAACGCTTTACTGGCCCTAAGATGGCGGAGGCCTCAGCGTTCAGCCTGTGCTGGATGTGGTTATACTCCCCCTGAAGACAAAGTTTCTCAGCTTGGGGGTCTTCCTGGGCTCAACATTGAACCTGGAGACTCAGGTAATGGCAGTGGCCAAGAGGGCCTCTGCACAATTAAAACTTGTGCACTAACTACGCCCGTTCCTTGAGAAGCCAGATCTAGCCATGGTGGTCCATGCCTTAATTACATCCCATCTGGATTACTCTAACATGCTCTCCATGGAGCTGCCTCTGAAGACTGCTCGGAAACTTCAGCTGATCCAAAGAGCTGCAGCCAAGATACTAACTAGGGCTGGCTACAGGGAGCGGACAACCCCCCTGTTGCAGCAGCTCCACTGATTGCCAGTCTGTTTCCGGGCACAATTCAAAATGCCGGTAATGACCTTTAAAGCCCTAGACAGTTCATGTCCAGGCTATTCGGCTGACCACATACCCTTGTATGAACCTGCCTGGGCCCTTAGATCTTCAGGAGAGGCCCTTCTCTCGGTCCCACCTCCATCTGAAGCCTGATTGGTAGGAATGAAAGAGCGGGCTTTCCTTCTTGGTGGCTGCTCATGGACTCTGGGACTCCCTTCATCCCTGGGAAGCCAAAATGGCCCCCTTAAGGCTGTCCTTCCAGCGACAGGTTAAAACCTTTTTATTTAGACAGGCTTTTAAAGATGAGGTTCTTAAAATGAATTCAAGGGGTGCTGTGGTTTTTAACTTTGAATTTGTTTTATTGATTTTAACTGGGTTTAATGTATTGTCGAAGGCTTTCATGGCTGGAATCACTAGGTTCTTGTGGGTTTTTTCGGGCTATAGAGCCATGTTCTAGAGGCATTTCTTCTGACGTTTCGCCTGCATCTATGGCAAGCATCCTCAGAGGTAGTGAGGTCTGTTGGAATTAGGACAATGGGTTTATATATCTGTGGAATGGTTGGGGTGGGGCAAGGAGCTCTTCCCTGCTGCAGCTAGGTGTGAATGTTTCAACTGACCACCTTCATTAGCATTTGAAGGCCTCTCTGGGTTTTTTTTAAATACTGTTTATATTTAATCCTTTTCAATGTTCACATATTTATATATTTTAAATGGTTATACTGATACTTTTATGTTAAGCCCTTTGAGTCTCCTTTGGGGGAGATAAAGCAGGGTATAAATAAATATAATAACCATCATAATAATCATTGTATCTATTAAGTATCATCAATCTAATTATATTAGAATCAGTGAAATTAGTATCCGCCTATAGCTAAATTGTACACTGTGTACTTCATTCATTTTATTACGACATGCTGAAAGAGGCTGAGAAGGTGTGTATCTTTTACCAATTGCTTTTAATATTACTGTCTGTGCTATACATTTGGTGGCAAATTCTTTCCGAATGATGCCTGGCTGAACATTAGTGTTTTACGCAGAAAGTGGAAATGTTTCAGATCACTCTTCTAATTGTAGAATATTGCACTGATGTATATTTCAGCACAAAAAAAATGCAGTATGCTTTTGGTCCATCATCTCCTTTCTATTATGTTCTTCATATGTCAGCAACATTCATTTAACATTTTTGAGCAAGTGATAAAAGTTTGGTGAGTAATTGGTGACACACACATTGTTGCTCCAAACTGTATTTTGTTATGATTTGTCCCCAAACCTTTCTTTGGTGTGGCAATATAAAAGAATAATTTCAGAACCACAGTTCTATTAGAATCACATTAAAAATGTCGAGAACCTCAACAAGCATGCAGACAAAGTAAACGTCCCTATGTAATTACAAGAAAAGAGCACTCTGTAGTTTTAGCCAAAAGAAAAGCAAGCTACAGATCTAAACTATATAAGTGCTAAGCACATCACTAAATGAGCCAATGAAATAAACAACCCAATTTATGTTTACCTGTAAGCAGTTTCAAGTCATGAAAAAGACTTTAAAAACCATATGCTTAAGTGCTTGAAAATAGCATAATTGCAGACAGTAGTTTAATTTTTCTAACACTTGACCTAATTCCGATGAAAATATACAGTGCTAATAAATTGCACTCATGCTTAATATAATAGTTGAAGTAGTGAAAATCAGCATTTAGTATAATTTATATTTAGAATTGCAGCTGTTTCCCCACATTTGTGATGCTGACTTTTATGGATTTGATTTTTCACAGATTTCATTTGAAATGTTCCTTCTAGGAATCTTTACCCCCCCCCTCCCCCCCAAGTCTGCTTCTATGCTCTGTTTCGAGCAGAAATTGAGAAGACCTAGAAATTCCAAGATTCTCTCTGGTTTTAAAAATGCAGCATATTTATTCACAAGTCTATGGCCCTCATATCATAAAATCAGACCCCAAATTATGAAATATATACTGAAATGTATAAAAGTTTGAAATGTGCCCACGCCTCAACTTAGCCTTTTTTATGAATTATCTTTGGAATGTTGTCTGGTTACCAAAACATGTTACATCTTCTTTTAATTCTTTAATCTTTTTGAGCAAGCATTTGCAAATGCATTGTAACTGGCAAATATAGACCCACGGAACAACTGAACTATGTGACTGGATGATGATTTCAATAAGGAGACACCGAGGACTTGTGTTTTTATTGGTTTTATATGGTTTTATATTTTATATGCTATTTTTAAAATATTTTTATTAGTAAGTTTCATAAAATCAAGAAAGAGTTTTTAACAGCGAAAGTGGGAGAATATAATCTTTGTATATAAAGAAGAAATAAAGAAGAGAAGTGAGAATAAATTTGATGATAAAAGAAGAGAAAAAAAGGGGGGGGGGGTCCGGGTGAGATATAATAAGAAAGAGAGAAAAATGTTTAGAGAGTGTTGAAAAAATAAAAAAATTAAAAATTAAAAAATTAAAAATTGACTTCCGTCTAGTCTTTGAAGATCTTTAATGCATTTTTCGATAAATTGTAGAATGCTGCTTCCCTGTTGGTTCTTCTTTAACTGCGGTTTACTCTTTTTAAGTAATGATCTCTATTTTCTGTTGTTCAAAGTAGCTTTTTACCAGGTCCCAGTTTGTGTGCTTCTTTGGGATTCCATGATTTGGCGTTAGCCAATAGGTTAGTTCATCCATGTTCATTATCTCCATATATGCTAATATTTTTAATTGTATTTTATGTTGTTGGGGGCATCGAATTATGCCGACTGTAAACCGCCTTGAGTCGCCTTCAGGTTGAGAAAGGCAGTATATAAATACGGTAAATAAATAAATAATTGCCATAATCCCCTAAAAATTAATTGGGAGATGCGGGGATTACTTGAATGTACGTCAGAGCACCTCGGGTCCATTTCCTGTTCCCATTGATAAGATCAGGGCTCTCTGTGCTAAAGATCAGGGCTCTCTGTGCTAAGGTTATCTGTGCTAAAGTCTGGCACCCATGTCTCACGTCAGCTTCACCTATTGAGATGGTCATGATCCCCAAGTATCTATTGTGTACATTGGACTAACCCTATTGTGCTAACCAGATAGCAAATCCATTAAGCACCTCAAGGACACCACACTTCTTTCAGATCACACTTCTCTTGGAGGCTGATCATTAAACAGATGGACACTTCAAGTCCTCCGATAACAGTTCATTGGATTTCCCACCACCACAAAGAGCTAACTAGCAAGGATGTCTGATGGAGTCCAGAGCCATTCAGGATGCAGATCCTAGCTGTACAGTTTTTCAACCAATCAGGAGCTGACATAGGTTCAATAAATGATTGTCAAATGAAATAAAAATGTTCTGTATTTTCAATTGTGTTATGTCAGTACTTTGGCATGCTTGCTCCACTGACATCCTCTCTGGTCATTGAAAATGAACCTCTGCTTTCCCCTTCTACCCATCTGTGTCTGATTTGGCCTTCTGAAAAACAGATATGCCAGGTTCCCGAACCCACAATTTTAGTAGAGCTGAAATCACTCAACATCAATAACCCCAGTAAATGTGGAGGACTGCCTATAGTACTGGCCCCATCTACATTGCCATATAATGCCATTTGAAACTGCATTATATGGTAATATAGATGGGACCATTGTGAGCATAGGTTTCATTCAATTTTCTCTATCACCAAAGTTTCACATATACAGTGACTTCTCTACCAATAGATGGCATTGTCATGTGGCCTATGTATTTACTCAGTTATATGGCTACTATAAGCAGGGTCCCAACTCTAGCCAAACATTTTATACTAAGGAAAATAAAAATGTGTTAAAAAGTAATACATAAGTATAGAATTTCAGGTAGCTATTTAAGAAAAGTGGCATTTCAGGCTATAATGGCATTATACAAGGTATACTTCTTTCATGTGGCAATGTGCTGCTCATCTTCACATTTTGCTTCAGTAGCACTCAGATTAAGCTGTTGTTCAATAGACATTGTTTGAATGGACAACACAGTGAAGACCAAGAGATAGGAAACATGCAACATGAATAATTCATGAACCACATGGGTTCTTTGGGAGCTAGGGAACATCACCTCAATATCTACAACAGAGAATGAGACAGTTGATAAATCAGGTTATTATACTCAATCATAATTAAGTGGAGGTAAACTTCTTTATGTATGAAAGTACAGTGGGCCTTTGGTATTCACTGACAGTTGGTTCCACGACAGAGGGGGTACCAAAATCCATGGATATGCAAATCATATTATATAAACTGGTATAATAAAATGGCATCCCTTCTATAAAATGTCAACATAAAAGTTTCCATTTAGGATTTCTTTTCTAATACAGGCAGCCCCCAGGTTACAAACACGATAGGTTCTGTAGGTTTGTTCTTAAGTTGAATTTGAATGTAAGTCAGAACAGGTGCACTTTTTAAGTGTAACTCCAGCCAATTTTTTTCTTTTGTTTTTAACAGCATAGACAAGAGTTAACACCCCTGTAGCATTTGTTTTGTGGTCTGTGCTCCTGTTGAGAAGATTTATGTCCCTGTGATAACTGGATTTTCAAAATTTTTGGGTTGCCATGGAAATAAGGATTAGTGATAAAAGCTTCACTGGAGAGACCTTTTCCCCATGATAACTCATGGAGTGGATTTCCCTTCCTAGATTTCCTCTCATTTGCTGGTCCAATCCCTGCTTATAACTAGGAGTCAGATGTAAGCAAGCTGTGGATGGTGGAATTAGTGGATATAGAATCCCATAGATATAGAAGACCTCAATTAAGTAGAACAATAATGTAATGCAAATATTCCTTGCTTAATAGGAAAAGGTAATCGCTACAAATAACAAGTAATTTTCTTGTTCTTAACTAGTTCCTTCCAAGTGCTATTATTTATTGCAGAATTCGTTCTCAGCTGGGAAGAGGTACAGAATCTACCCCTGGCTGCCAATAAACTCCTAATTTTACTTGTGGCTGTGGTTTATGTCTTCAGATTCCTGCAGGGACTACTCTTCCGGATTTCTTTTTATTACCGCAAAACAATGCTGTAAACACATGTCAGGGAAAAGGGTGGACAGGGAACAGGCTGTTCATATTCTGGATATTGCTCAGTTCTGGTTTACAGTCTATTCAAGTGTTTGTCATTCATTACTTTCAAGCAATTGCCTTGAATCCTAAGTAACGGAGGGATGGTTTATGGCAAGGCAATTTCAACTGGAAAAATCTAAGCAGTTTAGGATTCTTTAGCCTAAGACAGGCTTATATTGTCATTCATCACAGATTGAGAAAAAAATGCATGCTCACTCTCTCTCACACACACATAGACACTTCTTTCTTGTCATGAAATTTCTTTTAATTAAAGAGGGGTATAAATCCAGTCAACAATCTTAAATGGATTGTTAAAACAATCTGAAAAGCAAAAATGGCTGTAATGATTATAAGGAAAGTTTCAAAATTCATATTAATATAATGTTATCAGAACAAATTAATGGCAACCCCCTTCCAAACACACACATGTAAAAAAGTGGAAGCTCTTGAAAAGTGTAATCTTTGTGTAGTTTAATATTTTCAGCACTTGGAAGCTCTTGGAATAAAAGAATGCTCACAAAGGTAAATCCTTGGACACAGCTTTATTTCCGTCTTACCAGAAGCAATAGGAAGACTGTAATGGAGAATTCCCACCAAATGCCTGTTTATATCATCCTCCTGTTCCATCCCCCTCTATTGGCTACATTCCATTCCCAACAAGGCTATCCTACAGTTTTGTTTCTCCCAAGTCCAGAACCTTTATCTCATATATGCTTCCATCCTTCTTCCCGCCTTCCTCTCTCAACATCCATGTCATGGGGTGGAGCAGTTCATTCTAAGCTGGTATGGACCTCCTGAAAATATATATGCATTTTAATAATATTTTATTTTATCCATGTGTTTTAACCATGTTGTACCCTGCCTCGAACCAGGAGGAGTGGCAGGTAACTGATAACAACAGCAGCAACAACAATTACTACTACTCCAGGTCTTAGATTTTGGATGTTGACTAGCATACTTTATGTTGAGGTTGATGTATATTTGCTTTACTCAGGTTTCCCAATGCTGGGAGAGAGAAGCGCCCCGGCGTTGGCAAGCACAGGGGGGAAAGAGGGCTGAGAGCGCACACCCAGGGGGTGGTGAAGCACTCAGAGGAAAGAGAGAGGAAATTCACCACTCCGTTTAAAAAGCTTGCCCAGAATCCAGGCAGAAGGAAGGGAGAGGAGACAGAGAGGAAATTCATCCGCTTGAGCTGAGGCCAGGGACCAGAAGTGAGGAAACGCTGAATCATTTCCGATTCACTTACTGCTTCGGAGCAGAAATGGCAGAAAAAGCTTCAGAAGGGCAAAGGGACTTCCGGTTTTCATAAAAACTTAGAAATCGCTTCAAAAAGCAAATCTTTCCAAATTTATTCCGAATTACGAAGATTCCAACTAAACCTAACCATGTCTAGTGTATGGAGCTTCCCTCGTGGTGGGAAGAGCTGTCATTTCACTATTTAAAGCCTGAGCTGTTCATAGAATCCATCCAGGCTTGGGCTTAGTCAAATGGTTTTAGGCAATGTAAAGAGTCCATGATTGGCCTATATGAGCATACAAAAGAAGCCAGTTGTGGAGACAATGAAGAGGCTTATGTAAATATAGACAACTCAATGGAAAGCAAACAGAACAATACATTTCCTATTGCAGTGCAGCTCATAACTGATATTTCTGAAACACCTGGATGATCCCCAGAGCCTGATCCCAATTGCAGCTTAAATGGGATCTTTTCCTGTTTGCTTTGTCTCTCTGAGGAAATTTCCTCCCAGCAGGACACCTGACCAGTTTCCCAGGTATATAAACCCCAACAGTTTCACAAGCACATACATAATGGTTTAAAGTTCTCCTGGATGCACTAGATGATATCTGTAGCTGTCCCTGCCAGTGAACCTCAATTCCAGTTAATATACAAATATATAGGCATTCCCCCACCCCTTGTTCATGTTTCACTGATAAATCATATTCATGACTCTAGTTATAAGGGAAAACAAGTGTGCCCAGGTAGGGCAAACCCTCGACCCTCTGGGTGAGGGGATTTGGGATTAACCTATTGTTTGAGGAACATTTTCCTTCCACCCTACCAGGACATTTGATTTGGTAGATGACTGATTTAATCCTTTCAAGAATTTCAGGGCTCCGAGTAATTGCAGAGGTGAACCACTGCGAAGAAAGCCATTGAACCTTACAACTGTGGAAGTTATATTAATATATATATATATATATATATATATATATATATATATATAATTAAAATAACATGTTTAATTCATTCTTTTGAGAAGTGGGTTGATTTTTCGACAACAGCCTCCCCAAAGGCAACATAAAAGCCATGTAAGGTAAGAATAGAAGCATAATATGATGGCTGCATTAAAGCTTATCCTCATAAATTAATTTTCTCTCAATATCTCCTTAGTGCTCCTATTGATAGCACTTCATTGATATCACACCTGTTATTTAAACTGTAATCTCCGTCTTCAAGAATATAAAAAAGGGATAGAAGAGGATATACAGTGGAGAAATCTAAGATATGAAATGCAAGTAGATTCTTTCCTTGAGGCTGGACTCATGAATTAACATTATTTTCCTTACAAAAAGACAGGTGTCTTAAAATAAAATAATAATAAAGAGATAGAATAATAATAATAATAATAATAATAATAGATAAAGATAAAAGGTAAAATAATAATAAAGAGATAGTTTCCAGCAATAAAGTTATTAATTAAAGCAAATAGATTTTGATTGTGCTTTTCCTGCATGGCAGGGGGTTGGACTAGATGGCCCATGTGGTCTCTTCCAACTATAGTATTCTATGATTCAATTATTTTGTTTTGTAACTGAAGTTATCAACATAAATTAAAATTTTAGCATTCAGTTAGTTCCAGGATTAAGTTGCTCATTAATTAAATGAGTGGCAATGCTTCCCAGCTGGTTCTTTACCCCAAGCATAGCTCAATTGGAATGTTTGCAAAATTGTTTCTTGCATTTTCTTAGTCCCTCATGGTTGGGAATTACAAGATTCAGGTCACACGATGTAGACCCCTTATTTTAGTTTAAATTAGTTTAAATAATTTTGATGTAAAAAGCTGTTAAATCAGTAAGTAATAAAGGCAGATTCTCTTTATTTGGTTCCAAATACTGCAATACAGCTCCTCCTCATCTGTCCCTAGAAACTTGAATTTTGAAATTCTTAACCCTGAGACTTTGGCTGGGGCTCATGTGGAAATCAGTAAGCTAAAGAAAGAAGCAAGTGTTAGAAGATAGGATTATACTGGAGGGAGACAGAAGGGTTTGGGTGGGTGGATAAGAAATTAGTTTCCAAAAAAATCACGTATCTATCTCAAAAACTGGGAAAGCAGGGAAGAAAATGATGAGTAGTCTTTTTCAGCTTCATTTTGATCCAGCCTTCACTGAAGACATTCAACTGTTATTTTACAAAATCTTTTTATGCTTATCTATTCCCCATTTGCTTTCTCATCCTCTGTCTAGCTGGAAGTTTTCAGCAGCATCAATACTGGAGCATAATGAAGGACAACCAAAGAAATACAAACTTTCAGTCTGGTTTGCAGTGACATGTCTTAGAATCATAGAATCAAAGAGTTGGAAGAGACCTCATGGGCCATCCAGTCCAACCCCCTGCCAAGAAGCAGGAATACTGCATTCAAATCACCCCTGACAGATGGCCATCCAGCCTCTGTTTAAAAGCTTCCAAAGAAGGAGCCTCCACCACACTCCGGGGCAGAGAGTTCCACTGCTGAACGGCTCTCAGAGTCAGGAAGTTCTTCCTCATGTTCAGATGGAATCTCCTTTCTTGTAGTTTGAAGCCATTGTCTTAAGTAAACTGTGTAACAAATCTTCAGATGAGAAAAGACAGACCTCTATTAGAATCATAGAGTTGGAAAAGATCTCATGGGCCATCCAGTCCAATCCCCTGCCAAGAAGCAGGAAAATCACATTCAGAGCACGTCCGACAGATGGCCATTCAGCCTCTGTTTAAAAGCCTCCAAAAAAGGAGCCTCTACCGCATTCCAGGGCAGAGAGTTCCACTGCTGAACAGCTCTCACAGGAAGTTCTTCCTAATGTTCAGGTGGAATCCCCTTTCTTGTAGTTTGAAGCCATTGTATCCTACTGTAGTTGTGTGCTTGCCTACAACACATGATCAGCACAAAAAAAGAGAGGGGGAAATGGAAAGCAGTGAAGCCTGCCTCAAAAGCTTCTCCCAGCATTTCTTTTTAAAAGAACACAGATATATAAGCCTGGACATCAAAATGTAAATCACAATAAAAGAAGAGAGTGATGGGGAAAAAATAACCCCTGGACACATTATGGAAGAAGCTTTTAAGCATTCTCTAGAATGTTTAAAATTATTTTGTTTACTTATGCAAGCCTTAACTGATCCAATTATTTCATTTCACACATGTATATCGCTAGCTTTGAATGAAATGTTTGCAAAATGTGCTGATGCTGAACTGCTCCTCTGTCTTGTGGTTCTGAAACCTATCCTCATTTCCTATTAATTTTGCCTCTGGTGCCAGATTTTATGTTAAAGAAGGAATGGCCAGAAATGCATTTACTTTGATATAATAGTACTTTCATCCTTAAGAATGTTTGTTTACAACATAGGCTCAATGACACTCTTTAGCAAAGGAAGAAAAAAGCAGCAAGGAAGGGTGAGATGTTCCACAGGAAAATGGCATGTGGATAAAAGGATTAAGAGGTTGTTTACCACCAACACACACTGGTTTTTTAAAATGTAGTCTCAACAGCTGCACTTCTTTAATTCTCAAAAGACAAGAATGGCATTATACCTCAAATATAGGTCCACCTTTATAATCAAGTCTATATCAGGCAGAAGAAAACACGTGAACTGTTTATTACAAAATAATACAAATATATAAGTGAATATGGTTTATTTGACCTGATAAAATCAATGGGTTGTTGTAGGTTTTTTCGGACTGTATGGCCATGGTCTAGAGCAGTGGTTCTCAACCTGGGTCCCCAGATGTTTTTGGCCTTCAACTCCCAGAAATCCTATCAGCTGGTAAACTGGCTGGGATATCTGGGAGTAGTAGGCCAAAAACATCTGGGGACCCCAGGTTGAGAACCACTGGTCTAGAGGCATTCTCTCCTGACGTTTCACCTGCATCTATGGTAAGCATCCTCAGAGGTAGTGAGGTCTGTTGGAACTAGGAAAAGGGGTTTATATATCTGTGGAATGACCAGGGTGAGACAAAGGATTCTTGTCTGCTGGAGCTAGGTGTGAATGTTTCAACTGACCACCTTGATTAGCATACAATGGGCTGACTGTGCCTGGAGCAAAATTGCAACAGCACAACAACAGAGAGGTAGCAGGCAGAGAGTAGCAACAAAAGTTTGCTCCAGGCACAGTCAGCCCATTTTATGCTAATCAAGGTGGTCAGTTGAAACATTCACACCTAGCTCCAGCAGACAAGAGTCCCTTGTCTCACCCTGGTCATTTCACAGATATATAAACCCTTTTTCCTAGTTCCAACAGACCTCACTACCTCTGAGGATGCTTGCCATAGATGCAGGCGAAACGTCAGGAGAGAATGCCTCTAGACCATGGCCATACAGCCCGAAAAAACCTACAACAACCCAGTGATTCCAGCCATGAAAGCCTTCGACAATATGTTAAAATCAATGGGGTTTAGATGTATTTAACTATGACATAAACGGTTTCTTGTAAATAAATGTCATTCAACAGTTGGCTCACAGTGGACTTTGTTACAAGCTTTCCAGCGATCCATGGGCTTTGGTTTAATTTGCACAGATTTTATGCCCAATTAGTACCTTATTAACAACCTCCCTGCTGTATTTTATTCAGTCTTGCACCATTCTTGTAATATATCCTATATCAGAGGTAGGAATAATACCTTCTCAGGGTTCCATGCTGTCCTTTGGGAATGGGATTCAGTGTGGCACTTAGGATCTTCACTGATCACCCTTCTCAACTATATTGCATCACTTTATTTAATAATAATAATAATAATAATAATAATAATAATAATAATAATAATGTTGCAATCCCAGGCGACAGCTGTATTGAAGAGAAACAACTGGAAAAGCTGACACGATATGAGGATTTAAAAATCGAACAGCAAAGGCTGTGGCACAAGCCAGACAAGGTGGTCCCAGTGGTGATCGGCACACTGGGCGTAATGCCTAAAGACCTTGACCTGCATTTAAACACAATCGGCACTGACAAAATTATCATTTACCAGCTGCAGAAGGCCACCTTACGCATTATTTGCCAATACATCACACAGTCCTACACACTTGGGAAGTGTCTGACGTGTGATCCAATTCAACAGCCAGCAGAGTGTCTGCTGTGGACTAATTTTGTTGTGATTCAAATAATAATAATAATAATAATAATAATAATAATAATAACTGAACAAGTGTTGCTTTTCCCTAGGGCTTACATGCTTTCTCCTCCTACTCTAATGCAGCAGGGTGGAACTGATATGGAGCCTTCATTCTCAATTTCAACCAGTTGTTACCCCAAGCTTCTGTCAACCTAGCAGTTCGAAAACATGCAAATTTGTGTAGATCAATAGGTACCACTCTGGTGAGAAGGTAATGACGCTCCGTGCAGTCATTCCGGCTATATGACCTTGGAGGTGTCTATGGATAATGCTGGCTCTTCAGCTTAGAAATGGAGATGATCACCAACCTGAAGAATTGGACACAACTGGACTTAATGTCAGGGGAAAACCTTTATCTTTTATAATAAATTTGTAGGGATTCCCTAATTTATTTTTAAAAAGTCTAAGAAAGGCTTGGGACTTGGGTTTTGGGTATAATCTAGGTTTGGGGTATAATCTATTCTCCTATTACCAGTATTAAATCTTAAACTATCAATGGTGCAGATAGTATGACCGTTGCAGTCCTCAGTGTGTTTAGGGGCCTCTGAAGCATATGCTCTCTGTGATGTCTCTTTCTGGGCTCTGACTCCCAACAAGCTGCTGGTATGAGTATGTATGTGTTGCACTTGTGCACCCTTGCAAGAGAAAAAGGAATCAAAAACAGGGTGCAGGAGACCTGGAAAAGACAGAGAAAATGACATGTCCCCATGAGATGTTATTAACTGCAGTATCTATTGCCTATGCAAAAAAAATATTAATTACCCCATATCCAAGTCTTCTATAAGCATCAATAATGTCCACATGGTCCACACATAGTAACGTTCAACATATGGAATGAAATAAAAACAACTAAGCCCCAGAGAGGAAAGCCTTATTTTGTTTCATATTTGCTCAACTCCCTTAAAGAAATAGGGCAGCCTCCTTAAAAAAACTCACAAATAAATTCTAACACATATAAATAATTGTGCCTGTCAGTAATATGAGGAGAGGTACCATATGTTCCTGCTAGATTAACCCAGGCATAGTCTCATTTGCCTCATTCAAGCGATTGCTAAGAAGCATACACACAAATATTAAAACATACACTGAAGTGAGAGGCATTCAAAAACCAAATGCAAATGCCTTGGTATTTTGCTGGGGAAAAATTAAAATTTATGTCAAGAACCTCATACTTTCAAGCTATCTGGAACAACGTGGACTGAGACCATCATCATAATCCTTGTTGTTGTTCTGTCTTTTCCCCAGTTTGGAAATCAAGGCAGCTTTATTGTGTTGATGTGTGCCTTCAAGTTGCTTCCAAGTTATGGCAACCCTAAGGCGAACCTATCATGGGATTTTCTTGGCAAAAAAAGATCTAGGAAACTGCAGATCAGCTTGACCTCAATACCAAGAAAAATGTTAAAATGGATTATACAGAAATAATGTGAATCAAGATGCCACCTGCAAGTATTTTGATGACAATGCAGTGATCAGGAGGAGCCAGTATAGGTTTATCAAAAACAAATCTTGCAAAACGAATGTTATATCTTGTTTTGATCAGGTCACTGGTTTAACAGATGGTAGGAATGTTGTGCATGACATTTATATGGATTTCAGCAAAGCATTTGATAAGGTCCCCCATAGTATTTTAATTAGGGAATGGATTAAATCTGTAATAGATGGGAACACTGTCAGATGGATCTATAATTGGTTGAAAAACCATGTTCAAATAGTCATCTATGACTTGGACATTATCTTCCAGATTCCTGACCTTTAGACAAGCTGGCCAAAGTCAATCAACGGGACAACCAAAGTCTAGGAATCCATTTTTCAGAATATTATTGTTAAGTAAGGAGCTACAAAGTCCTAAATTGAAAGGAACACCTAATCGAGAAAAAACATATGTGGTTGCTAATTTATTAATTGCAGGCTAACTAGATAAATAAAAAGAATAGAAACCATCAGCATTCATAAAATCTATCATTTGGACTGTTCTACTCCATTATTGTGCCAAGCACTTATTTCCATTTTAAAAAGTAAGAAAAGAAAACCTAAGCCTGGGATTGCAATAATGTGAGATACTATATATTTAATATCTTACAGAAATGTCTACATGTAAAATAGCTTTTAGAAACTGTATGGGGTGGGTAAATTTCTCATGCATTTTATCATTCTGAATGAACATATTCCATAACCCATTTCTTCCAAGAAAATTAAATCAGTGAAAATTCTTTTTTTCTGACCCTTTTATTTCTTTCCCCATCAGACCTTCATATCTCTATGTTCCTGGATCATTCCAAGGAGAACAAGTTCTCCTAAGGAGGGAGAAGAATGGTTCAGAAATGATGGAAGACTCATAGCCAAATAACATCTTTTAGACCAGGGGTCCTCAAACCAAGGCCCAAGGGCCGGATACAGCTCTCCAAGGTAATTTACCTGGCCCTCACTCAGGGTCAGCCTAAGTCTGAAACGACTTGAAAGCATACAACAACAACAACAACAATCCTCTCATCAGCCAAAAGTAGGCCCACGTTTCCCATTGAAATACTAACAAGTTTATATTTGTTAAAATTGTTCTCCATTTTAATTATTGTATTATTTCAAGTGGTTTTTTTGTACTACAAATAAGATATGTGCAGTCTGCATAAGAATTCATTCCTTTTTTTTTTTTCAAATTATAATCCGGCCCTCCAACAGTTTGAGGGACTGTGACCTGGCCCTCTGTTTAAAAAGTTTGAAGACCCCTGATTTAGACAGTTGCATATGCCCCAGGGCCACATATTGCCCTACACAGGCTTCGCTACAGCAGCATTCCCAGTGGTGATTCTAACTATTAAGTAATATCACATTACCACTGTATCCGCAGCTCTCTGTCCTTATAAGCTCATATTTGGTCTTGAAGCTGACATGCTTCAGTGATCCACAACTGCATATGTTGTGGCAGAGTCATAACTTCATGCAGGGCTGACTGAACAAATACCTCTAAATTTGTGTGCATTTTGTACATTGATTCTCCTAACATCATCTCTGAACTGTCTTGTTCTGAGATTCACCCAATGCATTAGTTAAGCCCACATCAAACTTTATATTTTCTGAAATCAGTAGTTTTTGTACACTGCATGTACATCACAACTATGTGGTCATAGTATTTCATGAGAAATATAGTGTGTGTGTGTGTGTGTGTGTGTGTGTGTGTGTGTGTAAAGGTAAAGGCTGTTACGTGCCATGAAGCCCAGTCGTGTCCAACTCCAAAGAGTTGGCATTGTCCTTAGACACCTCCAAGGTCATGTGGCCGGCATGACTGCAAGGAGCACCGTTACCTTCCCTCCGGAGCAGAACCTATTGATCTATTCACATTTACATGCTTTTGAACTGCTAGGTTGGCAGAAGTTGGGGCTGACAACGGAAGTTCATGCCACTCACTGGATTAGAACCTGTGACCTTTCGGTCAACAAGTTCAGCAGCTCAGCGGTTTAACCCACTGCTCCACTGGGGACTCCCATCTTACAGCTATTTGTTAGTCTTAATTAGAGTCACTGAATTTTTTTATTTTTTTATTTTTTGTCATGTCAGGAGCAACTTGAGAGACTGCAAGTCGCTTCTGGTGTGAGAGTCTCTGAATCAAAGGAACTTATATAATAAACATTGACATGGACATTTCTACCTTGGATAACAATGGGATTTAAGCCATAGTCATCTGCAAAGATTTGAATCCTAATCTCTAGAGTTGTAGACCAATGTTCAAATCACTGCACCCTTATGGCTCTCAATAATTCTAAATTTGTTGTTGTTCATTCTTTCAGTCATTTCCCACTCTTCGTGACTTCATGGACCAGCCCACGCCAGAGCTCCCTGTTGGTCGTCACCACCCCCAGCTCCTTCAAGGTCAATCCAGTCACTTCAAGGATACCATCCATTCACCTTGCCCTTGGTTGGCCCCTCTTCCTTTTTCCTTCCATTTTCCCCAGCATCATTGTCTTCTCTAAGCTTTCTTTTCTTCTCATCATGTGGCCAAAGTACTTCATCTTGGCCTCTACTATTCTTCCCTCCAATGAGCAGTCAGGCTTTATTTCCTGGAGGATGGACTGGTTGGGTCTTCTCGCAGTCCATGGCACTCTCTGAACTTTCCTCCAACACCACAGTACAAAAGCATCTATCTTCCTTCACTCAGCCTTCCTTATGGTCCAGCTCTCACATCCATAGGTGACTATGGGGAATACCATTGCTTTGACTATGCGGATCTTTGTTGCCAATGTGATGTCTCTACTCTTCACTATTTCATCAAGATTTGTCATTGCTCTCCTCCCAAGAAGTAAGCATCTCCTGATTTCCTGGCTGCATTCTGCATCTGCAGTAATCTTTGCTCCAAGAAATACAAAGTCTGCCACATTTTCTCCCTCTATTTCCCAGTTGTCAATAATTCTTCTAGCCATAATCTTGGTTTTTTATGTTTAACTGCATCTCAGCTTTTGCACTTTCTTCTTTCATCTTGATTAGAAGGCTCCTCAGCTCCTCCTTGCTTTCAGCCATCAAAGTGGTGTCATCTGCATATCTAAGGTTGTTAATGTTTCTTCCAGCAATTTTCATCCCAGCCTTGCATTCGTCAAGCCCCGCACATCACATGATGTGTTCTGCATATAAGTTGAATAAGTTGGGTGAGAATATACAACCCTGCCGTATGCCTTTCCCAATCTTGAACCAGTCTGTTGTTCCACGGTCAGTTCGGACTGTTGCTACTTGGTCCTTATACTAAATGACTATATATATAATTCTAAATATCCCTCCCTAAAATGCAAATTTGCCAGCTTGTTTAATTTATATACCACCTTTCTGCTTAAGTAAAATGCAATCACAAATTCCATAAACTGGAGTCATGGCAGGTAAAACATAATGATTGGCTAATCACTGTGTGGTGTGCAAAGGCCTTTAGACAACCATGAGAGAAAATAGCAGAGTTTCACAGGATAACAAACTGTAAAGGAGAAATCAGAAACAAAACTTCTCTTAAGTAGTATAACATTAGGAGTGTACAAAATAATTGCAATTTTCCTTGTTTTTAGCTTCCTGTTGTAAACATGTTCAAGATTTTTTCCTCATTTGGGTTTTTTTTAAAAAAAAAACTTTGTGCAAAATAGGGAGTGCACAGGAATTATTATATCTTTGGAATAATGCACTGTCTGAAAAGATGTGTTTTTTAAAACCACCACTGTTTTGTGGTAATTAATTACATTTTCCTGTTAAAAGATCTAAAATTGGCAAAAACTCTGGGAAAACTTCTGATTTATTGCCATTCTTGCATGTAAGACCCAAGTGTGCTAAGATTTAAATTTCAAATCCTTAGGCAAATTTAGGTGGCTGGCCCTAAGTGTGAGATAATTTCATTTCTATATTGATACCCCTGCACACGTGCACACACAGTTTACTCTTCACACTGCAGTAGGTTGTGTGTGTCACTCATTACATCTGGTTGAAATAACTGACGAGGGGGTCAGTCCACCTGAAAATTGCTCTCCAAAGATCTAAATGAAACAGATGGGCATTGATGGTGTTTTCAAGGAAATTAATCAGCCTGGACCAGCAGCGATGCCAGAAGCTCCATAGGCCCAATCTAGCCTAATGAATTCTGAGCTCTCTGTCTTAATAGCTCCTGACAAGACTAATTTACTCATGTAAGTGATTAGAGGGGGAATTATCTCTTTAATTGTTGCTTAACACTTATCTAGGTATCATGTTTAGAAAGAGGGAGACAGTTAAATTCAGCACAGATTAAAAAAAAGGATTTAATGGGGAAAGGAATAGAAGCTGTGGAGGAAGAAAATTGTCTAGTCAACACAATCAAGTTAAAGGAGATGGGGAAAGGCTAAAGGTTGTGAAGGGACACACACTGGACTTGTTCTGCGCTGCATTTATAAAAGCAATTCTGCTCAAGGGCAAATGGAAATTTCCCAAAATCTGACCTCTCCTTCCCATACGTATACAGTCTCTCACTGTTCTTTGCAGCCATAAGTACACATGTATAAATTGACTATGTATGTGTCATGGGCAAATTTAGGGGTCAAAATTATGGATTTTAATATGCCCCATGGATATGTCGAGAGTTATTCTGTGGACAGAGGAAAAACCCCAATATTGCTTCAGGTGTCCCTGGTTTCCCCCACCATTTTACCACCCAGAAATTCACAAAGGCCAGAAATAGCATTATGGCAGAGAGACTAAAGTGAGCTTGTGCTTCATTTCGATGCTCCTGGGATGGACTGAGTTTTTGCCTTTCACCACTCTAATCAGAGAAGAAAATGATTCCTTTTAAAAAATGAGTTAAGGTAAATACTCACATTGACCTATTAATAAGTCAGCCCAGGTTTTTTGGACTGATTTTTTTTACTAAAATTACTAAACTTGACTTAGAAAATGGCCCTTTCCCCCAAAAAACATGTCATTATCCTACACCAGAAGATAATTTAACTGAAAAAGGACATGACAGAAGGTTTTTTTGTCATGTCAGAAGCGACTTGAGAAACCGCAATTCGCTTCTGGTGTAAGAAAATTGGCTGTCTGCAAGGACGTTGCCCAGGGACGCCCGGATGTTTTTGATGTTTTTGCCATCCTTGTGGGAGGCTTCTCTCATGTCCCCACATGAGGAGCTGGAGCTGATAGAGGGAGTTCATCCGCTCTCTCCCTGGATTCGAACCTGCAACCAGGAGCGGCTCATTTGCAGTATAGTTGATTTTGCCCAGGGGCACTCTTGAGACGCTCTTGGGGGAAAATAGATCTTGACATATGCGAGTTGTGGTTACTGGGATGTATAGTTCACCTACAATCAAAGAGCATTCTGAACTCAACCAATGATGGAATTGAACCAAATATAGCACACAGAACTCCCACGACGAACAGAATATATATATCAGTGATTTGGGGGGGGGGGGGGGTGCAAAATACTGTTTGCTTACCGTTGAAGAATTACCTAGGGCCACCTCTGCCTGCGACCTGTCAGTCAAATCTGCCAGCATAGGGGTTTAACCCACTGTGCCACTGGGGGCAAACATTGCAAATTAAGGCAAACATTGCAAATTAAGAGTGAAGGCAGAAGTTCCTCAAAGGCTCTCAACTGTTTGGTCTTAAAGCAACCAGGTCTGACTAGCTACATCCTATCATTATTTCAGGAAGATTGAACAAAAATGATGCCAAAGGTGTAGCTGACTGAGATATAAAAAGGCTCACTATGTTGTCAATTCTCTGTTGTCATCTGATACTGAATCATCAACAGTTGAGATGACAGATTCTTCTGTCTCCTCAGTGGGCAAAAAATTATGAAACAGAGAAAACATTCATACTACATAGTCAGACAAAATGCTAGCAAACATCCTGTTACATTGCTATTAGCACCCAATAGCTTTTTATTGGTGCTCATTGACTGGTTGACACAGTATATATATGATTCACAGGAAGAAACCTGAGAATTAATCAATACACAAGTACACCTCAGAATCTTTAGCCCTGTACAAGTCTGCAATTTCTTAACCATATTAAATGACCATTATATTTTAGGTATTTTAAGAGTGTGGGATGGAGTGCTGTGCTGATTGACAGAATAGGTAGTTTTGAGACATTAAAAATTCAACAATCAGGAATCCAGCCACTTGAATATAAGCCAGTCAAAATACCTTGTTATGCACACTTCTCCAAGCACTGACCAGTTGCAGGGGAGCGTTATGCTTTCATTTTTGGCATATGACATTTTCACAACATACAAGCAGAAGCTAGGAGTGCATACATTTCTATGCTGCAACATATACAATACCCAGAAAATCTCAAGGGAAAATAGCCTCCATCTCTCAGAGTATTTTCTGCCATGTTTCAGCTGTCTGTGAGTTCTCCAAATTAGGTCTAGGGGACCAAATACAGCTTTCTTACCCCCCCCCCCCCCACCATGGGGATAAAACTCATGGAATTCTAATTATGTTCAAAATTTGATTTAAAAGAACAGAAAATTGTTGGACTTATAGAAAATCTATTACTGATAACCAGCTCACTGTTTGCATTTTCTCAGAAGGATTCTCTAAATATACTTTTATAATGTAGGCCTGTCAAGACCTTGTGGATGAGTCACAAGACAGTACATGTACATGAAACAGCAGGGTCTAACCATAAAGGGTTACTATCCAGGTCTCACCTAATCATTGCAATATCACAGTCCTCCCTCTTGTGAGTGGATTTTGTCCTTGGGATGCTCATTAAAGAACACTTTTGTTAATTCACTGACAAGTTGTATCTGTCTGTCAAACCTTGATGTATTTTGCCAAGGGCACAAGTGTGGTGCCCTCCCCCATCATATACACAAATTCTTGTTGTCTGCCTACTCACTGGTAGCTGATGCAATTGAATGTAGAGGATCTCACACATGCCTGCCATATTTTAGGATGACATAAAGAAAGCAGATATCGCCTAAGTACTGGGCCTGTGCAATCACTGAAAAGATTAGGGGTCTATATTGTAACCATAACAATATAATGAAATTTTCGTTACTTTTTGTTATGTAATTGCACAAGTAGGGAAGCTTCCGGGACTCCTTTCTCCCTCATTTTTAGAGCTATCAGGATGAAATTTGCTACAACACATTTACCACCACCACCACCACCACCACCACCACCTAGTTTCAGAATGTTTCACACATCCACTGATGTTTGGGAATTTTTTAAAAGAATTATGAACAACATTTTTTTTTTAAAAAAAAGTACAAGAGCCATTTCCTTGAATTTCTATTTTCATTGTTACAACATAACAAGGACATCATTCCTCCCAAAGTTTCAGAAAGATTTGCAGATCCACTGATTTTTAGAGAATTTTAACCAACATAAACTTAACAGTATTCTTTTACTGGAAGACCCCATCCAATCCAACCCCCTACTGCCAGGCAGGAAAAGCACAGTCAAAGCACCCCCAACAGATGCCCATCCAGCCTTTGAAATAATAATAATAATAATAATAATAATAATAATAATAATAATAACAATAACAATAATAGGAAACCTACTAGGTAAACTTTGGAGTTACTACCTCTCAACTGGGAAATTTAGTTTAGGAAGGCAAGGACCCCTGTGGCAGAGAATTCAAAAGTCTCCACCCTAAACTACATTTCTCAGAATTCTGCTTGCTTCGGAATACCAGGGCTGTGTTAAAGCCTCACTGTGGTGGTCTCTGCCTGTATCTCTGTGGGGCGGCCATGTGCCGGGGTGGATTCTTCCTTGCCCAACCATCTAGCCACGCATCCCTCCCTCCCGCCTGCCTGAGGTCCCCTCGCCACCCCCTTTGGGGAGAGTTTTGGGACCCTTTGGAGGAACCAAGCCCAGTCCTTTTGGGGGAGAAGCAGTGCCCGCACTGAGTCCTGGAGTCACTTACGAGATTTACATAACTCTTCTAAAAATAGGTCAGTATTTTGAATCTTAAGTTTTTTGCATGGGCGCAGCCTGCATTTTTTAATATCACATCATATGTACAATCTTATGGAATAGATCTGACATATGAGATACAAACTACTTTTTGCGCAGCTCTACTAAATACCATAAAGCCACCAGATTCTGTCTGATTTTAGAAGCTTAGTAGAGTCAGCTCTGCTTATGGAAGAGGCCACCAATAAATACCAAGTCTCATACTTCAATGGAAGGAATTGGCAAAAGAACATTTCAAAAATAATAGCAGCACTTTTATTTTTTAATAAAATTGTTTTTCGGTATAATTTTATTAACATTCAAAAAGGATCTGTTATATATATATATAAATGTTCCAATATATACAAAGCAGGAAAATAAAAACACAAAGGAAGAAAGATGGCCACATTCATTAAAAGTTTCTATAAAAGCTAACAAAATATTCAAATATAAGTCCTTTTCTAAATTTCATCTATGCATCATTCTTCCAAATTTTGCCTGTATTATCAAACCTTCAATTCATTGAATCATAGGTGAAGAAAAAATATCTTTCCAGTAATGACCTTTTAGCAGTTAAAAGGCTGCAAAACCTACTCCATTTGTTTTATTGATTGATTGATGATTAACAAAAGCCATCTAATATACAATCTAAATAACATGTAGCCATAAAAGAAGCAAAAAAGAAAACAAAATAGAAAGTGTAGGGGAGAAAAATGGAATTATAACTAAAATATTCTAACCCCACTCCCTAACTCTAATGAAAGAGAAATAGAAAAGAGAAATAAGTATCCTACCATTACAGAACCAGTTAATTTTGTTAAAATTCCTAATAATCATAACTACATATTATTACATTGTTAGCTTTATTGTTACTCAAATTCCAAAACAGTTTTCAAATGTATTTATTTGGCTTATCCTTTAAAATCCATGTTAAACTGGTAATTTGGGCTAACTCAGTAGCTATATTGCCATTTATCTAAGGACCCTTCCCCACATGGCTAAAAACGTGAAAGTAACTGGGTTAAAAGGGGGGTGGCTAAATGATGTTTAGCCAAAATGCAGGCAGAATCAGGTTAACAGCTTAAAAGCACATGTTTGTTTGTTTTTCATGTCAGGAACGACTTGGGAAACTACAAGTAGTTTCTGGTGTGAGAGAATTTGCTATCTGCAAGGACATTGCCCAGAGAGCACCTGGATGTTATCAGGATTATTTAGTTATGCATGTGTGTTTTTCAATATGTTTCTATGTAATTCAAGATGGATTAAGATGTATTTCAAGATGGATTCTATTCTGCTCTATTGTGCATTAGAAAATGCTGTGCTAAGGCTGTGAAACTGTAACCTTGACAGAAATAAGATAATGTGTTCTCTGGCTGGGAAGAAGAGGGAGGAACTAGTCTCAGCCAGAAGTCAGATAAGCAGATGTTCAGAGACTGTTTGTTTTTGCCTAGGAGTTCCTGTCTGTAGCTTGCTGTGAATAGACGTGTGTAGATGTACTTAGTAAAACTTAGTTTTCTGTTGTAACTGAAAGCTTGCAGAGTCCTCATTTTGAATACAGTGTCTGCTCATCTAGCAATCCTTCTGCTGGCAAATGTCAATACTCTGACAGATGTTTTGATGTTTTACTATTGTTGTGGGAGGCTTCTCTCATGTCCTCGCATGGGGAGCCGGAGCTGACAGAGGGAGCTCATCCATGCTCCCCCTGGATTTGAACCTCCAACCTTTTGGTCTCCATTCCTGCTGGCACAAGGATTTAATGCACTGCACCACCAGGTGCTCCAAAGCACATGTTTAAAAGGTGCACGTAAAACCTGATTCCGCCCAAAAGAAATGCACACTTTCGCATGACTGTATCATGCAAAATACGTGCTTTCCTTCCCTTCCTCCTGTGTAGATTGCTCCATCTCAGCCCAAAACAGCTGATCAGTAATTTAAACTCTCTGAAACTTTTTCTTTTAAACTTTATAATATTTAACAGAGCTTGAATTAACAATTGTGTGAAGATAGAGATAAGAATACGGCTTGCATTTACATTTAGATATTCACATGGGGTCATATGAGGCCCTGCACCTAATGGAGTGATTTGTTGTTTTTTTTAAAAAAAACTTCAGCCAGATGTTTCTCATCTGCCTCCATCTTGATCAGCTTCAAAAGAAGGTGTAAGGATGGTGGAGGAGCATTTCCCATGACTGATAGGTCTGTATGTGAACCTTCTATCAGGTCCCAGGATTTTTTTTGCCCCCGATTTAAAACATGCATTTTGGCACTGTCTGGAAGTGCCAGAGGTCATGTAAACTCCTCTTGCAAAATGGAAAAAGGCAAAAACTCAAAATCAACACCAAGTATCTGATTCTACATACAATCCCAATGTCAGCCATACTTTCCATAAAAATGGTTCCAAATCGCTGGTCCTCCATAAAGTCATTTGGCATGAGTGCATGGATAAAATCCCAATCGGCAAGACAATATTTGCTATACAGTTCTAACTGCTGAAATTGCTGCCTTTTTCTTTTATAAAATGAGGACTATGTGCTGTCCATGTTAATAGAAATGCCAGAAATGAAGACCCCAGTGCTGACCATGATGGATTACTTCACATTGTTGTCTCCAAAAATTATTACAGGATACCAGACAAGTCTGATGTGCAATAAAAAGATCTGAAAAGCCAAACCTTTCTTTGACTGCGGTGTGTCCTTTTCACTGAAATTCTACGAGAACATGAGCTACCCTCCACCTCCTAAACAATGTATTGATTTTTTGTAAACACTTGCAGTTGTAAGTACAAGAATAACATTCATTTTAATCATGTTCACCTTACCTCACAATTGGCAGAACCACCTCACAGTATTTTTTGCCTAAGAAAACCCTATGAAATTCATCAGGTCTCCATAAGTCAACAGGTGACTTGAAAGCACTTACATGCACAAAGAAAACCAACTTAACTGCATGTTTTCATTTTATATTTTTAAATTTACAGCATCTTTCTTAGCACTACAGCACCCCTTCCTTCACCCTGACATTTCATACACAAGCATTTTGAGTGCCACAATATTGCTTTCGTGAGTTTTATGAGTAGTCCAAACTAGAACAGATTTTAATCTGTAAGCGTAGCTGAAAATAGTTTGTGTGAGTGTGAATGTGTATGTCTTTGTGCCCTCAAGTCTCCTGTCATCTTATTGCAACTTCATGAATTTCAGGGAGTTTTATCAGGCAAGGAATAGCTAGCTCGTTCATCTGAAGTACTGCTAACAATATCTGGTATTAATTGGCTGTCTCCCATCCAGATATGAACCAGAACTGATCCTGTTTAGCTCCCAAATCAGACAGGATCTGATGCCTTTTGGGCATTTACACCACTTGAGGCTTACTCCTGTATCATAAAATATCTCTATATATTCATATGAAAATGGGACCTGGTAAATGCTGACTAGGTGAGGATACGGATAATACCAAGTTGCATTTCACGCTTGCGAAGTTGCTCATTATGAGTATATAAAACACAACACATGGGGAACACTACAAAGTTTTGAGTTGTGAATTCAAAAGTGGATTCAAAATTGATTGGGGGGGGGGGTTTTGCAGAAATGTGCACACATAGGTTGGTAAATTCATTGTGGGAAGGAATCACAATTAAGGTAATAAATTGTAAGAAATAAATTCTTCAGTCTTTAGTTTTGTAATTAATTTTAGAGATCCCAGAACCAAAACCCAAGAGTAGAAGAGCAAAGAAACAGAATGAAAAGAACCAGCTTCCTAATTGGGAATCAGTCCTAAGAATAGGAATAACTAGATAGACCAGCACTATCCTATTTTGTTGGTAAATAAGATAAAAAATGTGAATGCCAGAATCATGAAGCAGAAGTAAGCAAAATGCACCCCAATATTGTTAATAGAATTAAGGCTTTTTTAAAAAAAAAAACCAATTACATTCTTATTCAATCAAGTTTAATTTCTCTGAAATCGCTTTTTAAATGTTCCATTGAATTGGCTATTAGTTTCATCTTACCGCATGTCTGAAAATAAGCATGGAAACCATATTTCAGAAAATATGTTTCTCAAGTTTCCTTACCAAATCTGGCAAGGAAATACCTGGATTGACAACAATCTTCATGATTTTGGTTACTTTGCACAAACTTTCAGAAATGTGGAAAACGTTATTTATGCTAGGAAACATATTTTTGGTGCAGCAAATACTGTTTCCTACACAGGAAATGCGGGGCACTCAGTCTATGGTATTATGCAAACCAAACAGCTTTTAATGTTTAGGAAACAGCTTTTTCTGTAAATAAAAGAATATTTCCTGAGGTAAAAGGCTGTGTTGGGGACTTATTCTATGCCAGACATGCAGAGATATTCTGTAGCAACATTATTTTCTGAGTAAAAACAGAAATCAGAAATACAAAAATGCGGTTTCCAGTGCAGAAAACACTATTTAGTCTGCAAAGAATAAATCTTTAACTGTGCTCTTTGCAAAGGCATGGGAAGAATATTGTTAAAATTACTTTTTGCATTATTTGGGGGTTTTATTAGTAAAGAACACCATCCCTATCTGAAAGTCAACAAAGATTTAATCGTCTAGAAGAGATCCATGCCTTTTTACAGGTAGCCCCTCTAAAAGTGACACAATGATTCGCCTTTCCGATTTGCTCCATTCTCCAAACACAGCTGGATAAAGAAATGATATTTTATTCACACAACACAATTCTTAATACACTTACCCACTGGTGTATCTTCATTGATCAACAGGTAGGTGTCAAAGAAATAATTTACAAAGTATGGCAATCGATTGCTCAAACCTAGAAGAATTAGAAGAAGAAGAAACATTATTTGTAATTGCAAAAGCCTTGTAACATTTTTAAGTTATTTGAACAATGTATCTGAAATTGTAACAGTTAGCACAGAAACTCACTGCATGGTCCAAAAAATAACGATAACTAGAAAACACTGTTAGTGAAATCACTTGTTCCCTGTTTTATTTAGGCATATCAAATGATTTCAGTGCTGAAATGGAAGGAGATATTTTGGAGGCCAATGTGGAGGATAGCAACGAAGAACAAGTGAATTACTCAGGAAAATGGGAAGATACATTGGAAACAAGTCTTTCCAGCATACATAACTATTAAAGCATTCACAAGGAGATATAGATATAAACATAACTTCCTGCATCCTTCATGTGTTGGGCACACAAAAAGTTCTTGAAAGTCATGCTTCTCTTACAGGCATATTGAGGAAACCGAATGGGAAAACTGGCTATTTTTCAACATATCTCAGTAACACGCAATAGAACTGGCATGCCGTTTTTGATTAGGGTTAAAGTTCAATGTGATGAGGAATTCAACAGGTCCAACTTAAATATGCTCTAGAACAAGTTTTATTTGCCTTTGAAACTCTTATTCAATATGAAAATAAAATAAAATCTTGAGAATGTGTGCATAATGTTTAGTAGACTTCATGTCCTGATCTAGCCATCTCATAGCAGGTATATGCCATAAGTACTGGAAAGGACATGCCAAGCATCTAATTAATACCCTACTACAAGGGGGAAAATTTCTGGCCCTTAACTTACTGTTCCACTACATCTACCATAATGTCTCATTGTGATTGAATAATAGGTTTACAGTCCAACTACCTCTAGCCTCCACAACTTCCTCACCCTTGCTCTGGTTTACTATGAGCTACATGGGTCTTCGCTCTCTTCAGTATCAGAGAGGCTCAGGTTTATTTTCTTCCAAAATATTAACAGAATAGTTGTCCCTAGTCCAAACTGGAATCTCCCCCTTATCCTCAAATGTATTTATGGGGGGGGGGGTGGCATTTGAATAATCAAGCAGCATTTCATTACAGATGACACATGAACCTATGATTTAGAGTTGTATGACCCATTTGGCAAAATCCTGAACTGAATTGCAATTATTATTTCCTTCTTCTTTATATTTATTGCTTATCTGAATGTAGGTTGGTTCCAGTAGCAACTTTATCAAAGAGAAACAATTCTCTTATTACTATTTTGGCCCTAGTTTTTTTTAGTTATGTTTGGCTTTGATTCCAATCAGCTGAAAAGACTAATTGCATAGTGAATAGGAACTGTGTTAAACAGCAAGGCAGTGGTGAATCAAAAGGAGAGTGGGGTATAATGTACCCTGGGTCTAAAACACAAAGGGCCACAATGGCAATAGTTTAGACATGGCAAGTACAGTTTTCAGACAACCAAAGAAACATCTGTATACACAGACATCGTCTCATAGCCACTGTAGAATCAAAACAGACTCCATTGCCTCTAAAAAAAACAAGATGAGGAGGTAGTTGTGGCAGCATCAACCATGAAATGCTAATATCAAATACTAGAGTTAAGCTGAAGAAATTAATCATTATGCTAAAATGTAATAAGAATATGTTAAAAAAATAGCCTTGCACTGTTACACTTAATGCAGTGGTTCTCAACCTGTGGGTCCCCAGGTGTTTTGGCCTACAACTCCCAGAAATCCCAGCCAGTTTACCAGCTGTTAGGATTTCTGGGAATTGAAGGCCAACACATCTGGGGACCCAAAGGTTGAGAACCACTGACTTAATGGAACAGGAGCCAAAAGAACTCTAAATTGAAGCCACAGTCATTGTGAAGGGAAAATGCAAAATGATTACATCTGCTGCAGAGGACCACAGTATACCTCAACAGATGATTTGATCCACTTTTTGTGGCTACAATAACATAGTGAGATAGTTCTATAGTCCATCTGACTTTGCTACCAACCACAAGCCCAAGTCACCATGGAAGTTCTTATCCAAAATGTGTGTGCACCCAGTTGGAGAAGGCTGCTGTAAATATAACAAACACATTTTAAAAACGGATGGCTGTTTCTTTTTTTTAAAGTATTGTTTGACCTTTTTTAGGGCTGGGGAGTGTCAAACAATGCAGGGTAATAAGAGATGACAGTGACTGTTTTATCACACGATTAATATCTCAATGTAATTTCTAGAGACATGAGCCCTTTGCCTTGTCAGCCTTAATTCCACCCAAGGATTCCTTTATTAATGAGGCTCACTTACTGCGGTTGTCTGGTCATTTAGCTCAAGAGTGTAAATACAAGTGTATATACCTGCTTTTTGGATGGGAAAGGTTTTTAGAACAAATAATGGAAGTGCTGTGATGAGTTTTGATTCCAATCCTGTGCAAGGTGGATAATGACAATTTCAGTATTACTATTTGCTAATTTCTTTTTTTTAATAAAATAATTTGTATTAAATAATTTTCTTACATTACATAACTAAAAAGAGGGGGTTCCAAGGATAACATAGGGTAAAATAGGGATAGATATGGTGGGGCAGAGACAGGGAATTGGGATTGGGAAATAGTGATGGTTTTGGGAGAGGTATGGATGGGTCTTGGGAATAGCGAGGGAAGCTGGAAAGGGAATAGGGAAGGAGGTAACTATTTGCTAATTTCTTAAATTAATATTTTGCCTTAATCATGTGGTTTTGCTGCATATTTCTTTAGGAGTAATAATAATGAAAAATTTATAAGCTAGTCTTATTTTATAAATAGGAAATCTGTAGCTGGAGTGACCTATTGCCAAAAACTGAAGAAAAAAAATAACTGGATATCCTATTTGGGAAAATCAGAACCAAAACTCCAACATCCAAAGCCTCACCAGTCTCTCTACTATAGCACATAAAGTGACAGGAAAACTGAGATCTTAGCAAGTTTTTGGGAAAGTATAAATCCAGAGCACAGTGCATATGACAGATGGGTTTGCTTTGATTCCTAGCCAGAGTTAGAGTAGCCAGGACTGTCTCTTATTAAGAGATCCATTTTAGCTGCCAGACATTATTGAACAAGGGAAATTGGGTTTTTAATTGATCTGTCAGAAATATTTTGCATCTTGTGTCTGCTGAATCTAGTTTCTGGCTAACCTACAAAGCAGGTGTCCAATTACAAAGCTAAACCCACCCACTAAACACCTGAAAGCTTACTGAATAATAGCACAAGAAAGCATAGTTTGCAGACTTCCAGAATCAATTTGGCATGTTGTAAAGGGACTCTTGGCTTGATGCCTTGAAATATCCTAGCAAGAAGCTAAAGATGTTCTAGCAACTCAGAGGCCAAGACCAGAAGCACTGAGCATCTAGTTCCCTTTTCCATTACAGATACTTCTTGCCCTTTAACAAGGAATTCAGAGGCAAGGAAGGTAAATCTTGTACAACTACCTAAGCAAAAAGTTTCCTTGAACAAAACAGAAACTGTTTGTAGTTAGGCACATGTATAGCATGAAGATGCCCAGAATCAATTCACAATTACACATCATGGTGTACAGATCAACTCAAGGCTACAATACATGCAATTAACTGCAGCCCTGTCAAACAGCTTGTGTAGCCTGTATCAATAGCTTCTAAATGTCAGTCTATGGCAAGAGGACCATAGCAAAAATTGCCCCTGTCCTTCTCCTTTTAGGAATCTTTGGATCTTGGCAACTAGATGTCAATTTCCATCAACTGCAGCTACCATAGTCCAGGATCAGAAGTACTGGGAACTATAGTTTATGAGCAGTTTGGAGCTATAAACTGTTAACGGAGCTATAAACGGTTAACTCTTAATGGTTCTGGCCCAGTTTATTTGTCCAAACATATCTCCCACTAAATTCCACCTAGGGCCCTAAGATCATCTGAGGAGACCCTGCTAGTTGTCCCTCCATTGTCACAATCACGTCTGGCAGGGACAAGGGAACAGGGCCTTTTCTGTGGTGCCCCCCCCCCGGTTATGGAACTCCCTCCCAAGTGAAATTAGATGTGCTGCATCCCTCTTGACTTTCCAGAAACAAGTAAAATCCTGGCTATGGGATCAGGCCTTTGGAAAGTAGCCTGACCTACGGACGTGTTGACTTATATAGAACTGATGGACTGCCCTTGGATAATGATTCAAATCAGTGACCGCTGACTGTTTGTCTGTTTTTATATTGTTTATACAGTTTTATACTGTTTATACTGTTTTATATTGTTGTTATTACATTGCTGTTAAATTGTATATTTATGTTTTGATGTGGGCACCATGTGGGCTTTGTTAGCCGTCATGAGTCCCTCTGCAGAGGTTGAGAAAGGATGGGATATAAAAGTCCTAAGTAAATAAATAAATAAATAAACAAGGAGCACAAAGACATTGGGCATAATTAATGGATCAATATTTTATGACTGTGGAATTCCTATCCTCGGATAAGACATAATTTATATTAAACCCTAACAAATAAACCTGAATATCGCAAATGGCTTTAGATGTCCAAATGACTCAAAATAAAAAAAAAATCCACCTTACAACATCTTTGTTCTCTAGATAAATAGTATATAAGCATGGTCCTACCCATTGTATATTTTCTAAACTCCCTTTCTTGATTTTGTACCACAATAGAAAAAAGGGAGGAAATGTCAGAAACTTTCACAATAAGTGTCAATTTTGTGCCACTTTCTCCTAATATTTTAATTTGACTTTGGAATAAATAATCTATATGTTACAGTAAGAACAAAGGCGGCCCTAGGTAATTTTCAACGGTACGCAAACAGTATTTTGGCGCCCCCCTCCCAACCAATCACTGATATATATTTTCTGTTCATCGTGGGAGTTCTGTGTGCCCTATTTGGTTCAATTCCATCATTGGTGAAGTTCAGAATGCTCTTTGATTGTAGATGAACTATACATCCCAGTAACTACAACTCGCATATGTCAAGGTCTATTTCCCCCCAAGAGCGCCTCAAGAGTGCCCCTGGGCAAAATCAACTATACTGCAAATGCTTACTTTGCATAATGGGTTGAGCCGCCCCTGAATAAGAAACATCACCATTCCTTTACTTCCTTGTTCCCACCCATTCTCACCCAGAGGAAGTAACAAATACACAGTGGGGTCTTGCTTGACAAAAATATATTTCATCATCACCAAACCAACCCTAAACAAAAATAAGCTAAGTAATGTCACTGTCTTACATTTGCAATGTGTATTGTTAGTAAATATTAGAACTGTTTTAATTTTTAAGGGATGCTACATTCATATTTAAACAAGTATACCACAACATTTGCCTATTCTGTGTTAATATTTAAATTGATGGTACAACTCTGTTAAGACATTTTTGTTTGAAACATTTACTAAATGAAAAGATAGAAGAAAACTGCAAAGAACAATAGCAGTGGAAGGATGCCTGTTGTTTTAATTCCATCTACCTGTCTCCTTCCTACAAAATGCACTCATGGATAATTACCTTTAAAGTGCATCACATCAGCTTCATTTTAAAGTATAAAGTAGGGAAAAAAAACCCAGAGTAGCATCAAACCACAGAAGTATGCAATTGAAGTTCATCGGGGGGGGGGGGGGGATGCTTGCAAAAAGAGATGCCTGCATATCACAGAATAAAGCCAACAGGTGGGAACCCCTCTAGAGGAAGTGTAGACTCAAGAGGACTGTGTTGTTTCAGCAAAAAAAAAAAATCCATGTTCCTTTTTTCCTTTAAGCTTAATATTACTTCCAATATTTACAATTCTTGTACTGTATTTCAAAACACAGAAAATTTGCATTAAACAAAGATATACAACAGGGTCTCTGCAGGGGGCATAGAACATCTCCCCAACTTGAGAGAAAATAGCTCAATTTCAGAGAGGTACTCCACACAGACTTATTGGCAATAATGATAGCGCCTGACTTGTTTGCTTCTGCATCTGTTCTCTGTATTTTCATTCATTTTCCTGTACACATGTTAGGCCAGCACTGAGGCAGTGTTTTTTTTAAAAATGTTTGGTGCAGCTACATGGATACTGTGATATCATATTTCAAGGAATAATAATGATAATAATACTTTATTTGTAAACTGCCCCAGTAAGTGTCAAAGACTCAATGCCATAATGGATGAACAAATAAATCCAAACTATATGTAAAATAACATCACTGTAAACTTACAATAACAAGCAAACAAATAAATAATTAAAATAAAAGGAAGCTTCCAAATACACAATTTCTTTATCTTTTGCAATATGTTACCCTTCATAAAGGTATGTGTGTTTATTTGTGTGTATGTAAGAGGATATATTCTAAGGCTGATAGATATAAATATCGATATATCAGCCTTAAAAATTTCACCTAATATGTACTGATGTCTTGAATGAAATGGAAAATAATTTCCATAATTTTTATCAAAAGATGCAGGAAGTAAAACTCTACAGAGTAGACTATCGGCCACCTACAAAAAGAAAGAATGGAATGGGAATGAAAGAATGGGGTGATGATAAACTTTTCCATGGGAACTCTGCCTTCCCAGTGTCCAGTATAATATTTACACATGCAAATACTCTATGCTTCTGAGTTAAAAGGTACTCACCCCTTTCTTCCATGCAAATTGGAAAAGTTATGACATTGAGTTGTGAATATTTTTATTTAGAGTTTATTTTAATCAGCCTAGGGATGCTGTTCAAAGGATTAACAATGGCAATTGATTCTGTAAGCAGAAATGTGGTTTTGTATAAGTATCAGACAGAGACTGTCTATAAGACTTTTCTTTGACAGCATTTCTGTATTAATGCTTTTACTATGAGCCTTTCAGCTTCTTTAATAGTGATATTCTAAGGGTGAGAATTGTACACTTTACTCGTGAATTCAAGATAGCTATGAACAAATATATCTACATTTTCCTCACTCCAGTCTTAAATTCTCAGGTTTCCATTGTGGCTCTTTTTCCTAGAGAGCACAAACGGTATATGACAAAATGATCTATTCAAGAGGCAGCAAGCAGCCAAGGTATCAATTATTGATACTCTTGTAAGACTAGGAGAGTTGCCGCCACACACAAATGATCACTATGGATTGCCCACAGAATGACATTGAACCCAGTAATGCCATAAACTTTTCTAGCCTTTGTGGACTATAAGCCTATAATTCCATACATACTTAGTCATGAACTATATCAGATATCTAAAATGCATTCTTTGTGGTGTCTTTAGAAATAGCTGTAGGTTCTTCTTTTTTTTTGCTGACCCAGATTTAAACTGAATTATGCAGTTACTTAAATCAAGCACTAGAGGGAAACAATACAATATAATCAGTGGAACCTCAGAGCCACAAATAATGTCAGAAGATAACTTTGCTGTCAATCTTTACAGCTGAAATTTCTTTTCTTCTGCTCTGATTTCACACCATTTAATTAGCCTCCCCTTCACCAACCCTGAACCTTACAGAAATTATTTTCCCCTAGTGGGAATGCTAAACAGATTAATGCGAACAATAAATAGCTATAAAATAAAACCTCTGCACAATACGAATGAAGAACTCAGCATTCCAAAAGGCCACCAGTAATTTTGTGATACGTATCATTATGGCAACTAAATGTATTTCTCAATCAATGACTGCCAAGATGGGGCATAGTCACCAACATGCTGAATGAGGGAACAGAGAGAATTTTGATTTATGAACTACTGCAGCAGCTACTGCACTATAAAAGCGACCTAGGAAAAATGCTAGTTATTACTCTATCATCAAGGATACTGCCCATCAGCATATTAGCATTAGAGCAAAAAATGTTAATGAAACAAAACAAATAGATATTCTATAAGCAAAAGAATGAAAAGCAAGCAAGTCCTCACAGAATCAGTTCTTTGTCATTTCTATGCCCATGGCTGTCTTAATAAAGAGAATTTAATTCACTCATCCTGACAATCAACATATGAGAAAGTTCAATTGCAATGTTCATTTTGTAAATGTGGACACAGACCGCCAGTTAATTAGGATATAGAATAGGGTATAGAACATGACAAGATCTACAAGTACAAAAGCACTAATGATAGCATTCTGAGGTACGATGCTTTTGTGGGATTTTCCAATAATCTGACTATTCATATCCAAATTATAGTTCAGTTGCTAGTGCACAAATAATAATTTAGAGAATTCAGACAGAGTCCTCTGTTTTAATTCTGTACACCTTTTAAAGATATTTATAGCAGTCATGGTATCTCAGTGCCATTCTACACGGACACTAAAATTAAAGCCAACAGCTTGGAAATCATGGATGAGGAAGTACTGGTGAAAGGCTCAACGGTAGAATTGGAGTGTAGCAGCTCCCTCAGCCAAGCTCTAAAGCAGTGTTTTTCAACCTTCCTAATGCTGGGACCCCTTAATGCAGTTCCTCATGTTGTGGTGACCCCCAACGATAACATCATTTTCGTTGCTACATCACAACTGTAATTTTGCTACTGTTAGGAATCGTCATGCCAATATCTTATATACAGGATGTGTTTTCATTTGGACCACATTTGGCACAAATACCCCATACGCTCAAATTGGAATACTGGTGGGGTTGGAGGGGATTGAGTTTGTCACTTGGGAGTTATAGTTGTTGCGATTTATAGTTCGGCTACAATCAAAGAGCATTCTGAACTCCACCAATGATGGAATTGAACCTATCTTTGCTCCCATGACTAACAGAAAATACTGGAAGGGTTTGATGGGCTTTGACCTTGAGTTTTGGAGTTTCCCCAGGTTGAGAAACGCTGCTCTAAAGCAACATCCATGGAAGGAGATCTACTCAGTCTGCAAGCAGGTTTATCTGAGCAGGCTCAGGAAGAGTTAACTGTTCCAGCTTTCATGGACCTGCAAAAATAGAGGACCTGCAAAAATGTGCATGCCATTGAGATTAGCTGATAACAGAGCCAGCAACAGGTAACACCTCTGAATCTAGGATTTAAGGAACTCAAGACTGGTATCTGGTTGCTGGCTGCAACATCAGTTCTAGAAGCGATGATCCTGGATCCTGGACTCTTGATATCTCATGTTTCCTGAAGCCTGAGATAATCTTGGACGTCTTGTTTTTTGTTTGTTTGTTTATTGCACATAAAAGGACCTCTTGCTTATGAACTCTGATTCAACCTTGTACTCTGGACATTGGCTAAGGACTCTGGAATAGACATTTGGATTCTCTCTTGCATTATTCTGTTAATGTTTGCATCACTGTTGGACTATCAACTTGTCTTTGGACTGCTAACGTATACTCTGCTGGTGTTTGCGGGCCTAGACAAAATAGCTGTGCAGAAGCAACCTCAATCAAATGATGTTTTTCACCAGCTTCTAGGCTGGTCGGTTCAATTATTTGGAAATCGCTTAATTTCTTATTTTCTCCCAACCATTATTTTCTTGTTTGCTTCACCAGCATTGTTTTATTATGCTCAAATTCCATAAATTTAAGCTTTGATATGTACCTTTTTCCCAAAGGCAAACCATTTCCTTTACTTCTTATAGTGTTTCAAATCATCTACTGCCATTACCCATTACAATGTTTCTTCAAAAGTAACTACCATAATTACTAGGCTTGGGTGATCCAAAAAAAAAAGTTTCAAAACTCATTTTGGATGTAGGGGGCGCTGGCAATTCAATTTTGAAATTATTTCCGAAATTTTCTTGAAAAAAAGATCGGAAATATCAGGAAATACGAACTCCCCCAGTGGCCTTCAGGAAGAGCTGTTCTTAGTCACACCCACCTCGTCCCTCTTTGCATCGCCGGATGTGCAAAGCCACATCCTAAAATAATTCTGAACAATGGAGAAGTTGTTTCAGTTTGGAATTGCTCCTCCCACTATTCCTGCATGGCTCGAAATTAGATCAAAAGGTAATTTAATCCGAATTAATTACGATTTTAGAAACTAACTAACGAACTTACCCAAGCCTAATAATTACATTTATAGTTGCATTGATTATACTTTCATTATTTTTGGAACAATGTCAAACCTGAAAAGTGCAGTTCAAAATGTCATTCTGTAGTAACTTTTTATACCAATAAAGTAACTGGGTTTCTCCTCTGAGTTCCATCTAAATTTTTGTGCCATTGGCTGTCACCAAGACTGTACAGAGAATTTTTAAAAGAAATCATATTGTTCAGGCATGAAATCTCTAGCTTGCATTCTGAAGTAATACAACTCTAGCACACCACTGATTGACAAACAATTTGTCAACATATTAGAAGGTGTATTCATTTCCTGATAGCCTGGGTTGCTGCTTATGCAACAATCTACAAATTCAACAGACAAGTGACATACTCCAGATACTGCCCTCAGCCCCATGTGAGAAAACCTCACTGGTGGAATAGAGAACCAGCCAGTTTCCCCTGGTAATGACTTCCCTTTCATTATAACCTGTCCACCAGCTAAAGCTTAAAGCAGGTGTGTTGCTTAGCATGAATGCATGTTTTGAACCCCAAAGCTTTATTTTTCTGGAGAGTCTCACTGTTCCCTTCCAATAATGATAGAATATTCCAAGAATCCCAGTGCTAAGTAAGACTGAAATGATTTATTTAATTTCTTGCAATGCTGGCCATCATGGCCATCATCAAAAATTTGTCTCTATTAGATATTTACTTATTGTATATAGTGAATTGCAATCTAAGCTCCTTAATGGTCAAGAGCTAAAGCAGTGGTTCTCAACCTGGGGTCCCCAGGTGTTTTTGGCCTTCAACTCCCAAAAATCTTAACAGCTGGTGAACTGGCTGGGATTTCTAGGAGCGGTAGTCCAACAACATCTGGGGACCCCAGGTTGAGAACCACTGAGCTAAAGAAACATCTATATAAATAGAAATGTAATGTTTGTTTGTGGGATTAGCATAACTCACAAACCACTGGATGAATTGACACAAAATTTGAAAACAATACACCTATCAAACCAACAAGTGGCCATCAGTCATAAAAACAATGAAAAACATTGCGGAAGAGACTTAAAAAGCCAAAAAAGCAAAAAGATGCTACAACGCATGCACAAAACCACATATATAAATGCAAACACACACACACACACACAAAATACATATACACAGACTGGGCCACAGCAACGTGTGACAGCTAGTTAACAATAAATTCAATCTCTTGCCTATTTTAAATAATAGCGATCAATTTTTCAGACAGTCAAACCATCAAACAAACTGATTCCTCTTTTTCTGTTCAGAGTCAAATAATATTAAAATGCAGGTTAGAAGGATAGAAAAGCATAAGACTATGAGGAAATATTTACTAGACCAAGTACAACACATTTCTGTGACATGCTCAGTTTCTAAATTCTAGATTAGAGCATCCGCTGATTATGATTACAGGCAACACAAGTTTCTATGTCACCTGCTGGGTATCAGCTCTCTCAATTCACCAGCTATATACAAAGGAGACTTTTTAATAAGAAGTTCATGGGAATCCTTAATAGGCAACCAGTTTTCAAAAGGACAAATGACCTTTATTCTCTAATAATTAATCTTATTGATTAGCACAAAAATTGTGTGAAAATAAAACTGAGATTCTCTCAAACAATCAATATTGCAGCATTTAGTGCAATGTCACTGCCAGACTACCAAAAACTGTAGTGATGATTTAAACTTTGTTGATCTCCAAAGCACTCAAGATAAGAAAAGGCTGGAAGAAGGTGAAAGGATGCTGTAGATCACAAGTATTATTTGCAGATAATCTGTCAAATTTCCTGCTAAGACTATGAAAAGTTCTTATTGGACTACAGTCTCCACAACCACTTAATCAGCTTGGCACATGGTTTTTTAGAACTGTAGTCCAAAATCAACTTTTCCAAGCACAGTTCCTAAATTGCATTTCTATCTATCATAGCGCTCACTGAGACAAAATTTAAACACCTTGCTAAAAAGTGTGCGGTGTGTGTATGTTTTTAAAAGCTTCCCAAACTTGAGAGGTGAGTTGTTCACACTCACCTTGGTGTTGACTAGCTGACTTCCAATACATGTAAGTCTTGCCAGGTGGTGTTGTAGGCAGTTGCTGCTGATCTTTTAACACATTCTTGCTAACTGTAATGACTTGTTTTCTTCTCCTTCTCAGCAAATTACTATTTCAGAGGGATCAACAGCAGAGCAATAGAAAGAGGAAAAATGTCTCCTTTATCAGGCTGCCAGAACACCATGAATTTTTAAGCATCCTGGTCGAAGAAAGACACTTTATAGCTGAGACAGGAGTGTTATATATTACAGGGCATATATTAAAAACTACTGGGCTGGTAACATGAAATCTGTTTAAAGCACATGGGAAAGGGCTGCCATTACCCGTTACTGATTCTCTCCTTTTATACAAGGTGTTAGCAGAGCCACATTGCATGAGAGACACAGGGAAAACAAGGCCAAATTTTGCTAAAGAGTAGATAGGACCCTGTCATGCACTAAATTGGATTTTCCAAAATTCTAGCATCAATAGGTGTCCTAACCAATGGTAAGAATGCCTTTCGTACTGAACTTCTTAATAAAAAAAACTGGATCCTCTATCATGTACAAACACACAAAAAAGCACATGCCAGTATTAGTCAGACCACCTCATCATACCTTCAGTGGCAGCTCTTGGCAGTGCTCTGGTTCACTGGTGGGTATCAGGAAGCCACCACCAGGGTAAAGCATAGTGCGCATGTGGAGCGCACAGCTTCCCACACTGAAGGAATGGCAATATGGGAAGCCTCCCGTGATGCCAGGGTAGTGATGGCATGCCGGTTCCAACCTCCTTCACCCACAGAACCAGCACAATGTCATGTGATCGGAGCTGGCCAATTCCGTGGGTGACTGGGGCTATATTAGCATTTGCCACCAAATCTAACAACGTATGATGAGGTCGTAACATACCCCCATAGAGAAGAAATGAAACAGTGAACCCAGGCAACATTTTGTTTAACAAGAGAGAAGAAGCAGACATTCATGTTGACCAATGTATATGCATTGGCTGGAAGAAAGTATTGGTGTTGGAAGAGTTATACCAAATGCAAAACAGTATATTTCACTCTCTCTCTCTCACTACTACTTGCTGTCAATGGGTGGGTGAGACAGAGAGAGCAGTGAGTAAGAAAGAAATGGACAAGATGCAAAGAGAGCTGATGAATGAGTAAGAAAGAAGCAGACAGAGACTCAGTGGCAGAGATTAAGCCATACAGAAAGTTGTACACACAATCCATCACCCACACTCACACCCACCCAACATCACTGTCAATCTCTTTCCAACTGCCAATGGGCTTTAGCTTGTACTTTAAGAAGAACATAGCCAAACTGGAGTACATACAGAGGAGAGTAAAAATTTGCACAATTCTGCTGATTTTCTTTTTTTGCCTTTTCTATTCCCTTTGCCTTGGCATGCTTGGTGTGGAAATAAGATTGTCCACAGATGCTAAACATCTTGTTGATCTTTTAATAAATTATCTAAAACCTCACTCCTTGTTACTTACTAGTACTTCAGTTTATACTTTATAGTATTTTATCTGAGAAATGAGATATCAGAAGAATATTCCACTATGAGTTCCCACTGATCATTTGTAAGGCATTTAAGGCAGCAATTGGCAATCAGTTGCAGTTATTAATACAATGTTATCTTGTACCTAATGTCTCTTTGGAAGTTGTTCATTTCTTTGCCACAATTTCCTTGCATTCAGAAGCACCATAGTCCATCTTTTCACAGGCAAAATATAAAGATTGACTTTGAAGTCATTGTGACTTAGTTTCTCCATTTCAGGAGAATATATTGATCAGGAACTCTAAATAAGAGATAGAAATGCTATCATACTGCAGCACCCGTGATTTTTCATAATGAGCTATGCTGATGAGGACTAAAGTGATATGTAATCCAACAACATCTGGAGTGCTGAAAGTTTAACAACTCTGTTCAAAGTAAAGAAAATTTATATTTGTGCCCCCTCATCCTCTAAGTACTACTACTTTCACAACCAAATTATACACTGTTGCCCAATTGCCATTTTTATCCTTTCCTTTTCCTGCTTTTACAGTACAGCTCATATCTGCAGGGGATACAATCCTTAACTTAATGTGAAAATAAGACATCTCGAATAACAGTGAATCCTATCAAAAGTAATTACTTCCAGTGGAAGTATATACACCTGGAAGACCTTAAAATACCTAGAGATGACATATTTAATCAGAAGTGAGTAAGATGGTGGGTTAGAAGAGGGGCAGCATGTCAAAGACAGTGTTTTTTAATCCACTAATTGAAAGCAAGAAGCAGACTATTACAAGCAGAAAACAGGCCCTGGATTTGGGAAGAGCCCAAATTAACCAAGAATTACATTCTCTTGAAACTCAAAGGGACAAAACAGTCAAAAGAGGAAATGACGTATTTTCAAAATGACCAAGAAGAGATTCTGTACTTACCCAGACAGACTAACTCAAAGAACAAGAGGGCAACGAAAAAGTTCCTGGATGAAAAATGGTACTTCATACTTCCTGAAAGAGAAGAAACATACATAGATTCACTTCAGTCCTTTTGTATTTAAGAGAATAATCTTCTCAAGGTACACTGATGTTATCAAGTGAAGCTTAGGTTCCCACTTCAGATGTATTTTTAAGCCCTTGGATTCAAACAAGCCAAACAAGCAGGCAAGCAAGCAAACATTTATGATATGTAGAATTGTAAAAGCATCAAATCAGACCAAAGAGAGCCAACCCTTTAGATTACAGCATTTGGAATAGATTTAGTAAATGATGTTTTCTCTTTATTCCTAATATTATTCAACAAATGCATATGTGCAAATATGCAATACAGGCTCAGTTCTGCTTGAAACATGACTTTATTCCAATCTGATACAATCCTGCTTGTTTACCTGTGCATTGTTGCAATATCTATTAGTCCTACATGCACACACACTGCTAGGAGCTTGATGCTGTGTCAGCAAGTCTTTGTTCCCTGTTGAACTGTACAGAAAAAGTCTCTCACCCACAGGATTAAGAAATCAGTCCACAAATTTGCACCAACCTACAAGGCATCGGTGAATGCTCCATTATAACAGAAGGTAAATCAATTGCTCAAGGACCAGCCTAATACACTACAGAAAGAGTTTGATAATGGACCAGGGATTGTAGCAATGCATGAAAGACATAGTATTGTCAGAAAATGTTTAGAAGTCCGAACTGATGCAGCTGTAAATAATGAATACCACAATTAAAATTGCATTTGCAGAACAGCACAGTTAGCCTGGATTTCAGCCTAAGGGAAGCACAGAAATTGTATGGCTGAACTGTGTCAGTGACCTCAACCTAAATATTAATAGGTCCAATCACACCTTGTTAGTCTTGTCTTGTTACACTGAATATATCGCTCATGAGATGTTAATGATGCAACCATGCAGTCATGGAGGGACCCGCAGAATTATTCATATGGTTTTCTTTGTTCTCAAAAGGAGTGGCATACAGAGCTTAATTCTCATATACATTTGAGCCTCCCACCGCACCCCACTCTATGCTCCTTGGGTTAATCAAAGCTCCTTAATTATGCTATCATTTGTGCAATGAATTTTCTGTGAACATCAGTACAATCATTTGAACTGGCACACTATTTACAGGTAACCCTTTTCAATTATTTTTTCAGTTCTTCAATTGTCAGCATTTTTTGTCCAAGACCAATTACAGTTTCACCAAAAAGAAAAAAAAACCCGATCTAAACCAACAGCAGTCGGGTTTGTGAAAAGAGCCTGAATTTCAAAACTTCCAAATGTACAATGTTTGCTTTTTCAGTTCTTCTCAGATTATAAAATAGATTATTCTGACTCAGCAACACATAGAACAGTCTAACATCTTCATCAGACTTGTTGCCAGAATCACCATGCTGCCAAAATTACCATGCAAATCCAGCAATGCCCACCAGGGGGCATGGGGAACCCATCGCCCCATGCTCCACATCGCCCAACTCACCTGTTGCCCCATTCCACAGGGGAAAGCATCACCCACCCAGCTTCCCCCATTGATCCAATGCAACATAGGAAGCCTCCAGTGTTGTCGCTGTGATGGCACGCACCGGTTCCTCAATACTTCTGCAATGGATCCCTGCCAAAACTTGCTCTACATCATGGGATGGGTGCCGGCAGGTTCTATTGCAAAAGTATTGATGAACCGGCACATACCATCAAAAAGTACCTCATGTGATTAGATCGTAAGGCCACCTTTGTGGCCAAAGTGATTGTGCTTCCCGTGTTTTGGTTTATGATACTTAGCTTTAAACATTTTGTCATTCGAGTTAAAGGATGTTGCCTCTTCCATAATAATATGTAATGTGGAAGGAAACTGCACTGCAGGTGTAAGCTATTCAGCCATGGCATTTTTAAAAGAAGGTGCATTTACTGTACTTTTATTCCTGATTTTATAGAAAGACGTTTATACAGAAGCAAGGGGCACCCAGGAGGAAAACTACCCACGTGTCAGACTGTTAGACTCCTCTTGACTTTAAATTCTGTGAAAACAGTGGAAGTGCAATTCACATTTACAATTTCCCAGATTCAAATGGGAAGAAAATGCTCCACTGCCAATCCCTTGAATGTCGTTAAAAACAACATAAAATGGAAAACAGTTTACATTATTTACAAAGACACAGCTAACAGCTCCCTTTTAGTTCTATGTTTTCTGTTCTAAGAAAGTTATTTACATAAAGTATGGAATTTCCATGAATTGCCTCTGAATTCTGTCTCCATAAATGTTTAAGTGCTATGTGCAGGTAAGCTAGCATTCCTATTGATTTTTTTGAATGGGAAAAAGTGACAAAGCATTAGGAAATGGACAGTTAGGTAACAATCCAACACTGCACTGCACTTCCAATACTCTGAGATTGCAGAGGTTGTCAATGCAGCTTATGATGTGGCATGTATGTCAGGAGGATTGCTCTTTAAAGCAATGACAAATCAACCAGACTAGTACAAACCTTTAGGTTGAATTAAAGCACCATGTTGGAATATGTTCTATTCCAACATGTGGTATCTTCAGTCTGAGATAATTTATTGGTTTCAGAATGAAGTACAGTAATTTACTTACTGAGTTTGGTTTATGCTCACTTTTAACATAGGACCAAGGGAGGTGGGGGGTAGCATCATCTAAGCATGCTGTTTGGCCCTGTAGCATTGCAAATCACTATGTTCTGTATTCATAACTTATCACATGTCATCTGAATATGCTGGTTTACCCACTACTATACATTTTCATCATCCCACAAGCGAGTGAATTCCCCAGCCTCTCTCCTTTTTTTAAAAAAAAAATGTGTCTAACTTGAACCATGAAGGACAAATGCTAACATTAAAGGCAAAGAAAAATAGCAATCTAACGAAGTTGTGATGTTTCTTAATTTAATTTTTTTAATTACTGAAAAGGATTGTGCATCTACATTATGGCAGAGTACTGGGGACTTGCTGCTGCTTAGGAGACTACCCACAGGACTGCCCATTTGCTCACATCATCCTATCTGATTCAATGTGGGTGATTCTGATAGCACCCATACCACATGTTTTTGTTACTTTAGAAATGGAATATCATGGATCTGAAGTTCTTGAGATGATCTCAGACTGTCTTATCCTCCTCCCTTTTTTGAGGCGGCTTTAGACGTTTATGTTACAGAGTGTGACGGGCTCAGACAGGAAGTCTGTGTCAAGAGATGGGCTCCATTGCTTTCTATTGTCTAAATGGATTATCCATTGTTTTCCATTGCTTAAATGGATTATAACTGTTTTAAGATGAGGGTGGGTGTGGGGTGGGATAAGGTCCTCAGAGACAAATTTGTTGAAATCTAATAAATTTCCATTAAATATATCTTTATAATTTCAGTCTGTACATTGCTCAAGTGGTCACTGCATTCTCAATTAGGCAGTGCAGTAAGAAATTAAAACTATTTGCCACTATGAAGTGTAAATTCAGACTGCTCCTATTGTCTGTTTGGACCACCATTTGACCCAGATTCCAAGTTTTCATTTCTTTTTTAAAAAATCCAAGCACCTGGCCCTTGTTGGAAGGGGATTTTATGGGGCAAAATGTGGCCATTATTTTGACCAACTGTTTTCTGAGGAATAAGTTTAACCTCTCTCTTGTAATTCTGATTTTGTGTTCTGTGGGTCTATGTTAGAACTTTGGGGGGGAAAGTCTGCAGTTCACAAGCAGAATTCCCTGCAAAGACTACACAGAAAGTAATGGGGAGAGTGGAATGAAGGGGAGGGTACAACAAAGCAGTGTAAAAGCTGTAATATAATAATTAGTATTTAATGTTCCATGGAGTCTGTTGTTTTTCTTGATTTGCTTGAGGTACAAACATGCTGCATTTTAATGTTTCCATCATTATGTATTTTATAATGGGTGTTTAGAATCGCACCAATGCCTGATTTTTTGGGGAGGGGGGGCACCCCACCCCTGGCTGTCCTTGTTACCACTTTCCCCAATCTTACTCTATATCCCTCTTCCTTTTCTTTCTTCTTTTCTGCATACCTGTCCACCAACACTTTTATGCTTCTTTATAAAGTAGGCAGAAGCATGAAGCGAAGCAAGGACTGAGTAGAAGAAAGGGCAAGAGGTGCAATTTTAGCTGCATGGGAAGAAAGAATGGCTCAAAGGGGAAAAGCTGTGGGGAAAGCGTGTTGGTGGGACATGCAGCAACACCCGTAAAGGGATCTGTCAGCACAAGTTAAATAGGAAAGAAGAGGAAAGATGGAAAGAAGGGTAAGAAACAAAAGTGGCAGAGTGCAAAAAAAATGAGGCAGGGAAAGTCAAAATTTGACATGAGGCAAGGACAGAAAAAGGAGACAAAGGAAGGTGTGATGTGCAGTGGCAAGATTTGAGGAACAAGGGAAGTAGCTTGAGATGATGATGGGTTCAAGAAATAGTCAGGAGAAAAGAAAAAGCTAAGACAGGATTTGAGATGTAAGCTACAGCATGCAAGATACAAGGAAGGGGAGGACAAAGAAAGAGCACAAAGAAGCAAGAAAAGGAAGGGACTTAGGAACAGTGTGATCAAGCTGCAAGAGAAGTTGTGGCAATGTGCAAGGGAAGGGAAAGTGTCAGTAAATTTGTCTTTCTATTACTCTGCACTTTCCTTTATTTATTTATTTATTTATTTATTTATTTATTTGAAACATTTATATTCCACCCTTCCCACCTTGCAGGGGTCTCAGGGCGGAGCACAACATATATACGGCAAACATTCAATGCTGGACATAAAACCATAAGTATACAAAACATTAAAATATCTACTTTAAAATCAGCTGTTTAAAACCTATAAATTAGGTGGCAGTCACTCTTAAAAACTTCCTGTGCCATTTTCACGAATCTGTACTTTTAAAATGCCATCTTTTTTTTTTAAGTTCACTAAAATAATTTGATGAGAATATACTAGAATTTACATGGTTCCTGTGTTGTTATAAGTATTAATAGCCTGTATGGCTATTAATACTTATAACAACACTGTTATGGTAGATTTCCTGACAGGTAAACAAGACCAAGCAGAGATTTGAATTTGCATCTCGGTGGGCACATCTAGATAGACCACTTAATCCAGGGTGAAACCAGCATAAAAGTAAGTGGTTTCACTGTGCAGAGGATTACACTTACAAGCCCTGGAACTGGTTCAGGGGCTGGATTGTGCTTACATACAGAGGCTGGCCTTGAACTGATTCCAGGATCTGCAATATCCATAAATTGACAGCCACAGAGAATGTTTTCTACTCCACAGAGCAGTGGAGCACTTCAACTGTCCATGCAGCAACTCAGATTCTGTAGAGTCACTTTCACCATGCAATATTGTTTACACTAGTGCATGCTGATGTGCATTAGGGGTTCTATTTTGGAATATTTCCTGACTTTGCTTATCTTGGTTTAAAAGTCTTAAAGCATGCTGCAGTATGCATTCACTTTGTGTTTATATAAACACACCACTCTCAAGCTAACTTCAAACTGCATTAAATGGTCAGTAAAAATGTGCCCTATGTTCTATATTTAGCACTACAAACTCTACTCCATACTAGCTATATCAGAACAATAATAACTATAAAATGAAATACCATGATGTGGGGAAAAATCTATTATTGATATGCTGAATTCCCATAATTTGGATGTAAATTATCAATCTGCTTGATTACATAATTTTTATAACATGTAAATTAGAGGTCTGGATTCAAGGGAATGCAATAAAGCAACCTTAATTGGGAGCATTATCATTATAATTTGTATATTATGGAAGATGTCTACAAGAAATTATGAAGCAATTCCTCAAAATCTATATTGGAGCCTCAGGTTGTTGCACAATTCTTTTACTTGATAGTGGTGGAAATCTTCTGTCTGGAAGCAGCCATAGCCTATGCATATGGTCTAGCTATAGAAATTATAATAGTACATTATCATTAAGTTGCCTCTCTTTTTTAAAAAAAATAACACTAAGCCCCATGTTTTTGAGAATTATAGCAACTTTTATATCTCTCTGGATCAGCAGTTCTCAACCTGGGGGTTGTGACCACTAGAGGGGTTGATTGGCAATTGGAGAGAGGTTGCACTGCCTTCTCCTTCAATCCTGCCTCCTCCATCTCCCCGGAATGGCTGCCGGGGCCCTTTTCTCTTCCAGATCAGTGCAGAAGGGCTGCTCCTCCTCGTCTTCTTTTCCGGTGTGATGGCGAGGAGTCATGGAGAGGTGCTTGGAGACAGAGGCATGCACACAAGAGCAACAGGAGGCACTCCCTTCTCTTCGTTTTCCCTCTTTTTCTTTCTTACCCTTTCTCTTCCTTTCTCCCCTCTCCTTCACTCTTGTTCTATCCCTTTCTTTTCTTATTTTATTAAAACACAGGCTACCACTAAACATTATGGCAAGGTTTGGTTCAATCCTAATTTTTTTTTGTCTAATGTGATGAGGTACCATGGTATCAGCTAAGGACTTCTTTGGAGGCTTTTAAGCAGAGGCTGGATGACCATCTGTCGGGGGGTGCTTTGAATGCAATTTCCTTGCTTCTTGACAGGGGGTTGGACTGGATGGCCCACGAGGTCTCTTCCAACTCTATGATTCTATGATATATTTGCCAAATTTCAATTCCCTGTTTAATCAAGGTGAATTTGCACTGATTTTTTTTAAATCAAGTATGTTTTGACTCAAAAGATACAATAGTCATTCATACATTCAAAATCTTATTTTACACAGGTGTTGATTCAGAAACAGTAAGTCTTAGTTTTACTAAGTTGCACACCTGCACTGTTTAGACATTTTAAATCTACAATAAGAACAATTCTGTTGTCAAGAGAGCTATCACGCCACGCAAAATCCACTTAGCTGCTTGCATTAAAAGTGCTGTCACTATTTTGTTGTTGTTTTCTTCTTGGTATCAAGTTTGTGGGCTGATTAAAATACAATATCCAAACCCATAATCTCCTTTTCTACAGCCCCATTTAGTCTTTGCCATTTACCCCACTACAGCAATATTAATATTTCTGTTTACAATGGTGGCTTCTTCTTTCCTTTGCAGATGCTGTTTCAGGAGCATAAAAGAAAAAGAAATATGTTCATAACCTGAGAGGAAAGCATGCTTCCATGGACCTAAAATAACACTTTGTAGGCTCACTACAGGTAATGTTTTCTTTTTCTCTCCCTTCCAGTGCTGGAACATGACTACCTTCCTGACTGCTATTAAGAGATGACAGCTGAAACATCTGCTTTCTTTCGAAAAATAACTATATGCCAATGAATAATGTGTTTGTAGCATTTGTTCACTTGCACAAGAAGTCTTATTTTTTGTGATATTTAAACAAACATAAACCAGTCCATTTCTATCATACTCTCTTGTTAAAATTCTTTTTTTTCCTGCTATTCTAAAATTCTAGTCTAGGTTCTTCCTTGATTATTTTGCGAAATACTATAAACAACAGTCTAAAGTCTAAAGTGGTTCAATCCAAGCAGGCCTGGACCCTGTCATTCCTAATTGTTCAGCTTCCTTGTTTTTGGTGTTTAGCAAGAGGTAGCTGTCTCCCAAACAAACACATTCATTTATGTGTAGAAGTGTTCCTGGCAGAGGACTCCAGAAATAGTGTTGTTGTTTATTTGTTCAGTCGCTTCCAACTCTTCGTGACCTCATGGACCAGCCCACACCAGAGCTCCCTGTCAGTCGTCACCAACCCAGCTCCTTCAGAGTCAAGCAGGACACTTCAAGGATACCATCCATCCATCTTACCCTTGGTAGACCCTTTTTCCTTTCATTTTCCCCAGCATCATTGTCTTCTCTAAGCTTTCCTTTCTTCTCATGATGTGGCCAAAGTACTTCATATTTGCCTCTAATATCCTTCCCTCCAATGAGCAGAGCCCTCTACCTGAATAAGACAGAACCCTGGCATAGTGACACTCTATTTGCCAGTTATCAATCAGTTCAGTTGCCATAATCTTGTTTTTTATGTTTAACTGCAACTCAGCTTTTGCACTTTCTTCTTTCACCTTGATTAGAAGGCTACTCAGCTCCTCCTCACTTTCAGCCATCAAAGTGGTATCATCTGCATATCTAAGGTTGTTAATGTTTCTTCCAGCAATTTTCACTCCAGCCTTGCATTCGTCAAGCCCCACACATCGCATGATGTGTTCTGCATACAAGTTGAATAGGTTGGGTGAGAGTATACAACCCTGCCGTACGCCTTTCCCAATCTTGAACCAGTCTGTTGTTCCAAGGTCAGTTCTTACTGTTGCTACATGGTCATTATACAGATTCCTCAGGAGACAGGCAAGGTGATTTGGTATGCCCATACTACCAAGAACTTGCCACAATTTTTTTATGATCCACACAGTCAAAGGCTTTAAAATAGTCAATAAAACAGAAATGGGTTTTTTTCTGAAATTCCCTGCCTTTCTCCATTATCCAGCAGATATTGGCAATTTGGTCTCTCGTTCGTCTGCCTTTTCTAGACCCAGCTTGTACATCTGGCAACTCTCTCTCCATGTATTGCTGGAGGCTTCCTTACAGGATCTTGAGCATTACCTTACTAGCATGTGAAATAAGGGCCACTGTACAAAAGTTTGAGCACTCTTTAACATTTCCCTTTTTTGGTATAGGGATATAAATTAGTTTTTTCCACTCTGATGGCCATTCTTGTGTTTTCCATATCTGCTGGTATATGGCATGCATAACCTTGACAACACCATCTTTCAAGATTTTAGAAAATACTAGCTTTCTTCAAAATCTCTGATATTAAGAAATGAAGATTATTTTCACAGTGGTACCAGAGGCTCTTCAAACTACAGGGGTGACATGTAGTAGGAACTTCTTGGAAGATACATTAATCGGTTGAAGAACACAAAAAAATAGTAAGTTTTCACAATGGAAGAGTATAAACAGCATGCTACTGCAAGGATCTGTCTTTGATCCAGAGCTTTTTTAACTTGTTCATGAATGATTTAAAGTCAGACTCATTGGAGAATATGAAGGGGTTGCTACATTTATGTTCTGCTTGTGAGCTTTCCATAGACATGTAGTTGGAAAATGATGGACTAGTGATATCCTTGGTCAAATCTAAGTAAGTTTTCATATGTTCTTAAAACCATTTGATTTTAGAAGTATTTCCATCTATTTTGATGTAATTATGAAAAAAAACAAGGGAGGTGCAAGCCCATCCTAATGGATGTCCCACCCACCTCACACCTCTCTAGTCTGAGTCTATGCCTACTAATTGCCAGAAAGCACTTTGCTATAGATTGTTTTACTTCTCGGCTGAATAGTATAACAACCACAGGATTGGGTATTGTTATGAGATCTGTTTACTAGCATATCAATTACATCTGACCTAAACCTCTATTATCTGCTTTCTGTTTTCAGCTCTCTCCTACCAGATGTCAGTTCTCAATTCCTAATGAAGATTCTGCTACTTAAAGTAATAGTTATCATACAAATCCCCTGTTCTTAACGCATTTCCGAGTCAATTAAAATACTTGCAGTTTGATGAACCATTAATTGTACAACTGAATTTCATAGATGAAATAAATCAAGTGGCTAGCAGGTCTCCTGTCTTAATTTTTTTATTAACATTTATGATCCAGGATTAATAATTAGGAATATTTTCAATGACTATGTCATATACTCACTCCTTTGTAATGTTTTTTTAATATTTTCACTAAAGTTGTCATTATTTGGACAAATAGAATTTCCTCTAATTTAAATTATGAGATACTGCTAATATGGATAAGTCACTAAAAAGGAGGATTGAAGATTAACAGAAAATTGGATTAGAAAATAAAATATTAAAATACTAACTCACTGGGTTTCTTTATTGTGGCTTCACTGTTAATCCATATATTTCCTGTATATAGCTTTTAATAAAATCAGAAAAGGAGATCCAATGCATGGTATCAGAGTGCGAAGTATTTTGTACAGTATGCCCCCTTTACCATGGACTCTTCGATCCAGTTTGTTACCCACACTCAACAAATGTTTCCCTCAGAAGTGTTTGTGGATCTCTAGGTCTTCCAGCCCAAATATAGTAAAATTATAGGATTCATTATTCTCTGTGATTTCAAGTATCCATAGGGGACCCTGGAAATTCTTAGGGAGATATTTTCTCCAGGATTTTTTTATTTATCATGTCAGAAGTGGTTTGCGGTTTGCTCTTTTCCACACTTGCATGTTGTGGACTCCACTTCACACTCCCATTTCTTAAGGTTAGCATCTCATAGTGCCAGAGTGCAATCCGTTCAGCGCCTTCCAAGTTGCCCAGTCTTCTGTGTGCCCAGGAGGAAGTTTCTCCTCCGGTCTCAGCCACTGACTGAGGTTCTGGGTTTTAGCCTGCCACTTTTGGACTCTCACTTGCTGACATGTTCCTGCAAGTATCTCTGTAGATCTTAGGAAGCTGTTTCTTGTTTTAAGACATTGGCTTGTGGGCTGATATCTGAACAGAGGCTGTACCGGAGATATCCATGCCTTGGTCTTTCATTACTGCCTGCTACTTCCCGACCAATGTCAGGTGGATATTTCTCCAGATAAAAAAACCCAGCCATTTCTGTAATCATGATTTTTTTTTAACTTTCAGTGGGACCCTATGCCACTAGCCCCAGCAAATGGGGAGGGCTGACTGTATTTGCTTGCATTTCATGTCTTTCGCTACCTTCAAAACATGTTTCTCATACTCTCACCATCACTTTCCACCTGGCTTAAAACTAAGTAACTCTCAAAAGAAATTGAAACTAAGATTAAGAAAAGACAGTTTCATTTAGGCTTGAATGATACTCAAATCATAATTCTTAGACAAAACAAATTGTCATGCAGGATAATCAGAAACAAAATTGATTTTGATAAATAACCTTTTCTTTCTCACAGTAGGTGGTTTATTTTAATCTAATGAGTTTTATATTTTCTGAGCTTTCAAGTTTCATGATGAAGAGCTGCCTGCACTGGAATTACGAAGTGCTCTGAAATATTGTAATTTTATGGCTCATTTTGTAAGGACTCTTGAAAATGAGATTTGTTCCCAGTGAAGAATCTCACCTCCTCCCCCCACCATCCATAGTGATTAAAAAGGGGCCCTTAATAAATATAGTTCATTGGCACTTCATATAGAGGATAAATATAATATTACAGACTACGACTACTACTCAGCAATCATGTCAAAAACTATTGGAATAGTTGCTCAAGATCTTTGAAGATGTTATGTTTATTAACGCCATGCTTGGGTTCGGGATGTAAATAAATATTCAACTGCTCCAATATTAATTTACATCCTATATTTAAGCATGTAGAATCCTCCATTAGTGCCTAAGATATGGGAAGGCTGGCTCATAAGAGTTTGGAACTGGGCAATATTTGGTATCTACAGACATCATCACACGATGCTCTATTTGTGCCTATTAGTGTCGTAATCTCACTTTTTGTGAAAATGGGAACACGTCAGAATTGCCCTTCATTCTTTTACACGGGGGCTCCCCCTAATTGTGCTATATTAACACAGATCAAGCTGATTACTGCATGACCTCATAGACCACTCCTACCTACTAATGCTTTGCTCTTCCTGGTGGTTTGTACAATTTGCACAATTTAAAAATTTAGTTCATTATCACAATTTTGACATTTTGGTCATTATCACAAGAATCCACCATTTCCTGTTTTCATTAGTACAGTACTTCATGGTTACATAATACTGCTTTTCCAGTTTCCTGCATATTTGTTCATCTTTCTGTACCTCTCACCATAATAAGGTGGGCTGACTGCTAGAAATTAAATGGCTGCAGCTTGGGAACAAGAAAGTGGAGAAAAGTTACACTCTCAACATGCGAACACTACCACATGAATTCACCCAATACTGCAGCAACAGTGTTAGTTACCTATCACACCAGTGCTAAAACTGGAATAATGTGCTTTTAGGAGTGTATTCATAGGTTTCTCTTGTGAATTAAATGGTACAACCAAATAATGAAAAAGATATGTGATTTCAACTCTGCTGAAGTTCCCAGCATGCCTGAGCTCCAATCCAAAATAAAGAACAGCAGGACAAAGGTAAGGATGAGAGGCTTCATTCATTTTGGCCAAAAGTAGATGTCAGAGAGTCAGCGCTCTCAAATCAAACATACAGGCAATGGATACATACAGAGACATTTATAGAGATTTGACAGCTATTCAAACAATTGCCCTTTGCCACTCTTGCCACTGATTGGTGCAAGTTACAATCCGCACACTGATTGGTTGAGGTGCGCTGTCTGCCGCTGCAGCTGATTCATTTCCTGGTCTGGTGGAAATTTTAATAAAATGTCATTGCTTAATTTGAAGCTTGTGGCTGTTTCCTAAGTCCACCTTCTGTGAGGAAAGGAATATGTAGGGTTCGGGGCTGATAAGTGGTGATGGCTTTAATCTTGCCAGTCAGGGTTTGACATGGGCTCCCGACCGGGGAAACTATGGGTGTACATACCACCTGGATGGGTTCTCAGGGAGAGACAAAGGAAAAGTTAGGTGACTCCATGGCCTTTCTGGCTGGCCAGGAATTAGTCCATTGTTGGGTGTAAGGGTTTATTGTTGGGCACGGAGGGTTGATCACAGAGTGACTATACCGGCTGCCCTGAGGAGTAATGCAATATGGCCCTACATCAAATAGAGTGAAATTGTGCAAGTTTAATATGAGTTTTTAAGCTAAAACACTGCTCCAGGTGGCAGTATTTTTTTATCAACAAATGTTCATTAGGAAGGATTATTTTTAAAGTGGTGATTCTGTTGGTGGGTTCAAGGGTCCTGGAAGGGGGGGGGGATTACAAAAGAGAATCGTTCATCTCTTAAGTGTCACTTTCTTTATTCAGCCTTAAAGCTAAAGCAGTCAGTAGTAGTGGGATCAATCAATGGCACGAGTAGACTTAGTATAAAATTAGTATAAAATAAAGTAATACATTCAGGACATTGGTGCCACTAGGATCTTATTTTTGTTTCAGGCTCTGAAGCATTCCATAATGTAATTGCATGGCCATGTAGCACGTATACCATGACACACCGATATTATTCATTTGTGCCATTGCGTCATCATCTATGCAAAATGACAAGGCAAGTCAGCTTTTCAATGGAAATGCTCACTCACTCAATACCCCCTTCTGACATTAAAAACAAAAACAAAAGAGAGTTCCTTCTAATGTTCATTACACATATATTTATTTTATCTCCAAATAAAATTTCTAGGAAACCCTGCAAGAATACTCAGAACAGGTAATAATGTATGTCATTTTACAAGTATCTTAGTAACCATATTCATAGTATTCATTATTGCCTTAAAATTTGTGATAAAGATCCTATAGAGTTCAAAGCAGATTTTATTTTCCTGCCACAATAGATTTCCGAGACTCCCAGTCATGAATTCCCCAGTCTATCTAGGTTTTTAGGCACTGCAAGTCGTCTGGGCATCCCCTGGACAACGTCCTTGCAGACGGCCAATTCTCTCACACCAGAAGCGACTTGCAGTTTCTCAAGTTGCTCCTGACACAACAAAAAAAGGCACTGCAAGAGCATCATCCACTTTTTTGCTTGGCTATATGAAAATAGATTTGTAAGCCTCAATGGGGGCTCAGCTTTTGAATTTAGGCTTGGTGAAAATCACATTTAAGTCTGAATGTCCTAAATCTGGTTTCACCTATTGGAAGAAATGGCTGCTATCTCATAATATTTTAATTCTATTTTCCTCTGCCACAGAAATGTTTCTAGTATACAGTATAAACATTGCTGGTTACATCTGAGTGGAAAAGGAAGAGAATAAAAAGAATGTTAATAGTCTATGTTATAGCAATATTTTGATGTTAAAAACAAATCCTTTTGCCCCCAAAACCTCCATGTCAAACAAAGCTTTTCTAGTTTTCTGCTAGAAGCCTACTAGTGCCCAGCATCCATCCTTTATTTGTCAATATGTCTTCCACCATGGTCATGTTTTCCTCTAGAAGAACCAACTAAATCTCTCTCACACATACCTTCAACCAATTCCAGCTGAATGATCTGACAATCTCCTTCTGTGGTAAAAACAACAACCAATGAAGCTGCCTGGTTTATAGTACTTGCTTAGTGAATGTTGTCTTCATTGTATGGATTTACTATCTCATCTCTATCTCTCTTACAGTTATTGGATGTACTATACAAGGAGTCTATTCATCAACAATTAATCACTCTTAAATGTAATTGATTTTAGCCTGGGAACTCAACTAGTGCTTCAATTTTGGCCACTGAAATCATTGGGGGCGCACAAATGCTTAATTTTAGCTGAGTTGAACCTCATTTAGTTTTAAGTGCATGCCAGAATTACACTAGGTTGGTCTCTACGTTATTGTTGTGTTATTTTAAAGCAAGAACAGTGCTGACATTAAAGCATGGAGAAGGGAGAGAGTCGTAGTTACAGGATAGAAATGCTGGACTCTATAGACTTCCTAACTGAATCTACTGTAGCCAGCCTGATACTGAACTTTCCATCATCTTGAAACAGTGGTTCTTATCCTGTGGACTGTGGACCACCAGTAGACCGCTAGGACAATCTGGTCTGCAAGCCTCCTTCCTCTTTGTTTATTTTATTTATTTTATTTCCACTTCTTTCACACTGCCTGCCACTCCTTCCCTGTCGCTGACCAGCCTCACCCCCTTGGATAGGCCACATCAGCTCTAGATTATAAAATATGGTTTTCTGTTGGTGAGCAGATGGCGACTACTGGATGGCATATGTTCTGTATCCAAAACAAGAGCAGATGTGGTCTATCTAATGCAATCAGCACCCCAAATATCCAAACCAAATCTAAAGTTGACCAAACACTGATTCATAACCCTTTTGGTACTAATGTTGGAGAGTGGTCCCTGGTCAAAAAAAGGTTGAGAACCACTGTCCTAAAAAGACAAAACATTAGTATCAAGTGGATATGTCTATTGAACAAATGAAACTGCTAAACCAATATTCATATAAATCCCATTGATTTACTAGGTTTATTCTAGTTAGGATTAGTACTTGGCTTTAGTTTCCTAATTTTACTTGACTTTTCCCTGTTGCAAGTTACAGCTGATTTTAGCTGCTTACACAAAGTATATTAGATGATAAAATGCATGTACATTTGCAATTATGATCACTTATGAATTTTCAACTCATGATTTCAACACTGCATTTCATATAAACACAAAGTTGGCTGCAAGAATGTCATAAATCTGTACAATTTTTGATCACCCTAATTTCTGCATACATTTTGGAAATGAAATGATGCGAGTATTTTAAGATTGAGCAGTGGCTTGAAGGAATGCACCTTAGGTTTTAAAATGAGCTGGATATTTAACAGCTCCTACTGGACAGTTTGAGCAAAAAGCTCCCTTTAAAATTTCATTCAACTCAGGAGAATACTCCCAACTTTTGTGCACAGTTCACTTAATTCTTAAAGAGAGGTTATTTGATGTGAATGACTTTTTCTCAGTTAATCAAGGTGACAATCTGCTTCATATAGCAATGACTTGATCAGTCATTGTTTCTGACCTTAATCACATTGCTAGTCCTAAACAGAATGATTTAGAAAGTCCCACTGAACCAATAGGATTGATATAATTGTGGACTTGTCAATAGCAATTGCATCTACTTTCTCCAAACACCATGGATACTATCCACCTTATAGGATTTCTCTGAAGCTAAAATAGGGTAATTCCCATCCAGATTATTCTAAACTTCTAAGGGGAAAAACAGATTTGCATAATGGAAGACCACAATTTTTACAGAAGAGGACAAAAGCAAACAGAATGAGTTTCTTTCTCCCTACTCTTATTCCAGACTCCTTTTATATAATTACATTTTTCTGTCTCTATTTTGCAACCCACATGACTAACAAATTGCTCAAAAAGCATAAAAGCTGTGTCAGTAAGTCCTAACTTCTAACACTTACAATCATATCACAATCTGTCTCTAGGTGCTACTAGAAATTTAAAACATACAAATATTTCACATGCATTAAACTGTTCATAGAATTAAAACCATTGAAGAGAACTCCATTTAAAAGCAAAGGACAATGGTAGCAAGTACACCAAAAAAAGACAATTCTTTGTAAGACCAGCTGTAAATAAAATTGTTTTTACCTGCTGTGAAGAGGATAGAAAGAGGGAGGCAGTAGCAACTTTGGGAAGGGAATTCCAGCACCTCAATGCAGTCATTGTATGGCCCATTCAAGCAGACTTACCTACTCAGGTGGTGGAACTTTCTTCCTTGAAGATCAAAGAGCTTGGGCCCCTCCTACATTGTCATATAGAATCCAGATTATCTGATTTTAACTGGATTATATGGTAGTGTAGACTAACATAATCCAGTTCAAAGCAGATAATGTGGATTATCCAATATGATAATCTGGATTTTATGGCATGCCAGCAGAGTTATAATATCAAATAAAAATAACAATACTACAGCAGAAGCTTACTTTATTACAGCTTCATACTAAAAACAAAAAGAAACACTCAGAGATCAGACCAAAGACTACAGGCAGATGCAAACTATAATAACAGCAGTAATGAGCCCCACCTGCATCCAATTGACAAGACCCAAACCACAAGCTTTCCAACAATTAAAGGCACAAACCCACCAACTAAACATAACTAAACACATTCAATGAACAATATAATTTTGCACACTTTATAATACTTTCAACATGGCAGTGTAGAAGGGGCCTTGGATAAGCTAAGGGAAGATAACAGTCTTTCAGCTAGCTAGGACTGAAGCTGTATAGGACTCTACAAGCATAAATGTGATTGGAAACAAACTGGCAGCAGTGAACCTGCTATAGCAAAAAAAAATAAAAAATACCAGAGCTCTCTCTGGCTACAAAAGTCTGGACAAGTTGAAGTTTCTGAACATTCATGTTATGGAAAGTGCACCAACTTCTATGCTGCACAACTATGGTAATTTACATAATTAAGCAAAAGTGCCAACCTGAGCCCTAGTTACCAACAGGTCACCCAATTAATACCCAGAGGTATTGTTGCTAATCACATGGGGGGTGGGATGGAATCCTAGATTTCTATTAGTTGTGTAGAGGAAGAAATTTCAGCAGCTCATTATGCAAGGAATACAAGCTGAAATTTCGCTTCTATACAGCTATTAAAAGTGAGTGATCACTGTGCTTGTTTTCATCTGATCAGCCTAGAACAGTTTGGCTCAGGGCTCTATCTGTAAAAGAGTCTTTATTTAGTTCTTGTTCTCTCTTTTGATGTTTAGAAAACTTTAAGAATGGTTTGTTCTTCTGGTAAAACACACAACCTCAGCTTTGCTGCTTTTCTTATTTTTATCTTCTCATTCAATCAAGTTTTTATATTATGTGTAGGAGGCAGAGCAGCCGAGGCCTAAATCACATATTTATTCTATGCTTTTAAAAAGGGAGAACACATGTTTCCGGCTGCTCTGGAAACCAGGATACAGAGCAATGGATTCAAATGGCAGGGGGAAAAAAGCTTCCACCAAAACATTAAGAAGACCTGATGGTAAGGTCTGTTCAGTAGTTGGATATGTTGCAGCCTCGCCCTGTGATGGAGTCTCATTCTCTGGAGTTTTTAAAGCAGAGGCTAGATGGTCGGGAGTACTTTGATTGGTCCTTGCAGGGCCATCCTGCAAGGACTGGATGGCCCTTTGGGTCTCTTCCAACTCTAGGATACTATGACTTTATATTGTAATGGAGTTATCATTTGAAGTAAAGGGTTCACTTCAAAAACATGCTTTTGTATCAGTCCACCCAACTCCGACACATCCATCTGTATGAGCAAACTTCAGCCCCTGCATCTGAAGATCTTCTGCTTAAGCAGCCTCTGGCACAGTAATTCTACAATATAGAGTAGATTACAGTGACATTCAGCAATACTTAGTATCACTGGGCCAATTAAGGACGGCAGCTGATGAGCCTGTGGATCTGTGATCAGCTCACAGCCTCTCTGCTTATTTAGATGCGCCAATGACCACAGGGGAGATTTAGTCAGGGGCATTAGACAGTTCTGGTCTTTGGTAACATCACTAGATTGGACCTATGCCCTGCACCTGGTTATATGAAAAACCAATTACTTTTTGTGTATGGTTTCCTGCTTCTGGATTTTTTAATGATACATCAGAAGGAACAGAAATTGTCCCAACATGAGTTAGACTTACTTTAGCCACACTCATGAAACAAAGTTCTTGTCATTCCATAAGAGAACCTTACCCCCAACATACTGAATATACAGTCCTTAGCTATGTTCCTTTGGTATAAATTTGTACTAGATTTTTTTTCATTCCTTATTTGTCTGATACTCATGTGGAGAATAGTAAAAACTGAAAATACTTTCTATCTTCACAGATCTATTGAGAAAAAGAGTTCCTGTGTATTTTATTATAAAGGTCCTTTATTCCCTCTTTATTGCTGACAATACCTTTAGTCAGCAATCTGAATGTCCATATTCATCCCAAATATCACTTCATCTTCCACCACTGGATCACCACTATGAACAGCACTAGAGCACTATGTTTTGAATGGCTCTTGACATTAAAGTGAGTGAAACACATTAGTTATTAAGCTTGCGCCTTAATAAAATGATCACAGCAACATGGCGATCATTTCTTTAACTGTTTTGACTAATCAGGATCTTGGGATACAAATACAGTAGACTCTCAAGTGCCAGCAGATGCCAGATGTATTTTTTGGTTCCTTAAGAGTTACTATTAAAATACACATAATAATAATAATAATAATAATAATAATAATAATAATAATCTTTATACTTTGCCAGCATCTCCCCAAAAGGGGACTCAGAGTGGCTTACATGAGGCCAAGCCCAGCAATACATTACAGCAACATAAAATATAAACAACAAAATAACATCACAATAAAATAAATAAACCAGTCAAGTAAAATAAACAGTACAAAATAACATAATGGAAAATCTAACTAACTAATACTATCCCCCATACTATACCATACCATAAACTCTGTATTGACTTGATATCAATACTGAAATACAGTAATTAAAAGCAAATTAAGTCAAACAAAGACTAACTTAATTTAATGGAACACAATTTTATTGTATTATATGAACAGCTTTATGAATAAAGTATTATTTCTTTGTTGCTTGAGTTCTGATTAACTGAGAATTTACTGTAGCTGTTTGTAAATAAGACATAGTGAAAGGGAAGAAAATGTGTGGTCTTTTACAATGATCTTAGTATTCACCTCCTATTATCCTTTACTACTAATTAAGTGACTAGGACTCAAGAGAGCTGTTCAATAACATTTGGAAAACCATATATTGTCCACCTCAGCACAGGGGACCTATGTAGGTCTGAATCAATAGAAGTTTACAGTCTAGCTGGTTTATGCTGGGAACTAATTTTGAAAAATAAAGCATTAATCAGAACAAGAAGAGTTATATGAAGAGGAGAGAGGCATGATTGAATGGAGGGTACAACTTTTTTGTTGTTTTCTTGGTAAACAATGCTGATTTCTAATAATAATAATAATAATAATAATAATAATAATAATAATAATAAAACTTTATTTATACCCCATCACCATCTCCCTCAACAGGGACTCGGTGCGGCTCACATGAGGTCAAGCCCATGTGTCACTGTTCCAGTAAGGCTTACTGGTAGTTGCAAGTGGCATGTATGGCTCTGTAAAGTTCCACTAGACAGTTATTCATATTGTCATGTCTATCATACATATTTAGAGATCTTTCTATTCACAGAAACAGCCTTAGTTCATATTTTTAAACTTTACAATACACAGACTGACATCCTGTTGATTCGTTCCAAAGAGAATAAATCAGTTCAACCAGAACATAGGTAAATCACATTAATCTAATGCAGGCATCCTCAAACTGTGGCCCTCCAGCTGTTTGGGGCTTCAACTCCCAAAATTCCTGACAATTGAACAAGCTCATTAGGGCATCTGGGAGTTGGAGGCCCAAACAGCTGGAGGACCACAGTTTGAGGATGCCTGATCTAATGCGTCTACTCTAGTCAAAACTAACAGCAGGGTTGAGATCAGAGTGTGAAAAAGTTCAACTAATTAAACAAACTTGTTCATTTCAAGTAAATGATTCTCCTCTGGGGAGACACAGAGTGTTCTAGGTGACGGCTTCTTAAACTGTGGGTCCCAACATCAAATCTGATCCCATTAACTCAATTTTGGAGTGCAGAAAAAATTAGCCACCACAAAAGTTTTCTGAATGTCACCTAGTAGTTATTTAATCATCTATATTAATGTGTTGTGCGATGTTTACAGTGGACTCACACTTTCCATTGAAATACTAATAAGTGTATATTTGCTAAAATTGTTCTTCATTTTAATTATTGTATTGTTTTAAAGTGTTTGCACTACAAATAAGATATGCGCAGTGTGCATAGGAATTCAAATTATTATTATTTTCAAATTATAATCTGGCCCTCTGACAGTTTGAGGGACTGTGACCTGGCCCTCTGTTTAAAAAGTTTGAGGACCCCTGCTCTAGAGCCAGGATACAACTGAGAGTAATGGAGGTACTCACCCCATTAAATAGACACAGCTTGAATAAGACGTCATGACATTGTTCTATTCTGATTGGTCCAACAGGCAGAGCTCACAGGGAAACCCCATGCAAGCATGTGGCAGCCTGTTCACGTGCTATGTGATGCCAATAGGAAAGGAGGAGCTGTGATTGGCTTCCACGTGGCCTGTTTTGGCCAAAACAAACAAACACCTGAGCATTTACCATTACATCCAGCCGAAAAAGCTGGATTGGTCGAAGGGAACCTACCAAACAAATTCCATGCACAAGCCTAATGTAAAGCACACCTGTGCTCTGTATTTTTGGCAGCCAGGTAACTTTTTACAGCATGGCAAGTGTTTCTAATCTAATTGAACAAACTGCCATTTTAACAGCAGTGCTTTAGTTGTACATTAGTACCAGGGAAGTCTGTTTCTCAGCCCCCTCCCCCCCCCCCCCCTCTCTCTCTCTCTCTCGGCCAGTGTGCTGGGTCTTAAAACTAAAGAAACTATATTTGTGAACAGTTTAGTGTACTTATATACTTATTCATGCCGAAGTTATGAATGACTTTATTTTAGGTATAAGTTAATGTTCTGAGTTGATATTGCTGTTGCAGTTATGAAGTATAAAAGAAAAGCAAATGTTCTTCATACACTCTTCTGTAATATTGAATATATTCAAGACCAGGACTCTTCCTGATTCACAAATGAAATCTGAAATGATGCCCCTGCATAAGTGCAATAAAATTAGGATCATGAAAAGCCTTCCCCCAACACAGTTTTTTGTAAAGGAATTTGATATTTAATAAATTGTTCTAAATATATATCTACATCTTGAGGGCTTCCAGGTAGGAATTCCTAATTAAGCTTAAAGATCATATCTAGTAATCATCCCATATCTCTCAACTTCTGCTTATACTCCTCTCATTCAAAGACTACGTTGAGGACAAATGTGGCAAACTTGACCCCTAGGGGAACATTGGGACTGCATTACCTATTCACTACTATGCACCAGTCTCTCTTCAGCTTGGGTTGTTGTTATCTAGGTCAACCCACACGCTGCTTAGCAGTACTGTGCAGTTGTAAGCAATTTGGTCAACTGGCATAGGGGGCTTTTGGAACATTTGCCTCTCCTTATGACAGCAGAGAGATCCAACTAACAGCTGCCTATATTATATGCAGCTGTGTGCCCTTGATCATTGCCTGAAGGGCTGACTTAACAAGGGACTTATCACGCTTGAACCTGTGAGGATTATGTAGCAGAATAAACTGAATCCTGAGTGAAATGCAACCAAGAGACAGCCCTCTTGACCATCTCCAATGTGTGTGTAATTGGATTTGAGTGTGCCACATTAAAAAAAAACCTGTGCTCATAGTCTCTGCACATTTTACCCTATATCCTGCAGATATTTAAAACTTCTTCCTCGTATCACTTCCCTATGATCATAAACCTGTGTGAAGCAGGTACATCACGTTGAAAAATCCCAATACAGCTGTTGTGCTGGAGTGTTTTCACATAAAAAGGAAAGCGATAAGAGGAGTGTCTAATCTTCTCCTTGAGCTAATCTTTGCATCATTTTTCTCCCCAGGAGGATCTCACAAAATAAATTTCTGACACTCAGAGATCTTGAGCCAAAAAGGATGCGAGCTATTTTGCTGGGCCAACATACCAAGTAGCTTTAACAAGAAGAGAAGAAAAACAGCCTCATGCAATAGTAATAGCGGATTGATGATTTCACTGCTGGAAAAGTGGACTTCCCTTTTATATTTTACACTGGAAGATTTGAAACATTCAGAGATTTTTCAAGGAGCTGTTCAAAGGGTTGGTGTAATCTTATTGCAGTCAAATGTTTCAACATTGTCCTGCGATAGTTCTGTGTATGTGTCAAGAAATTTGGGGAAGATATAAAAAGTCTTTCAAATGTGTTAACAAGAATTAGGAACTCACAATAATTTTTCATAACCTATCCATTCTAACATGCCAACTTTAGTCATTTCTGCCATTTTGTCAGTCTGCGGGGGGAACAGCATCCTGAGGGCCACAAATCACACAAATCAATATGAAGCAATGCTTTAGACAGGAAATGCAGATATTCTATTCTTCTCTTCACCTTCCTTAGGCTGAGAGTTCATCTGCACTACAGAATTAATGCACTTTATCTGTTGTGTTTCAATGCTATGGAAAAGTTGAAGTTGGAGTTTTACAAGGCCTTGAGCCGTCTCTACCAAAGAATAGAATAACTTTATTGTTATTGTACATTGTACAACAAAATTAAATGCTTTCCCCAGCACACATCACAAAAAAATCACAAAATGTTCTGTAAAAAGTCAGAGGATACTCCAGAGTGCATCCACACTGTAGAATTAATGCAGTTCAAAACAAGTTAAATATGAATCAATGCTATGGAATTTTTGGGATTTGCAGTTTGGTGAGGCACCAGATAAAAGCAAGGACAAACAGATTGAGAGACAGCATTTATCCTAGAGCTGTAACCAAGGCCGTAGCCAGAAAAAAAAAATTCGGGAGGGGGGGGGTTGAAAATTTCAGGGGAGGGGTTGAAACCTGCCTCCTAGCTCACACTGAAGCAAAGAGCACAGCAGGGGGCAGAGCAGCCTTCAATAGCCTGCAGCTCCGCCCTTGTCAACCACCCCCACCAAGTCTGGCCTCCTTAATGAGAGCATTCAACACACACACCCAACTTGGTTGCTTTACTACATCAGCTATTGCTACAAGTAATGACAGTGTGAATAAATTAACTTTTGAAAGATAAGCTGATTCTCCCTTCTTCATTATTTTGAAATATAAAACACTCAAAAACTGTCCACATGAGATAGTGGTACCTTTGCTTTCTGGTAATTCAATGTACAAAAACATTTTTCATACACAAAATTATTTAAAATATTGTATAAAATTACCTTCAGGCTATGCACATAATGTGTACGTGGAACATAAATGTATTTATGTACATTTAAGTAAGTACATATATGGTGGCGTAGAGGTTTAAACCGCTGAACTGTTGAACTTGATGACCAAAAGGTCAGCAGTTTGAATCTGGAGAGTGGGGTCAGCTCCTGCTGTTAGCCCCAGCTTCTGCTAATCAAGCAGTTCTAAAATATGCAAATGTGAGTAGATCAATAGGTACCACTCCAGCGGGAAGGTAACAGAGCTCCATGCAGTCATGCCGGACACAAGGCCTTGGAGGCATCTGCGGACAACGCCAGCTCTTCGGCTTAGAAATGGAGATGAACAACACCCTCCAGAGTCAGACATGAGTGGACTTAATGTCAAGGGGAAACCTTTACCTTTTCTAATGTAAGTACTGTCATTTAAAATTTTTAAAAAAACCCAAAACAGCGAAACAAGACTTTCAAATTAAGGATACTCAATCTCTACTGACCTGTCAGTCTTCCATTGGAGAGGGTACATTTCTCCTTCTTAATGACAACTGTAACGGTCCACACCTAAGACTTAACGAAATGCCCCATCCAGGCAAACATACACTGAGGAGCTTTATTTAGATAACTTCATTGCCCCCAATTTATCTGATATGTTAATAAATGTAGATGCTTCTACAGACCTCTTTTGCAACAAACAGGATAACATTTGAAGATTACACATGTGAGCCATATGCATATTACTATCCTTATCCATGTAACTCCAATTCTACAAGAATACAACATGGACCACACCCCTTTTTTCTTTTCCGTAATAACCAAAGTGAGCTGCAGATTAAACCTCTCATACAAGGGAACAAAAGCAAATATTATGTCGTTCACCATTTAAGTGGCACACTTGAGTTCTTTGCAACATCACCACCACCACCACACAAATTTAATATGCATTAGTGGGGGCATTTGTCAGCTGTATGCACTTTTGCATACATTGTCTTAGTGTGTGTTTGCATTAAATGTGTTTGCGATTTTTTAATGTGCATTCAAATGGATGCATTTCAGAATTTTTGGTTCTGTGTGAATCACATCACAAGCTTCATAATGTATCAGTTTCCAACTATAAATATACAATTTCAGAGAGGTGCAAACTGGGTAATAAAATGTAAAATGAATGAATTTCTCAACTATCTCTAAATCTGTAATTATTTTAGCCTATTATTTTGCCCAGCAAAAGGTGAAAGTGGACCACATACTTGTTTATGAACAACAGCTTTATTCTGTGCTATTTATTTGTGCTACTTATGCCCTACTCTTAGGTAATACTTAATTGCAATCCCAGTATGCAAACATGCATGTAGCATTAAATCTATGAAACTACTAGTGATTCAGTCCATCTCCACATTGAGTACAAGATTTGTCATAGAGCTCATAACCCACAACCTTATGCTTAATTTTTGAACTTTTGTTTCTACTCATCGACCAACAAGTCTACTTTTAAAAATCGTGAACATATTTACACATTTTCTTTTTAGCAATTCTCTTTAGGATTTCAGCCTGAAGAGCACATCTGTTAGAACAGCAATTTTATTATTTAAGTACTAGCTGCAAGAGTGGAGAGATGTTAGCAAGCATGCTGACAAGTGAGGATGCCATTAGCAGCAGACTTTGTCAGCACCAGAACCACAAGCCATCTGGTTTGACATCAGATTGCGAAGTTCTAAATGCACAAAACAACACCAAGCATTTCTTTAGAGAAGAGCCTCTTGCTCCCTATTCCCTAACATCAGTAATCCAATGAAGGGTGTATCTACACTGTAGAATGAATCAATTTTACACCACTTTAATTGTCAAGGTTCAATGCTATGGAACTATGGGAGTTGTAGTTGTTCTAGGTCTTTAGCCTTCTTGACCAAAGCATGCTGGTGCCTCACCAAATTATAAATCCCATGAATCCATAGTATTGAGTTACTTTTTGGCAGAGAAAGCTAAAGAAATTGCAAAAATTCAACTCCAGCGATTCCATACATTGAATCATGGCTGTTGAAGTGGTGTCAAACTGCATTCATTGTACAGTGTAGATGCACCAAAGTTTATGGAGCTCAAGTAAAATTAGTATCATCCACATACATATTCAGAAGGCAATCCAACTGAGTTCAAAAAGATTTATCCCAGATCAGCATGTACATGATTGCAGGCACAGATGTACTTCCGATTACAAATGTATGGGGCTAGATTGCTAGTTTCCTGGTTTCTTCTGTTTAGCCAATCAGAACATGTGTTTGTGGGGGTGGGGGTTAAATTTGAATTTACTAACACCACATCTCCAGATTTCAAGTGAGGTAGCGAACTAAAAGAATAGACATCATTAAAATAGAATGGAAGTAAAAGATTAAAGTAAACTACATATAATACTGTTTGTAAAAGCCCCAAACTCTAGTGAGATGGCTGAAACTTGCAACATGATTGAAAGGTTCTCATTTTTTGGGGTGTTGTCCAAAGGGACAACCACTGAATGCCTTTCCTTTCTGGCTTTCACCAAATCCAAAAGAACATCTTTCCATGCACTTTTGCATTATGAAATTGACACACACAAACATGTCTTTTTAAAAGGATAGTGTTGCTCTTGTTGATGCATAGAAGCATAAATAGGGAAAGTGACTGTAAAATAGTTTCACCCTAAGAGGCTGCATTAAGTTCATACGTTAATTTCCTTCCCCATATGACCCAAGATCTAGGGAATGACAAATTGGCAATACACACAAAACTTAGTTGTATGTAGAAGGTGTTGTTGCATAAATGGAAATATCAATTCATATAAATGTATGAGCCTTGGTTCCATACAGCCAAAATATTCCACACATTTTTTTTGCCGAGCACCATTTCAACCCTTTTCCCATCCTAACTCTACCCAATTCCTGCACACACAAACAGAATATGAAAAATGATTAGTGCCTGTGTTATTAACAGTTTAGAAATAACATCACTTTCAGAAAACACAGCAAAATTATAGCCTTCTCTGTCAGGTAATCAGAAACAATTTCTTGACAGCACACCCACCAAGTGACTTCCTTCAGGCTAAAGTTATTCAAGCAACTTTTTAATAGTTATAACTATGAAATGGGGGACAGCCACAATTATCAGTTGCATCAAAACTAACAAAGAGTCATATGAACATTAACAAATAAATTACAGCACAATAATTAATAATTATGATATGCATTGGATAATATGTGAACTAGAGCCCTCACGAACAGACTCATTACAGTAATTTCTACTTTTGATGTAACCAATTTTCCTGCACTTTGTGTACCTGTTCGGCTTTGAGAAATAAGGTCACTAACAAAGTATTCATTTAGGATCCATCCTGAAAATGCAGTGCTGAGTGAGATCAGTGCAGACTTCATAGGTTAGTAACATAAGTCTTCCTTTATTTTCGTCCATCTATTGAAATGTTCAAGTGAGCGGGACAGGAGGGTGGGGAGATGTCTGGTGGCTATTACAACTAAGTACGCTCTGTAAACAAGCTCTCATCCTCTGCCAGTGTGAAGCTTAATCTCACTTCTTCATTTGCAGTTCCTAGGTCTCTGTTTGATTCAAAGGTACAGATGCAGACTGAATAAGTACTTCAGATTTGAATGTCCCATTTTCCAGCCCTTTTATATTCTCCAAGCATTCTTACACACAAAGGATAGCGGAAGAAGCACATTGGGGAGTGGAGAGAATTCACTGATTATGGCATGGCCTCCTACAATGGCCAGTACTGACATTTTTCTGTATGCCTCTCATGCACAGCTGAAAGGTACTAAAGGCCCAGAAAGTCATTGCTGGCATTTCTGAGTTTTTCCCCCAATATAGAATGATTAAAAGCATAGGAGATGGCTTTTTAGAAGACAGGATGCCAATATTTCCCCACCTGCATTTGCCTGCCCTGCATAACAGAATACCAGCAACAGCTCAGAAAACAATTTAAATCTGTGGCTATATCCACATTTGCAACCATAGAGTTCTGATTTCCAATCTGCTGTGCCAAAAGTCTTTAATTCTGTGACTTAAGTTTTTCTCATCTCTCTTTGCTATTCTAAAAATATCTTACAGGACATTAATACAGTTTGGGACACCATAACTCACAACTAAAATATCTGACTATCCATTAGCCTAAATTTGGTTTATTTTGGGGAAAGTTCTGTCAACAAGAATCTGTTCTGTTGCTGTTGATTTCTTATTTTGGGGAGTTCACCTCTCTTGAATTTTTTGTTTATTTTCAGTGGATTTCCTTTTGCAGGTAATAAATTCCTCTGATCTTGATCCATACAATAATACCTTGACTTAAAAGTTTAAATTATTCTGTGTCTGAGGTCTTAACTCAAAATGCTCTTATCTCAAAGTGATTTTCCCATTGAGATGCATTGAAATGCTATTAATCCATTCCATCCCCCTGACACCTCCCCTTTTTTGTTGCGTGTTTTAAAATAGTAAAATGTACTTTATAAATAACAAATAATGTATAAATGTACATTCACATGGAACAATAAAAAAGAAAGTTCTACTTTAAAACATCAGAAGCACAAAGTTGTGGCAAGGAAGCACATTTCAGACAACATCATTTGTGTTGGCCAGTGCAACAGGAAGGCAAAACCTGTACATTCACATAGAACAATAAAGAAAGAAGGATCAGCTGTAAAATGATATAAGCACAAAGTTGTGGCGAGGTAGCACAAAGTGAAGAGGCAGAAGCATCCTTTTCTTCATATGGTACCCATTCCAGCCCCCCCCCCCCACCACCACCCACCCTCTTGCTCTCTTTCCCTCTCTCTTTCATGAAACCAAACATATCATGAATAAAAACCTTACAAAATCAATTAACACAAAGTTTCCCAAAGTGGACAAGAGCAAAGCAGACAGCAATCTCCCAAAGCGGACAAGAGCACGAGGCCCTAAAGCCCTGTAATCTGGCGCTAGCTCTTGACATAAAATGCTACTCTTATGTCAAAGCAAAACACTGGGTGGGTGACAGCTCTTAACTCAAACATCTTTAAGTTGGGGTGCTCTTAAGTCAAGGTTCCACTGTATCTGGTTCTAGATCTTGGATTACTGTCCTCACAAAGTCCTAGGCTTTCATTTATGATGTAATGCAATGCTTCTGTCCTTTATATGTGACCATAACAACTTAAGAGGGTAGCCATTTGTATCTTACATTGTATTGTTTAAGTTTCTCCATTAGAAAATAATATTGTTTTATTTTTTGTACAACTTTTGATGGGAAGTCTTTCTACAATGTTACCTTGTGGACCTCCAGTTGTTGAGAAATGTTTATGTGATGTTGATGTATTTGATCTGTAATCTTTTTTCTTGTAAAGGTAAAAATTATGTTCCTTGGAAGTTTGCATTTTGATGCATAAGTCAATTTCACCTTAAACACTGAGTCAAATTCCTTTTCCATTTTCACTAGTGTATCTGCCATTAATTCTGTTATTAGTTGCTCTATCTCTGTCATCTCTACTAGGAGGCCTCTGACCCAAAGGGGAGTCTTTTTGTATCCTTTCACATTTCTGGAGTTGAATGTTTGCATTTAGGCATTCTTCTAGTAACTCTTTTTGTTTTTCCAGTTTTGTCTGTCTTTTAATTTTGAAATGGATGAGGAGAATTTTTAGTTCCTCCCTCACTTCTCTTTAGCCTATTTCCATCCTTTCCCCTAGTCTTCCTATTTTTTATTCATTTTTTAATTCATTTCCTCTGTTAAAATCTTCAGTTGGTCTAGTTTTGTTTGCTTTATGTCTTCAATTTTGTCCTCGTTCTCTTGGAGCTTGATCTGCTTTGAGCATGTCATAATCTTTGACATGCCCCTTTTATTCTATTCAGTAGTGTAATATTTCTCGTTTATTTTCACAGTACTCATCTATAGTTTGTAATCTTAAAATACAGATATTTGGCAATGTTAGATAATGTTAAATAATATAATGATATTAGGTGATATAAGCATCCCATTTCAGACCATGTATTTTTCCAGGAATATTTTAAAGTAGGCATCAGTAAACAAGAGCATGTACAGGAGAGTAAGCCAGGTATGCCATATGAAATGAAATGGCTCAAAGCTCACAGAGGGAGACTTGCAAAGTTGTATCAGTTCCCCATTCAGGATATATATACAGCTCTGAATTAAATCAGGAATTAGGAAGATGAAATTTCATGTTAGTAAATGCACAAAGCTCTCTTTCTCCACCAGCTGGGCTACATAGGAATCCTTCTCCAGCAAGCATTATACAGTCTGAACCTATGATATGAACATATCTCAGTAGAACTAAGTACATGAAAGTGGAAAAATATTCTTGATATTTTCCCCTTTGCCCTAATCTCTGTCTGGCTCAATGACTAAGGCTAAATATGTTAGGGATGGAGGGCATTGCTATATTCCTGTCATTACACTACAAAGTTAGCTATAGTGAGTAAAAACAACAGATTATATGTAAAACTATAGTATGGCTTTTAAGCCCTGGCTACCACCCCTTGTCCCTGAAATATAAATTGACTGTGATCCTGTAAAGAGAAATACACATGCCAACATTTTCACCCACAGCTCTATGTTTAAATTCTACCCATCTCTAATTAAATAAAGTCTGACTCCAGATGCTGAGACAAGAAGAGTAATCAAGACAGAAACACATAAGGTGGCCCCTACATGTTGGGCATAATGTCCATATAGATATATGGGGAAAACTGTGGCCCAAAGATATAAAATGTATTTTGTGCAGTAATTTAAGAGAAGATTTTATAAGGTAATATATAAATAGAATATAACCACAAATAAGCTGTTTAAAATGTTCAAGAATGTTTCAACCCAATGTAAAAAATATCAAGATAAACAAGGTTTATTTTTTTCATATGCAGTGGACTTGAAAAGGGTAAAAGCTACTGGTCTATGATTTATAAATTAATCAAAAAATTAAAAGTAGATTTTGTGATGTTATAAGAAATGCTTTTTGTTGGGCATAATGGGTGAAGAAATGGAGAGTAAACATGGATTGCTTCTTCAACATATGAATAGTGTTTTCTCAACCTTCGAAATGGACTGAAGCACTGTCAATGGATTGCATGGTTGCAGAGTTAGCCCAAATGGTCAAATAAATGTGGGTTTTGAATGATATGCCAATTGAAGACTTTTTGAAAGAGTGGAAAACAATTATATTTTTGAGCAGTAAGAAATCTAATGGTGTAATAATCTGCAGGTGTGATTATTAATAATTTTAGAAGGATATTGATGTGTGTGTGTATTACTCTTGATTACAGTCAGGACTGGGGGGATCAGAGCCCATTTATTTTTGAATGTATATTGCTATTATTACAAGTAAGATTGTGTGTATTTTTAAAGACAGAAACATTTGTTTTGACCTAATCTATTGACAAAAGGGGGAAGAGGTGCTTTTAAGCAAGTTCCAGGCTGTAATGGAAAATTCGCCACAATCTTGCAAGCACTGTACACTCTCAGAAGGCATCTGCTGTCTCCTCCATGCTGGTGACAGGGAGGGCAGAAGCCAGCAGCCAACATGGCCACCCTTTCTTTTTCTACAACCCCTAAATTTGCTTTCTGATATCCCCTATTCTTCCTGTGTGTATTCACAGAGATGCACAACTTCACCCAGCAGGCTACTGTGAAAGGGACAAATCCATCTTGCTAAATATTGCATAAAGATTGTGTATAGAAGGTAGTTCAGAGTATTTTAAGGAGCAGAGGTTGCCTGCATCCTATGTACATAAACAAATACTATTATCTTTAATTATGGCTGTGGTCAAAAGTAAATTGCTTCTACAGGTTGGCAAAATGTGGATTTCTTTTATGTAAAATATCTGGAGTATGAAAATGTTTTGCTAAAACTGCTGTGCTAGATAAATCTTATACTTTTCCTGCCTGTTCCTTCAGCCCTCACAGTGTAAAAATGGGTGTATTTATAATCTCTTTTCTTCCCAACTTGCCAAGATGCCAACAGAGTGCCTCAAGATCCCTTCACTTTTCCTAGATATAATTCCCTTTGCCACTCACATAATTTTCTTTTGCTCTCTGTTACTACATGTCTGGGAGGCCGACTTAGGGTCAGCCCTTACAATAGGTAGGGTAAGATAACTACATCAGGTGGCAAATGCTTGGAACAAGGTCAGTGGCTACCCCCAAATGTACCTCCTAAAACATGGTCAATTTTTTCCTTATCACAAAATCATAGAATAAAGTTGGAAGAGACCACATGGACCACCTAGTCCAACCTCCTGCCATGCAAGAAAATCACAATCAAAGCACCGCCAAGAGATTGCCATCCAGCCTCTATTTAAAAACCCCCAAGGAAGGAGTTTCCACCACACTACACAGCAGAGAGTTTCACTGTTGAACAGCTCTCATGGTCAGGAAGTTCTTCCTAGTGTTCAGGTGGAATCTCCTTTCCTGTAATTTGCTCCAAGTTCTAGTCTATAGGACAAAAGAAAACGAGCCTGCTCCCTCTTCCTTATGACAGCCTTACAAATATATAAACATGGTGATGTCTCCTCTCAGCTTTCTCTTCTGCAGGCTAAACATCCCCAGCTTTTAATCCTTCGTCCCCAAACTAGCCTGCTGCCTTTATGCATGGTACAATGTAATTATAAGGTTGCTAATGTTGAATTAAGATTCAAAAGCCAATCCAGTCAGTTCTTGTGCATGAAATAGAGCAGGATTCCAACCCAACCTCTGTCTCAAGAAGCAAAGGGTCTTAGGATAGCCCTTAAAGGAAGCAGTGGCACTCAGATGTCATCAATATTATATAGAAGCCAAATTAAGGTGTGTGTGTGTGGGGGGGGGGTAATGAGTTCTATGCCTAAGTACCCTAAAGACACCGGATCCTATCTGATCTCTAAAGTTCAGTCAGGTCAGTCCTGTTAGGATTTGGATATGAGACCTCCAGGCAATACCAGATGCTTAGACTATATTTCAGAGGAAGCAACTGGCATGGCCACCTTTGAATATTCCTTGCCTAAGAAAATCCTATGTAAATCATGGGGTCTCCAGACAACAAATATGCACAAGAACTGCCTTTAAAGAAGTACTTCTAGAAGAGTGGAAAGAAAAACAGGAAGGAGGGGAGATCACAGCAACAATGCACAGTTTGGTATGTTATGACATAAAGTAGGACCAAAGTTTGGTGATGTTGTTTTGAAACACTGTGCAAAGATTTCCAAGTGTGCAAGCTTTGTTTGAGGATAGCTTCAGAAGGAAAGAGAGAAAGAAGTCCAATCCTTTAGCATAGCTTGCCTCACACCATTTGCTTTCCTTGTATTCCTGGACTTCCATGACTACTGCAAAAAAGGCACTTCTCACACCCATTACAAATGATCCAAACTGTATTTTGAAATTAGACTTCAATCCCAGAATACTTATTCAACTGTTAAATTCCACTAAATAAGACACAACTTCAGAAGAAATATACAATTGGCTCTCCACATTTGCAGGATTGTCTTTTGCAGATTTGATTATTATTCACAAATTTGATTCAAATGCTCTCTCTATGAATCTTTAGGTCCTTCAGTGTAATTAAATAGTCATCTTCCAGTAGAAATTGATGATGGAATCATGCTAGAAGACCTAGAAATTGCTAGAGAGGTATTATTTAAGGTTTGAAGAAAAACTACAGCGATTTAGAATGCCTGCTTTTTCACTTTTGCAAAGACTCTGTGCCGCTAACCCCTGCAATGTAAAGAGGCTCAGTGTATATGGGAGCATTCACTAAAATGTGAAAGCAAGCTTTCAAGCCCAGAGATGTACAGTACTTTGTCCCTTCCTTACCAAATTTCCCCCACCCATTTGTCTCTTTTACTGGCACCAGTCCCTGGAACAGCAGCCCACTGAAACAACAGGGTAATTGCCCAGGATTCCTTCTTTCAATAGAGAAAAGAGAAGTTTAGTCAGGACAAAGTTATTTGTGGATTCCTAAGCCCAACACAAAGCAATGCTCAAACAGCTATCCCCACCCACTCCTGCAGGCACCTCCACAATCTCACTCTATGACTTTAACAGGCAACTGTGCATTTGGAAGAATGCAATTTGAGCATCCTTCTTGCAAAGTGATGCTCGCTGAGGACAGGTGGTGTACGGAGCAACTCTGAAGTGGCACACAGGATGGAAGAGGGGTGGTTAGGGGCCTTTGTAATGAGGGCTCAAGGGCAGAACACGCTTTGTGTCTTCTTTCTTAGAGGCAAGAATAAAATAGAATAACTTTATTGGCATTGTATATTGTACAATGAAATTAAATGCCATCCCCAATCACATTATATATGTAGAATTACAATACAAAACACTCATCCCTCCACATTCTAATCACTATTGCACAACCCCTAATGCCACATCAGTGTGAAACCATGGAGTTCAATATAATCATAGTTCTAGGAGAAAAGCGATCTCTCAACCTATTTGTCCATGTTTTTATCATCCTATACCAGGGGTCCCCAAAACTAAGGCCCAAGGCCCGGATATCCAAGGTCATTTACCCAGCCCTCACTCAGGGTCAACCTAAGTCTGAAATGACTTGAAAGCACACAACAACAACAACAATCTTATCTTATCAGCCAAAAGCAGGCCAAAACTTCTCATTGAAATACTAGTAAGTTTATATTTGTTAAAACTGTTCTTCATTTTAATTATTGTATTGTTTTATGAGGGGTGCACTACAATAAGATATGTGCATAGGAATTCATTCATGTTTTTTTAAAATTATAATCCAGCCCTCCAACAGTTTGAGGGACTGTGACCTGGCCCTCTGTTTAAAAAGTTTGAGGACCTCTGTTCTATACCAACTGCCAGATGGTAACTTTTTTTTTTTTAAAAAGGAATATCCAGGGTGAGATGGATCCTTAAGAATGTCCTGAGTTTTCTTAAGGCAGCAGGAATTATAAAGTTCTTGCAAAGAGGGAAGAGAACAACCAATAATTCTCTGAGCAGTAGTGGAAATCCTCTGGAGTGTCTTCCTATCTGTCACTGTGCAATTAGCAAACCATATGGAGATGCAATAACTTAGAATAGCAGTAGAAAGTCACCAGCATTTTTTCATTCAATTGTTGGTTCCTTAAAAGTCTCCAATACAATTACTGCTGGGCAGTCTTAAAGTACGCAGAAAAAATGAAACGCAAAGATACAGAATGGAGGGTGCGTGACTTGAGAGCAGTACGTGTGAAAAAGATCTTGGGGTCCTCATGGACAACAAATTAAACATGAGCCAACAATGTGATGCGGCAGCAAAAAAAGCCAATGGGATTTTGGCCTGCATCAATAGGAGCATAGTGTCTAGATCTAGAGAAATCACACTACCCATTCTCTATTCTGCCTTGGTTAGACCACACCTGAAATATTGTGTCCAATTCTGGGCACCACAATTGAAGAGAGATATTGACAAGCTGGAATGTGTCCAGAGGAGGGTGACTAAAATGATCAAGGGTCTGGAGAACAAGCCCTATGAGGAGCGGCTTAAAGAGCTGGGCATGTTTAGCCTGAAGAAGAGAAGGCTGAGAGGAGACATGATAGCCATATATAAATACATAAGAGGAAGTCACAGGGAGGAGGGAGCAAACTTGTTTTCTGCTGCCCTGGAGACTAGAATGTGGAACAATGGCTTCAAACTACAAGAAAGGAGATTCCACCTGAACATTAGGAAGAACTTCCTGACTGTGAGAGCCATTCAGCAGTGGAACTCTCTGCAACGGAGTGCGTTGGAGGCACCTTTTTTGGAAGCTTTTAAACAGAGGCTGGATGGCCCTCTGTCGGGAGTGCTTTGAATGCAATTTTCCTGCTTCTTGGCAGGGGGTTGGACTGGATGGCCCATGAGGTCTCTTCCAACTTTATGTTTCTTTGATTCTAAAGCATTATTTATTATCATTATTATTTAAAACATTTATATTCTGCCCTTCTCACCCCGAAGGGGACTCAGGGCAGAGCACAACATATACACAGCAAACATTCAATGCTGGGACACAAATTCACATACACATTCATAAACATTAAAAAAACATTTATCAAAATATTAAAATACACCATTTAAAACCATCCTAGTCATCCACGTCAAATCTAATTGGCCTGGTCATCTTTCCTGTTGCCACTTTATTGCCCTGTTCCGAAAGCTTGGTCCACAGCCAAGTTTTTACCATCCTTCTAAAGGACAGGAGGGAGAGGGATAACCACCTCTTTGAAGGTAGAGAAGCCAGCCTCCCTCCCTGTTCCTGGGCAACCTGCCCATAAAAAACATTGAGATGTCAGGGAGATGTGCTTAAGGGCCCTAAAGCACAAGGAACACTACCCGGTCAAGTCCAAAGAACCAGTCTCCATATAAAAGATGGAGCTCTTCAGGAATGCCTACTAATTCAGTCGGCGAAACAGCTTCCTTTTTGCCAGTAGAACATATTTGCAGACTCTACCTTAAATCAGAGGTCCTCAAACTTTTTAAACAGAGGGCCAGGTCACAGTACCTCAAACTGTTGGAGGACCAGGTTATAATTTGAAAAAAAAAAAACCATGAATGAATTCCTATGCATGCTGCACATATCTTATCTGTAGTGCAAAAAAAAAAAACCCACTTAAAAACAATACAATAATTAAAATGAAGAACAATTTTAACAAATATAAACTTATTAGTACTTCAATGGGAAGTGTGAGCCTGCTTTTGGCTGATGAGATAGGATTGTTGTTGTTGTTGTGTGCTTTCAAGTCATTTCAGACCTAGGTTGACCCTGACCGAGGGCCGGGTAAATGACTTTGGGGGACTGTATTCGACCTCCGGGCCTTAGTTTGAGGACCCCTACTTTATATGTCGAGGGGGTGTCTTACTTCCACAGAACCCGTCAGTTCTGCCAAAAGAAGTTTCCCACGCAAGATATCTGTAAGAGAAGCGCCACTACCTTTTTTTTTTTTTTTTTGGTCGTGTCAGGAGCAACTTGAGAAACTGCAAGTCGCTTCTGTGTGAGAGAATTGGCAGTCTGCAAGGACCCAGGGGACACCCGGATGTTTTGATGTTTTAACATCCTTGTGGGAGGCTTCTCTCATGTCCCCGCATGGGGAGCTGGAGCTGATAGAGGGAGCTCATCCGTGTTCTACCCGGATGTTTTGATGTTTTAACATCCTTGTGGGAGGCTTCTCTCATGTCCCCGCATGGGGAGCTGGAGCTGATAGAGGGAGCTCATCCGTGTTCTACCCGGATGTTTTGATGTTTTAACATCCTTGTGGGAGGCTTCTCTCATGTCCCCGCATAGGGAGCTGGAGCTGATAGAGCGAGCTCATCCGCATTCTCCCCGGATTCGAACCTGCGACCTGTCGGTCTTCAGTCCTACCGGCACAGGGGGCTCCTAACTGAACTAAATGCGCCATTAACTGAACACTATTCACCCCCTTCTCCTTCTAAATTTTAAGTTCCCTCTGGAAAAATAAGAGACAGGTCGGGGCCGCTGCCCCTTTAAGAGTTGCAGAGATTCAGCTGCTGGACAGCGCCAAGAGTAGGGAAGCACTTCCTTCCCCAAAGCCGCCAAGCACAGACTTAAAACCCTCGCTTAGAGATGTCAACGTCAGGCATTGACATTTTTACAGGGCTTCTGCGCCTTTAACAACTGGGACTTTCCTCACTACGAAGCTGATAGACTTTTCCCCCATTTATTAAGAGAGTTTGAAAAGAGACAAGAACTCGGAGGAAGGGAGAAAATGGGGCCATCCCGTCCGCTCTCCCTGCTCCAAATTCAAGTCACACCCTGTTTCTCTCTCTATCCAAATGGGAAGCCTGTCCAGGAAACCCCGTGGTGTGTCAGAACAGGCAACAAAGAGTTCGGTCGCACCTTAAAAGCCTTTAAAACATTCATTAAGGTGTCACAGGACACTTGGGTTTCGCTGCCACAGGCAGGGCTGGGTATGATTTCAGAACAGCTGGTCAAGGCATGAGGATAAAGAGAGAGACTCGCCCCCTGCAACCCGATCTCATCATTCACGTTTACTAGAAGTCCCGGGTAGATCCAGCCATAGTTTTCTGTTATTTTTTTATTAGTACGCACAGGGATCCTAACAAAACAAGCTGCTGGGCAGCAGAACTCTTTTTTAAATTTGCTGATAGTACTACAATGCTTGTTCTTCATATAATATGATCTTATAGTTTGAATGAAACAGAACTGTCTGCCCCATCGTGAGCTTGAGACTGGATCTAGGCAAAGATAAAGGTTTTCCCCTGACCTTACAACCTCTGAGGATGCTTGCCATAGATGCAGGCGAAATGTCAGGAGAGAATGCCACTAGGACATGGCCATATACCCCAAAAAACCGACAACAACCCAGTTTCCCCCTGACATTAAGTCCAATAGTGTCTGACTCTGGGGGTCGGTGCTCATCTCAATTTCTAGCCCGAGCTGGCGTTGCCCGTAGACACCTCCAAGGTCATGACTGCATGGAGCACCGTTACCTTCCCGCCAGAGCGGTACCTATTGAGCTACTCACATTTGCAAGTTTTCGAACTGCTAGGGAGGCAGAAGTTGGGGCTAACAGCGGGCTCTGCTTTGGACTGGATTATATGGCAGTATAGACTCATATAATCCAGTTCAAAGCAGATTATGTGGATTCTTTGCTTTGATAATCTGGATCTTGAGCCACCCTCCCCCTCCCACCGTTGTGCAATGGGTTAAACCCTTGTGCTGGATGGACTGCTGACCATGTATATTATATATATTCAGATAATCTGCTTTGAACTGGATTATATGGCAGTGTAGACTCATGTAATCCAGTTCAAAGCAGATCATGTGGATTCTCTGCTTTGTTAATCTGGATTATGAGCCTCCCCCTCTCCCCCCCCCCCCCCGCGCAATGGGTTAAACCCTTGTTCTGGCAGGACTACTGACCAATAGGTCAGCTATTCGAATCAGGGGAGAGCGGGTTGAGCTTCCTCTTTCAGCTCCAACTCCCCAGGTGGTGCAATGGGTTAAACCCTTGTGCTTGAAGGACTGCTGAGCATGTATATAATATATATCCAGATAATCTGCTTTGAACTGGATTATATGACAGTGTAGACTCAATTGGCCTTGCAGACGGCCAATTCCTTCACACCAGAAGCAACTTGTAGTTTCTCAAGTCGCTCCTGACAGGAAAATATAGATATATATGGATTATGAGCCCCTGGTGGTCCAATGAGTTAAACCCTTTTGCTGGCAGGACTGCTGACCGACTGGTCAGCGGTTTGCATACGGAGGAGTGGGCTAAGCTCCCATCTGTCAGCTCCAGCTCCCCATGCAGGGACATGAGGGAAGCCTCCCACAAAGATGGTAAAACATCAAAATATTCCTTCACATCAGAAGCAACTTGTAGGTTCTTAAATCGTTCCTGACACGATATATATGTGTGTGTGTGTGTGTGTGTATGGATTATGATTCCCTGGTGGTGCAATGGGTTAAACCCTTGTGCTGGCAGAACTGCTGACCCACTGGTCAGTGGTTCGCATACGGGGGGGAGTGGGTTGAGCTCCCTCTGTCAGCTCCAGCTCCCTATGCAGGGACATGAGAGAAGCCTCCCACAAGGATGGTAAAACATCAAAACATCCGGCCGTCCCCTGGGCAACGAATTCCCTCACACCAGAAGCAACTTGCAGTTTCTCAAGTCGCTCCTGACACGAAATAGTGGGTTGAGCTCGCTCTGTCAGCACCAGCTCCCCATGCAGGGACATGGGAGAAGCCTCCCATAATAACATGGTAAAACATCAAAACATCCGGGCGTCCCCTGGGCAACGAATTCCCTCACACCACAAGCAACTTGTAGTTTCTCAAGTCGCTCCTGACACGAAATAGTGGGCTGAGCTCGCTCTGTCAGCTCCAGCTCCCCATGGAGGGACATGGGAGAAGCCTCCCACAAGAATGGTAAAACATCGAAACATTCGGGCGTCCCCTGGGCAACGAATTCCCTCACACCAGAAGCAACTTACAGTTTCTCAAGTCGCTCCTGACACGAAAATAAATATACCTGGATTATATGGCCATGAACTATACGACTCTCCTCATTCTACAGCTCTCCTCATTCCATAGCATTGAGGCAAGGCAGTTAAAGTGCAGCCAAACTCCATGTAGATTATGAGGAAGATGCGAGGCGCGAGGAAAGTTCTCCCAAAAGGGAAAAAGGAAGCGTTTGGAGGAAGAGAAACTAGGAAGAGAAACAGTGTCTTACCTGGCTGTCTGTCGGGCGGGAAAGGCGCCCAAAGAGGAGGGGGGGGGGTGACTGAGCGACGGCGTTGCCTCTGGGAAGGAACCCCCCGGCGCCCTCAGGCGAAGCTCCTGGCCCTCCTCCCAGCCTCCCACCAAGGGGCCATGGCTCCGCTCAGTAAGTCCAGCCGCTTTCCACGTTCAAGTTCCCGTCCGCAAGAGGAGCAGCGCCGCCTCCTCCGCCGCCGCTTTCCTCCTCGGCTTCTCCTTCTCAGGAGAAGCAGCAACTTTGGGCGCCTCCCCTCCTGAGGAGAGAAGCGCGCGCGCGAGCGGGAGGGAGGGAGAGAGAGAGAGAGGAGAAGAACGAGGAAAAGGGGGCGTGGCAGAGGCAAAAGGGGGCTCGTGGGTGCGCGCGCGCACTCCCCCCCCTTTTTTCTCTCTCACGCGCTGGTCGCGTGCCCCTTTGGCGCGCGCGGGAGGTGGAGGTAGAGGCTGATTGATGCCAAAGTCAGGAATCTTTCAGCGCGCGCCTGCCTGCCTGCCTGCCTCTCTCTTAGTCACCAGAGCTGCTGCTTTGGAGACGACGGCAATTTCCTCCCAGAGAGAGAGAGCCACGCTCCTTTGAGGGCAGCCCAATGCGGGTGTCATATTCCCCTGCCTTTCCTCTTCCCCCTCCCTTTCTGTTTCTCCTTCTCTTCCAGAAAGGCACCTGAATCTTTCTCTCACGTCTGAGGGGTGGTCCATGCCTTGGTCACCTCTAGATTGGACTACTGTAATGCGCTCTACGTGGGGCTGCCCTTGAAAACGGCTCGGAAATTCCAACTGCCAGGATGTTAACTGGTGCTCCTTACAGAGAGCGGTCAACCCTCCTGTTCAAGGAGCTCCACTGGTTGCCATTTATTTTCCGAGCCCAATTTAAGGTGCAGGTGCTTACCTAAGGTAAAGGTAAAGGTAGTCCCCTGACTCTGGGGTGTGGTGCTCATCTCCATTTTTAAGCCGAAGAGCCAGCGTTGTCTGTAGACACCTCCAAGGTCATGTGGCCGGCATGATTGCATGGAGCGCCATTACCTTCCCGCCGGAGCGGTACCTATTGATCTACTCACATTTGCATGTTTTCGAACTGCTAGGTTGGCAGAAGCTAAGACTGACAGCGGAAGCTCACGCCACTCCCCGGAATCGAACCTGCGACCTTTCGATCAACAAGCTCAGCAGCTCAGTGCTTTCACCCACTGCGCTACCGGGGGCTCCCTAGGTGCTTACCTACAAAGCCCTAAATGGTTTGGGATCATCCTACCTGCGTGACCGTATCTCTGTGTACGAACCCACATGCTGACTTCATTCATCCGGAGAGGCTCTGCTCATGATTCCGCCAGCGTCGCAGGCGCGTTTGGTGGGGACGTGAGACAGGGCCTTTTCTGTGGTGGCCCCCCCGACTCTGGAACACCCTCCCCAAAGATCTTAGACAGGCCCCTACATTGGCAGTCTTTAGGAAGAACTTGAAGACCTGGCTGTTCCGATGTGCCTTTCCACAATAGGAATCTCCAATAACAAGTCCCAGAAGCACTTTAGTAGAAATTAAGATTGCCGGCACACTGCACTTACCCTATAATCCTACATATCACCTGTCACATCAGCACTTTTAATCTGTACCCATTACTCTGGCCTGGCTCAATTTTATTGTGTATTGGTATATTGTTTTATTGCTTGTTGTTTTAATATTGCTTTAACTGTTTTTGATTTGCTTTGGGTTGTGTATTGTTATGTTATGTTTTTGAGGCCTTGGCCTTTGTAAGCCGCATCGAGTCCTTCGGGAGATGCTAGCAGGGTACAAATAAAGATAATAATAATAATAATAATAATAATAATAATAATAATAATTTCCTCCCTCTTGAGAGAGAGAGAGAGAACCACACTCCTTTGAGGGCAGCCCAATGCGGGTGTCATATTCTCCTGCCTCCCCCCCCCCCCTTTCTGTTTCTCCTTCTCTTCCAGAAAGGCACCTGAATCTTTCTCTCACGTCTGAGGGCCCTTCCACACTGTCATTTAACTCAGAATATCAAACCACGAGAGTAAAGACAAAGATCCACCCAGAGGAAAAAATATTTATTTATTTATTTATTTATTTATTTGCAGCTTTTATATTCCACAGGGGACTCAGGGCGAATTACAGTGTAACATTCTGACCTATGGAGACCCTATGGAGACCCTATTGGAGACCCTATTGCAAAGTCTTCTTGGGCAAGATCAGTTCAGGAGAGTTTTGATATTGTTCTCTTCCAAGGCAGAGAGAGAGAGTGGCTTGCTCAATATCACCTCTTGCGTTTGATGGCTGAGGAAGGATTCAAACCCGGGCTTTCAGGGTCATAGGCTAATGCTCAAATCACCAGTGCTTTTTTATGTTACTAAAACCAGGACGGAAGAGGCTTTCCAAAGTCACTGCAAACAGTTTTGGCAATATTGTATATCTTTGACACACTCCTATGTTTATTCTGACATGACACACTTCTGACAACAGTTTTATATCCATTGTACACCCAATATTGATCCTTTTTATGATGTTCACATCTGCTGGATTTATATCGGCTTGATGCAGAATGTAAAGGATAGCATGTATCTCAACTTAGTCGAAGGCCTTTCAGTAATCAACGAAAGCAAGACAAACCGGAACTTGATGTTCTCTGCTTTTTTTCCAGTAGCTGTTTGACTGTGTGGATATGATCAAGGGTGGAATAGCTGCAAGTGTAGCATTAGGTTCTCATCTCCTCTTTGCAGACAATTGCATCCTTTCCACCAAAAATCCAGACGATTTTTGAACTCCAACAACTAGCTTGACCCTCAAAATCAGTAGGATTGGAAATGAACTTGAAGAAAATTAAATGGATGAAAAATGAGCAGTATATCCAGGGCCACATTGCAATGAACCGAGATGAAATTGAGAAAGTGACTGAATATGTATATCTTGGACAACAAGTACAGTCAAATAATTTGGCAAATAGGCAAGAAGAAGCAAGGCTGCTTGAAAAGCTTTTAATTGAGATCGGACAGTGCTAACAGATGATAAGCTACCAATGAAGGTCAGAGTAGATATCTTCAACACTACTGGCAATGTTATATGCATCTGAAACATGGGCAACAACAAAGTTAGAGGAGGAAAAACTGGAGGTGACTCAGAGACCAATGGAAAGAAGGATGTGTGGTGTGACAATCAGAGATAAAGTCAGCAATAAAGAACTGGGGTACATGACATGTTCAATGAAATCCAAGAGGAAAAAAGAAGATGGGCAGGGCATATAGCATGAACAAAAGACAACCAATGAACATGTCGACTAATGAACTGGATACCAACAGACCACAAGCGGCCCTTGGGAACACCTTGTACTTGATGGGATAAACTAATGGTTAAGCTATTCAGCCAGATATGGAAAAGAAAAGCACAGGATCATATATTTTTTAAATGGTAGATTTACATGAAGCCCATAGGAGTGGAGCAACAACAAATCAGATAGGATAGGATAGGAAAACCAGGACATTAAAACTGGTGGATTGTCAGATAGTTCTTTTTGTGAGCTATGTTCACAATACTCTAGGATATATTCCCAAGGAAAGTAATAGCAAAACCACTTCTTGAGGATTCTTTGCCTGAGAAACCCCTACAAATCCCTTGGAAGCACAGAAACATACACATACACTTGATGCATCCCTTTCTTTCAGCAAATCTACTCCTGTGCCTTTTGCGAACAAACTATCATGAATTTGCCAAATGGAGTTTTCCGCAGCATGGAACTGAGTGATAAGTTCACTACATTTCCATGTCAAATATAAAGACGTATCATTAAATAGCTATGCCTGAATCATTCATGCCACTGTATTTCTGACATCTTTGTATGGATGTGAAAGCTGGACAGTGAAGACAGCTGACATTTGAAATGTGCTACAGGAGAACTCTACAGATACCACAAAGATAAAAGGACAAGATTGAAGACTAAATTAAGATTGAAGTTTCAGTTGTGTGGTACTTACTTTGAAGGTATTTGTTATACTCCAGAAACTTTGCTTTAGTGGCTGCTACAAACTAACATATTTCCTCAAATCAAATGCTTACCTTTTTTGGCTAAATCACCTTGCCAAAATTGGGGTGCATGTTAGATTTGCGTAATATGGTAATCTTAGTGCTGAGCTGAAGCAAAAGGGGAAGCTGCTTGAGCTCCTATTTGAGGGATTTTGATGTTGTGTATTAGTTGTATTAGTTGTATTAGTGTATTAGTTAATTAGTTAATTAGTGTATTAGTTAGTGTATTAGTGTATTAGTTGCCGACCAAAGGCAAGATGAATGGATGGTATCCTTGAAGTGACTGGCTTGACTCTGAAGGAGCTGGGGTGGTGATGGCCAACAGGGAGCTCTGGTGTGGACTGGGCCATGAGGTCATGAAGAGTCGGAAGTGACTGAATGAATAAACCACAAACAACAACATTACTTCAGTAACTTCAGACGCTTCATGACCTCATGAAAAAGCCCATGCCTGAGCTCCCTGTTGCCTTTTGCCACCCCCAGCACCTTCCAGGTCAAGCCAGTCACTTCAAGGATACCATCCATCCACCATTCCCTTGGTCAGCCCCTCTTCCTTTTTCCTTCCATGTTCTTATTATGTGGCCAAAGTACTTCATCTTTGCTTCTAATATCCTTCCCTCCAGTGAAAAGCTGGGAATTATTTTCTGGAGTATGGATTGGTTTGATATTCTCGTGGTCCAAGGCACTCTCAGAATTTTCCTCCAACACCACAGTTCAAAAGTGCCTATCTTCCTTTGCTCAGCCTTCCTTATGGTCCAGCTCTTACATCCATAGGTTACTATGGGAAATACCATTGCTTTAAACATTTAGATCTACATTGCCAGTGTGATATCATCACTCATTCAATTGCCATTGCTCAATGCTATGTATAACAAAATTAAAAGAATATCTGAGGCAGGGGGGAACAAAGAATCCCACCGCTGCCACCAGTATAACGAAATTAGCAGCTGACCATAGGTTAAATATATCAATGACCGATGCTTTTGATAGATATGACTGCCACCACCTCAGCTTTTATTGGTCTGAGGAACCAAAAGTGTGAATGTGTTGTAGGTAAGGTGTGTTTGCCCTTAGTTCTTCTATTGCTTCTTCGCTGGCTGACTGGACTTTAAAGAGATTTCTATTATTGACTTGACTTAGTTCTGAGGAGATTGACAGACTGAAGCTGACACCAGTTAAAAATGAACTAGAAAAGGTTTATTGAACTTTCAGCAAATATCTACTCATAGAATGAGCGGTACAGAAGCGTAATTCAGTTGTAGAGGCTTAGTATATTTAAATCAGGAGTTTCACCAACAATAAAGCTTTTAAAACTGTGAGTTTCCTTAAACACACTGCTCTACTCCTAGAAACAGTATCACTTAGAGAACAGACTCCTATCTGCCTCACACACAGGGTAATAAGCTCTCTTAAACTTCTCCTAAGAAGACAAGTCTTTCTTAGGCCTGGGTAACAACGCAAAAATTTGTTTCTAAAATCGATTTGTAATTGGGGGTTTTTTTTTGTTTCGATATTTAAAATAATTACAAAACTTTCCCAAAAAAAAGTTTCAGTATTTACGAAATTTCGTAAATATTTACAAAACATTTTGTAAAGATGGCGCCCTTTTTTTCCCAATATTTTTTAAATATTTTTTAAATTTAATTATTAATTTAGTAGAATAGGGATTAATTATTATTAATTATTATTAAGGAGGGAAGGCAGGCACTCACTCTGGCGGGCCCTCTTGCTCGCCGCTCGCTCGCCCCTCTCGCTCGCCGCTCGCTCGCCCCTCTCGCTCCAGCAGACAAGAGTTCTTCCTCCCACCCTGAACATTATTCCACAGATATATCAACCCCACTTGCCTAGTTTCCAACAGACCTCACAACCTCTGAGGATGCCTGCCATAGATGTGGGTGAAATGTCAGGAGAGAGTGCTTCCACCCCTCTCGCTCGCCGCTCGCTCGCCCCTCTCGCTCGCCGAATAGGCAATGCTAAGCAAGCTGGCCAATTGCAACATTCAGGCAGGAAGCAGCCAGACCATGAAGCTGCAAGGCCATTCGATGCTCATCAAGCTGGCCAGCTGCAACATTCACGCTTGCCTCCAGCAGACAAGAGTTCTTCCTCCCACCCTGAACATTATTCCACAGATATATCAACCCCACTTGCCTAGTTTCCCAACAGACCTCACAACCTCTGAGGATGCCTGCCATAGATGTGGGTGAAATGTCAGGAGAGAGTGCTTCCGCCCCTCTCGCTCGCCGCTCGCTCGCCCCTCTCTCTCGCCGCTCGCTCGCCCCTCTCGCTCGCCCCTCTCAGCAAGCATCGGCAGGCGGCCATCTTACGTATTTCCGAAATGGACGGAAATACAAAATTTTTTGGCGCCTGCCGTTTCGATATTTAAAAACACTTCCAGGTTAAAGAAAATGTTTTGTAATCGTTTCGTAATTCAAAAATTAACGAATTTTTTAACGAATTACGAATTAACGAAACGAATTGACCAGCCCTAGTCTTTTTGTTACTGATCCTCTCAATACAGTAACCCTAGCCCTTGTCTGCTACTTATTCCCTATCCTTAAGGCTCACTTTAAAGCTTTCTTTCCCTGTCAGACTCCTATTTAGCTTCCTCTCCTAAAAATCCCTTCCTTCTGTGTCTGATGTCAAGACACTTCTCTCCCTTGTCAAAAGCTGACAGCCTCTTTCCCTCTCTCAACCGACTCCTCCCCTAATTGCTCTGACCAATCAGGAGTCGGCTTGATTCCTCCTCCTGCTTCTGCCTGTCTTTCAAGATGACAGCCACTGACTTTTAGGCTTCGGCCTGGATGCCTTAAAGGTACACTACACTATGCAATGCTGGATTTGTAGTTTGGTGAGGCACCAGCATTCTTTTGCAGCCCCATGACCCCATAACATTGAACCAAGGCAGTTAAAGTGGATTCATTCTACAATATAGATGCATCCCAAGTTTTTCTTGGACAAATTACAAAGAGTGCACTTTTTGCCACTGCACATTACATTCACCAGCAAATACTTTTTTTGGTTTCAGGTTTTTGAAAACTGAAGTGCGCATTGGATTCGATGATGCATTAGACTCAAGTAAATACAGGTATGTTGAATTAATTGAGACTGTGAGATATTCATTGAAAATCTATAGCCAAAGGTGCTGCAGGATGTTCCACAAAAACTTTTTTTGAAGTTTAATAAATCTTTCCCATGTTTTATGATAGTAGCAGTTATAACCCAAGAACAAAAATTGTGTCACATAGCGTAATATGATAATTTGAAGGTCTCTCATTCACAAGATAACACAACCGACTTAATGACAAACAACAACAAATGTGGAAGACAGAAGAGCAAGACCATGGTTTATTTTCCTTTTGAGATTACAGCTTTATTTGGAGCTTTTGAAAGGAGAGTAGTAGCAGGTTAAATTAAACAGCTCACCAAATCAGTCCATCTCTCTATCCAGAAAAGATCCACACCTTGAGCAAAGTGTGGATCTTTTCTGGTCTATTAGAGCAAGGATGGAGAAACACAGCCGAAGGGCCAAATCTAATTTCAGAAAAGTTCTTAGAAATTGCATTCCAACGATGGTCAAATCCAAAGGTTATGAACCAAAACACAGTTTAGGCCTTGGGTCCCAAGCAAAAATTAAGACATGCAGCATGTCCACATTCACCACCATTTAATAACACTATGTAACAAAATTGGAAAAAAATCTGTTTCTGGTTTGAAAGTGTTATTTCCTGTTTAATTGTGTGGGACTTTCTTTGAAACTACTGTATATACTCCAGTATAAGCCTAGTTTTTCAGCCCCTCTTTTAGTCTGAAAAAGCTCCCCTCAGCTTATACTTGAGTCAAGGTTATTTATTATTTTATTCTGTTATTAGTATTATTTTTATTTCATGCATTATTTTATTACATTTACAGTATTTTACTCTATTATTTTGATGATGATTATTAAATTTATTATACTTTATTATTATTGCATTTATTATTTTACTCTATTATTACTTTTATTATTGTATTTCCATTATTTTACTTTATTATTATTATTATTATTATTATTATTATTACATTCATTATTTTACTCTCTTTATTATTGTTGGAAGGATACGTAAATACATTTACATTGAAGAAGGTAAGAATAATGATTTAATCAGAGTTGGGCAGTCTTATCTCAAATTACAATTTTATGTAAATATTCAACACCATTTCATCTCCTGATGCCTCAATTAATATAATTTTATTGTTATCTTTTATTTTGAAATTTACCAGTAGCGGCTTCATTTCTCACCCTCAGCTTATACTCAAGTCAATATGTTTTCCCAGTTTTCTGTGGTAAAATTAGGTGCCTCGGCTTATATTCGGGTCGGCTTATACTCAAATATATACGGTAATTGTTATACTCCAGAAACGTATGGCAGCCATAAAATGAACTTACCTTAAGGCCAATTATTTATGAGGTTTTCTTAACGAGGTTTGTTCAGAGGGGATTTCCCATTAACTTCCTCAGAGGCTGAGAGTGTGTGACTTGACTTGCCCAAAGTCACCCAATGTGTTTCCGTGGCTAAATGGGGATTTGAACCCTGGTCTCCAGAGTTCTAGTCCAACATTAAAACCCCTACATCACACTGACTCTCCATATGGAAAGCAAACATGAGTATGTCAGGGAAATGAGAAACCAAAAGAATTGAAGACTTCTAAGGAAGCCGAAAGAGTCGAAAGGGATCCCAAGCAAGCCAGATTTGATCCCAGACCCTGAAGTTCCTCACCCATGCCAGACTTCTATTTGATAAAAGTTGTATGTTTCTAACAATCCGATATCAAGACTTAACATTGGACTCAACTCAAGCCTTGTATGTGTGGGGTAATGGGGACAAGATCTTTGGTCCAGACCCAGAATGCATCTTCATATCCACTGAGATAGCACAGCTCAGTTATAGACATCTGGGACTAGGAGACAGGGCTTGCAAACAAGTTTGTGGCTCTCATTTTAGAAATTAAACACTGCTTGATTATTTTCCTGTGATAATGACTACATTGATAACTTCATTTCTATAGTATGCTTATGTAAGGGAGTCCATTGACTTTAAGTAACTATTTGTGTTTGTTCCTTGTTGATTTACACATACACATCCCACCCCCATCCCCCATAAAAGCTAGCTTGGGTGATCTCCTCTCTTCTCCATTTGAACCTTGATTTGAAAATGATGTTCTGCGTAGTTATTTGCCATAAGGAAGAACAGCTGTATTTTTAAGAATTATGGAATATTCCCACACAGACATTTAAAACAATACTTTCCCCAGCGATGCTCAGAAACAGGGCTCATTCCTCCATTAGTCAGAGTGAGGCAACTAGTTCAAGCAACAAGTTTGGGGTGTCTTACAAGGACAGCAAATATGATTTACTTTATTATTATTGCCTCCCTACCAAAATATGAGCTTTTTGGATTTTCTGCCTTAGTTACATCTCAAATAATTGTTTACTTTGGATATAACAGACACTTGGATGTAAAGGTCACAATTTATTTCAATCAGAAAGTGATGTATGCCAGCCTATTCAGGAAACAGGTTATTTCCATAGTCTATCACTGTGTTGTCGAAGGTTTTCATGGCCAGAATTACTGGGTTGCTGTGAGTTTTCTGGGCTGTATGACCATGTTCCAGTAGCATTCTCACCTGACGTTTCACCCACATCTATGACAGGCATCCTCAGAGGTTGTGAAGTTTGTTGAAAACTAAGCAGGTAAGGTTTATATATCTGTGGGATGTCCAGGGTAGGAGAAAGAACTCTTGTCTTTTTGAGGCAAGTGCAAATGTTGCAATTGATCACCTTGATTAGCATTAAATAGTCTTGAAGCTTCAAGGCTTGGCTGTTTCCTGCCTGGGGAAATATTTTGTTGGGAGGTGATTAGCTGGCCCTGATTGTTTCTTGTCTAGAATTCCCCTGTTTTTGAGTGTTGTTCTTTATTTACTGTCCTGATTTTAGAGGGTTTTTTTTAAATACTGGTAGCCAGATTTTGTTCATTTTCACAGTTTCCTCCTTTTTGTTGAAATTGTCCACATGCTTGTGGATTTCAATGGCTTCTCTGAGAAGTCTGACATGGTGGTTGTTAGAGTGGTCCAGCATTTGTGTGTTCTCAATATTTTGTGTTTAGGTTGGTTCATCGGGTGCTCTACTATGACTGACTTCTCTTGTTGAGTTAGTCTGCAGCGTCTTTCATGTTCCTTGATTCATCTTTGGATGCTGTGTTTGGTGGTCATTTTGTAGACTTGTACACAGCTGCATGGTATATGGTGGACTCCTGCAGAGATAAGAGGATCACTTAGAAAAGGTTTTCAAGGTAGTTTACAAAAGATAAAATTTTATCATTGAACAACAATAACAATTTTATAAAATACTATTAAAATATTGTTATAAGAAATCTACTGTAAAAATGTTCAATATAAAACAAAGAAGAAAAAAGAGGACAGAGCAATCAGCTATTGAAATTCATTCATATTCACATTGCTTTATCACTTTTGATGATTGCAATGGCAACCCTATATAAAATATGTTTCAATAGCATAATCTGAAGGGAGACTATAAAAGTATAGTACCCATATTCTCCTTCTCTAGAAGGGATGAACACCCAAAACTGCTGAAAGGAATTTCTGGTGGCAGCTGCTATCCAGAAATCTAGGAAAAGCATAACTGTGTCCCAGAGTCTCACCAGATTTCATACTCCATCCTTCAGGGATTGCTTACTCACATCCAGGACAAGAAGAATGAAAGGCCCTAAGTCACCCAAAACTCTCCTCCCCAGTCATTGTAGAAGCCTTCAGTCTCCAGTGGTGCAGTGGTTAAACCCCTGTGCCAGCAGGACTGAAGACCGACAGGTTTCAGGTTCAAATTTGGGGAGAGTGCGGATGAGCTCCCTCTATCAGTTCCAGCTCCTCATGTGAGACATGAGAGAAGCCTCCCAGGAGGATGATAAAACATCAAAAAGATCCGGGCGTCCTCTGGGCAACATCCTTACAGACTGCCAATTCTATCACACTAGAAGTAACTTGCAGTTTCTCAAGTTGCTCTTGACATGACAAAAAAATCCACCTTCCTCCATTCCCACACAAGTTCCAAATTTCTATAATTGAACCTGGCTCAGAGAAAGAAAGCATAAGCAACCTATCAGTGACATATTAATGGAAAACTAAGAAGAACCTTGTCTGCAAGGCAGGGCTGGCGAAATGGTGACATTTCAGATGTCGATGGACTTCAATTCCCATCATTTTGACAAAAGGTGGAGGATAATAGCATATATGTAAGCCACTAGAAGGGTATTTCTTCTTCTCTTCTTCTTCCTTTTCATCCTGCTACAAGATGGTGAACAAATGCTTTAAATTAGTGATTCACAACCTTTGGTCCTTCAGATGTTTTGGACTTCACTTCCCAGAAGTCCTAACTGACTTAGATAAGATTATTTCTTGAAGTATGGACTGGTTGAATCTTCTTGCAGTCCAAGGCACTCTCAGAATTTTCCTCCAACACCACAATTCAAAAGCATCTATCTTCCTTCGCTCAGTCTTCCTTATGGTCCAATTCTCAGATCCGTAGGTTACTACAGGGAATGTCATTGCTTTAACTATGCGGATATACTCTGTAAACCAGGCATCTTCAAATTCCAGCCTTCCAGCTGTTTGGGCCTCCAACCCCCAGAAGCTCATGTCAGATAGTCCCAGTGGTCAGGAATTCTGGAAGTTGGAAGCCTGGAGTTTGAGGATGTCTGCTGTAAACTATCAGCCATCACAATAATGAGTATTAATTAGGCTTGCCAATTCAGTTTTCAGAAAAGACGAGCAATATATGGGGAAAATAGTGTTAAGCTTCAATTTAAAGTGCATATCTCTTATGCACAGCAGGGACCATGAGGCATTATCACCCACTCCATGACTTCTGCAATTCCATAACATTTTATAGCACACTGTGACAAAAAGGTTTAAAGAATGTTTTGATCTTGTGGCTCTAGGTTTAAGTGTATGTTTTTGAAGAAATTGATTTTGGGTGTCCTATGATTATTTCTTCTAAAGCGCTTTTGCATGAACATAAGATGAACCCCGATGGATCAAACCCAAAGGCTTACCTTCTCCAGAAAGCTTTGTCCACAATCGCCAGCCTGGGATTGCTTACAATGGGATGCCCATAAGAAAGATTTAAGTAAAATAACATCTGTTAGTGTCTCTTTCCAGCTGATACTCAGAGACATACTGCCTCTGCTATTGATGATAATAGGCATAGCCATTGGAACTTTTAGCCACTGAAAGCCATGAACTTGTTTTTCTTTTCTTTTCAAGCCATTAAAATTGTTAGGTTTCACTGTGAAGTAAACTTTCCTTTTAACTGGGTTTTGTATGAAGTGCTTATAGGTCTGATTTCGTAATGTTTCACTATTCAGCATAAGTAGATTACAGGCTCTTCTCCTTGTGCACTTTCTCACACAGCTTGGAAAACCTACGTTTTCTAATGTAACTTCTGGAAACTTCCAGAATTTATGCTGACTAAGGGCTTCAGGGAAATATAGAGAAAAGGTAATTTTCTATGTCCTGCTTCCTGTATTATTTTACACGTCTTAACCATCTTCCCTTACTTGCTTTTTTCTATGCTAAAATCTCCCAGAGAGACCCAGGTAGTGATTTGATTGTTAGATAAGGACTCAGGGACGCCAAGGTTCAAATGCCCATTTGGCCATGGAACCGCATCTCTCAACATTAAAGGAAGATGGCCAACTCTCTCTGAATAAATTTTGCCAAGAAAACCCATTGATAAACTTGCTTTGGAGTCTCCATAAGATAGAGACAATCTGAAACACTCAACAACATCAAAAAACATCAGACACAGCTTTTTTCCCATCTGAGACAGTAGATTATGTGTGCATCTACACTGTAGGATTAATGCAGCTCTTATATGCCTGTGAAACATAGACTGTCTACAGATGTTACACTAAACTGCTGGAATGATTCCTTCAGTTTTTTGCCACTGAAAAATCCTGCAATTTTTTGTGGAAGACAGATGGACGAATGTCAGCGTGTTGGAAGAAGCAAAGACCACCAGCATTGAAGTGATGTTCCTCCATCATCAACTCTGCTGGACTGGCCACATTGTCCGAATGCCTGATCACCATCTTCCAAAGCAGTTAGTCAACTCCCAAATGAAGAATGGAAAACAGAAGATGGGAAGACAGAAAAAGAGATTTAAAGATGAACTTAAAGCCAACCTTAAAAACTGGCATAGACACTGAGAACTGGGAAGCCCTGGTCCTTGAGCTCTCTAACTGGAGGCCACGAATGGAGGGTGAAAGGGAGAAATGTATCAAGAGGAAGGCGCATCAAGCCAACTCTGCTCTGGACCACCTTCCATCTGGAAACTGATGCTCTCAATGTGGAAGAACATGTAGGTCAAGAATAGGTCTCTACTGTCACCTATGGGCCCACCACCAAGACCCTCTGCTTGGAAGACCATCTTACTAAGACACGAGTGATCGCTGATTATTAATGCAATTTGACACCAGTTTAACAACCATGGCTCAGTGGTAAGGAATCACGAGAGTTTCAGTTTTACAAGATCTTTAGCCTTCTCTGCCAAAGAATGCTGATGCATCACCACAACTTCCATGATTCCATTGCATATATCCATGGCAGTTAAAATGGTGCCAAACTGCAATGCACAAAGTCTATGAAAACTTCTCTGTTGGTTTCTAAGGCAGAGTTGTGCTCCTTCAGATGAAATGGACTTCAGCTCCCACAATTCCTATCAGCTGGTAAACTGGCTACGATTTCTGGGAGCTGAAGACCAAAACACCTGAAGGAGCACAGTTTGATCTAAGGTGTTATAAGATCCCTTTGCACATTCCTTCTCATTGTAAAGGAAAGAGTTCTGAAATTTTTGGAATGTCCTGTCCAAAACTATATCCAATGTGATCCAAGTTTGGTCACACCAGAGATTTATATAATGGCATTATAGTATTAGCAGTTTAATTTTAAATTCCTTTCTAAATGGTCCCCAACATGAAATCTGCCATCCTGTTAAACAGCAGCCATGCACCAGTTCAAAGTTTTAATTAAGCTAACCACCGCAACCCCACAATATATTTTCTGTCTATTTATCCAAACATGAGGGGACTAGGGTTTAACTACATATACATAATATTGAGAGGTTTCTGATAGGATGTTAGCACCATTATCGCCCTGAACACATCTGCCCTCAGCTGATTTCAAAAGTAAGAGACTAGTTATTACTTGGATGAAAGACCATTAGACAACACAGTGGGCCCTTGCTATCAACTGGGATTTGGTTATAGGACCCCTTAAAAATTCCAAAATCTATGGAGTCTCAAGTCCCTTTATATATAGAGAAAAGTAAAATGGTGTCCCTTATATAACATTTCAAAATCAGGGTTTGCTTGGAGGATTTTATATTATATTATTTATTTATTTCCAGTATTTCTATCCCGTGTCTTCTCAACCCCCAGAGGGGGACTCAGGATGGCTTACAGTAGGCACCGATATCATGCCACTACATAACAATTACAATAATACCACCACAGGTAAACATAAGTCATAATTAAAACAGTCCATAAAACAATAATATAAAATAGTAAAAACAATCTCATCAGCCAAGCATGTAGACGGGGGGGGGGGGGCCCTCGGGGGGCTTCAGCCCCCCCCCCCCCGAAATTCTCATGGTGGTTCACGAAAAGGCCTTACTGGTGCATTACTTAAACTGTTATGTTTATTCATATCATGATCTGATCACCATACTTAATATATCCCATATGCATGGGGGTATTGGGGTAATGATACAAAAGGTTTGCTAGGGTAGACCCTCTTTCACTCAGACTCAGCCCCCCCTGAAACTCAGCCCCCCCGAACCGCCCCCCCCTGAAAAAAATTCACACATCCCCCGCCGAAATGAAATCCTGGCTACGGGCCTGTCATCAGCTGTGTCGCCATTTATTTATTTATTTATTTACTACATTTATATACTGCCCCTCTCAGCCCAAGGGGGACTCGGAGCGGTTAACAATAGGCAACAATTTGATGCCGGTGCAGTTACAACAAATTAAAACAATCATAAATACTTTAAAATACTAACAGCAATATAAAAACATAAAAATCGTACACAGCATTTAAAAACATTGTCAAAGCGTCTGCATCTGAAATAATTGTCCAGTTGTGTCGTCAGTTGTCCATAATATCATATATCTATGCCATATCTGGGAAGGCCTGTTCGAAAAGCCAAGTTTTCACCATTCTTTGAAAGGACAGGAGGGAGGGGGCCAATCTTATCTCTCTAGGCAGGGCGTTCCACAGTCGTGGGGCCACCACTAAGAAGGCCTTGTGTCTCATCCCCACCAAATGCTGTTCCAGTCAATGTCCATCTAAAGTGCTAATTACTTCTGCTGTACAAAAGCCTGGTCCCAAAACCACGATTTTAATTTCTTTCTGAAAGCCAGGAGGGAAGAAGTCGATTTTATCTCATTTGGGAGTGTGTTCCATAGGTGGGGGGCCACAGCTGAGAAGGCCTTGTCTCTCGTCCCCACCAGACGCATCTGTGATGTTGACGGGAGAGAGAGTAGGGCCTCCCCAGATGATCTTAGATTATGAGGTGGGATGTAGGGGTGGATGTGTTTGGACAGGTAAGCTGGGCCAGAACCGTATAGACCTTTATAGGTGAAAACCAGCACTTTGAATTGAGCTCGGAGATGGACCGGCAGCCAGTGGAGCTGACATAACAAAGGGGTGGTGTGTTCCCTGTATGTTGTCCCAGTTAGTAATCTGGCTGCCGCCTGTTGGACTAGCTCAAGCAGAGGCGGCCCTAGGTAATTTTCAATGGTAAGCAAACAGCATTTTGCCCCCCCCCCCCCAACCAATCACTGATATATATTTTCTGTTCGTCGTGGGAGTTCTGTGTGCAATATTTGGTTCAATTCCATCATTGGTGGAGTTCAGAATGCTCTTTGATTGTAGGTGAACTATACATTCCAGTAACTACAACTCGCATATGTCAAGGTCTATTTTCCCCCAAGAGCACCTGGGCAAAAATCAATTATACTGCAAATGCTTACTTTGCGTAATGGGTTGAGCTGCCCCTGAGCTCAAGTTTCTGTCTGTCTGAAGCTATGTATGGTGGAATCCATGGATGCAGAATCTGTGGATACAGAGGACAATCTGTACTGAGCTTCATCCTGCCTGAGATCCTAAGCAGCAACTACTAGTCAGCAATAATACTGGGCTAGATGCTCCAAGAGTCTGACTCAATATAAGGCAGCTTCCTATATTTTTCCATAATTTGATATTTATAAATGTATTATGTTCAAGAGTTTCAACGGCACACTTTTTTTCTGCTAGCTAGCTCTTCCTTAGTATGGTTTAGTGGTTTCTTTGTCTACAGCACACACATGGCAGCCCTTTTATTTTGCTTGTTTAAAAACACAGAATAATTTGCATGTCAAAATATCTTCAAGAGCCATCTCCAATTTCTTCGTCTCCCTTTCTCTCTTGGTTGTGCCTGTCTCCATAAAATTAGCATGTATGTTTAAAAGCAGGGTTTCTCTCTTGTGGAACCTGGCATCCAAAATATTCTTTTAAAACTAATCAGGGCTGTTGGTTCTTTTGGCTGATAGCTCCACACATAAAAGTCTTTAGAAAAGAAACAAATTTTCTTATTTTGGCAGCAACATCAGCTGCTGTGGAAAACAATTGCCTGTTTAGAAGAGAATTACCCCCACATTGCTAAACTACCAATTGTGCCTGGACATAAAGTTCTTTTTGGGTTTTATAGCATCGTCTTTTTATAGAACCACAATGATATTAAAAACAAATGAAAATGCTGGCTGAATAACGTGGACTATATGAATCATACATGAATGTGGAAGAGCGGCAACTGGCCCAGATGGGCAGAAGTTGTCTTACCATGCTCAGCTATTTGGGAGTCACAATGAGGCAAGGGGACCATTCATGTCTTCCTTGCTCCCATTCTGATGCTGACTGCACCTATACTTTACCTTGCTTATTGCTAGTTGTTAAGAATTTGGCACCAGGCCTCTACTAAAAAAGACAACGATTAACTGTTGGTTTCACCTGTTTCATTCCATGAAGGCCACACAATAAAAGTTATTTCTTTTGATGGGCACGAAATAATTACCACAGGCTGTACAGAGATCTGGGCTTTTATTTTTCTGAATAATGGCCAGTTGCCTGTTATGGCACTCACTAAAACAATGAATGCAGTAATGCAAATGTATCTAAATTAACTCAATGTATACATACAAATACAAATGTCAATAAAACAGAGGGTTGTTAACATTCACCTTAAACAGAAATAATTGGTTCTTTTCTTGAATGATGAAAAAAATCTTCACGTGAATAAGAATAGTCCTTGAATGTCAATGAATGTCTTTTCTCCTTTATTACATAAGAGTAGACACCAGCATTCACAGTAAGTGTCCTATTCTCTTTGTTACATAAGAGTAGACTCCAACCTTCAACCGGTTTCGACTCACAGGAGCAGGGGCGGCTCAACCCATTATGCAAAGTAAACATTCGCAGTACAGTTGATTTTGCCCAGGGGTGCTCTTGAGGTGCTCTTGGGGGGAAAATAGACCTTGACATATGCGAGTTGTAGTTACTGGGATGTATAGTCAGAGGCGGCCCTAGGTAATTTTCAATGTAAGCAAACAGTATTTTGGCGCCCACCCCAACCAATCATTGATATATATTTTCTGTTTGTCATGGGAGTTCTGTGTGCCATATATGGTTCAATTCCATCATTGGTGGAGTTCAGAATGCTCTTTGATTGTAGGTGAACTATACATCCCAGTAACTACACTTGCCGCATTTGCTCCCTTGCCTGGCCCCCTTTGGGTCCGGAGGCGTGTCTGAAGACCCCGGCGTGTGCACCAAAAGTCACCTCTTCTCCTGACTTTCTCCTTAGCCATTGAGACCAAGAGAGAGAGAGAGAGAGAGAGAGGTGGAGATGCCCACTTTTCCTGAAGGTAGGCGCAAAAACAAAGGAGCGAGCGGAGGTGGGAGATACCTCCAGCCGGAAGTATTTCCTGCATATCGTATATTTACATTAGGATCAATAACAGCAGCAATTATGAAGTAGCAACAAAAATGTGGTTGGGGGTCACCACAACATGAGGAACTATATTTAGGGGTCACGGCATTAGAAAGGTTGAGAACCACTGGTTTAGATGCATCCTAAGTCTGATAAGACCCAGGAAGCCTGACTGTGGGGAAATGGAAGAAAAATTTGGCGTGTCGCAATTAATAGACATTTGTCAGTTCATTTTACTTATCAATATTTCAGCTGGTTGCCTTCGGCATGCTGGTTGCATATCAACTGGACTGTGGAGACTTGTCCAGAACAGACAGAAGTCTGCATAGTCATGACGACACCCCATTCATCCCTGAAATCCATAGGGTTTTTTTTACTAGTCCGAAGAGCAAGATTATTTATGTGATTTTTCTCTGCAAGCCTCTGCACAACTCCTCCCTTCCTTTTTCAATTAAAAAGGCAGCTCTCAAGGGAACCAACCACTAAAACACTTTAAGCAGCACCATCATTCAAAGCATCACAATAAAACTCCATCAACCAGTCCTTCAATAACCTAACCATGACAAAGAATATTGCACAGGATTCTCAAGAAGGCCTCTCCTGTCTGCAGTGGCATTCTTCAGCCAGCTGGCAACCCAAAAAACATTTTTCTTTCCACCTGCTTTGCCATATTTCTTGGTTTACTGTTACTTGGACTCTGCCCGAATTCATTGCCCATATGCAATGTGTACACACGGATTTAGTGATGACTACAATGAAATGATGAAAAATGAGAGTGAGGAGCTCTGGTTAAAACATTACACCTTTTAGTCTTATGAGTCCCAGTTAGAAAGTGATGTGACATTTTCCTTGAAAAACAGCAGCTTCCAGTTGACTTCTGCAACTCTTGAAACTTACTTTTTTATAGAAATCTTGGCAGCATATTTATCTAGTCACTAGCCATCCCCTGCCATGTGTTGCTGTGGCCCAGTCTGGTGATCTGGAAAATAATGAGAGTCCACAGGATAGGAAAAAAACCTTGCTTTCTAGTTTCTTCGTAACGATTTTATATATATATATATATAACACCTTCACTGTTGTTATATCTGGATGTTTTACCTTTCCTCTAAATATTTCTTCAGTGGTTGCCAGTTGATCCTTCTCTTGTTACTTTTTTCATAAACCATATTCGCCAAGTCATCCATTTCCATATATTCCCTAATTTTGAGAATCCAAGATTCAAATGTAGGGAGTTCTTTAGATTTCCATTTTCTAGCTAGAACATTCCTTGCCGCGGCTGACAAGTAATACAGTAACTTATCATTATGTAGCCCTGGATCAAAGTCTACTAGATGTAGTAGGTAGTACTCCGGTTCTGACTCGAATTTAGTCTGCAGAATTCTTTGTGTATGTGAATGTATCTCTTTCCAAAAGCTTTTTACTTTTTTGCATTGCCACCATACGTGGTAATAGGTGCCTAATTGGTCTCTGCATTTCCAGCAGCTGTTACTTGCACCTTTATAAAATTTGGCCAATTTTGGGGGGTAAGATACCAACGATAGAACATTTTTTTTCCATTTTTCAGTTACATTAGTCAATTTGGAATATTTTGGGGTTTTTTCTCCATACTTTTTCCCATTCCTTAAACAATATATTGTGACCAAAGTTCACTGCCCATTTTATCATATTATCTTTTATTGATTCGGTCTCTGTGTCTCTTTCCAGTAGTTTTCGATATAGTATCTTTATTAATTTCTTTCCTTTTTTCATTACTATGTCCCAGATCGAATCTTGTGAAGCAAAGTCTTTTTTTTATCTTCTTTAAAGTATTCTGTTATTTGGGCATAATGAAACCATGACAAGTTGTCATCTAGTTTCCTTAATGATTCTAATGATTTTAGTTTCCATATATTGTCTTCTTTCTCCAATAGCATTCTGTAAGTATGCTACTTCTCCCTAGGGATTTCTCTTTTGTGAAATGCTTCTATGGGGGACAGCCAAAGAGGCATTTTGTCATAAAAGGTTCCCTTATGTTTTTCCCATACTTTTATTAATGCCACTCTGATGAAATGGTTGGAGAAGTTCTTTTCAATCCACGCCTTATATCGAAGACTTCCAGATTTAACCGTTTTCTTTTGGACAGTGTCGCTGCAGCTGGCAGTTTAACCCACTGTCCTAAAGCTTTTAAACAGAGGCTGGATGGCCATCTGTTGGGGGTGATTTGAATGCAATATTCCTGCTTCTTGGCAGGGGGTTGGACTGGATGACCCATGAGTTCTCTTCCAACTCTTTGATTCTATGATTCTATGATTAAGAGCCCTTTGGAAGTCAGAACTTACATGTGTTTCGTAGGCTATGGTTGATGCTTGAGAACTAATGTGATGTAGTAATTTGAGTGTCAGACTAGGATTTTGCAGTCCACTGTTAACATACAAAACAGAGACCTACTGGATAACATTAGGCAAGTAACACTCTCTTAGTTCAGAGCAAGACAATGGCAAACCCCTTCTAAAGAAATCTTGCCAAGAAAACTCTTAACATTTTTGTCTCAGTGTCACCATAAGTCAGAAATGACTTGAAGGTACACAACCACAACAGCAGTGGTGATCTTAATGACGGTATTGTCTAATCCCATTTCACTTTAACAAGACACTCTGAGGACTAATATAATATTTTCTTGCTGGTTATTATTTCAAGAAAACTGGGAGACGTTCAGCTAAAGGATGCTTTGGCATGTAACATGCAGGTTTTCAGCAACAAAAGAATCTCATCAATGGTGCAATTAATGCTGCTGTGCTCATTCTTCTCCCATGATAGAGTTGCTCATTTCTTCTACACATTTATATTTAAAACAGGCACCTCTGGCTGACAGATCCTCAATTCCCACCCATTAAACTTGAGCGAATTTCAATATTTATGCAAAGAGAGACTAATATACCCTGCCTAAGGCAAATGTAATGAGGGTAGGAAGTGGGCAAGTTCCCTGGCGAGGTCTTAGCAACGTACTTCCATGCTAATCCACCATCACCCCCCTCTTTCAGAGACATGTCCCTTTCCATAACTCTGGGTATTTTCTCATGTATGGCATAAATTACTTCTGAGCTTCTCTCTGAGCTATTTATGGGGACATGTGATTGCTAATACAAAACAGTGTGCAGAATGGGGGGAGTCACACCAGGGCATGTGCTTTTCAATCAGTTTCCAAACTCTAGTTGCTTTCATCCAGCCAAAAAAGGTAGCCTGGAACTTAGATGGTGCATAGTTGCTGTTATTCAGAATAGCTAACCAAAACCTGTATTTAGTAAGTGGCAATCTTGTGTGTAAATGCATTTTACTGGAATAGCTTTTACATTCATACTGCAAACTCTTTTGGAGATAGCCCATTTGTGCCTATGGGTTTTAGGGTAGTGCTCCTCCTCCATAATGGCTTCACATTGACCCTATGAGGCATGCTAGATGGAGAGCAAGAAAGACTGGTCACAACATCACCCAGTTTGCGAGTTTCATGCATGAAAGAGTGTTATAAGCTGCAGATATGACAACCCCAAATATTGGAAAAGGTACACCGGGACTGTGGCACAGCTGGTTGAGGGTCAGCTGCATTAAAATCACTACTGACCAAAAGGTAATGAGTTCAAAGCCAGCACAGGTCAGAGTGAGCTTCCGACCAATTTGTGTAGCTTGCTGTCGACCCTTGTAGCCCAAAAGACAGCTGCATCTGTCAAGTAGGAAATTTAGGTACCGCTTATGCAGGGAGGCAAATTTAACTAATTTACAAGGCAATAAAAATCGCCAGCAAGCATGCAAAGAATGAGGAAGTACTTCATCAGTGCCACAAATGGTCGGTGAAGAGACAGCTCCCCTGGTGGCCAGAATACCCTCAAGAAAAGCTGAAATGTTAAATTGCCTCTGTGTCTGTCTATATATGTTGTGTGTCTATGGTATTGAATATTTGCCATGTATATATACATTGTAATCCACCCTGAATCCCCTGCAGGGTGAGAAGGGCAGAATATAAATACTGTACATAAATAAATAAATAAAATAAATTTTGGATAACAATTTTCAGAATCCCCCTGCCCCAAATAAATGGATCACAATTTGGAGAAACAAAACCTTTCATTCTAGACTTGAATATACATGTAGTTTAATTGGAGTAACCAAAGGCTATTGGAGCTATCAGGCTAACTAATGATCATGGAATATATCCATGTCCTGTTATCGGGCTAGTGACATGAAAATGTAGCACAGGTATGGTCTACAAGATGTTACAGGTAAGGAAACTGAAGGTATGATTTAAATCATACATTCTGTGCTGCAATCTAAATAACAAAATATGTTTATTATACTTAACAAAAGATTGCTGTATTAATTTGTTTTAGCATCCAATGGCATTTCTAACTGGGAAGAACAAATTCATAAGAGTTTGGAGACACAATCCACTTCTGTTTCTGATCTTCTTCTTCTTTGGCGATCCCTCATCCGAGTAGGATAGTCTTCCAAGATCAGTGTGCTGGTGGACCCGTAGGTGACTGTGGGGCCCTATTCTTGATCTGCATCTTCTCCCACAGTGAGGGCATTGGTTTCCAGGTGAAACGAGGTCTCGGTCGGGGTTGGCTTGACGCACCTTCCTCTTGGCACGTTTCTCTCTTTTGCCCTCCATTTGTGCCTCTTCAAATTCTACAGCACTGCTGGTCATAGCTGACCTTCAGATGGAGTGCTCAAGCGACAGGATTTCCCAGTTCTCAGTGTCTATACCAGAGTTTTTAAGGTTGGCCTTGAGCCCATATATTTTCCTGCCCACCAACATGCAACACTTCCATGATGACATGATGGCAACAGTCTTGGATAGAGTTACAAGCTAGGTAGAAATGGGGAATGCCGTGGATGTAGCGTACCTGGATTTCAGTAGGGCCTTCGACAAGGTCCCCCATGACCTTCTGGCAAACAAACTAGTCCAATGTGGGCTAGGCAATACTACGGTGAGGTGGATCTGTAACTGGTCAAATGGACGAACCCAGAGGGTGCTCACTAATGCTTCCTCTTCATCCTGGAAAGAAGTGACAAGTGGAGTGCCGCAGGGTTCCGTCCTGGGCCCGGTCCTGTTCAACATCTTTATTAATGACTTAGATGAAGGGCTAGAAGGCATGATCATCAAGTTTGCAGATGACACCAAATTGGGAGGGATAGCCAATACTCCAGAGGACAAGAGCAGGATTCAAAACTATCTCAGCAGATTAGAGAGATGGGCCAAAACTAACAAAATGAAGTTCAACAGGGACAAATGCAAGATACTCCACTTAGGCAGAAAAAATGAAATGCAAAGATACAGAATGGGGGGTGCCTGGCTCGAGAGCAGTATGTGTGAAAAAGATCTTGGAGTCCTTGTGGACAACAAGTTAAACATGAACCAACAATGTGATGTGGCGGCAAAAAAAGCCAATGGGATTTTGGCCTGCATCAATAGGAGCATAGTGTCTAGATCTAGGGAAGTAATACTACCCCTCTATTCTGCTTTGGTTAGACCACACCCGGAATATTGTATCCAATTCTGGGTACCACAATTGAAGAGAGATATTGACAAGATGGAATGTGTCCAGAGGAGGGTGACTAAAATGATCAAGGGTCTGGAGAACAAGCCCTATGAGGAGCGGCTTAAGGAGCTGGGCATGTTTTGCCTGAAGAAGAGAAGGATGAGAGGAGATATGATAGCCATGTATAAATATGTGAGAGGAAGCCACAGGGAGGAGGGAGCAAGCTTGTTTACTGCTTCCATGGAGATTAGGACAAGGAACAATGGCTTCAAACTACAAAAAAAGAGAATCCATCTGAACATGAGGAAGAACTTCCTGACTGTGAGAGTCGTTCAGCGGTGGAACTCTCTGCCCCGGAGTGTGGTGGAGGCTCCTTCTTTGGAAGCTTTTAAACAGGCTGGAGGGCCATCTATCAGGGGTGATTTGAATGCAGTATTCCTGCTTCTTGGCAGGGGGTTGGACTGGATGGCCCATGAGGTTTCTTCCAACTCTTTGATTCTATGATTTTATGATTCTAGGTATATGCAAATACAAGATTTTTTTTAATAAACAACCAAAGTCCAAAAAGCTTCTGGTCCCAAGCATTTTGGATAAGGGATTCTCAACCAGTATTCTAGCTATTGTCCTACCAGCAGAAAATGGCAAGACGTTTTAGAACATGGTTCAGAATGTTTTGTAAATGTTTAACTTAGCTTGAAATCACTAGGGTGCTGATATAATTTTCTGTGTCTATTTTCCTCAAAATGTCTCTACCTCATTTAGGACTTGATTTTCCCCCCTTAAAGGCTTTCTCCACCCTTCGTAACGAATTAATCAATTAGCCCTACATCTGTATGTGATTCAGTACAGTATCAAAACATACAATGGGCTCCAGAGGCAGCACAGAATTAAAGGACAGAGAAAAATGTCATGTGTTAGCACTTTTCCAAGTTTTCTCTTAACCATGTTTTCGGGGAGTAAATTGATTTCAGTGTTTTACAAATATGTATGCTTACGAAGAATATAGCCTCTATCAATAAAGAGCTCTGCCATTTTTCTTTCAAAGGGACCACTTTTGAAAATGTAAACCTATTTATTTCTTAGATTGGTATGGAATTCCTCCTGGAGGGCTTTTGAAAACTATTTACTCTCCTGTCCACTTTCAATAATCTATATATATAAATCTGTTAGGTTGGTTCAACCGGACAGCAAAACTCCACAACCCCCCAACGAAACTGTACCAAAATTGCCATGCCCATAACACAACCCACAAGGTACAAACATATCTACTCAAAATGAAAAACAACACAACAACACACTCACAAAACGGCAAAACAACAAAACTCAAAAAAACCCAACGAAACGTAACCAAAATTGCCATGCCCATAACACAACCCACAAGGTACAAACATATCTACTCAAAATGGAAAACAACACAACAACACACTCACAAAACGGCAAAACAACAAAACTCAAAAAAAACCAACGAAACTTAACCAAAATTGCCATGCCCATAACACAACCCACAAGGTACAAACATATCTACTCAAAATGAAAAACAACACAACAACACACTCACAAAACGGCAAAAGAACAAAACTCAAAAAAACCCAACGAAACTTAACCAAAATTCCCATGCCCATAACACAACCCACAAGGTACAAACATATCTACTCAAAATGAAAAACAACACAACAACACACTCACAAAACGGCAAAACAACAAAACTCACAAACCCCCCAACGAAACTTAACCAAAATTCCCATGCCCATAACACAACCCATAAGGTACAAACATATCTACTCAAAATGAAAAACAACACAACAACACACTCACAAAACAGCAAAAGAACTGAGCATGCGCATTGGTGCCCAGCCGCAAGTTCCCTGGCGCGCGCACACAGTCTTCTGGCCAACGTTCCCTCTGCGGAAGCCATGCCCACTCCAAGCCCCGCCGCGCCGCTTCCCGCACACCCCCCCCGCCGCACGCACATACACAACCCCACGCTCCATCACTCCCCCGCCGCCGCACACACACACACAACCCCACGCTCCATCACTCCCCCCACCGCCACACACACACGCGCAACCCCACTCCCCCCCGCTGCCGCACACACACACGCAACCCCACGCTCCATCACTCCCCCGCCGCCGCGCACACACACACACAACCCCACGCTCCATCACTCCCCCCGCCGCACACACACACACAACCCCACGCTCCATCACTCCCCCCACCGCCACACACACACGCGCAACCCCACTCCCCCCCGCTGCCGCACACACACACGCAACCCCATGCTCCATCACTCCCCCCGCCGCCGCACACACACGCGCAACCCCACGCTCCATCACTCCCCTGCCCCAATCTTACCTCCTTTTACTTCACGCCACCTCCAAACCCCACCCCGCCCCTTCCCGCCCTGTCAAAATCCAGGAAAGACAGGAAGGAAGGAAAGAAGGAAGAAAGAGAAAGGGAGATAAAGAAAAGGGGTAAGGAAGGAAAGTTAGAGAAAGAAGGAAGAAGAAAAGGAAAGAAAAGGAAAGATGGAAGGAAAGAAAAGAGAGACAGCAGAAGAGAAAGAAAAAGGGGGAAGGAAGGAAAGAGGTAGAGAAGGAAGAAATGAGAGACAGAGGGAGGGAAAGAAAAAGGGGGAAGGAAGGAAGGAGAGAAGGAAAGGAAAAAGGGAATAAAGGAAGGAAAGAGGGAGTGAAGGAAGGGCAAAGATGTAGAGAAAGAGGGAGGGAAGGAAAGAAGGAAAGAGAGAAGGAAGAAAAGAGACCAGAAGAGAAAGAAAAAGGGGGAAGGAAAGAAGGAGAGAAGGAAAGAAAAAAGGGAATAAAGGAAGGAAAGAGGGAGTGAAGGAAGGGGGAAGATGTAGAGAAAGAGGGAGGGAAGGAAAGAAGGAAAGAGAGAAGGAAGAAAAGAGACCAGAAGAGAAAGAAAAAGGGGGAAGGAAGGAAAGAGATAGAGAAGGAAAAGGAGAAGGAAAGATGGGAGGGAAGGAAGGAAGGAGCACCGGGATTGTGGCGCAGCTGGCTGAGTGTCAGCTGCATTAAGATCACTCTGACCAAAAGGTCATGAGTTCGAAGCCAGCCCGGGCTGGAGTGGGTGTCCAGCCATTGTGTAGCCCGTTGTCGACCTTTGCAACCCGAAAGACAGTTGCATCTGTCAAGTAGGAAAATAAGGGACCACCTTGTGTGGGAGGCTAAATTTAACTAATTTATGAGGCCATAAAGAAAAAAGACTCCGGGGAATGTGGAATGCGGAAGAACTTCATCGGTGTCGTTGATGGACGATGAAAAGCAGCAGCTCCCCCGGTGGCCAGAAAAAAAAAAAGTTAAATAGCCTCGGTGTATTTGTGTGTTAAATGTTGTTTGTCAAACTGGCATTGAATGTTTGCCATATATGTGTTTACTGTAATCCGCCCTGAGTCCCCTGCGGGGTGAGAAGGGCGGAATATAAGAACTGTAAATAAATAAATAAAATAAATAAGGAGGGAAAGAAGGAGAGAAAGAGGGAAGGTTGGCCATAGCAACACGTGGTGGGTAAAGGTTGTTATTTCTATGATTATTATTATGCTATTATTCCTATGAGACCCTTTTAGGGGGAATGGGAGAGGTGTCAGGTCCCAGAGGCAATGCATTGCATTATTGTTATTGTTATGATGGTGGTGAAATAAAAGGAAATAAAAAGTGAAAGAAGGAAGCAAACAGGGAGGGAAGAAAGGCAAAGGAAGAAAGGGGGAGGGAATGAAGGAAAGAGAAGGATGAAACCAAGTAGTGAAAGAAGGAAAGAAAGAAAGAGGTAGAGAAGGAAGAAAGGAGAGAAAGGGGGAGGAAAAGGGGGAAGGAATAGGTAGGTACCTCTCTTTCATAATAGTCCAGATATCTACCTCAAGTTTGATAAGTTTTACTATAGGCCACAGCAACGCGTGGCAGGGCACAGCTAGTATATATATATATATATAAAATCAGGCTTTGTGTTCATTCTAGAAGTGAGACATCTGGATTAGCTACTTACAAAAGTAACATAGTTAATTATAGAAGGTCTTTCTTAAGCGGTACCTATCGATGATACATTATGAAATTCTGAGATGATTATTGATTTTCATTAACCAAATATTTGCTGTGGCTCTTTCGTAAGTCAGCCTGGGAATGAAAGAAAATAGAAAGAAGGAAGGGGCTAGAGTTTTCCTGCTTCCAAATGTTGCTTTTTAAAAATAGTTACATAAAATTTTGTTTATAACAGGGGCCACATCTAAGTCTTGTGCATAAATCAAATACCCATTCTGCTTGGGAGCATCCCGGGGCTCATAAGTTACTCTTAACAAGTGATGAATTGAAATTATAGTTCCAAATTTCCAGAGTTACTTATCTAGATGAAGTTTTAAAGAAAGGAACTGCTCAAACTCTCATGCCTCAAAAGTAACCAAATTAATTGCTTTTTAGTTACCAAAAAGTCACATCTGAATGCTATAATTTTGCCTGTATCTAAAGCCATCTTAAGTTCCCTCCAGGGTGAGAGAGGTAGGGTAGAAATGTTTACAGCCCTGATCAGCTGTTTCGGGCTTTTAAAATGCAGGCATGCACTGGAGCCAGGCATGTAGCCGGGAGGGGGTGGGGGCTTGAGGGGCTTCAGCCCCCCCCCTCACCGAAATTCTCATGGTGGTTCATGAAAAGGCCTTACTGGTGCATTATTTAAACTGTTATGTTTATCCATATCATGATCTGATCACCATACTCAATATATCCCATATACATGAGGGTATTGGGGTAACGATACAAAAGGTTTGCTAGGGTAGACCCTCTTTCACTCAGACTCAGCCCCCCCCCCCCGAACCAAACTCACCCCCCTCCCCCCCCCCCCCGGAATCGAAATCCTGGCTACGGGCCTGACTGGAGCCATCCACACCAGGGTGTGCAAATGAAGTCGCGTGTTTTCCTTGACTACAAGAATATACAGTCATGCGAATATGCACATTTTAAGGCCGAAGTCAGTTTTTAAGCACGTGTTTTTCAGCTGTTACTATGAATCAGTGTGCATTTTCTTTAAATGTCATTTAGCCACTCCCCCCTCCTTTTACCTCTTTTCTTCCACGTTTTAGGGTCTGTGTAGAAGGGCTCTGAGAGAGTGTGACTTATCTAATGTCCCCCAGTAGGTTTCATGGCTGAATGGGAATTTGAACCCTGGTTTCCAGAGTCATAGCCCAAAACTCAAACCACCACACTATCCTGGTTCCTATTAGATTACATTTAGAAGGGACAAAATAGTAATAAGAGCTTGCTTTTGAGGAAACATACACAATATTGGCTGCAGAAGTTTTATTATTCCAAATACTTATTTTTAATTAGCCGTCCCCTGTGTATATGTGTTTGGGGTGTGTGTATGTGTGTGTTTGCGTATATATGTGGTTTTGCGCATGTGTTGTAATGTTTGTTTTTTGGCTTTTTAAGTCCCTTATGCTGTGTTTTTGTGAGTGATAGTCACTTGTTGGCCTCATAGGTGTATTGTGTCCAAATTTGCTATCAGTTTGTCCAGTGGTTTTTGAGTTATGTTAATCCGAAAAATGAACATTACATTTTTATTTATATACTAGCCATCCCCTGCCATGCGTTGCTGTGGCCCAGTCTATGTTCATGTATTTTGTATATATATGTGTATATGTGTGTTTGCATATGGTTTTGCACATGTGTTGTAATGCATTTTTGTTTTTTGGTTTTTAAGTCTCTTCTGCTGTGTTTTTCAGTGTTTTTATGAGTGATAGTCACTTGTTGGCCTGATTGGTGTATTGCGACCAAATTGGGTGTCAATTTGCCCAGTGGTTTTTGAGTTATTTTAATCCCACAAACGAACATTACATTTTTATTTATATAGACTAGGTGCCCCTGCCACACATTGCTGTTACCCAGTCTGTGTATATGTTTTTTTTGTGTGTATATATTTGTGTATATATGTATATGTGTGTTTGTGTATATATATGTGTGGTTTTGCATATGCGTTGTAAAGTATTTTTTGTGTTTTGGCTTTTTAAGTTTCTTCTGCTGTGTTTTTCAGTGTCTTCATGAGTGATGGCCACTTGTTGGCCTGATAGATGTCTTGTGTCCAAATTTGGTGTCAATTCATCCAGTAGTTTTTGAGTTATGTTAATCCCATAGACAAACATTACATTTTTATTAATATAGAAGAAAATGTATTGGACAAATTTTGCTGAAGGAAAACTAACCAAGATGGCTATTTTATAAATATCTTAACATGCTAGTAGAAGAAAAATGAAACTGAAGAAAAATTTTCGCACACAGCCAAATTTGGTCTTGGCTGGTTATCATACAGTTTTGTTTTGTTTCGAGCTAATTCCAGCCACCCCTCCTAGACGCCTGCCTAAGCTTCTCTGTTACAAGGCTTATTAGACCTTGAATTATGGAAGCGATGCTATAAAACATCCCCTCAAGAGCAGCTGTCTGCAACAAGAGAGCTCTTCATTACACACAAGAGAAAGGATGATAAGGGCTGAAATTACTCGCTGGCTCATTCAGCCCAAGACCCCTCCCTACTACTCCGGATTCTATTCCAACACATGCATCCCTATGAATCTCTCCAGTGTATATATTTTCGTAGTCTGGGCCATTTTCCATCATCACCCTGCCTGAGTTTTCATACATCAACTGTGCCTTTAATGTCCATGCTCTGGGATAGAACTGTGACAGCTGTGGGACATTTTTCTTAGTTTACTGAGAATTCTAATACAGGGGGTGTACATCCAAAGGGGTGTATATATGTGCAGGAGGTAATACGTTACACCCAAATTCTCAGTCAATGAGCCTTCTAAGTAGCTGTTCCCATTCTCCTCTTTGGGGGGCTACGGGTGCATCCACAGTGTAGAATTACTGCAGTTTGATACTACTTGAACAGTCATGATTCAATGCTATGGAATGTGGTCCCTATCTTCAAGAAGGGAAAAAAGGACGACCTACACAATTACCTTCCGGTCAGCTTCATGTCGATACCAGGCAAGATTCTGGAAAAGATAATTAAGGAAGTGGTCTGCAAATACTTAGAAACAAATACAGTCATCAGTAATAGTCAACACAGATTTATCAAAAACAAGTCATGCCAGAATAATCTGATCTCTTTTTTCGATAGAGTTAGAAGCTGGGTAGATGTGGGGAATGCCGTGGATGCAGCGTATCTGGACTTCAGTAAGGCCTTCAACAAGGTCCCCCATGACAAACTAGTCCAATGAGGGCTAGACAAAACTACGGTGAGGTGGATCTGTAATTGATTAAAAGGACCAACCCAGAGGGCGCTCACCAATGCTTCCTCTTCATTCTGGAAAGAAGTGACGAGCGAAGTGTCATCAGCAGGGTTCAGTCCTGGGCCCGGACCTGTTCAACATCTTTATTAATGACTTAGAAAAAGCGTAAGAGGGCATGATCATCAAGTTTGCAGATGACACCAAATTGGGAGGGATAGCCAATACTCCAGAGGACAGGAGCAGGATTCAAAACTATCTCAACAGATTAGAGAGATGGGTCAAAATTAACAAAATGAACTTCAACAGGGACAAATGCAAGATACTCCACTTAGGCAGAAAAAACGAAATGCAAAGATACAGAATGGGGGACACCTGTCTCGAAAGTAGTACATGTGAAAAAGACCTTGGAGTCCTCATGGACAACAAGCTAAACATGAGCCAACAATGTGATTCAGCGGCAAAAAAAGCCCATGGGATTTTGAGCTGCATCAATAGGAGCATAGTGTCTAGATCCAGGGAAGTCATGCTACCCCTCTATTCTGTCTTGGTTGGACCACACCCGGAATATTGTGTCCAATTCTGGACACTACAATTAAAGAGAGATATTGACAAGCTGGAATGTGTCCAGAGGAGGGCGACTAAAATGATCAAGGGCCTGGAGAACAAACCCTATAAGGAGAAGCTTAAAGAGTTGGGCATGTTTAGCCTGAAGAAGAGAAGGCTGAGAGGAGACATGATAGCCATGTATAAATATGTGAGAAGAAGTTATAGGGAGGAGGAAGCAAGCTTGTTTTCTGCTTCCCTGGAAACTAGGATGTGGAACAATGGCTTCAAACTACATGAAAGGAGATTCCATCTGAACATTAGGAAGAACTTCCTGACTGTGAGAGCCATTCAGCGGTAGAACTCTCTGCCCCGGAGTGTGGTGGAGGCTTCTTTTTTGGAGGTTTTTAAACAGAGGCTGGATGGCCTTCTGTCGGGGGTGCTTTGAATGCGATTTTCCTGCTTCTTGGCAGGGGGTTGGACCAGATGGCCCACAAGGTCTCTTCGAACTCTATGTTTCTATGAATCATGATAGCTGTAGTTTTACAAGGTCTATAAGCTTCTCTGCCAAAGTGTGCTTCATCAAACTTCAGTTCCTATGACTCCATAGCATTGAGCTATGGCAGTACAATCTGTAAGCTGCTCTGAGCCCCCCTTGGGGTGAGATAGGACGGGATAGAAATATCGTAAATAAATACAAGTGGTGCTAAACCGCATCAATTCTACAGTGTAGATACAGCCTAAACACACCCACAGTTAGAGAAACACAAGATGGAATGAACATTAAAGTAGCTTAAATCAAATAAAGCTAGCATATCCTGCATTGCGATTATTTATTTATTTATCGTGTTAGGAGCAAACCAAACAGTTGTATTGCATTTTTTAACAAACAAACAAACTAGACACAAAGTTTGCAAGCTTGGTAGTTGATTAAATGTGCTTTGACCAGTAGCTGGCCACTTGGAGTGCTTCTGGTGTTGTCGCAAGAAGGTCCTCCATTGTGCATGTAGCAGGGCTCAGGTTGCTCTTCTCCACACGCATGTTGTGGATTCCACTTTGTAGCCCCATTTCTTAAGGTTGGCTCTGCAGTGTGGTGAATCCTAGTAAACACCAACGTTCCCCTGATGTAAACGTGTATAACATGCTGCAGGATGTCTCTAAGGTTATTTTTCTGACTTCTACAAGAAAACGGGCATTTTTTTTCACCCTGTTTCAGGTTTCCTTCAGTGGTACTTGCATCCCTCTTCCCAACATTTACAAAACCACCCTCCAAACAACTGGAAATAGATGTCATATCACTTTAGATTTGGTTCTTTCACCCTTCTTTTCAAAACCATTTCTCTGCTTGGTGCTTTATCATATGGGTACTGTGGGGTGAAAAGCTACCCACTAAATGGAAGACATTTCAGTTCCTCTCAAATGGGGTAAACAAACTGAAAATCAAATCACAGCACTTGTGGTTCATGACCCACAATTTGTCAGGCTTAGAATAATTGTGTTCCAATGCACTGAATTGACTAGAACAATAACAAAATACCTGAGTACAAAAATCCATAAAATCGTTCACATTTTTTTGTTCTAAATTGTTTGTTTACCGAGTAGAACATGCACATGTCAAGTGACTGAAACCATTTACTCTTCGTCAGATGACAATCCCACGGAATGGCTACACAACAAGTGTAGCTCTTTTTCTTTTCTTCAACAAAATGTGACCTTGGGAAACTGAAATGTCCCATCCGACTGCATAAGGGTTAAAGAGAACCTTGTATTTATTTTCTATATCAATTATCAGCAAGGAATGGTAGCCTATTGCCTGGCAGAAAGATGATTTATTAATTAAAATTGATATCAATAAATATAATTTGGATTGCAAACCTATTTATTTAACTGATCTAAGAACACACTTGGATAACTCCTTCTATTGACAGCTATGGTACTTTATAGTACTAAATTTGGATTCTGTCTTATCCCAGGATCTCGAGAGAGCACAACATATAGAAGTAGCATGTGGCATTCTGTTAGATGTCATGGTATCTATTAGACTTCTGCAAAAAAATGGAAGTTTCGAAAATCATAAGAAAATTAGAAGTTTTGTAAGTCGGAAACCTTCCGACTTACAAGCGTTTGAATGGCTCACACCAAATATTTTAGAATCTAAACTTACCCATACTTTTGCCTAAGTTCCATGGATAAGTGAAACGTTTTGAAATTTGGTGGGCTAATAGTGTTAAATGTGTTCTACTATAGAAGCAAGTTTCACCTCAACAGCTTTAAAAATAAGGGAGATAGGAGCCCCTGAAGTTTCCCCAATTATAGACACTTAATTATGCTCAATTACTATAACAAAAGAGTAACAAAATTTTGTTAAACTTGTTATAGTAACAAATTTTTCACTAACTATACTTTAGAAACACTTTAGAAATGAAGTGCCAGCGCCCTCTAGTTTTGGGATGACTTTTGACCATTTTAATGGATTACACATCTATATATATAAAAGTTCTCTGCTCGTTTTAAGTGACATCATAACTCAAAATCTACTGGACGAATTGCCTCCAAATTTGGCCACAAAACACCTACTAAGCCAAGGAGTGGCCATCACTCAAAACAAACACTGATTTTGTCATTTGGGAGTTATAGTTCCGGGGATTTATAGTTCACCTACAATCGAAGAGCATTCTGAATTCCACCAAAGATGGAATTGAACCAAACTTGACACACAGGACTCCCATGACCAACAGAAAACACGAGAAGGGTTTGGTGGACATTGACCTTGAGTTTTGGAGTTGTAGTTCATCTATATCCAGAGAGCATTGTGGACTCAAACAATGAAGGATCTAGACCAAATTTGGCACAGATACTCCATATGCCCAAATATGAACACAGATGGAGTTTGGGCAAAATACACGGCATTTGGGAGTTGTAGTTACTGGGATTTATAGTTCACCTACAATCAAAGAGCATTCTGAACCCCACAGTTTTTAATTGTATGTTGTCTTATTGATAATGTTATATGGTTATTGTTTATGCTTTTATTTTAATTGCTTGTATTGTTGTGATTATTGCTTGTATTGTTGTGTTCGGGCTCGGCCTCATGTAAGCCACACCGAGTCCCTTGGTGAGATGGTAGCGGCGTATAAATAAAGTGTTATTATTATGTTATTATTATTATCAATGATAGAATTGGGCCAAACTTTCCACACAGAACTCCCATGACCAACAGAAAATACTGATGGTCTTTGGTGGCCCTTCTGACACCCCCTAGCGACCCCCCCCCCAGGGTTCCCAACCCCCAGGTAGAGAAATGCTGCCTTTTCCAGATCACCAGACTGGGTCACAGAAATGCGTGGCAGCGGATGGATAGTCTATTCTAAATCTTGATACAAAATATCAACCAGCTCTTGGAAAGTGTTGGTTTCTATAGGCCTCAGAATGACACAACTACCATGCCCCCTTGTCACCTAGATGAAGGTTTTCTGAGAACAGTAACTTGCCAAACCTCTGCATACACAGAATATATACACAGTTCCCATCAGCTCTTGTTAGAACTTGAATTGGAGACCCACCAAAGAATACCAGGTGCTGTAGGCTATTTGGAATAACTACCTTTGGAAAATTATGGAGTTGTCATAAATCAACAGGTGACTTGAAGACACATACACATTCAAGACTTTCTTCTTTTGTGTATTTTCTACTATTGGTGGTATAAAAATGTGAAGAGCAGGGAGCACCACATATCTCTGGGCTTCTAGTGCAGTGGGACTTCATTCTTACTCTCAGCCTTTGAGCAGTGTTAGAATGCAAGTCACTGCTACTACTAACATAACTCTTCACAGCACAGTACTCCAGTGGGGATGCCGACTGTTCAACCATGAGTGTCCTTTCCCTGCCCCAATTCCAGATTCTCTCACCAGGGACAGCAGGACCTTTTGCTACTGCTGAGTCTAATTTAATAAATTAGCACTGAACTGGTCTGATTGGTTCATGTAAGGAAAATATCTGAACGTTATGGTTGGCAGTGATCCTTTTGCCCAATGTGAAATTAATTTCTAGGTCTATTACATGCAACATTTGAAGTCCAGTACTGGGATTGTGTTGTGTTTATGGGAAATTAGAAATGACTGTGACCCAATAAGAAGTTTGGATCAAAATTCTACTTCACTAATAGTGGAATTATATTAGTGTATATTAACATCAGATCTATCTTTCAGTTAAGAAATATTAGCATAAAAACAAGTAGCAGTTTAGAATGGCAGCAAAAAAAATATGTAGTTCTATTTCCCCTTCCTGAGATTGTTTTAGCTATAGAATGCAGAGCATTGAAATGCACTTGAGATCTCATACCCCCCACTCAGTTATGAAAACACACTAGGTGAACTTGGGCAAGTCACACACTCTTAGCCTCAGACACCCTGTGATAGGTTTGGCTTAGGGTCGCCATACATTAGAAATATGTTGAAGACAGAACAACCACCACCACCATTTCATATTCTTGGGTAATTATATTGATTGACTAGCTGTACCCTGCCATGCATTGCTGTGGCCCAGTCTATGCATAAGTGTTCTGTGTGTATATATATTTGTGTAGGATAAAGCTAAAGGTTTTCCCCTGACATTAAGTCCCGTCATGTCCGACTCTGGTGAGTGGTGCGTTGTCCGTAGACACCTCCAAGGTCATGTGGCCAGCATAAGTGCATGGAGCGCTGTTACCTTACTGCCAGAACGGTACCTATTGATCTACTCACATTTGCATGTTTTGAACTGCTAGGTTGGCAGAAGCTGGGGCTAACAGCGGGAGCTCATGCTGCTCCCCGGATTTGAACCTGCGACATATGTTTGCTTGCATATATATATATATATGTGGTTTTGTGCATGCGGTGTAATGTATTTTTTGTTTTTTGGCTTTTTAAGTCTCTTCTGTTGTGTTTTTCAGCATTTTTATGAGTGATGGCCACTTGTTGGCCTGATAGGTGTATTGTGTCCGAATTTGGTGTCAATTTGTCCTGTGGTTTTTGAGTTATATTTATCCCACAAACGAACATTATATTTTTATTTATATAGATTCTCTAATATGTCTGCCACAAAATACTGTGGTCTATAGATGTACATCAGATCTACTTTAATTGCTCTACTTTACAAGAGATATGAACATACTTAGGCTGCTTAGAGTCGGGAGACAGTACATCAAAAATATTCCACATATACCCAAAGTATATAGCATTTAGACGCCCCCACTTTTGGCTTCTTCACTTTGGATCTCCATCCTGTGTCACTCCCTTTTCACACATCTCACTTAACTCCACAAAGGAGGCCCCGGTGGCACAGTGGGTTAAACCCCTATGCTGGCAGGACTGAAGATCGACAGGTCGTTAGTTCGAATCCAGGGAGAGCACGGATGAGCTCCCTCTATCAGCTCCAGTTCCTCATGCGGGGACATGAGAGAAGCCTCCCACAAGGATGATAACACATCAAAATATCCAGGCGTCCCCTGGGCATCCCTGGGCAACATCCTTACAGACGGCCAATTCTCTCACACCAGAAGTGACTTGCAGTTTCTCAAGTCGCTCCTGACACGACCAAAAAAAAAAAAAAAGTTGACTCCACTCTATGAAACTAAGCTCTGCTCTTCAAGGCACATCAAGAAAAGTCATCTGCTAAGATAGTAATTTCTCACCCTCCATTTTTGTAATGTCAACTGGAAATACCATTTTTGTAATATTAACTACAACAGAGTGAGTTTTTAGAATCTGATCATGAGCAGACTTGTGGGTTTCATTCCCTACAGTGAAGACTCCAACTCTCTTCTCCTCCCATCCTGAAATTACAAACCAACCCATGGATTCACAGAACTGATATACATGGTTTCACTTATCCACATTTTCACTTATTTACATAGTCTCCTGTGCAAGTTGTATCTTCTTCTTCTTTTCTCTGTTGTTCATAACACTGAAAATAGCAGGTTTCACTATTATCCATGGTTTCATTTATCCCATACAGATATGGGGATTGTACTGTATTTGTGCAATTGCCTTTGCTGTATGTGTGAAAATTTCACATTTTGGCATCGAGGGTGAAAGTTTTATACTTTTGCAAAAAGAATATTACATATCAAAGGGGTCCCTAAAAGCAGACCTGTTGAAGGACTATTGTGCAGCTTCAACAAAAGATGTTTAATACCAATCATATGTAATGTTTTTCATATGTAATGAAAAACTCTACAAAGAATTTAAACTTTGGGGTAAATAGATGTAGACATTTCATACAGTGGGCCCTCCACTTTCATGGGGAGTGGGAGACAAAATCCCCACAGCTATGTCCTTGGTTCGTTCCTGGTATGATAAATAAAAATAAATCTATAATCATATATTGTTATTTTTGTTGAAGTAAGCTTATGCGTGTGTGTCCATGGCTTCAAGGAACCATCAAGACCACTAAGATCATCTGGAGGGGCCCTGCTCTCGGTCCCACCGCCTGCACAAGCACGGCTAGTGGGGGCAAGGGACAGGGCCTTCTCGATGGTGGCCCTTCGACTTTGGAACTCCCTGCCATTAGAGATCAGAACTGCCCCCTCCCTCATGACGTTCAGGAAACTAACAAAGACCTAGTTGTGGAACGCGGCATTTGACAACTGATTTAATTCTTTGCCCACATGAAAGGAGGATGATGAATGAGATTGTGATGGTGTCGGACGATTTGGCTCTTTTAACTGTGATGATAATGTTTTAATGTGTATGGTGCTGATATTTTAATCGTGTAATGAAGTGGCATTGTGTTGTTATTGTATATTCTTTGTATGTTAACACATGTTGTGAACCGGTCCGAATCCCTCTTTGAAGGTGAGAGGGTCGGTATATAAAACCTCGAAATAAATAAATAAATAAATAAATAAATAAAAAATAAATTCAAGGTGGGAAAACTGGAAGTGGAAGTGAATTTCATTTCTTATCCCTATGATATCCAAAATAGGATACACAAGTCTCACCACAAGTCTTAACCAAGCTTCAGATGCTTTATCCTCTTTTACCATTCCTTTGGTAAGCAATATTTCTGCTTCCCCTTTTTTGTAACATTTGAACAAGATGCAGTTAATTCACGGAGAAGCTTTTAGATACAAGAAGTAAAGCAAGGAAGCTGGATCTGATTTGGAGGTCCAGCTCTTAAATTCTACTCTTTTCCATCTCAGATTTCATTTAGCAGTTGTCTTGTGGTTTATCTACATGGTAGAATTTGCTTATATAGATATATATTTGAGAGCTAGCACAAACCAATATGTGTCAGAAGTAATTTCCAAAGTGCCCTTTGGAGAAACTGTAAATGTGCCTGTTGACAGTTAAGTACAATTATGGAATCATCAACCATAGAAATCTCTCTTTCTGTGTGTGCGGGCCTTCAAGTTGCATGTCAACTTATGGTGAGTCCTGAATTTCATAGATTTTGATAGTTCCTTCCTCTGAAATAGAATATTGGAAGTCTCTCATCCCAGGACTAATCGGGTTTGGTGCCTTGTTCCAAGAAATAGACATAGCAGTGTAGCCTTGATGTATAAAAGCAGTTAGATTAGGCAGCCCTTTGCTAACGGATTTCACTGAGTTAACCGAGTTCATTGAGTTTGAATATAGAAAACCCTTGTGTTTCATCACCTTCTTAATAAACACGGGTAGGGGTGTTTTCAAAAGTGTGCTGGGTGAATAATATGTCCTTGTTGATATGTCAGAGGAAACATTTGCAAAACCACCTCTGAGTACTGTTTGCCTAAGAAAACTCTATGAAACACATGGGTCATCAACAGGCTATCTGAATACAAATAAATGTGTATAGCTTTCAGCATTAATTAAGCCAAATGAGAGGAATGTGCATTCTTACATTCAATCTTTGACCTAAATCCAGGAGACACAAAATATATGTGAACGTCCGCATAGCCTGAATCCTTCTCCAGCAAATAAAGAGGCATATATTATTTTGCCTTTCTCAGCATCACTGTAAGAACAAGAAGGAAAAAGTCAGAAGAGACTCAGTAAAAGGCGCCATCTCGAGGGCATTTTAAGATACTACATCTGACAAAGTGGATGTAAATCCACAAAAGTTGATTGTTATACTTTTATTACCATAAATGTCCCTTCTTCTTTTTTCAACCATTACTCCACAAGTATTGTAACTTTTCAAGAATGCCAGACTTCCATGTTATTAATATTCCTTCAGTAGCACTGTTGCAGTTCCATTGCTGTCCCAAAGATTTATTGTCAACACAGCACCATATTCCTGCACCAATATCACAGAATACTGATGATAAGAAGCCAAATGTATTACATGTTAATGACACGAGAATAATTACTATATGTGAATAAATTCTTTGTTAATGGAGGGGACGTGGTTTTAAAAAGGGAATTTTCATATATTTCCCCAATGCCCATATGTCATGATTTACTGCCATATTGGCTCATTTCTGCAGTAGGCCTTTGTTCACAGAAAATGCTGATTGTTTGAGAAATCAGTGCTCCAAAGAAGAAGTTACTATTCAAGGGTAACAACATATCCGGACAAAACCAGCTAGCTGTTGGCTAGATAGAACCCCCAAGTTTCCCAGTCGCTCTGAAGCCATGTTTGCAACAGACTAACAGATAAGATACAGTCATGGTCAGAGAACAATGGACTATAGTTATGTTATAGTTGTGCCATTGTTAGAATCCCACGTGTGCTACAATGTCATTCAAAATCATAAACAACTAATGAACAACTGCATAGCTAGCTTAGACCAATGAAATGATTTGTCTTTGGGAACCAATGAAAATGTATATTCCATTTACTATAATTGCTCTGCAGCTCCCTTGGGGGTTGCGACAAACCCTTTGATAGCATTCCTGTATGCTTGTTTGTCGTTATTGCTATGGCCACGCAATAATAAATAGTTTTTTTTGCAGTTTAAAGGATTCAACTTTCGTGGTGTCCATCCTTGCCCTCCCTATTGGAAAGGGGGCTTCTGCCTTTTGGAAAATATTTTGGTTTTGTTGCCCCTACATTATGAAACTTTTTTATTATCTCTTATTTTGGAAGAAGAGCTCAAAATTTATTTATTTACAACATTTATATGCCACCCTTCTCACCCCAAAGGGGAATCAGAGCGGCTTACTCTCTCTCTCTCTCTCTCTCTATATATATATACACACACACAATATATATTATGTTAGAATAGTACAATATCAGTATTAAATGTTACTATATTGTACTATACCATTATATTGTAATATTATTAGTAATATTGCATGTTATAAATATATAATTATAATATATTATTAATATTATATTGCATTATATTATAATATTATAAATATTATATGTATATGCAACATATTATATTATATTATATTATATTATATTATATTATATTATATTATATTATTAGCACAGCTCAGGAGACAAGGTGGAACTGTCCCCTGGCCCCCTCTCTCTTCGCTCTGGCAAAGAACAGCAGTTGGTGCTGGGGGAGGGGTCCCCAGCTGATGACATATGCAGGAGACAAGATGGGACTGTCCCCTGGCCCCCTTTCTCTTCGCTCTGGCCCAGAGCGGCAGTTGGTGCTGGTGGAGGGGTCCCCAACTGATGGCATATGCAGGAGACAAGATGGAACTGTCCTGTGGCTTCCGCTCTCTTTACTCTGGCCCCAAACCAAAAGGCCCTCTTCTGGATTTTTATCAACTGCCAATATAATAAAGATCAGAATTACGGAAGCCACCTGAATTGCGGCTCAACTAGCAGTGAATTTCACTTTATTGTCACGTATGAGATCCTTTCAGTGGATGTGACCTAAGCTGGTGTGGGAGGATAATGCTGTGGTACAGAGATCTTACACATGTTCATTGAAAATATTTTTGGACCTAAAATGTGAAAAAAGTTTAATTTGAAGGTGTGAAGAATATTCCTTATTTAAAATTAGATATGCGTTCACATCCCCGGCTCGCAATGAGCCCACAAGGCACTTGCAGCCCCTTTTAAAATGCAGTGGCTGCCATGCCGAAACCTCGCCCCTCCCCACGTGCTTTCCCCTCATTGGCTGGAGGCAAGTATCCCAGCATGCAAGCTGCTGCTTGCCTCCAAACCCTGAGTCATTTCCGATTCACTTCCTAAGTCAGAACAAAGATGGCGACCATGGCTTCAAAAGGGCAAGGATACTTCCAGTTTCCCAAATCACTTCGAAAGCACTTCAAAAAGGAATTTGATCCAAAATTAATCCGAATAACAAGGTTTCCGATTGAACCTAACTATGCCTAGTGTGTATACATGCCTTCAAGTGGCCTGTAGACTTAGGTTGACACCACGAATTTTATAGGGTTTTCCTAGGCAAAGAATATTCAAGAGATGATTTTGCCAGATCCTTCCTCTGAAATATACCCTGCTATTCCTTAGCAGTTTCCCATTTAAGTTCTAACCTGGGTTGACCCTGTTCTGTTTCCAAGATCAGACAGAGCCTGCTGCCCTTAGGGTACATTCACATAATTGTATAGATCATTGTTTCTAATTATGACATCTGGGCTCTGCAACATTAATTGGAGGATGTTGATGTTTGTGTGTTGCTTCGGTTGTGTGCAGATTGGTTACACACACCCTGGGATGCCAGCTCTTGCTAAACACAGCCATATTCTCCTTTTCCATAACAATGTGATAAATTAGACAACTTCCAAATGCTTGGTTCATCTTCTCAGCGTAGTCCAACAGAGCAAAAGCTTGCCTAATCGGGTGCTACACTCCTTCACCATCTGTTTGGAACCTCATTACAAATGCAGAAAAGAAACATGCTTTACAATTGGACCCGTAAAAAGCTGTAAATGATTTAAACACATGCATATGTTCCCCGCAGAATTCAGCATGCGGATGTGGCTGCTGCTCCTCACATTGTAGACACAAATCAAGGGAAAAGTACCCAACTCTGACTAGTGGAATGTCCCTTGGATAGCGTCTCCCCCCACCTTCCTATTTTAAATAATCTTCTTTGGAATGGTAAACAGGCTTGCCTTGAAATGATCCAATTGACTGCATTTTCTTCGGCTTGTTTTTCAAAACTGAGCATCAACATCATGCAAAACTGTCCATGGAGCAAACAAAAGGGAATCAGAACAAGCTGAAAGGTGAACTTGCAGCTGGGCTAGTTACATTTCAAAGTATATTACTCGCATATGCTTAGACCTCAAGGTGACAGGCAACAACATATGGAATAGCTGATGCCACTGGCAATAGTGTCCTTCCCTTCATGCTAATACAAAAATTTGCCAGAGTGAGCTAGAAAAATTACTTTTTAAAAGTAATGTACATTTCTTCCTCATTATAGTAATTGCAAAGTAATCCATGGTGGTTCTTGTGGGTTTTTTCGGGCTATATGGCCATGTTCTAGAGGCATTTTTCCTGACGTTTCGCCTGCATCTATGGCAAGCATCCTCAGAGGTAGTGAGGTGATTGTGGATTCTCATTGTGGCTTCTCATTGCAGTGCTTAAAAAGTAACTCACGTGATGTCTTGCTTGTATCTTCCTCATTACTTCTCTCACTTAAAAAGAAAAACCACTTTAGAATTGATAAGAGCTGCAGGTAGCTTGAAATGAACCCATCAAAATACCTTTATAATGCACTTTAAATGCAATTTCAATATGTGTATATATAAAAATCTGACTTTTCATACCAGTACATCCCACTCATTATGTTACTTTTGAAATGTACTTCATTATGGCCTGATTACCAGAGGAAAACTTAGCATAGGTAACTATGAGACGTGTTTCTTCCATGTTCTGTTGGAAATTATCAATTATCAATGGCCACACCTAAAGGAAGAGAAGAAGAGAAAAAACCATTTTGTGAACCAGATGCCTTAAAGAAGCCAGACACAAGTAAAAGGTCCAAACAAGGTTTAATAACAAAACAAAAATAGATTAGAAACACTTAACTCAGTGTATCTAGCAAGAAAACATAGTCTGTAGCAAACTGCTATGCAAAAACGTAATTTAGAGAATAATCCGGATTATGATGGAATATAATCCAGGATAACAAAAAGTTCAAGCAAATTGCTCCAAAGTCACAGAGCTCTTGAATCACAAAGTAACAAGGTGGAAGCAAGCAAAAATGTAGTCAGAAAACAGTTCCAAGTCGAGGCAGAAGTTTAGGTGTTGTCATCCAAAAACAATCCGGAGTCAGAAGGGAAGTAAAAGTCAGCACTTATGAGATTCCAGTCAGTAGAAACACGGAAACACAGCAATCTGCAATCCCAGGACCCAAGGCGAGAGTAATGGCTGTAACAAAGTCCCAAGCCCGAATACAACACTTTGCCTACTGCAAAGTCCCCAATGTTTGATACCTTCTTTTATCCTATAACTCATTATCGGATGATGAACTGCTCTCCACCCTGTCTTCATCTCTCAGCTGCCTTAACTTCCACAGCTGCTCGCCACCGCCCGTCCCTCCACTTTTTCCAGCGTCTATCAAGACTTAGATCACCCCATGTATTACCAGGTTGCCAGTCTCCCGAAAACCCTTCAAACTCATCACTAGATGTTGGTTATGTACATATGTCCCTGATCTCTTGCACACGGGTCCAGTCCAGCCCATCCTCCTCTCCGTTATCACTCCCATTCCCATCACTCCCCGTGCACCCCATAAAGTCTTCCTCCTCAGTTGGAGCATTAAGTATTTCACGGATCCGCTTCCTTTCCCGTTCATCTGACTCTTGCTCCCAGGTAACCCGCTTCAAACCTCTACTCCCATCTCCCTCCTCCTCCATTTCAGAATCTGAGAAACCTTCGAACGAATCAGTATCTGTAGGTGTCATATCTCCCTAATTCGTTTCCTTTGTTGCTCTTGTTCCAACACCTGAGCAACCCTCTTTCTCCTTCTACTATCAGTTTTAGCTTGACCAGAACACTCTACTACAACAAACCAAACCTAAGGAGAAACTCATTACCAGGGGAAATGATGATGAAAGACAAAGATAGATATAGATATATAGAGATATACAAAGAGACATCCAAATGATATCAGAAAAACAGGATGCTTATCAGAAGATTTCACAAGACCAAATGATGAATATGAGACAAGAGATATCAGAAGAATTCAGATCATTCAAGAAAGAAATGCAGGAAGAGATGAGTGATATAAAAAAGAAGTAAAAGATTTAAAATTAAATAGACAAAAACAGGATAACATGCAGGAAGAAATATGATTGAAAATGGAGGAGTTGGAAATAAAAAAATAGAAAGATAGAGAAAAAACAAGAACAATTAGAACAGAAGGAAATGGACTTTCAATTGAAATTAAGAAACATACAAGAAGAGAGCAAAGAAAATTTAAGACAAATTATAGTTAAACTCAGCGCAGAACTACTAGAGCTTGAGGATGAAGAAATGGATGAAAATATAGACTGCGTGTTTAGAATTCAAACAAATTATGCTAAAAGAAATAGAACTGCAAGAGGTGTTAAAGTTCAATTCAATTCAAGAGTACTGCAACTGAATAGATTACTGCAATGCGCTCTATGTGGGATTGCCTTTGAAGACTGTTCGGAAGCTTCAAATGGTCCAACGGGGGCAGCCAGGTTACTAAGAGGAGCGGTGCTCTACTCCTCTGTTACGCCAGCTCCACTGGCTGCCAATTTGCTTCCAGAATTCCTGACCATTGGTCAATCCAGCTAGGGCTTTTGGAAGTTGGAGTCCCAAACACCTGAAGGGCCACAAGCTGGGCAGGCCTCCCATAGAACCATGCTGGAGGGCATACGGGTATCTAGCACAGTGGTTCTCAACCACTGAGTAGAAGTCCAAAATACCTGGAGAATTGAAGGTTGAGAACCACTGATCTAGAAAAGTGTTCTTTCAAAGAGTTTGTAGGTTCTCCAGCTTGACTCTGAGATCAACTTCTGGCAGACGTTAACCATAGAGTTATACTGTAGGACCTAGAGAGAACCTGACAGTAGTCCACGCTCTGGTTACATCCCGTATAGACTACTGCAATGCGCTCAATGTGGAGTTGCCTTTGAAGACTGCCTGGAAGCTTCAAATGGTCCAACAAACGGCAGCCAGAATGCTAACAGGAGTGACGTTCAGGGAGTGTCCAACTCCTCTATTATGCCAGCTCCACTGGCTGCCAAATTTGCTATTGAGCACAATTCAAAGTGTTGGCTGTAGCCTATAAAGCCCTAAACTATTCTGGCCCAGCTTAACTGTCCGAACTTATCTCCTCCTATGAACCATCTAGGAACTTAAGATTGTCTAGGGAGGCCCTGCCCTCAATTCCGCCTGCCTCGCAAGTGCGATTAGCAGAGACAGAGAACAGGGCCTTCTCAATGGTGCCCCCCCCCCCCAGCTATAGAACTCCCTCCCTAGGGATATTAGATCGGCCCCTCCTGACATTCCAAAAAATTTAAAGACCTGGCTCTTTGAGCAAATTTTGAAAATGCAGCGGAATAGATAACACACAACTATGAATGATGAACATGGAATGGCCAGACGATGTTACTGGATAACGTTCTTAACAGGATGACACGGATGATTATATGCTTTAACAGATATTATTTATTTTTTATATTGTAATGTTGATTGTTTTTAATGGCACTTTTATGAATGCCTGACATTGAATTCTGCAAATCTGTAATCCACCTTGAGTTGCCGTATGGCTGAGAAAGGCAGGCTATATAGCAAATATATATATATATATATATATATATATATATATATATATATAGAATCTTGAAGTTCCAGACATTAATAACTACAGTGATAACTAATGATTGCTGTTAGTACATTAGTCCTGCAAAGTTTGTGAATCCTGGGCTGAACTGACCCTGCCGATAATAGATGGTGTAGCCCAGCAAGGAAGCAGACTCTGTAGGTTTCTTTGGATGGCTGGAATCATTAAAATAGCAGAGATGGTCAGATTTTGCAGGGCTGGTGCATAACAAGATGTGGATAACTGGATGGTTGTTCAAGTACTGGCGATTGTGTGAGCAGCTGGCTCTAGAAATATGCCTCCAATAACCATGTTCATTACATCTTCTGCAAGTTAAGTGTGGTGGTTCCTGGCTTTTGTAAAAATTCTCTGCTGAAATATTCATCATTATGCACTAACTACTTTAAGTAAACTGGAAACGGAAAGAATGGGAGAGGAGCAAGGAGAACAGGAAAGGATTATATTTATGAGATGAGACGGGTCTTTTCAGTGTGTTGGAAAATCAATTTTTTGAAGACTGATAAAAAAGAAGAACTTTATTTTTCTACCCCGTCTCCATCTCCCCGAAGGGACTCGAGGCGGCTTACATGGGGCCAAGCCCAGGGAACATACAATTAAAAGCAGAGCAATAACAAAATGCAATTTAAAAACATAAAACAAACATAACAATAACAGACAAGCATCAAACAACAAAACAACTAAGGGGGGGGGGAGGCCAAAAATACGAGCTGATTAAAGAGTAATTGGTTCAACAAAGTGGATGAAAATGTATAATAGCATAGGAAATATCATTAAAAAGGATAGAACAAAGATTTTCCTTAAATATTTACAATAATGGTAACAATTCTGTTGGGTGAATGTCTTCAGTACAGCTCAAATAATGCACGAGGAGTGAGAGACTCAGGATATTAGATTGTGGAATAGGACAAAAAGAATGAATAAAGTATTTTCCTTCAAGAATACCACTCAAGTAATTGTGTAATGGAGAGCATTTCTGTATGGGACCTTGCTTTCTCTTTTTTTTCATTATAGGCCACATTCATTAAATTTATCCAGAATGGGAAAGTCATAATTACAAACATTTGCAAGGAAGACTCCAGCAATACATGGAGCGAGAGTTGCCAGATGTTCAAGCTGGGTTTAGAAAAGGCAGAGGAACGAGAGACCAGATTGCCAATATCCGCTGGATAATGGAGAAAGGCAGGGAGTTTCAGAAAAACATCTATTTCTGCTTCATCGACTATTCTAAAGCCTTTGACTGTGTGGATCATAATAAATTGTGGCAAGTTCTTGGTGGGATGGGCATCCCAAGCCACCTTGTCTCTCTCCTGAGGAATCTGTAGAAGGACCAAGTAGCAACAGTCAGAACTGACCACGGAACAACAGACTGGTTCAAGATTGGGAAAGGCATACGGCAAGGCTGCATACTCTCACCCAATCTTTTTAACTTGTATGCAGAACACATCATGCGATGTGCGGGGCTTGATGAATGCAAAGCTGGGGTGAAAATTGCTGGAAGAAACATTAATAACCTCAGATATGCAGATGACATCACTCTGATGGCCGAAAGCGAGGAGGAGCTGAGGAGCCTTCTAATCAAGGTGAAAGAAGAAAGCGCAAAAGCCAGGTTGCAGCTGAACGTCAAAAAAACCAAGATTATGGCAACAAGAATGATTGACAACTGGAAAATAGAGGGAGAAAATGTGGAGGCCGTGACAGACTTTGTATTTCTAGGTGCAAAGATTACTGCAGATGCAGACTGTGGCCAGGAAATCAGAAGACGCTTACTTCTTGGGAGGAGAGCAATGTCCAGTCTCGATAAAATAGTAAAGAGTAGAGACATCAGACTGGCAACAAAGATCCGCATAGTCAAAGCCATGGTATTCCCTGTAGTCACCTACGGATGTGAGAGCTGGACCTTAGGGAAGGCTGAGCGAAGGAAGATCGATGCTTTTGAGCTGTGGTGTTGGAGGAAAGTGCTGAGAGTGCCTTGGACTGCGAGAAGATCCAACCAGTCCATCCTCCAGGAAATAAAGCCCGGCTGCTCACTGGAAGGAAGGATACTAGAGACAAAGTTGAAGTACTTTGGCCACATCATGTGGAGACAGCAAAGCCTAGAGAAGACAATTATGCTGGGGAAAGTGGAAGGCAAAAGGAAGAGGGGCCGACCTAGGGCAAGATGGATGGATGGCATCCTTGAAGTGACTGGACTGACCTTGAAGGAGCTGGGGGTGGTGACGGCCGACAGGAAGCTCTGGTGTGGACTGGTCCATGAGGTCACGAAGAGTCGGAGACAACTGAACGAATGAACAACAACAACAACAAAAATTGAAAATAAAATTCTGTTCCTGGTTTGAAAGCATTATTTCCTGTTTAATTGTGTGGTACTTACTTTGAAAGTAGTTAATATACACCAAAAACTTCATTTTTGTGGCTGCCACAAACAATGTTGAATTGGTTGAGACTCTTGAGATATTCATTGAAAAACTATGGTATTCAAGAGCTAGAGAAATTAGCTAGGAATACAGATAGTGGAACAGGACCTTGTTTGTGGTCTGTCCTTTGTCCCTGAGGAAGGCTAGGCCAAAAGTTATTGGCTAGGTTCCAGAAAGGGGGACTTTTGGTTTGGAATTATTATCAATGATTAATTTCCTGAGATAACCTCCTGTTTTGTTAAGATCAAGATTTGAACCCAGAATTCATCTAAGAATTGTACATCAAATGTAACCAGAAGCTTATGTACCAGTAACTTACTGAAACCACTACGCATTTGTACTAGAAGTCTAAGCCTGTTAAATAAACGTTTTATTTACTGTTTACACTCTATAACAGCCTCTGTGTGAACATCATTGTGATTTAAACCCTCTAAATAAAACAAACGCTATTGTAACACAAAAGGGTGTTACTAAGTATACTCTTCTCATACAACACAGCCTGAATACCAAACAAAAAGGTGGCAGCAAAAACAATTGAAGAAACAGTTTCAAGATCTCCCAGTTGCCTCTTTCCTGTTTAAAAATATTCCCCTGCAACTATATATAAGTTGGTTGGCAGCTTGTGGGAATTACTATTTTAAAATTTCCTGTTCCTTACCCTGCTAAGTTCCTTATAATTAATGGCAATCGGCTAGTATAGTTTTCCCCAGGTTCCTTATAATTGGTGAAGCAGTGAGGGGCAATTATTTCTATATCTTGCCCTGTCTGATAAATTCAAATTATTGAAAATCTTCTCTCTACTACTCGATAGTTCCGGAATATCTTTATAGTAACATTTGGCATTACATAACAATTTGTAGGTAATAAAATGTTTTTTTACATTTTTGAGAAATGTTGTATTGGGAGTGGGAGGACTGATGATCAAGAAATGCATGTTTCTGGATTCTAGCACCATGTATGCTGAGAAAAATATTTATGTAAAACTAAAAATAATGGCGAACACAATACAATCCTCGTATTTGCAGGGGATACATCCCTGGACTTTGTATGAATACACAAAACTGCAGATAATAGCGATCCCTATTATTTTCAAAAGGATGAATGATGGCATTATCAAGAAGAAGGTGTAACTTGTACAAGAGTCCCAAAGTGAATAAGTGAAACGATTGATAAACAAAACTGCATACATCAGTTCCACTGATACAGTAGTCATACTGTATATAATTTCCTCTTTCATCTCTATGGAGGGAGGATTGACATTGGATATTTAGAGCACTTTTAAACTTTTTGTCCTTGCTACTTTGAAGCCCAGAATTTTTCAAGGAAATAAAATGCTTGAAGAAATAAAATTCATTTCTTCCAATACTCTATAGATTCCTAGACTCAACTGTTAACCTTTTCCCCTGTGGAGAAATTTATATTTAAGACCTCTCCAGTCTTGTGTAACACTTTCTCTAGAACGAGCAAATGGAAAAGGAAGACCACAGAATTTGGGCAACTGCAGTTTTCTCTTACGAAGGTGAGCAAAGCATCCCCTGCGGGCATTTCACATTACTCCCAAATTTCTCTGTTTCTCTCTTTCCATGAGGTGCAATTTGTACTTTGGCCTCAGAGTGGAATGTTTCTGTAGTTTCTTACCAGCATGCTTTGATTTCTTATGAATTGCGAGAAACACAACAACATGTACACATAAATAACAAAACGTGGAGAAGTTACTTTTGTTTATAACAATTCCCAGAACCTGGTTGTGCTGGCTGGAGAATTATGGGGATTTTAGTCACCAAAAGGGTAATTTTTCTAAACACTTGCATGTACAGATATATGTTACAATTTGTACAGGATGAAATAGAAAGAAAAAGACACTGAATTTGAAAATTGATCCTGGGAAGACCTGCTAGAAGAGATAGGTCTTCAACTGCATCTTAATTTCCGACAACTCATTTAGCTGTTGGAGTTCTTACAGCAGGTAATTTCAGTCTTCAAGCAGATGATGAAAAGGTCCTCTGAGTGACATTTGCTAGTCGGGTTCTGGTTGGTCACAGTAAGCATTCTCCAGAGGACCTCTGTGTTCTAAGGGGTGGACTGCATGGGAGAAGACTATCCTGTAGGTAACCTGGACCCAAACTATATAGGGCTTTAACTGTCAAAACACTTTACAAAGACATCATTCTCAACTACATTTGGATGCTCAATGCTGTAAGAAACCATATTGAAGAAACCCACACACCTTTAAAACCACTTTTGTGGTGTGAAGTTTAGTACTTTATGCCACTGCTTCTTAAACTGCGGGCCCCGATACGAAATGGGGCACCCTTAGTTTAATGTTGGGCCACAAAAATCGGCAACAGTAAAATTGTTCTATCTTGCCTCGAGTGTCATCAGTTGGGAGCCCCCCCCCCCCCCAATACCAACTGCTGCTCTGAGAGCAGAGTGAAGAGAAGGGCCAGGAAGGCAGTTCCATCTTGCCTCCAGTGTCATTAGTTGGGACCCCCCCCCCTCCCCAGCACCAACTGCTGCTATGAGATCAGAGTGAAGAGAGGGGCCAGGAAGGCAGTTCCATCTTGTCTCCTGCGCTCTGCTAATAATATAATATAATATAATATAATATAATATAATATAATATAATATAATATATTGTATATACATATAATATTGATAATATTATAATGTAATACAATATAATACTACTAATAATAATATATTATAATTATATATTTTATATTAAATGTAATATTACTAATAATATTACAGTATAATGTTATAGTATAATGTAATATATAATATTAATATTGTGCTATGGTGATAATAAAATATATTGTTTTTACTTTTTACTTTTAAGCTGCTCTGAGTCCCCTTCGGGGTGAGAAGGGCAAGGGCGGCATATAAATGTCGGAAATAAATAAATAAAAGGTATCTGGATACCATCCATTTACACAAATCATTTAGCAAAAATGTGAAGTGCTTACAGTGGTCTCTGCAGAAAATGCTTCACCTGTACTCCAAAAAAAAAAGGGAAAAATCAACCTGTTTAGCAAGCCTTACAAATGCTGACTTATTTTCAGGAAATGTTTGATTTTTATACGTATTTTTCATACCTATATACCTGGGGTCACGTAAAGCTTTCTCAAGTGAAAAGAGGTTATGAGTGGGTAAAGTTTAAGAAGCCCTCCTTTATGCAGCTGGATTTTCTGTATGAAAACAGATTTCAATGAAGGCAAACAAAACTTCCACTTTTTCTCAAATTGGATAGATATGAATAAATGGTCTTCTGAATCACTGCTGGGTATGAGAGGAACGGCTATTCAGCTAAAACTACCACCTCCACACAACTCAAAGTAGCTTACGACTATAGATAGACATTCATCTGACTTATTTTATTCCTAGAAGGAGTTATATTTGACCTGCAAGTTGCTTCTACACTGATGGGAACAATCAGTTTCTTGCTGTTTCAGGAAATATGAAACATATACAAACACCTGACTCTCTTGTACTTTTGCTCAAGCTTTGACACTATTGATTATCTTGTCTAGACCCGTGTTCTCATTTGTGCTAATTTCTAATTGTTTCCCTATTAAGTTCTCTCTCCCTCCGCAATCTATAGGCCCGGGTCCAGTATCATTAACAGATAAGTGATGAGTTTTCATCACTGAGTTCTGCATGCCAGGAAAAACTTCACCTGCTAAATTTCTCCAAGTGGCAAAACTGTGCATTCCGCATTCTGGCAGGAATTCCAATATGCTAAAAATTATCATGTCATTTTTCAAAGGAAGTTTCTACTCACTGTGTTAGATGGGCTTAATATCATCTGTGCACATCTGGTGACATGTCAGAAGCTGGTAGCCAAGGCTGGGCAGAATTTCTAAATATGTGAACATCAATGGTAGAAGTGTAATAAAATAAAATATTATAGTCTGTACAGATCGCTTCCTTTTCAACACAGAGCACAATGGTATCCACTAGTGCAGTGGTTCTCAACCTGGGGTCCCCAGGTGTTTTTGGCCTTCAACTCCCAGAAATCCTAACAGATGATAAACTGGCTGGGATTTATGAGAGTTGCAGGCCAAAAACATCAGGGGACCCCAGGTTGAGAACCACTGCACTAGAATCATAGAATCAAAGAGTTGGAAGAGACCTCATGGGCCATCCAGTCCAACCCCCTGCCAAGAAGCAGGAATATTGCATTCAAATCACCCCTGACAGATGGCCATCCAGCCTCTGTTTAAAAGCTTCCAAAGAAGGAGCCTCCACCACATTCCGGGGCAAAGAGTTCCACTGCTGAATGGCTCTCACAGTCAGGAAGTTCTTCCTCATGTTCAGGTGGAATCTCCTCTCTTGTAGTTTGAAGCCATTGTTCCGCGTTCTAGTCTCCAAGGAAGCAGAAAACAAGCTTGCTCCCTCCTCCCTGTGGCTTTTCTCACATATTTATACATGGCTATCATATCTTTTCTCAGCCTTCTCTTCTTCAGGCTAAACATGCCCAGCTCCTTAAGCCGCTCCTCATAGGGCTTGTTCTCCAGACCCTTGATCATTTTAGTCGCCCTCCTCTGGACACATTCCAGCTTGTCAATATCTCTCTTGAATTGTGGTGCCCAGAATTGGACACAATATTCCAGGTATGATCTAACCAAAGCAGAATAGAGGGGTAGCATTACTTCCCTGGACCAAGACACTATGCTCCTATTGATGCAGGCCAAAATCCCATTGGCTTTTTTTGCCACAACATCACATTGTTGGCTCATGTTTAACTTGTTGTCCACGAGGATTCCAAGATCTTTTTCACACGCAGTGCTCTCAAGCCAGGCATCATCATCCCCCATTCTGTATCTTTGCATTTTGTTTTTCCTGCCTAAGTGGAGTATCTTGCATTTGTCCCTGTTGAACTTCATTTTGTTAGTTTTGGCCCATCTCTCTAATCTGTCAAGATCGTTTTGAATCCTGCTCTTGTCCTCTGGAGTATTGGCTATCCCTCCCAATTTGGTGTCGTCAGCAAACTTGATGATCCTGCCTTCTAATCCTTCATCTAAGAGTCATTAATAAATATGTTGAACAGGACCGGGCCCAGGACGGAACCCTATGGCACTCCGCTTGTCACTTCTTTCCAGGATGAAGAGGAAGCACTAGAGTTTGGTATTAGGACCTCAAATCTGTGAATACTCAAGGCCCATTATATACAATCTTAATATATAAAAAGCTTCTGTGTGCCATGAGTAGGCTAAAAACAAACAAACTATGGGGCCAACTGACATCAAATTTGGCCTCCAAACATCTCATACCACAAGGTATGACCAACAATTTAAAAAAACCCCAAAACCGTGAAAATAGCCTTAAAATTCTTAAAAAATACCTTACCACACATGCGCAAAACCATTCTCCGCCCCCTCCTGTGAGAGAGGGGGAAACTAGCAGCCATTTGTAGCAAAGGAGCTGGCCGTCCCTTCTTCAGGAGCCAAGCTGAGAAGCCAGAACAGCCCAGCAAAACTGCTCTGAAAAGCAGCCTTTAAAGCCTCCTCAGAGAGAGAGAGAGTGAGAGAGAGAGAGGGAGGGAGGGAGGGAGTGAGGAAGAGAGAGGGAGAAGGATGGATGGAGGGACAGAAGAAGCAAGCAAGCCTTTTGCATCAGTCAGGCAAGGAAGGCAAAAGGGAAAGGGAAGGGAGTGAGGGAGGGAGGAGGAGCCATGCCAGGAGGAGGCTGCACAGGCCTCGAAAGAGACACAGGGTTCAGTAACAAATCTCATACTCCAGGCCTGGACCTACTTGGGCCCTCCAGGCATTTTGGACTTCTACTCCCATAATTCCTAACAGCCATGCTGTTCTGGCTGTTAGGAATTGCGGGAACTGAAGTCCAAAATGACTGGAGGACATGTTGGCAGGGGACAATCTGGGAGTTGTTGCCCAAGAAAGCATTTTTAAAGCTCTACTCTAGCATTTCTCCTACATAATTACCCTCTGTATGGTTCTTGTATAAACTGGATAGATTTTCTTGTCACAAGAGAAAGTCTTGGACATGCTGACCAGAAAGAGAATGGAAAGAATTTGGTTTGGGTTGTTGTAGATTTTTTCGGATTATATGGCCATGTTCTAGAGGCATTCTTTCCTGACGTTTCGCCTGCATCTATGGCAGGCATCCTCACTACCTCTGAGGATACTTGCCATAGATGCAGGCGAAACATCAGGAGAGAATGCCTCTAGAACATGGCCATATAGCCCGAAAAAAACGACAATAACCAAGTGATTCCGGCCATGAAAGCCTTCGACAATACAGAATTTGGTTCAGTTGACCTTGCCTGACTCTATAACTGTTACAAAAGTTTAATGTGCAGCATCCTCTACATTCCCTCTGTGTTGCTTCATACAACCAAAAGGTATAATAGAATCATAGAATCAAAGAGTTGGAAGAGGCCTCCTGGGCCATCCAGTCCAACCCCCTGCCAAGAAGCAGGAATATTGCATTCAAATCACCTCTGATAGATGGCCATCCAGCCTCTGTTTAAAAGCTTCCAAAGAAGGAGCCTCCACCACACTCCGGGGCAGAGAGTTCCACTGCTAAACGGCTCTCACAGTCAGGAAGTTCTTCCTCATGTTCAGATGGAATCTCCTCTCTTGTAGTTTGAAGCCATTGTTCCATTGTGTCCTAGTCTCCAAGGAAGCAGAAAACAAGCTTGCTCCCTCCTCCCTGTGGTTTCCTCTCACATATTTATACATGGCTATCATATCTCCTCTCAGCCTTCTCTTTTTCAGGCTAAACATGTTCAGCTCCTTAAGCCGCTCCTCAGAGGGCAGGATGACATTTATGTACATTCCTATATTAGATTAGCACAAACCTGTCTCTTTCTTCCTTTCGAATGCAGCTTTCAAAATGTTTCGCATTGGTAACAATATTTTTAGACATGCATCATTTCGCGACATGGTAATTCAGTTTTACTAGCAAACCAGAAGTTAAATCAAACCATACATAAACTGCAATAATAAAATTCATGGGGACATAACATATCTCATAAAATCTTTCATTTATATATTTAAAATATACATGATTTATTGCTGATTTCACAAAGACTCAGGCCCATTCTACACCACTGTATAAAATCCAGATTATCTACTTTGAACTGGAATAACAGGATTTCTTGTTACGTTTGAGGAACACACCTACACATTGCAACTGACACAGTAACAAGCTGTTGCACAGAATTTGGAAAGCTGTGCACTAGAACATATGCTAGAAATGCAGCTAAACAGACCATTTATCATATCAGTAATGTTCTCTACACATAAATGTTATGCAAATAGTAAAATGTCACACATGAAAGAAGTGGAACCCAACACATGTGAAACCAAAATATTTTTAGTGTTCAACTGAGGGCCCTTCCACACAGCCATGTAACTCAGAATATCAAGGCGGAAAATCCCACAAAATCTGCTTTGAACTGGGCTATCTGAGTCCACACTGCTATATATTCTAGTTCAGAACAGAAAATGTGATATTAAATTCAGCTGTGTGGAAGGGGTCTAAGCCTGCAAAGGAATTATTTTAACAACAGGGAAAACTGGGTTCAGCTTACACAATTTTAAGTATTTCATAAAAATTGAAATATTAGGTACAATTCAGAAAGGTTCAAAAATCTCCTAAACTTTCTAGACACCTCAGCTTTGACCAATACATAAATAAGTAGATTTGCTATTCTTATCACTTTCAAGACAGATCTACTCATGAAACAACTACTCAAGTTTTCAGTTGGGTTTTACACTATGAGAAACATATACAGTATCACAAACTTGCTGTACAAGCATGAAACTGACTTATAATTATGGTTTCGACACAATGATTGGCATAAAACTAAGACACCCAATAAGAAATCTGTCCTACTTCATAATGCTTTTGTTGGTCTAAAACAACACTGTGGGTATTATCAATTCAAATCACCGTCTATCTAATAATCTTAGCTGAATAAAACTCAAGAGTTCCACAATATTTAAAACATATTCTATCACCCTGCGATGCATTAATTTTTAAAAGTAAACATTTCCAAGAGGCTGAAATTGCATAAGACGAATGTTAACAGGATTTAAAGATGTCACTTAATTATAGAGTCACAGAGACTTCTTTAGATATTTATATATTGGACTTTCCTTTAAATCCCACTAAGATTAATTGAGCTATTGGTAAGTAGGCTTTGAGAGACTGAGGCCCCTTCTACACTGCAATATAATCCAGATTATCAAAGCAGACAATCCACATTGAACTGGATTATGAGTCTATACTGCCATATAATCCAGTTCAAAGCCTTCGATAAAATATATTTCTAGCTTTGCTCTGACTGCAGCAGCGGTGGTCTTGATGTCAACACCAAGTATCTGTCTTAGGAATGTTGTTTGTGCTTGTTCCAGTATTGGTAGTTTGCTTAGGCCCCAGATGTCAGCTCCATATAGTATCACGGGGACAATTTTTGCTTTGTAAACTTTGATTATCGGGGATAAAGATCCAGGATATTTATGGGACAACAATCTTGCCAGTGTGTTTGAGCGTGCCCTAGTTTTGATCGCACAAGATTGAAAGTGTGCAAGCCATGAGCCTGTCTCTGAGTATACCAAGCCTAGATATGTAAAAGAACTAACCTGTTTTATTCGCTCTGTATCTAGAACCCATTCGTGTCTAGAAGGGCGATTTCCGAACACCATTATTTTTGACTTGGATTTTTGTTTTTGTGGGCATAGGTGTTAAGTTTGCTCAATAATCTTCGTAATTCTATTTATGTATTTGACATCAAAATCATGTCATCTGCGTATAAAAGAGCATTTACATGTCTGTAACCAATTTTTGGCATGTGAACATCCGAGCTGCTGAGGGAATCTGGCAGGTCATTCATATAAATGTTGAGAAGTAAAGGGGCCAATAAGCAGCCTTGTCTTACACCTTTGCAGGAATCTATTCTCTTTGTCAGGGCTCCACTGATTCCCATTCTAACCTGAATATGGTTGTTGGAGTACAGACATTTGATCAGGAGTAGTAATCTGTGGTCTATTCCACGGGCTGTTAATTTTTGCCAGAGGATTTTTCTATTGATGCTGTCAAAAGCTGCTTTTAAATCAATGAAAGCAACATATAACCTGCTCTTTCTTTTGAGAAGTTTGTTAATTAGGTGATTTAATACAAAACAGTTGTCCATGGTGGATCTTCCTGATCTGAAGCTGGCTTGTTCTTCTGTTAAGATTTTGTTTTCATATTCCCATAGTTTTAATTTAGAGAGAAGTACTTTTGAATAAATTTTGGCCACTATATCAATGAGACTAATAGGTCTGTAATTTGTTTGGATCTTTTGTGCATCTTTTTTTGTAAATAGGGATGATTCTTGGGTTCAAAGCAGATAATCAGAATTGCGGGATTGTGGCGCAGCTGGCTCAGTGTCAGCTGCATTAAGATCACTCTGACCAAAAGGTCATGAGTTTGAAGCCAGCCCGGGTTGGAGTGGGTTTCCAACCAATTGTGTGTAGCCTGTTGTCGACCTTTGCAACCCGAAAGACAGTTGCATCTGTCAAGCAGGAAAATTAGGTACCACCTTAAAGTGTGGGGAGGCTAAATTAACTGATTTATGAGGCCATAAAGAAGACTCCAGCAAAGCATTCCAGCAGGGAAGCATGCGGGGAATGCGGAAGTGCTTCATCAGCGTCGCAGATGGACGATGAAAGCGACAGCTCCTCTGGCCTCTGTGTATGTCTGTATATGTTTGTATGTCAAAAATTGGCATTGAATGTTTGCCATATATGTGTACACTGTAATCCGCCCTGAGTCCCCTGCGGAGTGAGAAGGGCGGAGTATAAAAGCTGTAAATAAATAAATAAAATAAATTATATGGTAGTGTAGAAGGGGGCCTGAGTCTATACTATCATATAATCCAGTTCAGAGCAGATAATGTGGGTTTTAGATGGCAGTATAGAAGGAGCCCTCATACAGTTTCCACAGCTGAGTGGGATTTCAACTCTGATCTCCAGTCCTAATCCAGTGCTGAAACCACTGCATGATACTAGCTAAACCTATATCAATATGCTGGTATTCATCGTAAATATATGTGCATCAATATCGTAATTATATGTGCAACTAGTTAAACCTATATCAATATCCTGGTATTCATTGTAATTATATGTGCAACAATGGAAACGTCTCCAGCAACATTTCTTATTGCATCACAACTGACTTGAATGCTGGCAGAATATAGTGCTTTGGTCCCTTGATTCATAGATTTACTCCAAGAAAAATACCAGAATACACTGTTTTTTCTTCTAGTATCCTCAGTGGTTCATTTTGCAATAAACTCAGTGACAAAATATCTGTGCATAGGCACCACCACTCCACACCTGGGCACACTACTGAAAGTCCAGAAAAAGGAGAATGGTTCCACACTGCAATTTGGCCTCTGGGTTTTGTGAACTCTGTATTTTGCATGGTTCGTGATTTTGGCCCTTGCAATTTGTAATGTTGACGTTATTCCTCACGACCAGAAGGCAAGTGTTCAGAGCATTTCCTAAACCAGAAAATGGCTCCGTTTGGCACATGTCTGTTTTGCTGAAAATGACCTGGTGCATAAGGCCTTCTTCTTCTATATGAGATGGACAATAAGGACAGAGAAGCCTGCCCCCAAGGCCAACCCCAGCTGCATGAACACCATCATCAACACCCCTGCTGCCTCTGACAATTCCTTCGGGGTGACTTTGGGGCCGTAGATCATTGACAGCGTAATCAGGTAGCCATTACTGAATCCAAGGAGTGTGGTGAAGACCACTGGATAGATATCATGGGCAAAGATTACCCTTGCACTATGCATCCGTGGTTGATAGTTGCAAAGCATGAAGACTGGTATAAAAATAGTTCTCAGCAGAGCCATAGTAGGCAACAACCAGCTTTTGGGTCCAGGGACTTGGATCCAGGCAGTGATTTGGCGTCCGCACAAGTCAGCAAAGTTGTACAGTAGGAAGCTAGTAAGTGGGGTGAAGTACTTGTCTGTCCACACGCCCCCAGTGACCTTGTTGACTGATTCTATGCTGGATGAGACTGCAGGGAAAATCATGATAGAGATGAAATAGATGTAGAAGACACAGAAGCCCAATGTACTGATGTTCTTCAGGATGGACCACAAGGGAGAGACACTTCCAGTATAGTCTCTATTCAGTGGGAAGTGACTAGTATTGCTTGTTATCACAACCCCTTCCTCCACATAATCAGTAGGTAAGATGTGCGGTGACTGTGTGATGTCCTTCTGTCTTTCTATATAATATCTGCAAAAAGAATCATAGATTGGATGAGACCACGTGGGCTTCTGCCATGCAGGAAAACCACAATCAAAGCAGCATCGACAGATGGCCACCCAGACTGAGATGAGGGTGGAAGAAAGACACTATCTCTCCAACAGACAAACATTAAGACAGCCAAAATAAAAAGTACAAATACTGTGATACCTTGACCAAAGGGTTTAATTTGTTTCATAACCAAGCTCTTATCTCAAAATGATCTTATCTCAAAGCAGTTTTTTCTACTGAAATGCATTGAATGTTATTAATCTCTTCCGAACTCCGAACCTCCCCCCCCCCCCACATATTTCTGTCACGTGTTTTTAAATAAGAAAATGTATTTTATAAATAATAAAATAATGTATAAATGCACATTCACATGAAACAATAAAAAAGAAAGATCAACTTTAAAATGGTAGAACCACACAGTTGTGGTAAGGATGCAAAAAGCACAAAGTGAAGAGGCACATCATTTTCTTCAAACTGTACTCATTTCAGCCTCCCTTCTTCTCTTGCTCTCTCTCTTCATGAAACCAAACATAAAAACCACACAAAATCAACTAACTCTAAGTTCCTCAAAGCAGACAGCAATCTCCCAAAGCAGACAAGAGCAAAGCAGACAGTAATCCCCCAAAGTGGACAAAAGCACGAGGCATGGAGCCATGAGGTACAAGGCATGGAGGCTACTCCCATGAAGCCCTAAAGCCCTGCACTCTGGGACTAGTGCTCCATATGGCGCTAGCTCTTAATTCAAAATGCTGCTTGTATGTCAAGCGATACAAGGGCTATTATTATTAGTCGTGTCAGGAGCGACTTGAGAAACTGCAAGTCGCTTCTGGTGTGAGAGAATTGGCCGCCTGCAAGGACGTTGCCCAGGAGACGCCCGGATGATTTGATGTTTTTATCATCCTTGTGGGAGGCTTCTCTCATGTCCCCGCATGAGGAGCTGGAGCTGATAGAGGGAGCTCATCTGCCTCTCCCCGGATTCGAACCTGCGACCTGTCGGTCTTCAGTCCTGCCGGCACAGGGCTTTAACCCACTGCGCCACCGGGGGCTCCTTGATACAAGGGCTGAGCAACAGCTTTTAACTCAACTTGCTCATAAATTGGGATGCTCTTAAGTTGAGGTTCCACCGTAGTTATCATTATTACTACCATCAGGTTCCAAAAAGACTCTTCATTAAAGCCAGCAAGTACTACTCTACACTTGGCCATCCACATTTGTGGGTTTAACTTTTGCAGATCAGATTATTAGTGTATTAGATTAATAGGTTCTCAATGGTCAGTATAACTCTATGGTCAATATCTGTCAGAAGATGATCTCAGAGTCATGCTGGAGAATCTACAAACTCTTTGAAAGAACACTTTTTTAGATCAGCGGTTCTCAACCTTTAATTCTCTGGGTGTTTTAGACTTCTACTCTCAGTGGTTGAGAACCACTGTGCTAGATACCCATGTGTCCTCCAGCATGGCTCTATGACAGGTCTGCACAGCTTGTGTTCCTTCAGGTGTTTGGGACTCCAAGTTCCAAAAGCCCTAGCTGAATTGTTCAATGGTCAGGAATTCTGGGAGCTGAAGTCCGAAATACCTGGAGGGCCACAGGTTATGCAGGACTGCTCTATGTTCAACTTCCACTTGGAGCTTAGAACTACTTAGAACAGTGGTCCTCAAACTAAGGCCCGGGGGTCAGATACGTATCCTGTCCTCAACTTGGCACGTTCCAGAACAGTTGGGCGACATCTCCCATCATCCCCAGTAACATGACCATTGGTCACTGGCCATGTGACTTGGGGATAAATTGGGCATTTGCCCAAGACATTTGGAAAGCATCAAGTTAGAGAGTGCCAATACGGCCCTCCAAGGCTCCAGTGTGCCTTCAGTGGATGAATGAACAATAACGCCCTGACATGACCTACCTCTGTAAAACGGCCCTCGGTAGCACTTTATTTTACTTGTTAGTGCAATCACAACCTACTCTATCTCTCGGATTTTCTGTCCAGACACATTACATTGCTTTCTCACCAGTGTTTTAAAATTTTAATCTATTTAAATCGGCCCACCCAATGTAATCACTTTCTGATATGTGTAATGTGGGTTTGTATTTCATTTCATTTCATTTCATTTTGCTGTGTTCTGTTGTATATTGTTTTTGTATTGCTGGGCTTGGCCTTATGTAAGCCGCCCCGAGTCCCCTTGGGGAGACGGTGGCAGGGTATAAATAAAGATTATTATTATTATTATTATTATTATTATTATTATTATTATTTACCTGGCCCTCGCTCAGGGTCAACCTAAGTCTGAAACGACTTGAAAGCACACAACAACAACAACGCTATCTCATCAGGCAAAAGCAGGCCCACACTTCCCATTGAAATACTAATAAGTTTATATTTGTTAAAATTGTTCTTCATTTTAATTATTGTATTTTTAAGCATTTTTGCACTATAAATAAGATATGTGCAGTGTGCATAGGAATTCATTCTTTTTTTTTTTCAAATTATAATCCGGTCCTCCAACAGTTTGAGGGACTGTGACCTGGCCCTCTGTTTAAAAAGTTTGTGAACCCCTGACTTTGAGGATATGCTCTTGGGTTAGAATAGTAGCATTTTCTTATTTGAAGTTTTCACTTTCACAGGGGGTGTGCACCACAATCTGCATGAAAGTGGAGAGGCTTAGACCATAATGTCAACCATATATCCTGTCTGTTTTTGCATTTGACAGGCTCTCTAGGTTAAAGAGTTTACTTTTCCCTGTATCCCGTCCTAGCTAGCATGGTCAAGAAAGCTGAGCAATTCTTGGAGATCTACTCCAGAAAAGGTAACCTCTCCAAGCTCTTCTAAATTGCACAGTTAATCCAAAGTCAGAAATCTTGATTTGGAAATAGCAAAACAGAGAAGCAATGAATACAGAGCATAAAAAGAGAGAAGCTGCAGGAAAAGGCAGGCTCGTGGCATCCTGAGAGAGATGCTTTGGAACGAAGCCATTAAGGCACACGCTGAGTCCTGACCTGCTGGCCTGACAAGATTTACCTGGCATACTCCAGTTTAGGAAGGATCAAGTACATCCCAATGCACACAATAATGAAGACGTCTGCTGTCAGGAAGTAGGCCAAAGCACTGTCTGTAACTTCAGAGGCTGCTGCCAGGTCCATCACTGATGCGACAGCACTCAATGTGCCTCCCATGGCCTGACCTATATGACAAGGATGGTAAAAAAAGGAGGGTGGGGAGAAAAGAGGACCAAAGTCAGGGAATGGTGAAATAAGCATCAGCCTCTGCTGGCTTAGTCTGAGGAAGGCAGTTTGAGCTGAGAGCTGCTCTGAAGCCAAGTAAGAGAAGCTGAAATTGAGGTGCAAGAGAGTGAAGCAGCCAACAGATGCTATATCTACACTAGAGAATCAATACAGTTTGACACCACTTGAACTGCTATGATTCAATGCTAAGGAATCCTAGTAGCAGTTTGGTGAGCCACCAGGGCTAAAGACTATGTCAAGCTACTACTCCCAGGATTCCATAGCATTACACCACCACAGTTAAAGTGCTGTTAAACTGCATTAATTCTACAGTGTAGATCCACTGAGAGCCTGGCGTTCCATTGCATTTCTAATATAGCATTTCTAATACATATTGCATTTCTACATAGCCCTCTAGCATTGCGTTGGAATGTTGACAGTAGGCTTGGTTGATCCCCAAAAAGTGGTTCAAACCCCGTTTTGGATGTAGGGGGCGCTGGTGGTTCAATTCTAAAGTCAATTCTGATTTTCACAGAATTTTTTTTCAAAACTTTTCGAAACTTCCAAGAATTCCGAATCATTTTGTTCATGGGTTGAAAGTGTTATTTCTTGTTTCATTGGGTGGTCTTTACTTTGAAAGTGGTTGTTTTACTCCAAAAGCGGGGAAAAGAAAGGGGAGGAAATTTCTTCCTTCTCTGGTTTAAAACTGGCTTGAGCTGAGACCAGGAAATTCCTTCCTCCTCTGGTTTAAAACTGGCTTCTCTGGCTTGAGCTGAGGCAAGGGACCAGAAGCAGGGAAAAGCAAACGGAGGAAATTCCTTCCTTCTTTGGTTTAAAACTGGCTTCTCTGGCTTTAAAACTGGCTTCTCTGGCTTGAGCCGAGGCCAGGAAATTCCTTCCTTTTCTGGTTTAAAACTGGCTTCTCTTGCTTAAGCCAAGGCCAGAGACCAGGAGCGGGGAAAAGCAAGCAGAGGAAATTCCATCCTTCTCTGGTTTAAAACTGGCTTCTCTGGTTTGAGATGAGGCCTGGTAATTCCTTCCTTCTCTGGTTTAAAACTGGCTTCTCTGGCTTGATCCGAGGCCAAGGACCAGAAGCGGAGGAAAGCTAAAACATACACAACAGAAACAGTCTTCCTTCAGATTGAAGTCCTTGGCTATGCATAGTACAGGGCACCAGTCCAACTTATAAGAGTGGCTGAAAACTCCAGAACATTGTTGGAAACTAAAGATGTTATCAATTATTTCATAGCATTTCCACTGCCAAAGACTCACTTCCTGAGTCGTAACAAAAATGGCAGAAAAAGCTTCGGAAGGACAGACACTTCCAGTTTTTTTAAAAAGCTTCGATATCACTTTGAAAAGGTAATTTTACACAAGATTATTACGAGCAACAAGTTATCTGAGCGATTCTATCCATGTCTAGTTGACAGTATATCTGCCTTTGGTTTTGTCCTAGAATTTGGTCAAAAGTCCTTTTGGGGTCTATCTCTACCAGTGTAGTCCAGGAAAAAAAAACCAATTTCTTGAACTTTTCCCCAAGCACCTTCCCACTGCTGCAAACTGGACATATCTTTTCATCCTGTCGACCTCTAAATTCACTTGCGAGATTGTGGTTAAGTAACTGTGGTCGCCCCCCTCTGGGGAAGTTTGGATTTGCTTATGAACATACACAAAGAATTCCTACATTTGAGGGGTCAATAGCAATATATATTTAAAGCTAAGATGAACAAAAAGCATGTTTAGGGGAAGAGGTTAATCAAATCTGGAACATGGCCATACTGCCCGAAAAACTTACAGCAACCCACAAACCTGTACATGTCTTTGGAAACTTCCTTGGGTTACCATTCTGGGAGAAAGGTAGCATATTAATTAATTAAATATAAATAAATTTAGTGTTGGCACAACTGACTTATCACTATCAAAGAACCCTACCCTCCAGATGGGCAAGTTGCTTTTGAATTATTATTTTTATCTTTTGAGAATTTCAAAAATAGTTTTTGAGGCAGTTTGAAGGGAATTATTCTTCAGAAAGACAATGCACATTTTCTTGTTGCATGAAAAAATAGGCTTTCATTGGTTAAATCTTGACAACTCTAAGCCTTTGGCAAACAGGGAAACAACAGCAATAGGCTCCGATTTATCGTGGTTAAATAACTACCACAACTAAGTCTTGGAAAGGTTGCTTCTTTGAACCATAAATTCCAGAATCCCACTGCCAGCATGGAAACTTGCAAATATATCCTCCTATTGATGGTTTAAACTTAATTGTTATAGCTCACATTACACAAACTAGGTCATTTTTAAAATACTAATTCTGGAAAGTAGTTTTTCAAACATCTTGTGAGCAATGTTTTCTTCCCTCCCATCTTTATTTCCTGACACTTCATTTTTCTACATGGTGCAGGGTTCTTTCACATATGGTGCGTTTTTCTCCCACTTCTGCATTGAAAAAAATAACTAACATTATAAATGATCTCATAGTTTGTAAATGTGAGGTTTCTATAATAAGGACTGTGGTGAGGACTTCCACGATGGCTCAACCCCTAATAATATCCTTTGCTGTGGCCCAGAACATTAAAAACCTGAAATCTTTGCATAGTTTTGCCTCTCGCTTGCTCCACCCTGCCTTCCTTCTAGCTTCAAATATATTTCTAGTGTTAATATCACCTAACAAACCTCGAGGGGCCTCATCATTCATAGCTGCAAACATGGAACTCATCAGTTATGGAAATGAATGCTAATGCAGAATATAAAATGAGACAATGCAAAGTTTTGTATTTTTCCTGAGACACAAACAAACATGGAGCTGAATGCAGATGTTTTCTTTTTATCAAAAAAACTGAAGTTTAGTTCCTCAACAGAGATGTCACAAGACAAGACTTTTAAGAAGAATACTGAACCAAGAGAATGGGTGAATCCAGGATAAAATGACAAGTCAGCTCACTTTGACTGTTGGTTTCTCCTCAAGCTTCCTTCTTCAAACATCCCACGGTTTTTAAAATTTTAAACGCCAGCTTGCATTTGTCTTTATTAAGAGGGAACTCAATGGTCATGTGAGTATGAGCGGTCAAAACCTTATGCCCGAAGACAACCCACGCACCATGCTCATAAACATAACTACAGCACTCAGCAGTTTTATTTACTAAACTAGCTGTACCTGCCACGCGTTGCTGTGGCCAACCTTCCCTCCCTTTTTCTCTCTTTCCTTCCCTCTTTCCTTCCTTTCCTCTTTTTCTTTCCCTATTTCTCTTCTTCCATCTCTACCTGTTTCTTTCCCCACTTTCTTTGCTCTTTGTACATCCTTCCTTCTCTCCTTCCTTCCTTACTTCCTTCCTTCCATCCATCCATCCATCCATCCCTATCTTTCGTTCCTTCTCTCCTTCCTTCGCTCTCTTTTTCCTTTCACTTTTTCATTTCCTTCTCTCCTTCCTTGCTTCTCTACCTTTCTTTCTTTCCTTCCTTCTTTCCCTCCCTCCCTCCCCCCTTTTCCTCCTTCATTCCTTCCCTCTTTCCCTCCCTGAGTGTCCCATTTAATATTGTATTTATATCTTACACAGAAAGAAGGAAGGAAGAAGGAAGGAAGGAGGGAAAGGAAGGAAGGAAAAAGGGAGGGAAGGAAGGAGGGAAGGAAGTAAAATAAAGAAGGAGGGACAGGAAGGAAGGAAGGAAGGAAGGAGAATGAAGGAAGAAGGAAAGGAAGGAGGGTGTGAAGAAAGGAAAGAGGGAAGGAAATGAAGGGGAAGGAAATAAAGAAAGGGAAAGAAGGAGGAAAGGAAGGGAGGGAAGAAGGAAAAGAAAAAAAAGGAAGAAGGAAGGAGGGAAAGAAGGAAGGAGAGGAAGGAAAGAAGGGAAGGGAGTGAGGGAGAGAAGGAAGGTCCTTCACTCAAGCACTGTCGACCTCCCTCAACTCCTCCTCCTCCTCCTCCCCTTCTTCCTTGCCTAGGGGCTCTGCTGCTGCCGGTGCCACTCGTCCGGCCCTTCCTCTTCCAATAGGGAAAGGAGAAGGAGACTGCCCTCCTGACATAGCAGGGAAGGAGAAGGGGCGCTATGCGGCAAGCCTCCACCTCCACTCCCATGGTGCCCACTCTCTCTTATGTGTGTGTGTGTGTGTGGCCGTGCACGCATGCCTGGCTCCTCATGCTTTAATGGCTGGCTGTTTCCCCGTGAGGAGGAGGGGGTGTGGCCATGGGTCTCTTTCTGGGTATGCAGTTTCTCCTTTGTGGACATGCAGTTTAGAAATCCTTTCTGCTTTTTATTTCTTTTTTTTTTGTTTGAGTGAAGGACATACATTGGGTTGATAGGTGTATCGTGTTCAAATTTGATGTCAATTCTCCCAGTGGTTTTTGAGTTCTGTTAATCCCACAAACGAACATTACATTTTTATTTATATAGATTGTCAGTTTAGATGTCATTGTTTTAAATCCGGGAAGCTGCTTTGGATTCCATGTCCGTAGAAAGGTAGGTATAAAGTAAATTTTAAAAATAACCTGAAATCAATGCCTGGGAATTCCTCATTGGGAAACATCCTGAAAGTCCAAAGATGCTACTGCTGAAGACTGTAGCAGCGCTGCTGCTGATAACCACGCAAAGGATGATGAGGATAAAAAACCACGGAGTCCAAGCAGAGGTGTCCACTTTGACCAATGCTGTGATCACCATCAAAACCACTAACATGGTGACCAAGGAGGACAGAATGCGTACGCTGACAGAGACCCTGAAAGGAGGAGAAAAAACAATTATTAACATGTGTGTTTTGAACAAGAGACAATATCAGAGGGCAGCCTTGTAAAGAAATGGAAACAGAAAGAAAGAAGTGAAATCCTAAGCAATGGGACAGCAGGGAAATAAAAGCAATATTGGGGGAGACACACTGGAAGGCTGGATCTATACTGCCATATATTCCAGGGTCTGATCCCAGATTATCTGCTTTGAATTTGATTATATGAGTCTACACTCCCAGACAGGAATGTAGCTGGGGGGGGGGGGGGGGAGGCTTTAGGGGCTTTAGCCCCCCCCCCCCCCCGAAAATCTCAGGGTGGATTGTTGAAGGCTTTCATGGCCGGAATCACTGGGTTGTTGTAGGTTTTTGGCCATGTTCTAGAGGCATTTTCTCCTGATGTTTCGCCTGCATCTATGGCAAGCATCCTCAGAGGTAGTGAGGTCTGTTGGAAGTAGGAAAATGAGTTATATATCTGTGGAATGACCAGGGTGGGACAAAGGACTTTTGTCTACTGGAGCTAGGTGTGAATGTTTCAACTGACCACCTTGATTAGCATTTAATGGCTTGGAAGTGCCTGGGGGAATCCTTTATTGAGAGGTTATTTGATGTGCCTGATTGTTTACTCTGTTGTTTTGCTGTTGTAATTTTTGAGTTTTTTTTAATACTGATAGCCAGATTTTGTTCATTTTCATGGTTTCTTCCTTTCTGTTAAAATTGTCCACATGCTTGTGGATTTCAATGGCTTCTCTGTGTAGTCTGACATGGTGGTTGTGAGAGTGGTCCAGCATTTCTGTGTTCTCAAATAAAATGTTGTGTCCAGGTTGGTTCATCAGGTGCTCTGCTATGGCTGACTTCTCTGGCTGAAGTAGTCTGCAGTGCCTTTCATGTTCCTTGATTCGTGTTTGGGCAATGCTGCGTTTGGTGGTCCCTATGCAGACTTGACCACAGCTGCATGGTATACGGTAGACTCCTGCAGAGGTGAGAGGACCCCTCTTGTCCTTTGCTGAACGTAGCATTTGTTGGATTTTCTTGGTGGGTCTGTAGGTGGTTTGTATGTTGTGTTTCCTCAAAAAGATGAAGATCCACCCAGAGGAAAAGTGTTCTTGCCATACAACAAGGGAACCACTGACCACATAGGGAAGCTGATGAGGAAACACAACATACAAACCATCATAGATGCAGGGGAAACGTCAGGAGAAAATGCCTCTAGAACATGGCCATATAGCCCGGAAAAACCTACAACAACCCATTCTCAGGGTGGCCTTACTGGTACGTGAGGATTCACTCATACAGAACATTACTGAAAGGTTCATGTCAAATGAAGATATTTTAACCAGTTTCTAGGTTCTCCTCCTTGGGTTTTTAGGTCTAGACAAAATTCATCCTATGGAACAACTGTCAGAATACTTTGAAAATGACGCAGCACTTGTTTCCATCAAGGCTGAGTACATAATGTGGTGTAATATTACACCATCAATTAAGAAAGATACTGAGGCACTTAAAGTGTTGGAACTGTGTGACAAAACCTACTATCAGTCAATAAATTTCCTTTTGACTGTGTTAGCTACTCTATCAGTAATGACATGAAGTGTGGAAATATCATTTTCAACTATGAAGAGAGTGAAAAGTGTATCTAGAAGTTTAATGACAGACCAGAGACTTAGTGGACTAGCAATAATTTCCATCCATCAGGACATCACTATCAAACCAGAAAAAGCAATTGACAAAATGGCCAGAGAGAAGAAAAGAAAACTGTTGCTGTAAAGTAAAAAAATAAGTCAAAAAGTATTCTAAACACCATCGGGACCACATTAAGTCCACGAATCCTGACGAATGGATTTTCTTCTACCATACTTGTACAGCGTCACCCTTAATGCTTTCATACAGTCGCTGCACACGGCAGGGACGCGGCCACTGCCATTTTTGAGCTCCCCCCACAATATGCAGCAACCACAGATTCTCCAATTCGGATTGGAAGTTTCAGCACCCGCTCTATAAGGCGACTCCCAGCGTATAAGACTACTCCTGCATATAAGATGACTACCATGCATAAAGCTACTCCAGCGTATAAGATGACTCCCACGTATAACATGACCCCCTGACTTTTGAATAGATTTTCTTGGGTTAAAAAGTAGTCTTATACGTCAGAATATACGGTACCTATTTAAGAATCTTTTGAGGCAACCGCAAAGTTTAAGCTGTTGTCCCTGGAAAAGATACATAAGAAAACACTGCTAGGAAAATTAGGATTGAGCCTTTGGGATTGCAAGCCCTCCAACCCCCAAAATCCTTCTGGTCATATGACCCTGGCCACTTCCAAGCCTGTAAATCATCATACTATCAAACATAACATAGGAGTAGCTAGTGGCATGTCTGCAGGCAGGCTTCAGCATTACAACAGTTAAATTCTGAAGCAACACATTACAGTGCCTCAAAACAATCTGCGTACAGGAAATTAAATGTTCTTTCTAACAAATTGAAACTTCCTTATTTCTATGCTGACTGTTGTGAAAGAGTTGTCTGTTCTTCAGTTTGGCCAAGTTTAATATTAACTTTTATATAATTATAAAGTTTGTGCTTCTCTGTGTATGTGTTTTTGTGAGTTTGGAATATGGATTTTTTTCCAAGTTCCCTAACATTGCTATAGTCTTAGATCATGAGCAGCCAAGTTATGCCTACTCTACTGCTAATGTGGATAGTTTTTGAGGAGTCAAGAATCTAGGGAGATGGAACCAACTTCTTGGCTCCTTGGGGATGCCAGAGCAATTTACAAAGAATGCAGCACAAGAATATAAGAAGTCTGGGGAGGGGGGAAAATCACAAAAAACATAGAGCAATGGTTCTCAACCTTCCTAATGCTGCAACCCCTTATTACAGTTCCTCATGTTGTGTTGACATCCAACCATAAAATAATTTTCGTTGCTATTTCATAACTGTATTTTTTTTACGGTTATCAATTATAATGTAAATATCTGATGTATTTTCATTCACTTGACCAAATTTGGCACAAATACCCGATGGGATTCATAGTTCATCTACAATCAAAGAGCATTCTGAACCCCACCAACGATGGAATCGAACCAATCTTGGCACACAGAACTCCCATGACCAACAGAAAAAATTGGAAGGGTTTGGTGGGCATTGATCTTGAGTTTTGGAGTTATAGTTCACCTACATCCAGAGAGAACTGTTGACTCAAACAATGATGGATCATGACCAACTTGGCACGAATATTCAATATGCCCAAATGTGAACACTGGTGGAGTTTGGGGGGAAAATAGACCTTAACATTTGGGAGTTGTAGTTGCTGTGGGATGTATAGTTCACCTACAATCAAAGAGCATTCTGAACCGCACAAATGACAGAATTGGGTCAAACTTCCCACACTGAAAGCCCATGACCACTAGAAAATACTTTGTTTTCTGGTGGTCTTTGGCGACCCCCAGGGATCCCGACCCCCAGGTTGAGAAACACTGACATAGAGCTTAAAATATGTTTTATTTGAAATCAAACAACACAGATATTGCTTTTCATTGATTCAATCTTTCTACAAACCAAAGTGGAAATGTGCTAAAAGGAAATCACAACAACAATAAGCAACAGCAACAAGGACAGAATCTGCTGGGGGAATACTGCAACCTAGTGAACGGCAATGGCATGATTACATGATAATTAGCTGCCTGAGTAGGAAAGTTACTTATTATAGACACTGATGGTTTGATCATCTCCTCCCTTCAGCTCAAAAGGCAGAGAAAGAAAAAGGGGAAGACTGAACAAAGGATCAGTCTTCTGTTTCTTCTTTGGGGATGTGACCCTGGTTTTAAGCATGCCTTTCATGACATACATCCTCCTCTTAAGGGACTCCGGGTGAGATATACTTCCTGCCAACTAACTGCGCAGCTTAGAAATGTTGCCTGCCTGACTCAGGGACTCCTGACAAATACAACCTGTTCTACACAGAACACGTTGAAAGAGACACTCCAAGCAAACTAAGTGAATTATGGCTGGACGAACAGGAGAACTGGTTAACACTTTCATTCCTTGCATTCACTGCTTGGTTTCTTCCTCCCTTTCTTGTCCTCTTCAATGTCACCTTTGCCCACGCAGGCATGAAATCTGTCTCAGAAGCACTCTCGTATTTTAGCCGCCATCGGTGCCCTTAACAAGGGTGGAGTACAGCGCAGCTATAACACCCTTTGGAAGCAACCGAACTACAGGGAACTGATTTGTGCTGGAGTTTCCATAACTGCAAGCCCGCCTCATGTGTATTTATGACACTGAAAACTTAGCATAATAAAACACTTATTGATTATGGATGTGCCACTCAGCAGAATCAACAATGTGCCAAAGATAAATGAATGCCACATTTAAAATGTAAGGCATTAAGCACATAATGAGTTTTGCAAAATGGATTTCAATCCTGAAGAATATATAGAAGGAGAGCAGGAATTGCTATCTCTCTGTAGCCTTCCCTTCCGCTTCTTTGTTGCTTTTCATGACATAACTGGAGGGAGGGGGAACCACCCCTCTATTTCTATTTTAGGAATTCTACAAAGAAGGATAGTAGCTGTAACAGAGAACATGGAGGCGCGCATATATATATATATATATATATATATATATATATATATATGCAGAGAACTCTTCTCAAGCACAGTACAGGCAGTTCCTGGTTATGAACAAGATAGGCTCTGTAGCTTTGGTTCTTAAACTGAATTTGTATGTAAGTCGGAATAGGTACATTTTTAAAGTGTAACTCCAGCTAATACACACACACACACACACACACACACATCTCATCCAGAGTTTTATCATTTTATGTAGTGCATTTGGCCTGCCCACTGTTTTTATTTTCCATTATGTTATTTTGTACAGTTTATTTTACTTGATTGGTTTATTTATTTTATTGCAATGTTATTTTGTTGCTTATATTTTATTTTGCTGTAATGTATCGAGGGCTTGGCCTCATGTAAGCTGCTCCGAGTCCCCTTTGGGAAGATGGTGGCGGGACATAAATAAAGATTATTATTATTTGAAACACAACAAGATGAGTCCACAGCAGACACTCTGCTGGCTGTTGAATTGGATCACACGTCGAACACTTCCCAAGTGTCTAGGACTGTGCGATGTATCGGCGAATGATGCGTGCAGATCCCAGTAAGGTGGCATTCTGCAGCTGGCAGCTGGCAATTTTGTCAGCGCCTATTGTGTTTAAGTACAGGCCAAGGTCTTTAGGCACTGCACCCAGTGTGCCGATCAACACTGGGACCACCTTGACTGGCTTGTGCCAGAGTCTTTGCAGTTCAATCTTTAAATCCTCATATCGTGTCAGCTTTTCCTGTTGTTTCTCTGCAATCCTGCTGTCACCTGGGATTGCGACATCAATGATCCATACTTTGTTTTTTAACACGATTGTGAGGTCAGGAGTATTATGCTTTGTCTGTCTCAATCCGGAAGTCCCAGAGGAGTTTGGCAATTTCATTCTCTGTAACTCTTTCCGGCTTGTGATCCCACCAGTTCTTTCTTGCAGGCAGATGGTATTTGTGGCACAACTTCCAATGAATCATCTGAGCAACGGTGTTGTGCCTCTGCTTGTAGTCTGTCTGTCAGCTTCTTGCAGCAGCTGAGGATGTGATCTATTGTTTCATCTGCTTCCTTGCAGAGTCTACATTTGGGATCTGTTGTCGACTTTTCAATTCTGGCTTTGATAGCCAGCCTTCGTCTCCTTTTTCAGAGTTCCATTTGTGAACCACAGCCATGTTTTTTCTTTGTCAATTTGGCTCTCAATTTTTGCCAGAAACTATCCATGGAGTGCCTTCTTTTGCCAGTTTTCTCTTCTACTCTGGATTGTGTTTTTACGGTATTCCCTCTTTGTCTTTTGCACTTAAAGCAGTTTACTACTATTGACTTCCCTCAATTTTGGTTCTTGACTGTCTTTCACATAATCTGCCAGTGCATATTTCTCTTTTTCTACTGTTTGTTTCACTTGCAGAAGTCCTCTGCCTCCTGACTTTCTGGGCAGATAAAGTCTGTAGACATCACTACGTGGGTGTAATGCGTAGTGGATTGTCATCAGTTTTCTTGTTTTTCTGTCCAGATCATTCAGCAATGCTTGCATCCAGTTCACAATCACAGCAGTGTATCTAATGATGGGAGTAGCCCAGGTGCTGATAGCGTTGATCGTATTTCCGCCATTTAATTTGCTCTTCAAAACCTTCCTGACTCTTTGGATAAATACTTTGCTGACAACATTTTTCACTTATCCATGCTTGATATTGTCCAATTGTAGTATGCTGAGATATTAATAGGCTTTAGGCTGATTGCACTTTATGGTTTGTCCGTTTGGCATCTCTATGCCCTTGCTGTGTGTAATTTCCCCTTTCTTTAATGCCACTGTGGCACATTTGTCTAGACCGAACTCCATACTGATGTCAGTGCTGAAGATTCTCACTGTGTTGGTCAGTGACTCTATTTCAGTTTCTGATTTTCCGTATAGGTTTATTATTATTATTCCGTAAAGATGATGATGATGATGATGATGATTATTAGCATAGGGAAGGGTTAACAACCCTATGGTGTTTGTTTGGCTCTCTGCGCCAATGTTTAGAAGATTTCACCCCACTTTCTGTCCCTGTGACAATTGCATTTTGAAAATGTTGGGTGTCGTGAAAACCAAGATTGGTGATAAAGCCGCAGCGGAGACACCTTTTTCTCATGGTCACTCTTACTGGAGAGAATTTCCCTTCCAAGAGGTAGAGGAAAAGAATCCAAATCTTTCTGGCATCACTTCAGCCACACTTCCTGCACAGCAAATAGTCAAGGTATTGCTCTATTCCTGGATTAGTCTTTCAAAGATTTCTATCCAGGAAGCAGGAAGGATGATAATGTTATTTGTCCAGTTCCCATGTCAGGGATGAAGGTTGATGTAAATAATTAATTCCACTATTATACTTTATACTCTGCCAAAATATGACCATAATTTACCCAGGATACAAATGCACATGTATAAGCTTTGGATAGTATAGGGAAGGGTTAACATCACTGTGGTGCTCCTTTTGCTGTCTGGGCCCCTGTTCAGAAGATTTCACCTCACTTTCTGTCACTGCAATAATTGGATTTTGAAAAAAAAATCCTTTTTGTGGAAACAAGGATTGATGAGAAACCTTCGATGGAGACACCTTTTCCCCATAATAACTCTTTCAGGGGTGAATTTCTCTTTCTGGGGGTAAATTCCTCTCACTTTCTATTGTCTCACCCCCATTCTCAACTATGTGTAAGTTGGATGTTTGTAGTTCAGGGACTGCTTGTACTATGAAAAGCTAGAAAGGAGAGACAGGGATGGGGGGGGGGGGAGGAGGGTCCCACTGCAGTAGTAATTGAGCATTACTATCATAATTAGTATTAGTATAAGCAAGCCAATGCCTTAAATCAAGAAATAGCTTCCTACGAGCTACAAGATACTTGCAGGAACACCTCAAGAAACGAGAGTCCAAAAGTGGCAGGCTAAACCCGGAACCTCAGTCAGTGGTTGATACCAAATGAGAGACTCCCTCTTGGGCACACAGAAGACTTCCAATCTTAAGAAATGGAGCTACAAAGTGGAGTGCAGAGAAGATCAAGCCACAGACCACCTACTACAATATAACCTGAGGCCTGCCACATGTACATTGGAGGACCTTCTTACAGCGACACCTGAAGCACTCCAAGTGGCCAGCTTCTGGTCAAAGGACATTTAACATAATAATAAAACTTTGTTTTTTTAAATACATTATAACTGCACCCTCCATTTGTTTCTGACACAATAAATAAATAGTTTAATAATAGATTAAGGCCTAAATTTGTATGCAGGACAATAATCCTAAACTAGACGGGAATTCAAGATTTCCAAAAATGAGATATGCAGCAGGAGGGAAGAGAAAGATATCCAGAGATAGCAAATTGAGAGGTAGACTTTTATGATACCTGTTGGATTCTCTATTCCATGACTACCTCCATCATGCAAAGCAAGTCTGTGTCCCTGTGTCCAGTGCTTAACCATTCCCTTCTGCCAATCTTTTCCTCTTTGCAGCTGCTTTCTAAACCACAATTTATGGAAGAGCTGCATTGGAAAACTGGAACTGAGGAAATATTTATTTATTTATTTATGGCATTTATATGCTGTTCTTCTCACCTGAAGGGGACTCAGAGCGGCTTATAAGATATATTTTCATACTATATATTATATTATTAGCATAGTACAATATCAGTATTATATATTACTATATTGCACTATACCATTATATTGTAATATTATTAGTAATATTACATGTAATGTAAATATATAATTATAATTATAATATTGTATTATTATGTATGTATATATTTATTTATTTAGCAGTTTGTATACCAGTCTTCTCATCTCCATCGAGGGACTCAGGACAGTTTCCAACATCAATATTACAACAATCATTAAAAATATTATTGCTAGTATTATATTATTGCTAGTATTATATTGTATATTGTATTACATTATAATATTATAAATATTATAAGTATATACAATATTCTATATTATATTATTAGTAATAATGCAAGAGCAGCCGTTGGTGCCACGGGGGGGGGGGGGGGGGCTCTCAACTGATGATATAGGCAGAAGACAATATAGGCTAATTCTTTCTCCCAATCATAACCAAATCTGTTACAGTAATTTGTAGCAGGACCAAGTGTGTGTGTGTGTGTATTGAAGAAAAACCTTATGATGGTAATTATTATGTACAGCTGGTAATGTAGGTCAACCAGCAATCTTGGACCACATCGGTATAACTGTATGGGCTTTTAGAATACAGTTCTGGAGAGTTTTTTCTCTGAGGAGATCTATGCTCAAAGGCTCTGCTCTGAGAAGCAGGTTAGAGAGAAGCCGTTATGCTGCTCTAAAGGAGGCTATGGTGGAATAGCCGTTTGCTTACGGTTTATGTTTTGCTTTCACATTAGACTTAAGATGAAGATGCCTTATTTTGTGTTACTTACAAAGACTATGTAAGTTTCTTGAACTGTTTGTTTTTTGTATGCAACATTGCAAGTTTGTGTTTCATCTCTGCTATTAAGAGTAAAGATTTTTCTGTTCATTTCTACTCTTGTCTGTGTGCCTTGTACATGGGACGTGGCTAAGATCTGCTTGCTGCACAACAAAATCCTCCTAGGTTATTATCTAGCTTCTGCTGGACCAAGAGATTCAGCCACTTTAGCAGTCATGGGTCAGTGCTATGGAATCCACTTTAACTGTAAGTTTGCCTTTCTTGGGACTATGTGGTGGTGATAAAGTAGGATACAATAAAGGCAGTAGTGGTGAATTTTGTGTCCCATCGTCCTTTTATTTTGCCTTAGAAAAAAACTAATAGCTTCCAGGGGATACAGTTAACCAACCTAGTCTTTTTCAGACCTTTTCCTTGGCCTCATTTATGTTCATACAGGATTTTTCCTTTCCATTTAGTGGGGCTGTGCAGACAGATTTTCTAGGCCCATACATACACTTTGTTGAATGATTGTGAAAGCACTTGATTGGATGATACCATGAATGTTTCTGAGTGGTATGCTTGATGCAAGTGAAGATCCCAGGGCAATAGGGACCTTACTGTGTATAGAATTGATGTGTACGTCATAGGATTGCTGGTTCTGTATCTGTAAAGGGTCAGTTACAGTGGCTTAGGAAGTCTGACTTGGCCATTTTAGTCCATGCTCTGGTTACATCCCATATAGACTACTGCAATGCGTTCTACGTGGGGTTGCCTTTGAAGACTGTCCGGAAGCTTCAAATGGTCCAACTGACAGCAGTCAGATTGTTAACAGGAGCAGCGCTCAGGGAGCATACAAGTCCTCTGCCGCGCCAGCTCCACTGGCTGCCAGTCTGCTACCGGGCACAATTCAAAGTGCTGGTTTTAGCCTATAAAGCCCTAAATGGTTCTGGCCAATTTACCTGTCCGAATGCATCTCCCCTTATGAACCATCTAGAACCTTAAGACCGTCTAGTTCATAAGGGGAGATGCATTCGTCTGCTCTCGATCCCGCCTACATCATAAGTATGTTTGGCGGGGATGAGAGACAGGGCCTTCTCAGTGGCGGCCCCTTGGCTAGGGAACACCCTCCCTAGGGATAACAGATTGGCTCCCTCCCTCTTAACGTTTCGGAGAAATGTTAAGACATGGTTGTTTGAGCAAGCGTTTACAAATGCAGAGTAACTGACATAGGAAATGGAATGACTAGACAATGGAACTGGACAATGTTTTAACAAGGAGATGTCAATGATGTTAGTTTTATTGTTTCTGTTGTGGTTTTATATTGTTTTTAATGTGTTAATTTGTATTTTGATATTAGGTGTGTTGACTTATTGTAAACCGCCTTAAGTCGCCGACAGGCTGAGAAAGGCGGTATACAAATACAGTAAATAAATAAATAAACTGCCATTCCACCGTGCTATGGAACTAGTTTTGCAAGGTCTTTATCTTCTCTGTCTTACCAAACTACAACTCCCAGGATTCCACAGCACTGAGTAGATGTACCCCAAGTCAGGTAACTCTGCTTGGGTCTTTAGACAAGAGATTTCCCCTCCTCTCCACGAGTCAGGCTGATCCTTCCTAGATTAGCGCAGGATCATACCTGTTATGTTCATCTCTCTTTGCTCAGGGTTAAAAGGGAGGAAAAAAGAGACATGATCACTGTGAGACATTTTGTAGTAAAGGATTTTCTGACTAAACCCATTTCCCCATCAACAGTTTTTTAGCCTGATTTCCGGCCCACTGCTGTGCTAACGCTGCAACCTGGGGACTGAAATGGCTCGGCCAAGGCTGCAGAGAGGGGACAAAGTGGTGGGGAATAATGCAGTTGTACTTACTTGTTGACTAGCAGAAAGTTCCCAATCAAGCAGAGGACCGAGGGCACAGTGGAAGCCACGGAAATGTAACTTTCAAAGAAGTCCTGGGAGGAAAATAGTAAATGTCAGTTTTCTTTTTTTTTAAGACTGTAGAAGAGAACAAGGACATCGTATGACCTGTCCCTAACATAAATCACAGGCACAGAGACCTAAGGTCAAGGCTTCATGGCACTAGAAAGCTCACAGAACTGAAGACTTGACAAAAGGATTAAACAGCACCTGTTTACTTAGCTGAGGAACATATTGTCCACCTTGAGATAATCTTAATGTGTTATTGGCCTCTCTGGAATGTGCTTTGCATAGTGAACATTTCTCAGTTGTGGTCTTAGGTAACAAGAACTGAATCACCCAATGCAATCAGCAGAAAACATCAAATATTGCATTTATTTAGCTTGTGGCTCTCAGTGTTCATAGAGAAGAACTGTTGCAATAAAGAGCTTGTCTGCTTTTACCCTTAAGTGCTTTCTTAGAATCCTAGAGTTGGAAGAGACTTCATGGGCCATCCAGCCCAACCCCCTGCCAAGAAGCAGGAAAACTGCATTCAAAGCAAACCCGACAGATGGCCATCCAGCCTCTGTTTAGAAGCTTCCAAAGAAGGAGCCTTCACCACACTCCGAGGCAGAGAGTTCCACTGCTGAATGGCTCTCACAGTCAGGAAGTTCTTCCTCATGTTCAGATGGAATCTCCTTTCTTGTAGTTTGAAGCCATTGTTCCGTGTCCAAGTCTCCAGGGCAGTAGAAAACAAGCTTGCTCCCTCCTCCCTATGACTTCCTCTCACGTATTTATACATGGCTATCAGGTCTCCTCTCAGTCTTCTCTTCTTCAGGCTAAACATGCCCAGCTCCTCATAGGGCTTGTTCTCCAGACCCTTGATCATTTTAGTCGTCCTCTTCTGGACACATTCCAGCTTGTGAATATCTCTCTTCAATTGTGGTGCCCAAAATTGGACATAATATTCCAGGTGTGGTCTAACCAAGGCAGAATAGAGGGGTAGCATGACTTCCCTGGATCTAGACTTTAGACTCCTATTGATGCAGGCCAAAATTCCATTGGCTTTTTTGCCACTGCATCACATTGTTGGCTCATGTTTAACTTGTTGTCCACAAGGACTCCAAGATCTTTTTCACACGTACTGGTCTCAAGCCACGCGTCCCCCATTCTGTATCTTTGCATTTCATTTTTTTCTGCCTAAGTGGAGTCTCTTGCATTTGTCCCTGTTGAACTTCATTTTCTTAGTTTTGGCCCATCTCTCTAACCTGTCAAGATCGTTTTGAATTCTGCTCCTGTCCTCTGGAGTATTGGCTATCCCTTCCAATTTGGTGTTGTCTACAAACTTGATGATCATGCCTTCTAACCCTTCGTCTAACTCTAAGTCATTAATAAAGATCCTGAACAGGACCGGGCCCAGGACGGAACCCTGCTTATGGCACTCCGCTCATCACTTCTTTCCAGGAAGAAGAGGAAGCATTGGTGAGCACCCTCTGGGTTTGTCCGCTTAACCAATTACAGATCCACCTAACCGCAATTTTGCCTAGCCCATATTGGACTAGTTTGTTTGCCAGAAGGTTATGGGGGACCCTGTCGAGGGCCTTACTGAAATCCACGACATTCCCCGCATCTACCCAGCTTGTAACTCTATCGAAAAAAGATATCAGAAAAAGCCAGGTCCCACAACAGGGGGAATCTGAAACGAACAATGTTGGATATATTGCAGAAATATGGGTATTTATGCCATCGGATGTCTATGTAATGTTTAATATGTCTTTAGATATTTATATGTATGTAAGCTGTCTGGGCAGTTACTGGCCCTTTTAAATTATAAAAAACTTAATAAAAACTATTTTAAAAAAAGAAAAAGAAAAAAGATATCAGATAAGTCTGGCATGACTTGTTTCTTGCAAGGTTTCTGTCGCTGCTGAATTTCAGTGGTGCAGGGTTGTTATTTTACATATTTTCCCAAAAAAAACCCAAAAACACACACCATTGCAAAAAAGCAAGGCACATGATTTTGAAGTGAATTATACTTTCCAAAGTGGGTGTTCCTCACATGCCTTATTTGGCCAAGAAAATGCTTCCCTGAAAAACCAAATCTGGTTCCTCTCACTGTCATTTCTGGTTGTCTCACACTACAGAATTTTGGCAGGTTGCAGCTTTGGCTATGGCTCAGGGCAAGTGATGGAAGAAGTTGAAACGAGCCTATCTAAATTTGCCAATTCTTAATTGCAAATTATATAAAGCAGAGATAGGTATTTTAATAGAAGTTAATATATCAATAAGCTTTTAAAATCCAACTATATTAATAGCATTATATTTACATTAGAAAAAAATAACCATTAATAATGTATGTTACATTGCCATTCAAAAGTTAAATGCCTGCATTAAGATCCTTATCAGGATAAGGAGAGTAAATACCAGTGGTAATTTACCAACTCTTGCCCTGTCCCCGACTTTAAGTTTGGAGAAAAGGAAAGAATTGCATGGATTCTTGAGGGAAAAAATCATATCCATCCCAGCAAATCCTCGTTGTTGTTGTTGTTGTTGTTGTTGTTGTTGTTATTATTATTATTATTAGCTTTCCATTTCTCAATCCCTTGTAACAGGCACATATAAAGCCCTAAATGGTTCTGGCCCAATTTACCTGTCCGAACTCATCTCCCCTTATGAACCATCTAGGACCTTAAGATCATCTGGGGAGGCCCTGTTCTCAATCCCGCCATCATCACAAGTGTGGTTGGCAGGGACGAGAGACAGAGCCTTCTCCGTGGTGGCTCCTCAGCTATGGAACACCCTCCCTAGGGATATTAGATTGGCCCCTCTCTCTTAACATTTCGGAGAACAGTTAAAACATGGTTGTTTGAGCGTTTACAAATGCAGAATAACTGACGGGAAACTGAATGACTAGACGACAGAATTGGACAATGTTTTTTAACAAGGAGCGAGGGCCGGGTAAAAGACCTTGGAGGGTCGCATCCGGCCCCCGGACCTTAGTTTGAGGACCCCTGATGTAATGTCTAAATTAAATTGATAAACATAAACTTTAACTTGAGGTATATGAGCCCACAATGCTACAGAATTTCTAACTTTATTGCGATGTTAATTTTTGCTGATATGAAACTATGTCTGATCGCCCCCCTTAATAGCTAGTTTGATTTATTTGTAGTTAGAGTTGGCAGCTTCCATGTCAGCAGGGCAGTAAATCCAATCTGGGTTTTAATATAAACTTTAAGTGAACTTTCTCGACGCTCAATATACTTAACACCTTGGATAGCTCTCTAGCCAAGGATGAATTGACACCAGATAATTAATGCAGTTAGACACCACTTCAACTGCTATGGCTCAACGTACTGGAATAATGGGAGCTGTAGTTTTGCAACGTCTTTAGCTTTCTGTGTCAAAGCATGCTGGTGACTTATCAAACTACAACTTCTAGGATTCCACAGCATTGAGCCATGGTAGTTAAAGGGGTGTCAAACTGCTTTAAACCGACAGTGTAAATACAGTCCCAGGGTAGATTTATTGCAATACTGACATCATACTTTCACATGCTTCTGGATGCCATTTTGGCACACTGCTGGCCTGTTTGCGAAAGTTTCCTTGTCTCTGGTTAACTGAACAGACAAAGAAACTTCCCCAGAACAAAACAGGCTGTTTTTTTTTCCTGGCCTTTAGTGTCTCACAAATTACTAACCCAGCATGTGTGAGTTTATGACCAGCCTGTAAACTCTTTTATGTGCTAGTAACTAGTGTAGATATATTTGCAGGAAATGATTAACCATCCCTGCAAATTAAGGCTGTCTTGTGTTTCTTGTTGCTTAATTCTCTCAAACTTCCCCCTTTACATAAGAATAACATGGGTACACAGAACCCAGATCCAAACTTGTGTGTACAAGCATTTAATTATTATTTCGTACAGTTCTATCCTGCCTGTCTCCCCAAAAGGCGGACCCAGGGCAGCCTCACATAGGCATCAACGATGCTTGCAACATAATACATAATATTAAAACAGTAAAAGCATTTTTAAAACATCATACAAATCAGCCAATATGTTCATTTAACAGTAATATTAGAATGCCAGTAAAATCAAAAATCAAGCCGGAAAATCCAATGTCGCAAACCCAAATTCCTTTTCCTATTGTCACTATTATCTAGTCAAACGCTTGGCCCCAGAACCAGGTCTTCAGTTGTCTTCTAAAGGACAGGAGAGAGGTGGCCAACCTGATGTCCTTAGGGAGGGAGTTCCACAGACGGGGGGGGGGGGGCACTGCCGAGAAGGCCCTATCTCTCATCCCCAACAACCGTGTTTGCGAAGGTGGTGGGATCGAGAGCAGGGCCTCTCCTGAGGATCTTAAGCTTCATGATGGTTCGTAGCAGGAGATACGTTTGGACAAGTAATCTGGGCCAGAACCATTCAGCGCTTTAAAGGTTAAAACCAGCACTTTGAATTGTGCCTGGAAGCTAATTGGTAGCCAGTGGAGCTGGCTCAACAAAGGAGTAGTACGCTCCCTGTACGCCGCTCCAGTTAACAACCTGGTTGCAGACCGCTGGACTAACTGAAGCTTCTGAGAAGTTTTCAGAGGCAGCCCCATGTAGAGAGCGTTGCAGTAGTCTATTCTGGATGCAACCAGAGTGTGGACTACCGTGGCCAAGTCAGACTTCCCAAGGAATGGGCGCAGCTGGTGCACAAGTTTTAATTATGCAAAAGCTCTCCCGGCCACCGCCGAGACCTGGGGTTCCAGGCTCAGTGGTGATTCCAGGATCACTCCCAGGCTGCGAACCTGTGTTTTCAGGGGGAGTGTAACCCCTTCTAACACAGGCTGTAACCCTCATTACCTCTGAGGATGCTTGCCATAGATGCAGGTGAAACGTCAGGAGAAATGCCTCTAGAACATGGCCATACAACAACCCAGTGATTCCAGCCAGGAAAGCTTTGGACAATACACATGAGGGTTCTGTGTGGGAAGATTGCCCCAATTCTGTCGTTGGTGGGATTCAGAATGCTCCTTGATCATACGTAAACTATAAATCCCGGTAACTTCAATTCCCAAATGTCAAGGTCTATTTTCCTCAAACTCCATATGTCATTATATTTGGGCATATTGAGTATTCGTGCCAAGTTTGGTCCAGATCCATCATTGTTTGAGTCTACAGTGCTCTCTAGATGTAGGTGAACTACAACTCCAAACCCAAGGTCAATGCCCACCAAACTCTTCTAGTGTTTTCTGTTGGTCAGAGGAGTCCTGTGTGCCAAGTTTGGTTCAATTCCATTTTTGGTGGAGTTCAGAATGCTCTTTGATTATAGGTGAACTATAAATCCCAACAACTACAACTCCCAAATGACAAAATCATATTTTTTGAGTGATGGCCACTCCTTGTGTAGTGAGACATTTTGTTGCCAAATTTGGTGTGATTTCGTTTATTGGTTCTTTTGTTTTTAAGGTACTCGTTATGCACAGAGCATTTTTAGATAGATAGATAGATAGATAGATAGATAGATAGATAGATAGATAGATAGATGGGAGAGATCCACTATTTCAGCCATAGGACAATGCATCCATCTCTCTACTCAGGTACAGTGCTGATAAATATACATATGTTTGCGTTCTCCAACTGGGGGGGGGGGGATACCCGCTGCCTTTAGCAAAAAAAAAAGTCTGTCCTGTGCTGCCAAGATGGTTTTTGCAAAGTAGCTTTTTATGAGGCTTAAAAACTCGGCAGCAGAATCAGCCGGGGCTCCTGCTGGGTTGAAAAAGCAGTTGAAGCCCTGGGTGAAGGAGCAAAGCACTAGAGCGTTACCTGGATCACAAGGCATGAAATTAGCAGCCGCAAAGAGGCTGGCGCCAGAAATAGGAGGCTGGCAAAAGGAGCTCAACTTCAGATACCCAAGTCCCTTTGGAGACGCTGAACTCTTTCCCTGTTCGTCACCCACGCCTTACTCTCTCCAGCACCCAATTCCCTGGAAGAAAGGATGCTGGAAACCGCAATAGCAGGGAACACACCACCTTCCGTTTTGGTGCCCCAACACGCATCTCTGGCAACCAGGTTTTGAACTGAACTTCCCTATTTATTTTTAGTGCTTTCAAGGAAATGATTATGTCCCAGCAGGTAGAGTGTCAGCTGCTTAGAGGAGGGAAAAAGAAGAAGAAATGAGTTCTATTTTGGTCAGATTACTGCAATTCCCATAGATGAGGCATGTTTGTCAACTAGTTCAGAAACTCGTACGTAGCTCTGTTTACAGTAAACATGCTAATGTCTTTCCAGTTTTTAAAAGATCTTTGCTGGTTGCTCATTTGTTTCCTGGCACAACTCAAAACAGCTGTCTTGGAAATCTAACTTCTTTGTTAGAGCTGGGATCAATGCCCGCTTCCATTTGAACTCTTGCCAGCACAGATTTCCATTCCAGACAGGGCCAACCCTACTAGTAGGCAAGGAGATATGTGGGATATTACTTGGCCACAGTGGTCCAAGCTCTCGTTACATCTAGGATAGACTACTGCAACACACTACGTGGGGTTGCCTTTGAAGACTGCTAGGAAGTGTCAAATAGTCCAATGAGACGCAGCCTGGTTAATAACTGGGGCGGCATACATGGAGCAGAGGCGGCCCTAGGTAATTTTCAATGGTAAGCAAGCAGTATTTTGCCCCTTGAAGATACCAGGAAGACAAAACAACTCTTTATTATTTCTTAATTTTCATATTTATTTTTTATATTTTTTCTTTCTCTTTTCTTACCTTCTTCTCTCTTATCTTTCCTTTCCCTCACTTTGCTATTTTCTCTTTTTTGCTATTTTCTATTATTTTAATTGTAAATGAAATATTTAATAAAGATTATTTAAAAAAAGAGTGTCACCTTAGGGTCTCCATAAGTCAGAAGTGACTTGAAGGCACACAATAACAATAATGAGGGGAAATGCTTGTGGAATTTTCTATCAGAAGTGCCAAAAAACTGGATACTCTGCACTTTGATTTGAATGTGATGACATCCTTTGACCTTTATAGCCTTGAGGGAGAAAAATATATTGTGAGGCTCACCTAACTCTTTTTGTGTCTCCGAACTTTACACCCACATTTCTAAATCAAATATTTGTGTCGTTTATTATTTAAATGTTTACTCTCAATTTATCTCCTTGCATAAAAAAATCAGGCAACAGGTTTAAACTATGGGAAGAGGTAATCATAACTCACGGTATGCAAAATCTTAGGTCTACAAAAGGCCCAGAAAAGAACCATAGCAACTACACTTAACACCAGAATATTTGAATAAAATATATAAGAATATATTAAGATATTCTGAACATGAAATTGCTGGAGGTTTTGGTATAGTGAATTGCTATTCTTTGGAAGGGAAATTAGGTAGGCAATCAATGTAATGATCAGTTTGCTCCTGACTCACTACACTGGCCAACATTTTGGTGCCTCAAATGTTAGATCTGTTTCTGTGTATATCTGACCTGCTGATTCCAAAAATGGCACCACTTTCCTCTATCTGCTCTACCTTTTGAGATACAGAACATATGCCACATACCAGTTGCCATCTGCTCGCAAAGAAAATCATGATAACCATATCTAAGAAACTAGAGCTGATGTGTTTTTTTCCCAATGTAATTTTCTGACTCAGTGCCCCAAACAACCCAGGGAACAGACCTAAAAACCAAGACATCAAGAATTGTTGTTGTTGTTAGGCTGTGCTATAAAAATGCAAGTTGGTTACATGAAAGAAGGAGGAAAGAAAGAAAAACCATGATGTGTTCCCTGGGTTGTTTGGGTGTTTATTTATTTGGATTTGGATTACTGAGACATCCCTCCCATAACACCCCCAATTATCAGCTGGAAAACAAAGCAAAAAAAAAGGCACAATAAATTTAATTTCAAGTTTTTTGTCTTGCTAATTACACATTTTACCAATGATATTTGTGCTATTTTATGTAGTGTGTAAGTTATTCAAGATTTCTTATACTTATGAGACAGTAAAGGCAATTATGATGGTAATATAACAAAACTGGTGTAGGGGGCAGGTTAGGTAAACTGTATTCTGTTTCCTCACTTTCCAATTGGAAATTAATCTAGATGAAGAATATATATGGACAGACCATATTGATCAGTTGGTATGTCAGATATATTTTGGGTGTATGGTATTTTTCATTAACTTTGAATAGTGATAAATCATATAGTCAACCCTCTGTATCTACTGATAGTACGTACATGGATTGAATAATATATGGCTTGACAATACCCCCCTTGCAAAAAAAATTCCAAAAGCAAACCTTTGTCCATATTACATAAGGGACATCATTTTACTATGCCATTATATAGAATGGGACTTCAGCATCAAGAGATTTTGGGATCAGCGGGAGAATCTGGAACCAAAGCCCTGAGGACACAATATATATAGGCAGTCCCCAAGTTACAAACAAGATAGGTTTTGTAGCTTTGTTCTTAAATTGAATTTGTTTGTAAATTGCAACAGGTACAAAGCTTATATATAAGATTTGGATAGCATAGGGAAGGCTTAATACCCCTGTGGTATTTGTTTTCCTATCTATGCCCCTGCTTAGAAGATTTCACCAAACTTTCTGTCCTTGTCATAATTGGATTTTCAAAAATTTGGCTTGTTGTGGAAACAAGGATTGGTGATCAAACTTCAATTGAGACCTCTTTTTCCCAGGATAACTCCTTCAGGGGTGAATTTCCCTTCTGAGGGATAGATTTCTGTCACTTCCTGTTGTCTCACCCCTGTTCTTAACTATGAGTCATTTGCAAGTCGGATGTTTGTAACTTGAGAACTCACTTGTTAATTACTTAAACTGTGCAGCCAACAGTACAAGGGAAAGGTTGGCTCTGTTGTTTTAAGATCCCTTCTGTCATATGAAATTCAGATTATCTATTTTGAATTGAATTATATGGCAGTGTAGACTCGTATAATCCAGTTCAAAGCAGATGTGGATTATCTGCTTTGATTATTTATTTATGACATTTATATGCAGCCCTTCTCATCCCGAAGGGGACTCAGAGCGGCTTACAAGTAATATACAATACAATAAATAAAATTAATACAATCTTCCTGGACCCCTCTCTTCACTCTGGTCCCAGAGGAGCAGTTGGTGTTGGTGGGAGGTGCTCCCAACTGATGACACCGAAGACAAGTTGGTGTTGGTGGGAGGGGTTCCCAACTGATGACACGGAAGACAAGATGGCACTGTCTTCTTGGCCCCTCTCTTTTTACTCTGGTCCCAGAGCAGCAGTTGGTGCTGGGGGAAGGGGCTCCCAACTGATGACATGGAAGATGGCACTGTCTTTTTGGCCCCTCTCTTTACTCTGGATTATAAGGCAGTGTAGAAGGGACCAGAGATAGCAAATGACCTAAGGCACTTAATCATTTAAGGTTTAAAACTACTCTGATGTTGCCAAAGGCTCGCAAACAGGTTAATGTCAGGTTGGGTTCATCACCCTTTCTGGTTCTCCGGTCTAGTCTTAGCCACTCTGTGCCTTGTTGCCTTCCTCTTAACAGATCTGCAGCACCAATACTTGTTCCCTCTTATCAGTTATCACCTAGAATAAATTCCTGGCAATGTTGTATTCTCAGAAATCACCCCTTGGAAGGAGCTATAATTAAACCGTACACTGCAGGAGATCGCTCTGTTTTACATGTCCTGGTTCCAATCAGTGCTTAATTTCTAGAAAAGGCATAGATACCAGATTTCCCACCCCACCCCGTTAAAAGCTATATATCAGGTGCATAAGACTAATCACTATATCAGATCACTGGAATCAGATCTTGGCTTTCTTTTCCTAACTTTTTTTATCATATCAGAAGCAAATTGAGAATACCGTTATAATGTATAGAAAAACTACAAGCAAAGTTAAAAATTTGGCATTATACTAAATATCCTTTGACCGGAAGTTGGCCACTTTCTTAGCTCATTTTATGGGAATTGATATTTTATGTCAGCTTGACATAATGGGGAGGACAAAATAATAGCCATTGTTTTACTAATGCTGATCATTTCTTCTGTTTATATTGTTTTATATTTTTGTTCCTCATAAACAAGTAAATGTTCCTTAACTGTTTACAGCCTTAACCCTCCATTTATAACAAAATGTGATTTTTTTAAAAAGCAAATTCTTTGTGTAATTATTTTCTGAATAAACCATCCTTTAATATACTTCCCAACTATTAGTATTGGATATCCACAACACATTTTATGTTCTTCAAATGGCCAAGTGACTTTCAATTTGTAAGGGGTGCATTCCCTTCCCTGAAAATGTTAATTTTCTCTTGGGGGTGGGGCACAAGAAAAAACATTTTTTCTTGTATTTTTCAGAAATTTTGCATTTCTACAGAACTGTTGTGTTGGAGGAGGGTTCTGAGAGTGTGTCTTAACCGCAAGAAGATCCAACCATATTTCAGGAAATAAATCCTGACTGCTCATTGGAGGAAAGGATAGTAGAGGCCAAGATGAAGTATTTTGGCCACATAATGAGAAGACAGGAAAGCTTAGAGAAGACAATGATGCTGGGGACAATGGAAGGAAAAAAGGAAGAGGGGCCGACCAAGGGCAAGATGGGTGGATGGTATCCTTGAAGTGACTGGACTGACCTTGAAGGAGCTGGGGGTGGTGACGGCCGACAGGGAGCTGTGGCATAGTCTGGTCCATGAGGTCACAAAGAGTCGGAAGCGACTGAACGAATGAACAACAACAAAACAGAAGTTACAGGACGGTAGATTTTAACTGAATTTTTGACACTATGTATGATTTAGGAATTGTATAAATTATAGGTGGGCTTTTTTTTCCCATTAATGCCAAACAACAATCTTTTGAGACTGTCATAGTTGTGGATTTCCTGTACCAAGAAGCATATACTCCAACTGTCCCAGTTTGGCAGTTCCAATTAATCATCCGCTGACTGATTTTAAAATGTCCCAGTTTCTCTCCTCCTCCCTTCCCTTTGCTTACTTCAGTTGCTGCAAACTGAGTTCAAAATGGAAAAGCAGTTTACACAAAATTGACCCAGCGGGGGGAAAGAACACGGGCGGACAGAATCCTATCCTTTTCACTATTTTTGGACAAAAGCAAACTTCTGCACCCTCTCCTGATTCGTTCATACCTTTCAACAATTTGACCATATTTTGGTGTTGCTTAGCCAGGTTTCCTTGCATTCATCTATGAAATCTTGGAACTTATTCAGCAGGGAACTGGATTAAATGGCCTGCAAATGATCCTTCAAGTATATGATTCTACAGTCAGACCTTCACATTTGCTGGGTTAGGGGCGCAGGAACCTTGCCAAATTATGATTTTTTTTTTAACCTGAGAGAATCTCCAGGTTCTATGGTCAGTTTCTGCTTGTCAACTTTTCCAGATGTGATTAAAATATTATCTCTAGAAATCTCTAGGTTTTTTATGGTCAATTTCCAGTATGTGTTGACACACAGTTGAACTCTACGTACAGTTGCACTGTGAACAGAGAGCAGTGGTTCCCAACCTGTGGGTCCCCAGATGTTTTGGCCTTCAACTCCCAGAAATCCTAACAGCTAGTAAACTGGCTGGGATTTCTGGGAGTCGTAGGTCAAAACACCTGAGGACCCACAGGTTGATAATCACTGACCTAAAGATTCCCAAAGAGAACATTTTAATCACTCCCATTAATAATCAAATCAGCAAACATGAGACTTGCAAATGTGGAGAGACAACTCTACATATTACAGCGAAAGTTTGATGTAATCTGGCTCAAGATGTGTTTCTAGGCTTCACAGACAGACTGAGTTACTTCTGGCATCAGGCACAAGCTACTATGTTAGTAGTACTATGTTAGAACAAACACACGCATACAATCTTTCATGATTGTACTGGCCATTAGTACCAGTCACTGCTTCATCAGAGACTGGATCAGGCCTTCTCAGCGGGCTGCTCAGCTTCAAGCTGTGCAATCAACTTGGTGTGTTGGACATATTTGCACGTCAGGCCACTTTTCCTGGCACTTCGATTCACTTGAGAGTTCCTGGCCATAACTTGGGCACTATTAAAATTCCTGCGCATCGACAGAAAGAAACACACCATTCTTTAAAATATGAAGTGCTGAGAAATATTTCACATCTTCAACTTCCATTGTTACTTTGAAAGACCAGTAGCTTGGTCACAACATTTGTCCACTTGATGGGAACTCAAGCACAACTGAACACAGTCTGGGATCATGTGTTGCACTCCTGGACAGGAAAAATTCTCTGATTTTAAACACCACACGTTGAATAGGAAAACAATCCTTTTATTGAAAATAAGTAAAAAGTGGCACAGTGGGTTAAACCCCTGTGCCGGCAGGACTGAAGACTGACAGGTCACAGGTTCGAATCCGGGGAGAGTCAGATGACCTCCCTCTATCAGCTCCAGCTCCTCGTGCGGGGACATGAGAGAAGCCTCCCACAAGGATGATAAAACATCAAATCATCCGGGCGTCCCCTGGGCAACGTCCTTGCAAACGGCCAATTCTCTCACACCAAAAGCGACATGGTTTCTCAACATGAATCTTCAAAGCATCCATGAAACAAGGACAAGAACTAGGCATGATTCTAAACAATGCTTCATCTGACTACACATCCCAAAGCTGAGACTTTTATTGCCTCATTAGCTAGGTCACTAGCGGTCAGAAATTGGTTTCTCTTTAATTGAGGCTTCATTATTGTTTTCTGTTGAAGCTGGCCCAATCGGCGAAGCCGGAGGATTACAATTTATTTGATCAGTCATATGACCATTTCAAAATAGAACACGAGTAAAAAAACAAGGCAAAAAGGTGAGGACAGCAGCTGACCTTCTATTTATAGTCAGAATCTTATTTTCCTGGTTCTTCTTTCAGGAAATCTGCTCTTTTCTTAATAGCTTTCAGAATAAAAAGGCTTACTCTGATTATGCTGGATCTTTCCTGCCCTTGCAAGAGGGATGTCAGAATATCATTTCTGTTGGGGGACCTGCAGTTGGATAATATTGGATGTAAATATCTGCCTCACAGTTCAGTATATGCTGGACAGTCAATTAAGAAATGTTCAATGTCTTCCATTGTTTGTTCTCCTCAGACGCAGAATCTCTCACTTCTTGGGATGTTACAGTAGCGCCCGGTTTGCACCACGGTACCGAGTTGTTCAAACCTAGCCCTAGTATATATTCTCCACTGTCCGGCCCTTCTGTTTTGGCTAATCCCTTGTTGCCTATCTCTTGGCTCGCTATCTACTTGCTCATAAATTTCTGCAGGTGTTGAGCTAACTTTCTGTTCTCTCTCATGGGAACCCTCTGGTAACAATTCAAGCACACTGTCATCCCCACACCCCTCAGGGACATTCTCCTGGGAAACTACAGGAATCTCTTGGTCATTTTCTGCATCAATATCACTGACCAAACCACTGCCATCTTGAAACTCATCTTGAACCTCAATGACACCCTGATCCAGGAAGAGCTCCAACACCATGGTGCAAGACACTGTGTATTTTTACAGTGTGAGGAATAAGTCTCACATCTTTTGATACAGAAAGTGCCACTTCTGCTTGTTGCTGTTTTGTCATTTCAGTAGCAACACACAGGTAAGTAAGGGCCAACAAGTGCATTCTCACTACATGGTCCCTCCACAACTGGAATTGCCTGAGATGGAACAAATGAATAGAGCTTTAATGAAGTGATCATATCTCCCGTTAGCTTAACCTGTCCCCTTCCCTATGGTATTTAGAGGAGAGCAAGGGACTGTGTTGTTGCTGACTCTGCTGTCTAATGTTCTCTGGATACACCATTTCATTTTTCAGGGTTAGCAAGCCAGCATATTCCATAAGCAATAAAACTAACTTAGTGCTTTTGTCACTCATACTACCATCACTGTCGGCAGCTCAGCCCTCTGAAATGTCCTTCTTTAAATTAGGCCACTTTGTGGCTCAGCTGAATTTGATCCGAAGGTGGGAAGGGGTTTCCCATGTGCAACTTTTCAGCAACAACACTTCCACAACATGACCCTGCGTGTTTTGCTTGGCACAGACCAATATAAATCAACCCCCCCCCCCTCTCACAACACAATTAGTTATATTTACAAACAAATCACTTGAGAACATAAAAAAAGCAGTCATCCTATTCATTTTCCATCACTTTAGGGGCCTTCCATGTTATTCAATCCTGGCTATGTGTATCCGAGTGTGTGAGAGAGATTCTGTGGGTGAGAGAGAAACAGACTGATTGATCCATCGGCTGACTGATTGACTTCACGGCTACCTAAGCAGCCTTGCAAATAAATCTACAAAAATTCCCAGCTGACAGAAATCTGTTTTGGAGCCGATTCGCTCAAATGTGAAAGAGAAGGAAGCTATTTTAGTAAAAACCAAAAACAAATAAACAACTCTCCCCTACCTAAAATGTATACACATTCACTAGCTGAATGACTTTATATATAGTATTGCATTTAAGCCTAAAAGTTCCTTTGATGCTACAGAAAGCCCAAGCTAAATCGTAACAGTGTAAGGGCCTGTTCAATCCATGCTTATGTGTATAGGTGGGCAATTCCAGTGGGCCAACTTTAAGCAATAAGGCTTAAATTTGCTGTCTGAAGCAATGTCTGCCTTTTTGCTTTCCAAGCATAGTGCAATGTCAAAATCTATGAAAGATTTACCTGTTTTGGTTCATTTGTTATCTTCATGCCTTAACATCCTGAGACAGAAAGCATTTGTATACAGTTTGAGTCCCTTACCTGCTGGACCTGTAACTCCAATTTTACCTATTCACATCTGACAAAATTTTCTCTGTCTTCCAGGCAACTGCATTGTATGTTTCCAATGGAAATCACCAGAGACTTGCCCCCAAATTCTAGCAAATTCCTAGATACCCCCCATGGCAATTCTGTGGTAGTAGTAGCAGTTATTAATTTCAATAGAATTGCATAGGTGGAAAACATGCACTTGTGTCTTGGTAGGGTTAGGCTTCAGGTGGTGTCGCACCTCAGAGTAGATTCACTTTGCTAAAAAAAACCAAACTGCACACAGCCAGGTCTTTAAAGTTTATTAAAAATAAAAGGCAAAACGTTCTTAAAAGCAATGGTAATGTTCCAAAAGATCAATATAAAATAGTACTTTGAAAATTAATCCAAAAAGGCACCAGGAAAGCAAAAACCCAAGAGAACATGACAAAGTCCTGAAAACATGAACACAAGAACTGCAAGATAATCCAGACAAGCAAAGGCAAGCTTCTTGGTTAAACAAAAAGTTGCTTTGACAATGGTTTGGTCTCAAACACACTGCTTAACACCCCTTGCAAAACATGAAGCCGTTCTCTCTGGCCTCCTTTTTGTTAACTATTCTCACACTCCTTCGAACTCTGAATTCCAAACGGTCAGCCCGATCTAAGGTTCCCATTTCGTCAAGGTCAGTCTGTTTCTTAGTGTCAGCCTGTTTCCCTGCTTACTCATTATCAAGCTGAGAACTGTCCTCCTTCTTTGAGTCAATCTGCACTTGCACCTAGCTATTTTAAGTATCAACACTCTCATTCCTTGCTGTGGGAAACTGCACTTCTTCACTGTCTATAACAGGGACATCTATAACAGGGACATTTTGAACCAGACTGTGAACCTGAGTCCCATCATCCTCATTAGAGACACTCTGTGGTTCCAGCTGGGTCACAACAGGTGGTTATCTTTGTAGTAGCTGGAGAGATCTTTCAAGGCATTAGTAAGCTAGATTTCAATTGTTTTGAAGTCTTTTGCTTGTGTTGTTAGGCCAAGGTCATCAGCCTATATAAAGCTCTTTGTTAGTGGTGGTTGTGCCTGATTGTTAGTAAAGATATTAAACAAGTACGGTGCAAGAACGCTGCCTTGGAGTAAGCCATTCTTTTGCCTCCTCCATCTACTTTTCCTGCCTTGAAACTCCACATAGAAGCTACGGTTTTCTAGGAGAGTCTGCATAGCTTTTGTAAAATCATAGTCTCTGGTAATATGGTAGACTTTCTGCAGCATTTTCCTATGTTGCACCATGTCATAGGCTGCTGTAAGGTAGATAAAAACTGTTCCAGTAATGCATCCTTTCTCATATCCTTCCTCGATGTACTCAGTCAGAATAAGAATTTGGGCTGTACAGTTTTTCGCTGGTCTGAAATCTGCTTGTTGTGTATAAACTGGGGCTCAATAACAGGTCCACTACATGGCTACCAGCCTCCTCCCAGCAGATTCAAATCAAGGAAAAGCTTTATGAGAACTACCATTCCTCTTGGTGTTCCCCCAGGAACAGCATGGGTAGCCCTCTGGGCAGCTAAACCAGGAAATCCTAACTGGAATCCCCCCCCCCCCGGGGCGAGGGTCTTCCTCCAAGGACAAACCAAGAATGGGCAACTTGTCCCTGAATAGACTCAGAAGCGGAGTGGGCAGATCAAAAAACAACGTGGCAAAATGGCACTACCTAAAAGAATCCCACAGCTTGGGTGACTGTGGAGCAGAACAGACAACTCCACATCTGTATGCTTGTCCACTATGCCCTGCCTCATGTAAGAGGAGGAATTGTTGGAGGCTATAGACAATGCCGTTGCTGTTGCCCATTTTTGGTCAAAAGATATTTAGCCACCTGCGCCTTCTATTTTTATCAGTTTTATACTAATTAATGCAATGCTTTTGATACGAAATAAATAAAATTTCAATAGGAATTCTGTTTCCACAGCCAGTTCAAGAACTTATCCTGCATGGATACAGGGATCATACTGTATAAACTTCTATGTACAATATGAATTACCATTATGTAAAGTCACAGGTTCCATCTCTCTTCTCCACAAACAGGTTAAATCTTCCTTGTATCATTTGTCAGGGATGGGCATAATATTATTCATCTTCAACTAAAAAACAGGTTTCCCAAGACCCAATCTCTCTATCATTTCTATCATACCTTTCTCCCAATATGGGACACTGAACAGATCAATTAAAACACTGGACAATACAATACTGCCCAATTTTTTTCTTCTTGCAACACTTTTCTCATTGTGCTAGAAAACCCATGCCAAAACAATATTTCTCTGTACAAAACTCCCAAACAAAACAAAAAGCAAGCAAGCAAATAAACCAAAACACATTTTTGGAAAAATGTTGGTTTGGGGTTTTGTTTTGTTTTTGCAAAGTGAATATTTTTCACAAATAAGTATTTTTTTTCTGAGGAAAAGCCTATTTTTTTTAACAGAATATTCTGTGCAGAAGTACATATACAGATTTGCCAAAAGTCACACTTTTTGCACAAACATCTCACGTGTTAGAATACAGGGGGGAAATACACATAAACAATATTTTCTCCTGCAGTGGAGAGAAAAACAGGAGAAAGTATTAATCCTGAGAGAAAGAAAACAGCTAAAGATTTGCTTAGGGAGAATGAGAGAATGCCCTTGGGGCTTTAAAATGCAGAATAGAAAGCTACATTACTAAGTTGGATGCCACACTTATTTCTGGGTATCTGGTAATTTAGATTTTGGATCAACATTTCCAAAGGAATAGCTAGTTTACTGTACTACAACAAAGGAGTCTTGTGAAACCTTAAAGACTGCGATTTGTTATTGTATGAGCAAAAAGCAAGAAGGCGAGCTTTCATTGTGATGTTCAAAGTATTATCTACACCATCAATTGTATGTGTATGGTACTGACACATGTAAAATATCCTTTGAGTAACAATAAGAGCCTTGGCCCCTCATGCTTTCACTGGTTTGTTAGTTTTAAGACATAACGGGATGCTGCCAATTTAATATAATCGAATTACAAGTTTATAAAACTGTGATTAGAAAATATCTGTATAGCTGGGAAGCTACACACAAATATGGTCCATGTGTTTGACAAGACTGAAGGACACAATGGCTTAACCCTATTTTCTTCAAATCATTTATATGGATTTTATGCTATCCAGATAAATAAATAAACTGTTTCCCCAACATCCTGACTGACAAACAATTCTGGAGACCTTGAAAGTTTTCTCAGTTTTTTCTAGAAATGGAATATCTTATCTACTAGCAACCAAACTGCCTTTCCTCACCTTTCAGTTGACAGCTCCATGAATGTGGATAAGAATGAATGACAAAAGTGCATGAATGTGGATTAGAATGAATTACAAACCCTTTTGTCTGGGCTTTCACTTACTAAAGGACTCAGATATGGGACTTCAGATGCATTCCACCTTCTCCTAAACAGGCCACTAGCTCCTCTCTGATCTTGATGGCACCTTGGAAGTGTATTAATTGAGAGATCTCCTTAGCGCATCAAATCAGAATCTACCTTTTGTTTGAGTCCATCAGAAACTATTTAATGCATGAATTTACATAGATACAAAAGTTGATCTTCTGGGAGGGCTACGTTTACTCTCCACTTGGTCCTGAGAAACGGATCAATTTCCAGGAACTATTTGAGTTCTAAAGTCTCAGCAGTCTCAAGTGTGAATAATATTTTCCCTTGTCAATTTCTTCTTTTTTCTTTCTCTCTGTGCAAAGTAAAGAATCTCTTTTAGCTTCAATATGTTAACTTCTGGATCCACAGAGTAAAACCGCTTTCTCTTTTCAATGCTTTAAAATATGCAACTCAACGGAGACAACTAGCAAATGTTCGCACCCTTTCTCTTTTTATTAAAATAGATTTTTCTACTCAAAGACCGCTCATGCTTTTTCATTTTCAAAACAAACACAACCTAATATTTTAAAGTAGTAATTCCCAAGTTCAGTGTGTTTCAAGTTATACCATATATTGTAATTTTTTGGGACACATCAAGATGCATTTTATTTCCAGTTAGCATAGCACCTTTTCCAAAAGTCCAGGCCCACACCTAGAAAGGTATTCCAGAAATTCTCATATTTTGCTGGGTTCTTTGTGCAATATCTATTTCTTTACCTATGGGTCAATGGTTCTCAACCTTTCTAACACCGGGACCCCTAAATATGGTTCCTCATGTTGTGGTGACCCCCAACCATAAAATTATTTTCGTTGCTCCTTTATAACTGTAATTTTGCTACTGTTACGAATCGTAATGTAAATATCTGATATGAAGAATGTGTTTTCATTGTTACAAATTCAACATAATTAAAGCATCATGATTAATCAGGATAAAATATGTTTGGGGGAGTACGGAAAACAGAAGATGGGACTTGCAGTACCTTCAACCGATTCAGCGCTGACTTCGACAGACCACTGAGACCTCCATACAGAACTCCCATGTCAAGGAGAAAATAGGGGTTTGGGAGGAATTGACAGTGGTTTAGGGGAGATGTAGTTCACCTATATCTGGAGAGCACTGTTAATCCAAACAACTATGGATCTGGACCAAACGTGGTACAAATACTCAATATGCCCAAATTTGAACACTAGTGGAGTTTGGGGGAAAATAGACCCTGACATTTGGGACTTTAGTTGCTTGGATGTATAGTTCACCTGCCATCAAAGAGCATTCAGAACTTCACCAACAATTGAATTGAACTAAACTTGGCACACGGAATTCCCATGACCAAAAGAAAACACTGCAGAGGTTTGGGGAAAATAGACCCTGACATTTGGGAGTTGCAGTTGCTTGAAGATATAATTCCCATGTCATTAAAGAGCTTTCTGAACTCCAGCAATTATGGAATTATGGAATTGATCCAAACCTGGCATACAGAACTCCCATGACCAACATAAATACTGGAAATGTTTTTGGGAAAATATACGTACCTTGACATTAGGGAGTTGCTGTTGCTTGGTGCATTCTGGAGGAGTCTGGGCCCACATCTGACAAGGAGGCTCATGCCTCCGGCAGCCTGGAAGGCTGTGAGAGCCAGGTGTGGGAGGATCCACCACGCGGCCTGGCCTTACATGGAACCTCTTGCCTGGATCACATCCCTGCTGGCTGGCAAGTGGCGAGAGCCAGGTGAGGCAGGCCTCGCACCGAGGACCCCTCGCCAGCGTCTCGCCCTCGCTGGATGGCACGAGTGCACAGCAGGCAAGGCAGGTTTTGCGCAAGGCCAGGCCTCACGCGAAGGAGCCCTCGCCTGGCCTGTGCCCTTTGGGGCGGGGCCAATGGAGGCAGCCTCGCGACCTCTGTGAAATGGCCAGGTTGAGAACCGCTGCTATGGGCAGTAACGTCTTACTATAAGTTACTGTATATATTCTTATATAAATTTAGACATTTAGTCAACAAATAGACCCCAAAAACTGGGCTGACTTATCCATAGGTCTGTGTAAATACTGTACGTTAAATCTTATACAGAGGGAGAGAGACAGAGATGGGGGGGGGGGGGAGAAAGAGAGAGAGATCTAAATAGAATGGTTAATGTTTAGGCATCCTGGAAGAACCTAAAAGAAGCACCAACCCAAAAGGATGACTCAATGGGCACTAGTCCGGGAGGGGAAGCACAAAAGAAGGAAAATACATTATCCTGCCGAAACGGTTTTGCAGCATTTGGGCTCCCCAAAAATCTCTCCTTTCATTATTTTTTTAAAGAAAACTTATGTTTCTGGAAGTCTTTGGGATGTATGATTAAACCAGGGCACAGCACATTCCCATGTCCTTTCCTTTATTCAAAATAGATAAATTAGGAACCTCTGGACACCTCTGCTTTTGGGGGATAAGGCATACAGCCCACAGTATTATTATTATTATTAATTATTATTTACAGCTTTTATATTCCGCTCTTCTCACCCCGCAGGGGACTCAGGGCGGATTACAGTGTACTCATATATGGCAAACATTCAATGCCAATTTTTGACATGCAAACATATACAGACATACACAGAAGCTATTTAACTTTTTTCTGGCCGCCAGGGGAGCTGTTGCTTTTATCGTCCATCTGCGACGCTGATGAAGCACTTCCGCATTCCCCGCATGCTTCCCTGCTGGAATGCTTTGCTGGAGTCTTCTTTGTGGCCTCATAAATCAGTTTATTTAGCTTCCCCACACTTTAAGGTGGTACCTTATTTTCCTACTTGACAGATAGATGCAACTGTCTTTCGGGTTGCAAAGGTCGACAACAAGCTACACACAATTGGTTGGAAACCCACTCCAACCTGGGCTGGCTTCGAACTCATGACCTTTTGATCAGAGTGATCTTAATGCAGCTGACACTCAGCCAGCTGTGCCACAATCCCGGTGGATCTTGTGGGAAGGGCAATTGGTCTCTGAATCTAAGCTTGCTCTGGTTTATTTTTCACCACCAGAGGAGGGTGATCAAAATGGTAGAAGGTCTGGAAACTATGCCCTATGGGAAATGGCTTAGGCATCTCGCTCTAGTCAGCCTGGAGAAGAGAAAATTAAGAAGGAAAATGTTCTAATATTTGAAAGGATGTCGAATGGAATATGGCACAAGCTTGTTTTCTATTGCTCCAGAGATTATGATAACCAGAACGGGAGAAGCTCAACAAACTAGAAGAGGGATGGTTCCAAGGTGAAAGAGATGGGACAGATAGGAGTTCAGATATCTAACCACCTCTCTTATTGCAAGATGGCATTAAGAGGGGGACAGTTTCCCCAAAGAAGAGGTGTCCGAAGTTTCACTATGTAAGCTCACTGCAGAAAATGCTCCGGAAATTATGTTAAACCAGAACTGGAGAAGCTCAACAAGCTAGAAGAGGGATGGTTCCAAGATGAAAGAGATGGGACAGATAAGAGTTCAGATATCTAACCACTTCTCTTATTGCAAGATGGCATTAAGAGGAAGACAGTTTCCCCAAAGAAGAGGTGTCCGAAGTTTCACTATGTGAGATCACTGTAAAAAATGCTTTTTTGACCCAAATATTTCACAAAGCCAATAGAAACAGATTCAGAAAAGAAACACACAAAATTCACAGTTCTAAATTCCCCCAGTGTCAAATGTCTCCCGGAAGGCATTAGGAGGCAGCTTGCTAGCGATCAAACACATCTCTCACCTAAAATGTTACAACTTAACATGCTATTGCAGAAGTTGCTATATTTGATGGCTTTGGACATTAATCTGTGCATACACACGCACATCAGCTGGTGAAATCTGTGTGGCTCTTTTAGACCCTTCAAATTGAAAAACAAACTATCCCCCAAGTTGCTGTCATCATGACACCATAGATATTGATAAAGTCACTAAAGAGGGTGAATAGCAGTTTTCTTGGTTGCATGAGCTGACACTCTAGTCCTGTGAATAAGCCAGTCAAAGTTATTCACCTGCAAATTGCTTTCTGCAAGGCTAGTAGAGAAAGGAACAGCTTATGCATTTTCATGCTGGAAATAGCAAAATGTATTTACTTGCTACATTCATATCCCTTTCCCTTCAAGATATGCTATATGTCTTCTTCCTTCTTCTTTATTCACCTCTATATATTCTTACGACAAACCTATGACATATACCAAGCTGAGAGTGGGCCAATCTCAACATGGTTTTGAACTTTACTTCTCAAACCACAACTGTTGGCTTGCCTTCAAAGCAGGTACAGAAACCAAGTGTGCTATAAGGGACATAAGAGGGTGAACTCTCCATCACTTGCCATTCCTCTCCCTTGCTTGCATAAAACTGATGCTTGCTAATGAATATCAAGAAATTCAGTACAACCCCATATTCGTGGGGGATACTATATGTTCCTCAAGTTACCATGGAAACAGCAAACTCCAGCGAAATAAGTAACTTCTAAAAGAAGTCACCACAGAGTTGTGTTGGAGGACCTAGAAAATTTCTAAAATTCCTAAAGTGGGCAACCTATGAGAACTTCTGGCAGAAGCATATCATAGAACCAACTGGAGGACCTAAAAAATTCATAGAGGAGACATATTTTGCTATATTCATCCCACGATTATAGGAGTCGTATTGTGCAATGCTGTTTTCCAAACATGATTATATTTGTGCAATCTGGTGTACTATAGCTGTACCTCAGTTAACAAATTGTGTATTTCTGTTCATCTGCTTTATGTCCTTAACAGAAAATGTGATAGTTCAACGTGTTTCCACAAATTTTGGTTTCAGAACCAAAAATACTCACATATTAAATGAAACAACTAGATAAGGAAAGCTTTGCATAAGGAAACAAAAACATTCTAAAGCTTCTAAAGTTCACTTGAAAACTTCTTCCAAAATGCATCGAAGGATGTCTGCCTTGCCTATTTTGTTTATCAGAGAGCATCTCACTGCCACAATCTAAAGCTGTGAGCATGGTTCTTTCCATTATACAGCTTTGATCAAAACCAGGATACTTTTCTAATACTGGTTCCAGATTATCTGCTTTGAACCAGATTATATGAGTCTACACTACCATATAATCCAGTTCAGAACATATAATCTGGATTTTATATGGCAGTGTAGATCACTATTGATGGGGACTGGACCAAAGACTGAGCCATGTAATTTTTTTGAGTTAAGCAGAACCCTTACTGTCTTTCCCCCAGTACGCTCTCCTTCATCAGCTTCCATCCAATGCTGTCCATCATCATTGCACCCAGTCGTGCAATGAGTTAAACCAGGGGTCCTCAAACTAAGGCCTGGGAGCCAAATATGGCCCGCCAAGGTAATTTACCCGGCCCTCGCTCAGGGTCAACCTAAGTCTGAAATGACTTGAAAACACAACAACAACAACCCTATCTCATCAGCCAAAAGCAGGCCCACACTTCCCATTGAAATACTATATTTGTTAAAATTGTTTGTTAAAATTTGTTAAAATTATTCATTTTAATTATTTTTAATTATTGTATTGTTTTTAAGTGTTTTTTGCACTACAGATAAGATATGTGCAGTGTGCATAGGAATTCATTCATTTTTTTTTTCAAATTATATTTTGGCCCTCTGTTTAAAAAGTGTGAGGACCCCTGGGTTAAACCTTATGTTGGCAGGACAGTTGACCAAAAGTTTAGCGTCTTGAATCCAGGGAGCGGTGTGAGTTCCTGTCTGTCAGCTCAAGCTTCTCATGCAGGGACATGAGAGAAGCCTCCTTCAGGATGGTAAAATATCCAGGTGTCCCCTGAGCAACATCCTTGCAGATGGCCAATTCCTCACATCAAAAGCAACTTGCAATTTATCAAGTCGCTCCTCACACACACACACACACACACACACACACACAAGTCCTTCCCATCACGACTAAGACATTTGCAGTAAACAAACATTGGAAAGTCCCTTTGTTTATGTGAAAATATTAATACGTACCTCTATAGGGCCTGAAAATCCAACATCTAAATGTATCTCACAACAGGAAGGAAAAAAAACCAGCATTGTATAGGAATAATAATAATAATAATCATCATCATCATCATCAACTTTATTTATACCCCACCACCATCTCCCCCAATGGGGGACTCGGGGCGGCTTACATGAGGCCAAACCCAAACAGCATATTACAGCAAAATAAAATCAAAACGTAAGCAACATGCAACAACATCATAATTACATAAAAACATGAATACATTAGCAATATAACATTATAATAAACATAATCACAGTGACAGTGGGCGGGCCACATATGCAGGATAAAATGTTTAAAAAATGTTGAATGTGGGATTGAAGCACTGTCAGAAAGTGCAATCGGTTGAAAAGTGGAACCCAGAAGTCATTTTAGCTGCAAAAGCATTTTTGGAACTGAAAAACAGCGCTACACTGTTGAATGTCCAATAAAGCTAAAAGAGTTTTTGCATGCACTCAAAAGTGATTCAAGCAGGGATCTACTCTCTTTGTGCACACAAGCAATTTCAAGTGAATCTTGTTGACAAGAATAAGTGATGAAAGGGAAGATCCCTCATCAAATTAATGGAACTTGTCTGTAATTTGCAAGCATCAAAAGAGCGAGTTATCAGAAAATGAGGAGTTGAAAGCTGGGGGAGGCGTGTAAGGAATTAGTAGATGACCTTATGCATACTCTTTCAGCCTCAACTCTTTGCAAATAGAAAAACAAAACTGGCCTTCTACGACTGTTGTGAGGTTTACTTATAGCACATATGAAGACCATCAATACTTTCTATGTCTCTAGCACTTATTATGCCTTTATTATTCAGTGCTTTAGGGGTAATTTGAGTGCTAGTAGCTTGGAGCATTTATTGCTAACTGGAAAAATATTATGCAAGATGCAAACAAACACAGCATTATTGGAGTCTCTGTAGCACAATCCCAAAATATAATCTGTTCACTCCAGATCACCTAATATTTTACACTTTATACCAGAAACTTGGGGAATTCATTTTTATCCCGTAACCCAATTATTCCCGGATCACACACACACACACACAAAAAAAAGAGTTGCAAGAGTTAGCAAATTATTAAGCCAAGCCTGAGGAACAAGAAGTCACTAAATGACATTTCCATAGTGCCTTGTGATTAGCTTTGATAGCTATAGTCCACCAGCAAGTTCACACTTTCCAGGTCTAGAGAAAAGAAGGATTTTCAGGGAAGCTGAAAATCAAGTGTCCTCATTTTACTCACACTAGAGCAGTGGTTCTCAACCTTCCTAATGCCGCGACCCCTTAATACAGTTCCTGATGTTGTGGTGACCCCCAAACCATAACATTATTTTCATTGCTACTTCATAACTGTAATTTTGCTACTGTTATGAATCATAATGTAAATATCTGATATGCAGGATGTATTTTCAAATCCCAAATACCCAATATGCTCAAATTTGAATGCTGGTGGGGTTGGGAGGGGGGACTGATTTTGTCATTTGGGAGCTGTAGTTGCTGGGATTTTTAGTTCACCTACAAGCAAAGAGCATTCTGAACACCACCAATGATGAAATTGAATCAAACTTTGCAGTAAACAAAGTTTGACACAGAACTCCCATGACCAAGAGAAAATACTGGGAGGATCTGGTGGACGTTGACCTTGAATTTTTGGAGTTGTAGTTCACCTACATCCAGAGAGCACTGTGGACTCAAGCAATAATGGATCTGGACCAAACTTGGCACGAATACTCAATATGCCGAAATGTGAACACTGGAGGAGTTTGAAGAAAATAGACCTGAACATTTGGGAGTTGTAGTTGCTGGGATTTATAGTTCACCCACAACAAAAGAACATTCTGAACCTCAGCAAAGATAGAATTGGACCAAACTTCTCACACAGAACCCCCATGACCAACAGAAAATACTATGTTTTCTGATGGTCTTTGGTGACCCCTCTGACACCCCTTCGCGTCCCCCACAGGGGTTGCGACCCACAGGTTGAGAAACACTTCACTAGAGTTTTAGAACAATATACTGTATATACTTGAGTATAAGCCTATTTTTTCAGCCCTTTTTTTAGGCTGATAAAGCCCCCCTCGGCTTATACTCGAGTCAAGGTTATTTATTATTTTATTCTATTATTATTACTATTATCATTACTATTACTATTACTATTACTATTATTATTATTATTATTATTATTATTATTATTTGTCGTGTCAGGAGCAACTGCTCCTGTTGTGAGAGAATTGGCCGTCTGCAAGGACGTTGCCCAGGGGACGCCTGGATGATTTTTGATGTTTTATCATCCTTGTGGGAGGCTTCTCTCATGTCCCCGCATGAGGAGCTGGAGCTAATAGAGGGAGCTCATCCGCCTCTTCCTGGATTCGAACCTGTGACCTGTCCGTCTTCAGTCCTGCCGGCACAGGGCTTTAACAAACTGCGCCACCAGGGGCTCCATACTATTATTATTACATTTATAGGTTAACTTTATTATTTTATTATTATTACATTTATTATTTTACTCTATTATTATTGGAAGGATATGTAAACACATTGAAGAAGGTTAGAATAATGGTTTAGTCAGAGTTGGACAGTTTTATCTTACAGTTTTATGTAAATATTAATAAACAGTAAACCCACTGATACTTCAATTAATGTAATTTTATTGGTATCTATTTTTATTTTGAAACTGGCCCATAGCTGCTGTATTTCCCATCCTCAGCTTATACTCGAGTCAATAAGTTTTCCCAGTTTTTTGTGGTAAAATCAGGTGCCTCGGCTTATATTCGGGTCAGCTTATATACGGTAATCATCTGATAATATTAGCGCTTTTGAACAATATTAACATTCAATCCGTTTTTTAAAAATAAATTAGGAGAAACACTATAAAATTTACAGCTGCCTATCATGGCACATGTGCTTCTGTTCAACCAGATAAATTGTTATTAACTCTTTTACCAAGATATTTAAAATCTAAATGAAGAAAAGAAACAAAGGGTTAAGAAGATGGCAAAATGGCTTAAATGCCAAGCAGGCTTTCTCCACTGGCAGGTTCACGCTGGAATGTCTAGCCCATGAATCGAGAAGCGACAACTTCCTAATCTCGCATGCCAAGACCAGGGGCTCACTGCTGCAGTCACCAGCCTGTTCACACCTGCCAGAGCCGAGGGATGGGGACAGCGATCAAGCCCTGTAGACAGCTTGCAGAATTCCAAGCAGGTGCTAAGAGGCTTTCGCTTTGGAAAAGCTGGGCTGCAATTGGCACCTTTAAAATCCTACAGCCATGTCTGCTTCTTTGCTGTCGATGCACCTGCCTCACCACAGAGAGAAGGGAGGTGGGCATGGAATCCATAAATAGGAAGGCACAGGAGGCCCATAAAGTTTTCCTTTTTGTTGCCACAATGCCTCTGTTTTGCTCCAATCATTTTAACATACTCAAGTCTCTGAGGATGACTGCCACAGATGCAGGTGAAACATCAGGAGAGAATGCTTCTAGAACATGGCCATACAGTTTGGAAAAAAACCCCCCAACAATCCATATTCAAGTCTGTCATCTTTGGAAGGAAGGCCAATTAATTATTTCCGGTAAACCCCTGTGCCGGCAGGACTGAAGACCGACAGGTCGCAGGTTCAAATCCGGGGTGAGCGCGGATGACAGGCCCGTAGCGAGGGGGGGGGGGGGTTAGGGGTTCAACCCCACCCCCGAAATGTTTCTGATTTTTTTTAAAAACCTGGTTTACTCATGAATTTTAACTGGTTAACCAAATCCCCATGCTAAGTCTATGAGATGCAAAAAATCAAGAGTCCCCCCAGAACTGCAAGCACTATCTCAGGCAAATATTAGCAATTCATTCACACTGTCATTACTTGCAGCAATAGCTGATGTAGTTGTTCTGGTACAGCTGTACCAGGAGCTCCAATTTTATTTGCTTTATATTAAATGTTTGCTTGCAGTCCTAGGTTTCAGGGACTCTGCAGATAGGTGGCTTCTTTGGTTGCATAGGGCAAGTCACATGTCCATCACTGTTAAGTTTTGGTCCCGCCCCTTGCTCAGGGCAATTGGGAAGGGAAGGGAACCATTTTTAGTTAGTCTCAGCAAGGTAAGCTTATGTATAGGATGTGTGCAAGCTTCCCCTGTACAAAAGCTTCAACCCTTAACACCTCTGGAGAGGGAGTTCCACAGATGGGGGGAGGGGGGGGCACTGCTGAGATGGCCCTGTCCCTCCCCCCACCAATCGTGTTTGCGATGGGAGAAAGGTCTTAAGAGTCTCCAAAGAATTTCCAAGAAAACAGCCCTAAAGACCAAAAAACTCCAGCTGGAGAACATCTACTGCCTTGCTGGTAGGTCCACTCAGCATTTGAGATGCAGTTCGACCCGGTAGCGGAGCCCACATCAGTAAGGGTTAGATTACAGTCAGCCTGGGAGAAGTTAAAACGGGAATTTTCCTTTAAAGAAGAAGTTATTGAAGACAGTTGCCTGTCCTTTGTGGGCAAGATTAGGAATTCACCAGTTGCCTAAAAGCTTGGAATCATTTGCTTAACTTTACTGAAGACAAGAGAAGTTTCTGTTTGATTGTTCATTAATAAAAGACTTTGTTGTACTTCTCAAGCGATCTAAAGACTGTTTGTGGTGGAAACCTCTGAGAACTTCTCTTTAGGCTTCACGCTGGGCAAAGGTTGCCCATCCTGTTCTAAAAACAATTATTTACAGGCCCAGCACGCAACAGAACAGTAGTGAAGCAACCAAGTTGGGGGTGGGGGGGATGTTGAATGGTCTCATTAAGGAGGCCAGACTTGGTGGAGGTGGTTGACAAGGGCGGAGCTGCAGGCTATTGAAGGCTGCTCTGCCCCCTGCTGTGCTCTTTGCTTGAGTGTGAGCTAGGAGGCAGGTTTCAACCCCCCCCTGAGAAATGTTCAACCCCCCCCCACTGAAAATTTCAACCCCTCCCAAAATTTTTTTCTGGCTACGGCTCCCTCTATCAGCTCCAGCTCTTCATGCAGGGACATGAGAGAAGCCTCCCAAGGATGGTAAAACATCAAAACAACATCTGAACATCCTCTGGGCAACATTCTTGCAGACGGCCAATTCTCTCATACCAGAAGCGGCTTGCAGTTTCTCAAGTCGCTCCTGACACGACAAAAAACATATATATTTCTACCTTCTCCAAAGCATCATGTTGGGTGAGTCAGGATCCACACTCCCTAACCAGATTACCTGTCTGAACGTATCTCTCATTACGAACCATCACGAAGTTTAAGATCATCTGGAAAGGCCCTGCTCTCGATCCCACCACCATCGCAAACGTGATTGGTGGGGACGAGGGACAGGGCCTTCTAAGGAGCGGCCCCCCATCTGTGGAACTCCCTCTCCAGGGACATCAGATTGGCCACCTCCCTCCTGTCTTTCAGAAGGAAACTTAAGACGTAGTTATGGGACCAGGCGTTCGACTAGTATTTATTTATCGTGTCAGGAGCAATCCAAACAGTTGTATTGCATTTTTAACAAACAAAAACAAAACAAACAAAAAAACTAGTGACCAGCAGCAAATGGAAAGAAGACTTAGGCAACCTATGACAATGAATGGCCCCAGACTTGGATTTGGTTTTTAACTGGCATATATAATCAATTGTTTTAGTTAACTAATTTAATGTTTTAATGTATTTATTGAAATGTTTTATGGTTATGATGGCACCATATGATCCTTGTTGTGAGGTTGCCCTGAGTACCCCCCCCCCCCCCATGAGAAGGGCAGGGTATAAATACAGGAAATAAATAAATAATAAATAACTCCTTTCAACCTGACAGATGATGGTGAAAAATATGGGACTTTATTCAGCTGTGTGGAAGGGGTCACAGTGATGGGTCAAGAGGGGAAAAGTGGTTACATTCGCACTGTTTTTGTTAACCATAATTTGCTGCTTAAGCAATGAATTGTACAGTAAACCAACTAAACCAAGCTTAATCTCTGAGTGCATCTATGTAGAATTAATACAGTTTAGCAGCACCTTAACTGCTATGGTTCAATGCTATGGAATTCAGGGATCTGTACTTTGGTAAGGCAGCAGCATTCTTTAGCAAAGAAAGCTAATGGCCTTGCAAAACAACAAGTCCAGCCATTCCACAGCATTGAACCATGGCAATTAAAGTGGTATCAAACTAATTAATTCTACAGTGTAGATGTCTTCTCTGTCTCTTTCTCTCCAACTTCTGTTTCAATTTGGACAGCTGGAGAAACATGGCAGGAATGAGCCACCATTCTGGTTTTTTTTTTTTTTTTTTTTTTTGTCGTGTCAGGAGCAAGTCGCTTCTGGTGTGAGAGAATTGGCTGTCTGCAAGGATGTTGCCCAGTGGACACCTGGATGATTTGATGTTTTTATCATCCTTGTGGGAGGCTTCTCTCATGTCCCCGCACGAGGAGCTGGAGCTGATAGAGGGTGAAGCATTAAGGATATAAACAAGCCAGTGTTCATGGGTTCAGACAGTGGTTTATGCCTATGATTTTCTAGCACCAGTGGCTCACATTTCACTAACTTGATTTCAACAAACTATACTATAACTTGTTGTGACAAATCAACATAGACAATATGTTGTTTCAAGCCATTTAGCAATCAGTAAAAGAAAGGTAAAGCTAACTCTTTCACAAAGACATATTTCCTACAGAAAAACATGAATGTTTGTATGCTTGCACACAAACACACAAGTAGACACTCTAAATCAGTGGTCCTCAAACTATGGCCCGGGGGCCGGATACGGCCCTCCAAGGTCATTTACCCGGCCCTCGCTCAGGGTCAACCTAAGTCTGAAACGACTTGAAAGCACACCACCACCACCACCACAACAACAACCCTATCTCATTAGCCAAAAGCAGGCACACACTTCCCATTGAAATACTTTTTTTTCTTCTCTTTTTTTTGTCGTGTCAGGAGCAACCTGAGAAACTGCAAGTCGCTCCTGTTGTGAGAGAATTGGCCGTCTGCAAGGACACTGCCCAGGGAACGCCCAGAGGATTTGATGTTTTATCATCCTTGTGGGAGGCTTCTCTCATGTCTCCACATGAGGACATGAAATACTAATAAGTTTATATTTGTTAAAATTGTTCTTCATTTTAATTATTGTATTTTTAAATGGTTTTTGAACTAATAAGATATGTGCAGTGTGCATAGGAATTCATTCATGTTTTTTTCCAAATTATAATCCAGCCCTCCAACAGTTTGAGGGACTGTGACCTGGCCCTCTGTTTAACAAGTTTGAGGACCCCTGCTCTAAATGCTACTATTTTTCAAGGGACAATAATAAAACAAATAGGCTAGGTCTTGCTACTTCTACAATTTAAACCTCCAAGTTTACCGGATGTCCTTTGGGACCCCCTTCTCACAAAAAAGATTTATTTTTTACTATTTTTTTCACTGTGGTACTCCAGGACACAGCCTCCATCACTCAGCCTACTCTGCCTGAACTTTGTTTTAATCCTCCTTATAGTCCTTTGCAATCTGACAGATAGGCTGGTAAGCCTCTGTTAGAGTTTGATAGCACTTGCGAAAATTGGTTTTCCTACACAGCTGCAGCAACTGTTCTGGTGTGGCAGCAAATGCTAGACACCTGAGTTTCTCAGTATACCAAGGGGAAAAGAAATGGTTATTATATACAAAGACTTCATATTTCAAGGCTATGCTGGAAACAGCCTCAAAGGCACAACTTTTCCTGCTTTTTATCAGGATGTTTTTTATGTTACTTAAGCTAAAATGGGGGCAAGATCCACATCAGGGAAAGAGTGGAACCCTTGAGTTGGAATAGAAACTGGTAGGATGCCTCAGAAGCAAGCAGAAACCTACAAGACCATACTAATTATTAAAGATGGTGTGCTTCTAGAGCAGGGGTCCTCAAACTAAGGCCCGGGGACCGGATACGGCCCTCCAAGGTCATTTACCCGGCCCTCGCTCAGGGTCAACCTAAGTCTGAAACGACTTGAAAGCACACAACAACAACAACAACAGCAACAACCCTATCTCATCAGCCAAAAGCAGGCCGACTTCCCATTGATATACTAATAAGTTTATATTTGTTAACATTGTTCTTCACTTTAATTATTGTATTGTTTATAAGATATGTGCAGTGTGCATAGGAATTCATTCATGTTTTTTTCCAAATTATAATCCGGCCCTCCAACAGTTTGAGGGACTGTAACCTGGCCCTCTGTTTAAAAAGTTTGTGGACCCCTGTTCTAGAGTTTGGGAAAGCTGATTTGTTGGACTACGCTTTCCTAACTCTTCGGCGAACATAGTGACTTTTCTAATCTATGCGTTGTGCTTCATATGCTTTCGCACATCTCTTCTGGTGTAGCTAAATAAATGAATGAAAATAATGGAAGGTGCAGATTTGGTCCACCATAGTGGTTTGAGTGTTGGACTAGGACTCCGGAAAATGACGTTTCAAATCCCCATTCAGCCATGGAAACCTATTGAGCGACCTGAGGTAAAGTACACTATCTCAGAATTAGAGGAAGGCAAACCACCGCTGAACAAACCTTGCTTTATTTATTTTATTTATTCATCCCCAGTTTGGGTATCAGCCAGCACATCAACGACTTAAATCTAGTAATAGTTTTTTAAGATCTACAGAGACACTCGCTGGAACACCTCAGCAAGCGAGAGTCCAAAAGTGGCAGGCTCAAACCCAGAACCTCAACCAATGGCTGATACCAAATGAGAGACTCCCCCCTGGGCACACAGAAAACTGGGCAACTTGGAAGGCGCTGAACAGACTGCGCTCTGGCACTACAAGATGCAGAGCCAACCTCAAGAAATGGGGTTACAAAGTGGAATCCACGACATGCGAGTGTAGAGAGGAGCAAACCACTGACCACCTGCTGCAATGCTACCTGAGCCCTGCCACATGCACAATGGAGGACCTTCTTGCAGCAACAACAGAAGCACTCCAAGTGGCCAGTTACTGGTCAAAGGACATGTAATCAACTACCAAACTCATGAATTTTGTATTTTGTCTGTTTGTTTGCTTTGTTTCTGTTAGAAATGTAATATAATTGACTGGTTGCCATGACACGACAAATAAAAATAACACACAGAATACTAATTGTATTGCCAGTCTTTAGGGCAAAGTTAGATGCCATAACAGAGACATGAAGAATATAAGAAGATATTAGGGTAAGGCAACAGAATGACCAACCATCAAGGCAAATACGAGTGTTGAATGAAAAGTAATGCCTCCACCTTCGTAACTCCTCAACAGATGGCAGTACTGGTATGCGGCAGGTACTGACTTGTTCAGTAGACTCTTCTCTACAGTTCCATTTTTTGCAGGAAGCTTTAGCATTGAATGGTTGTGTTGTTAAAGTGCGAAGTATGGAACCCTGTGCAGACGGTCGGTCAATAATACTTAAGCAACGTGCAGTCATTGAATTCTTGACAGCAGAAGGTGTTCTCCCAAAGGGGATAAATCAGAGAATGAAAGCTGTTTATGGTGATTGTGTTGATGTGAGTACTGTGCGTTGTTGGGTGAGTAAGTTTAAAGATGTTGAGGTGTCAACAGAATTCTGCTGTCAAGAATTCAATGACTGCATGTTGCTTAATTTATTTATTTTATTATTTATTTATTTGTATACCGCAGTTTCTCAGCCCTTAGGCGACTCAATGCGGTTAACAACAGCAGGAGCAAAAATTCAATGCTAGCATCATACAAACCATTTAAAACAATTAACACAATAATATACTAAGTAATTACACATCAGTAAACAACTCATTAGCGTCTCATAACTGGAATCATGATCCAGCTCATCATCCGTAGTTCCGTTTTCCTATATTTATTGCACTGCCTATCCAAACGCTTGTTCAAATAACCAGCTTTTCACTTTTCTCCAAAATACCATTAATGAGGGGGCCGATCTAATGTCCGTAGGAAGGGCGTTCCACAGCCAAGGGGCCACCACTGAGAAGGCCCTGTCCCTCGTCCCCGCCAAACGTGCCTGTGTTGCAGGCGAGATCAAGAGCAGGGCCTCCCCAGAAGATCTTAAAGTCCTAGTGGGTTCGTAGGCGGAGATGCGTTCAGATAGGTAACTTGGGCCAGAACCGTTTAGGGCTTTATAGGCCAACGCCAGCACTTTGAATTGTGCCCGGTAGCAAATTGGTAGCCAGTGGAGCTGGCGCAGCAGAGGAGTTGTATGCTCCCTGAGTGCCACTCCTGTTAGTATCATGGCTGCCGAACGTTGAACCAATTGAAGCTTCCGAGTAGTCTTCAAAGGCAACCCCACGTAGAGAGCGTTGCAGTAGTCTAAACAGGATGTAACCAGAGCATGAGTTAAGGTTCTGATGTGGTGGCATGGCACTAAACCTCAATGCCACCACATTCTGGTTGGCGTTTAAGTATACTTGGAAGAGCTTGCAGTGATAATTCTATCTATATCTTTTAATAAATCGGATAGACCCAGATTTGAAAGTTGCAGCACTGTGAGCCAAGTGGATCATGCATTTAAAAGTGCTGTTGATTTCAAGAGCATTTCTAATTATGTACCCATAAAGCTGCTGTGCTGCATGCATCACTACAAAAATCCCATATGTCTGCAAGATGAACAGCATTAGATGGAGTCAGAGTGCAATTTCAAAAGCTATATACTTTGTGTTATCACCCAGTGCAAAGCCTCTTATCAAGAGTTTTCCCATCCAGACCCTACCTTATTTCTTTTATACCTATATGAATTAGGATTCCTACATAAGGCAGCAAAAATATTTCACATTTCACCTACCTATATCAAGATGTCAAAGAGAACTCTAAATAAAGGAATGAACAGGCATGGGAAGGTGAAACTGCAAGCATTCTTGTGTTCTTCGATTCCTGGTATAGAAACCAAGCAGGCTGCTAAGGACAGGAAGCCCCCTTCTCTACACCAAACATACAAATTCAGTTCTCTGTGCTTTCTGCTGACCACCCAACTATTCCCCAAAGGCTTGATCCCAAAGCCATGTTTTCACTTTCCTTCTGAAGGCCAGGAGGGAGGTGACTGATCTAATGCCGCTGAGGAAAGAGTTCCACAGCTGAGGGGTCACCACTGAGAAGGTCCTGTCTCTCGTCCCCACAAGTTGTGCTTGTGAAGAAGGCGGGACCAAGAGCAGGGCCTTCCCAGGCAATCTTAATCTCTGAGGTGGGAGATACGTTTGGACATATCATCACACTGCATCTACACTATCGCCTTTTATTCTTCCTAAACCTGTAAGTCCCAAATGGATGAAAGAAGACATGTTCATGAAACATGTTACAAAACAGGATAAAAAAAGCCCCACAGATATCTCTTTCATGCAGCAAATAAGGATCCTCTAAGAAAGTAAAGAAACTGAGAAATCCTGCAAAAGGAGGTTTGCAATGCAATGGGCATAATCCGAGTCTTATGGGACAGAAGGGAGAGAAATGATCACCCAAGGAACACTGCTTTTGGTGACCAGTTTTTAAAGCCAAAAGTGTCTACAAAATTAAAAAGAAAAAGATATCCAAACTGGTGCTGTTCCATTATCCAGGCGAAGGCCACTAGGGGGTGCTTGAGAGAAGGATAGTCCATTTTACTTACGGCTCAATATACAGAAGGATAGTCCATTGTGCACCGGGATTATGGCGCAGCTGGCTGAGTGTCAGCTGCATTAAGATCACTCTGACCAAAAGGTCATGAGTCCGAAGCCAGCCCGGGTTGGAGTGGGTTTCCAACCAATTGTGTGTAGCCTGTTGTCGACCTTTGCAACCCGAAAGACAGTTGCATCTGTCAAGTAGGAAAATTAGGTACCACCTTAAAAAGTGTGTGGATGCTAAATTAACTGATTTATGAGGCCATAAAGAAGACTCCAGCAAAGCATTCCAGCGGGGAAGCATGCGGGGAATGCGGAAGTGCTTCATCAGCGTCGCAGATGGACGAAGAAAGCAACAGCTCCCCTGGCGGCCAGAAAAAAAAAGTTAAATAGCCTCTGTGTATGTCTGTATATGTTTGTATGTCAAAATTGGCATTGAATGTTTGCCATATATGTGTACACTGTAATCCGCCCTGAGTTCCCTGCGGGGTGAGAAGGGCGGAATATAAAAGCTGTAAATAAATAATACAGAGAATTGAAGGAGGAAAACCATGTTCCCAATTTTTGCTAATTATTCTCCCTCCCCCCTTCCCATATCATAAACAAGAGTTGTTTCCACAATATGGACATAGGTGGGGGTGGGGGATAACAGGAACACAGGGGGAAATGGTTTTATTTCTTCAACCCACCCGCCACTCCCATTAAAATAGATTATCTTTCTCTCTCTCGTGCCCCCTGGTGGCCTCTGTCCACATAATGAAGCAGTACCTAAAAACTGAATGGGAGGGGAATATGGTGAGACACATAGCAATAGAGTAGTGTTACTATTATGGTTCTGAAAAACTCAGTTTGCATATTTAGTATGACCCCTGTCCACAGGATACATCCCCACAGTTCACATGGACCACAGATAATATGGAAAGAAAGAACATCCAACCCTTAGAACATGCCCAGAGAGGACATATTTTGTCAGATTTGAATAAATGAAACTGAACGTGCGGGTTCCACACATACGCGGCCATACTACACACAGACGTACACATGCACACACACATACAGATCAGCACGGCATCTTAAAGTCTACTTGTACTCTCTTCTAATGATAACACGTAGATGGAATCCAAACACAGAAAGAGAGCAGTTAACCCAGCAATTTTAGCATGTGAACGTGCTACACTTACCCGAATGTCCAAAGCTCCTTGTTGAGCTGGAGAGATTTGTTCTGAGCAGTTCTGGAGTTTGTATATCCAGTAAGGCTTTGCAGTCATTATGAAGCCTAGAGGTAAAAGAGAGCTTGTGCCCAAAAAGAAGAAAATAATATAGGTGCAATTGAAGCGATCTTCAGGCTTGTGAATATTGGATCTTTTTTCCGGTGGCTCCTCCAATAGCGGTGTCTCATCTTGGATAGTAGTGTTTGCTGGGTGGTAGACACCGTGGTGGTCATCAATGTCATTGTCTTCGAAATCAACAGCCACTTTGGGAATGAGAATAAATAACACTGTGAATATGTAAACACATAGTGTGTAGACTTACGGCTCAATATACAGAGGCCTTCTTTCCACAAATTACAGATTCATGTTACTGCTAGGAAAACAGGAAACAAAAGTCAACGTGGAATAGCGATCTCAATATTGGATTAGGCCTCTGGCAAAGCAGGGTTCAAATCCCTGCTCAGCTATGAAAACTCACCAGGTGACCTTGGGAACTCAGAAGAATGGCAAGCATTCTCAGAATAAATTTTGCTAACCCCCCCTCCTGAAAAAAACAACAAACAACAACAAAAAGCTTAAGTCGGAGTTGCCCTGAAGGCACATAACTACAACACAGAACGCTGTCTTATTCTGAGTGAAACCACCTTGGTTTTTTAGTTTTGAATATCTTTTTATGGCTTTTTATGGTTAACTGAAATGTTTTTAATAGTAATGATATTTAATTCTGTTTTAATACTTGTGTATTTGTATAATTTAAATTGTATTGAAATGCTTTTAATGTAATCTGCCTTGAGTCTCCTTGTGGAGAGAAAAACCAGGATATAAATAAACATCTATATAAATAAAAATGTAATGTTCGTTTGTGGGATTAACAGAACTCAAAAACCACTGGACGAATTGACACCAAATTTGGACAAAGACACCTAACAACCTAATGTATGTCCTTCACTCAAAAAAATTGAATTTGTCATTTGGGAGTTGTAGTTACTGGGATTTATAGTTCACCTACAATCAAAGGCATTATGAACCCCACCAATGATGGAACTGAATCAAACTTGGCACACAGTTCTCCCATGACCAACAGAAAATACTGGAAGGGTTTGGTGGGCAGTGTCCTTTGGTTTTGGAGTTGTAGTTCACCTTAATCCAGAGATCACTGTGGACTCAAACAAAAATGGATCTGGACCAAACTCTACATGAATACTCAATATACCCAAATATGAACACTGGTGGAGTTTGGGGAAAATAGAATCTTGACATTTGGGAGTTGTAGTTGCTGGGATTTATAGTTCACCTATAATCACATGTGGAGGCCGTAACAGATTTTGTATTTCTAGGTGCAAAGATTACTGCAGATGCAGACTGTGGCCAGGAAATCAGAAGACGCTTACTTCTTGGGAGGGGAGCAATGTCCAATCTCGATAAAATAGTAAAGAGTAGAGACATCACACTGGCAACAAAGATCCACCAAGTCAAAGCCATGGTATTCCCTGTAGTCACCTACGGATGTGAGAGCTGGACCTTAGGGAAGGCTGAACGGAGGAAGATCGATGCTTTTGAGCTGTGGTGTTGGAGGAAAGTTCTGAGACTGCCTTGGACTGCGAGAAGATCCAACCAGTCCATCCTCCAGGAAATAAAGCCCGGCTGCTCACTGGAGGGAAGGATACTAGAGACAAAGCTGAAGTACTTTGGCCACATCATGAGGAGACAGCAAAGCCTAGAGAAGACAATTATGCTGGGGAAAGTGGAAGGCAAAAGGAAGAGGGGCCGACCAAGGGCAAGATGGATGGATGGCATCCTTGAAGTGACTGGATGTACCTTGAAGGAGCTGGAGGTGGTGACGGCCGACAGGGAGCTCTGGCGTGGGCTGGTCCATGAGGTCACGAAGAGTCGGAGACGACTGAACGAATCAACAAGAACATAATCACAGAGCATTCTGAACCCCATCAATGATAGAATTGGGCCAAACCTCCCACACAGAACCCTCATGTGGGCCACAGCAACGCGTGGCAGGAAATGGCTAGTAATGTTAATAATAATTGTTCTGTCTAGCCCAGTATTACTAACTCTGACTGACAGATCTCAAGAGATGCCGTTTGACACCATTTTTAATTGCCATGGCGCAGTGCTAGGTAATCACGGGAGGTGTACTTTTACAAGGTTGTCAGCCTTCTCTGCCAAATAGAGTCAGCACCTCACCAAACTATAACTCCCAAGATTCCATAGCACTGAACCATGGCAGTTAAAGCAGAGTCAAACTGCATTAATTCTATAGTCGCCATCAGGCAAGATTCTTCCCTAGCTTTTCCTGGATATCTCTGGCATTTCCAGGTGGTTTTCCATCAAACAGTAACCACCTCAGCTTCCAAAATTACTCGAGAACCAATTAATTCAGGAGGATATAATGGTCCGATGACTCCCATCACTCAAAACAGTTTTATATATCCACATGAAGCTGTGGAACACATCACTAGGTTGATACAGGGATTGTACTAAATCTTGGTAAATCCATGAATAATTGTGCTTTATAATGTATTTTTTGGATATTATTTTAATATGTGTTAATACAAGACATTGGCATTTGCTTCATTCTGTTCACTTCTTTGTATACAGTTGTTGTGTTCCTTCAAGTCGTTTCTGACTTAAAGAGAACTTATCACAGGGTTTTCTGGGCAACATTTATTGAGAGGACATTTATTGAACCCTGGTTTCTAGATTCATCCCAGCACTCGTAGAATCATAGAATCAAAGAGTTGGAAGAGACCTCATGGGCCATCCAGTCCAACCCCCTGCCAAGAAGCAGGAATATTGCATTCAAATCACCCCTGACAGATGGCCATCCAGCCTCTGTTTAAAAGCCTCCAAAGAAGGAGCCTCCACCACACTCCGGGGCAGAGAGTTCCACTGCTGAACGGCTCTCACAGTCAGGAAGTTCTTCCTCATGTTCAGATGGAATCTCCTCTCTTGTAGTTTGAAGCCATTATTTCACGTCCTAGTCTCCAGGGAAGCAGAAAACAAGCTTGCTCCCTCCTCCCTGTGGCTTCCTCTCACATATTTTATACATGGCTATCATATCTCAGCCTTCTCTTCTTCAGGCTAAACATGCCCAGTTCCTTAAGCCGCTCCTCATAGGGCTTGTTCTCCAGACCCTTGATCATTTTAGTTGCCCTCCTCTGGACACATTCCAGCTTGTCAATATCTCTCTTGAATTGCGGTGCCCAGAATTGGACACAATATTCCAGGTGTGGTCTAACCAAAGCAGAATAGAGGGGTAGCATTACTTCCCTAGATCTAGACACTATGCTCCTATTGATGCAGGCCAAAATCCCATTGGCTTTTTTTTGCCGCCACATCACATTGTTGGCTCATGTTTAACTTGTTGTCCACGAGGACTCCAAGATCTTTTTCACACGTACTGCTCTCAAGCCAGGTGCCCCCCATTCTGTATCTGCATTTTGTTTTTTCTGCCTAAGTGGAGTATCTTGCATTTGTCACTGTTGAAATTCATTTTGTTAGTTTTGGCCCATCTCTCTAATCTGTTAAGATCGTTTTGAATCCTGTTCCTGTCCTCGAACAACTATACTATTCTGGCAGTTTTGTCATTGTCGTGCGTCCTGAAGTTGTTTCCAAATTACAGCAACCCTAAGGTACATCGCCCCTGAAGAAGGCTTGTAGTCTGAAAGACATTGAACCTTCAATGAATGAGAAAGGAAATTTGGAGTTTCCTCCTATCTTTTTTTCCTTGTTGCCTGGTCACTGAAAGTTGCAGCAACCAGTCTAAGCATCCGAAAGAAAGCACCATTTAAAAAGAGCTGAGCTTCTATATTCTGAGCAAATTCACAGATTTTCCAGAACAAAATTAGTTACCTAAAGTGTCCTTATGCATAATGCAAAGCTTCCTATGGAGGTCCATTAAAGCCCAAGCTGGTCTTCAGAGGCACCTATGTGTAAAATGGTCTGATGTTCGGAGAGAATTTTTAAAATGCTTTCTGCAATATGCTGTTATTGGAAACCTTGAAGAAATAACCATTGAGTTTTCTGCTGTTCCAATTATGAAAAAGCTAAACTATTAACCTCCTTCAGTCTATAGAGAAGACCGGATAAAATAGTTTGCAATATAATTAAAGTTTCCTAGAACATTGCGGCCAAGCTATATCCGACTGATGCACAGCACAGGAACATCATCATGTGGACTAAGTCACAGCAAATATTTAGCTCAGAGCTGGAAAAAAACAAATGAAATTCTCTAAGACAGAAATAGGCAACTGCATCTATTGGTTTGGTCACACTAGCAAATTTCAGTGACAATTTTGGTTGATTTTGGGTCAATTTGTTCTGGTTTTTGGGAAAATTGGGGGGGGGGGGCTTTGCAAGAAGGAAATCACTCTTTCAGGCATTTTTGGTCTGTTTGGGGGAAATTGCTGGAATTTCACAAAAATCAGTGGGGTTGAGGGCTGGAGCTATTGTCGGGAATGGAGGCAAGAGACACATTTAGGGGTCCCAGGGGTTGCATGTGGCCCACAGGCTAAACCTTGCTGAATCCTCCTCTAGAACAGAGCTTCTTTAATTTTTCCACGCAAGGTCCAGCAAATAGGTCAGTGGATATTATATCACTCAGTAGGATACACTGATTTTTGTTTTGTTAGAAAAGAAATATATTGGGTTGTTGTAGGTTTTTTCGGGCTATATGGCCATGTTCTACAGGCATTTTCTCCTGACGTTTTGCCTACATCTATGGCAAGCATCTTCAGAGGCAGTGAGGACCTCACTACCTCTGAGGATGCTTGCCATAGATGCAGGCGAAACGTCAGGAGAGAATACCTCTAGAACCTAGCCATATAGCCCGAAAAAACCTACAACAACCCAGTGATTCCGGCCATGAAAGCCTTCGACAATACAAGAAATATATTGCAGTTATAATTAAGGATGGAAGTGAGACAACAGGAAGTGAGCAAAATCAACTCCATGGAAGCTTTCTCACTAATCCTTGTTTCCAGAACAAGGTAGATTTTTCAAAATCCAATTCTCAGAGACAGAAAGTGAGGTGAAATCTTCTGAACAGGAGCACAGACAGCAAAACACCACAGAATGCTCACCCTTGCCTATGCTATCCCAAGCTTGTGTGTGTGTGTGTATGGCTGGAGTTACACTTTGAAAATGTACTTGTTCCGATGTATATACAAATTCAGTTTAAAAACAAATCTACAAAACCAATCTTGTTCATAATTTGGCGACTGCTTGCAATGCCGTTTCTGAATGCAGATTTATTTCACTGAACTGGATAATGGCAGTGTAGACTCAAATCATCCAGTTCACAGCAGTAAATCTGCATTGGGAAATAGGATGACATGGCAGTGTTGATTCAGTCTGGGGGTGCACCTGAATTCATTCGGTTTAACACTGCTTGAACTGCCATGGCTCAATGCTATAAGATCCCAGGAGTTGTACTTTGCATTGCAGTATTGGGATGGATCTACGCAGCCCTAAATCCCAGGATCTGATCCCAGATTTTCTGCTTTGAATTGGATTATCTGGCAGTGTACACTAATACAATCCATTTAATGTATTGTCGAAGGCTTTCATGGCTGGAATCACTGGGTTTTTGTAGGTTTTTCGGGCTATATGGCCATATTCTAGAAGCATTTTCTCCTGGCGTTTCGCCTGCATCTATGGCAAGCATCCTCAGAGGTTGTGAGGTCAATATAATCCAGTTCAAATCTGATAATCTGGGATCAGGTCCTGGGATATACAACAGTGTCGATCCAGCCTTGGGCAGAGACGACAAAAAACTTGATACCACCATAACTCTGGCTCCTTCTACACTGCCATATAATCCAGGTTATCAAAGCAGATGATCCACATAATCTGGATTGTATGCGGTAGTGTAGAAGGGGTCTCTCTTGATCCCATAGTATTGAGGCAATGTAGTTAAAGCGGGGCAAAGCTGCATTCATTCTGTAGTGTAGAAGATGCACTCAGGCTGGCACTACACTGCCATATAATCCAGATTATCAAAGCAGATAATCCACATAATCAGGATTGTATGTGGTAGTGTAGAAGAGGTCTCTCTTGATCCCATAGTATTGAGGCAACGTAGTTAAAGCGGGCTGAGCTGCATTCATCCTAGTTTAGAAGATACGCTCAGGCTGGCACTACACTGCCATATAATACAATTTATCAAAATTGATAATCCACATAATCTGGATTGTATGTGGTAGTGTTGGACGGGTCTCTCTTGGTCCCATAGTATTGAGGAAATGCAGTTAAAGCCGGGCAAAGCAGTGTAGAAGATGCACACAGGCTGGAACTACAATGCCATATAATCTAATAATAAAATAAAAAATAATAAAAAATATATATAATCCAGATTATCAAATAAAACAATCCACATTATCTGTTTCGAGTCTACACTGCCACATAATCCAGTTCAAAGAAGATAATCCAGACTTTATATAGCAATAAAGATAGTGTCTCTGAGGCCCCTTCTACACTGCCATATAAAACAGATTATCAAAGTATAATAATTTATTTATTTGACCAGTCATATGACCATTTCAAAATAGAACACAAGTAAAAAACAAGGCAAATGGGTGAGGACAGCAGCTGACCTTCTATTTACAGTCAATAATAAAAGCAGATAATTCACTTTAAACTGGATTATATGTGTCTACACTGCCGGTTCAAACCAGATAATCCGGATTGGATATGGCTGAGTAGAAGGGGCCTGAGAAAACTCCTTTTTCAAACAGGTCTTGGAACAAAAGAGCCCGCCTTTTCAAGAGATACTCAAGGAACGCACTCTGCATATACTCAAAGGTCTCCCAAAGACGATAAGAACGGAGAAATAAGCAAAGGAGAGGGGGAGGAGGCCAAGGAAGGCGAGAGAGGAGGGCGACGCGAAGGGACTGAGCCACTTACTCTCTCCGGCCTGGCGCGCGTCTCCATGGACCCAGAGCCCCGGCTTGGAGTGGGGCCTTGGGCCGAGGAAAAGCCCCGCCTGCCCGGCCGCACGAAGCCCTGCCTCCCGCCCGCCCTCTAGGTTTTGCGGCCTTCTCTCCCTTCAAAGGCCTGAAGGCGAGGGCGCGGCCTGTTTTCTGGCTTCGTGTTGATTGGAAAACCCTTAGGCTGCGGCCTTCAGAGGCCTTTCCTTCTCCTCACGTCATCATCCTCATTCATTGTACATTACATTCGTGGCTTTTGAGGTTTGTTGCCTCTTTAGGACGCCTCTACACTAGGAATGGGCAAATTTGGGCCCTCCAGGTGTTTCCTCTAGAACAGTGGTTCTCAACCTGGGGTCCCCAGATGTTTTTGGCCTACAACTCCCAGAATCCAAACAGCTGGTAAACCAGCTGGGATTTATGGGAGTTGTAGGCCAAAAACATCTAGGGACCCCAGGTTGAGAACCACTGCCCTAGAACATAATCTAGATTATGTGGCACTGTAGAAGGGGCCTGAGGGCCCTTCCACACTGCCCCTATATCCCAGGATCTGATCCCAGATTATCTGTTTATACCAAGTTATCTGGTAGTGGGGACACATATATTCCAGTTTAAAGCAGATAATCTAAGATCAGATCGTGGGGTAAAGGGCAGTGTGGAAAGGCCCTGAGTCTACACAGCCAGATAAATCCAGTTCAAAACAGTTAATCTGGATTTTATATGGCAATGTAGGGCCCCTTCTACACTGCCCTATAAAATCCAGATTATCAGTTTTGAACTGGATTATCTTGCAGTGTATACGCATATACACTGGTGGGATGGGCATCCCAAGCCACCTTGTCTCTCTCCTGAGGAATCTGTACAAGGACCAAGTAGCAACAGTCAGAACTGACCACGGAACAACAGACTGGTTCAAGATTGGGAAAGGCGTACGGCAAGGCTGCATACTCTCACCCAACCTTTTTAACTTGTATGCAGAAGACATCATGCAATGTGCGGGGATGGATGAATGCAAAGCTGGGGTGAAAATTGCTGGAAGAAACATTAACAACCTCAGATATGCAGATGACACCACTCTGATGGCCGAAAGCGAGGAGGAGCTGAGGAGCCTTCTAATCAAGGTGAAAGAAGAAAGCGCAAAAGCCGGGTTGCAGCTAAACATAAAAAAAACCAAGATTATGGCAAGAAGAATGATTGACAACTGGGAAATAGAGGGAGAAAACGTGGAGGCCGTGACAGACTTTGTATTTCTAGGCGCAAAGATTATTGCAGATGCAGAGTGTGGCCAGGAAATCAGAAGACGCTTACTTCTTGGGAGGAGAGCAATGTCCAGTCTCGATAAAATAGTAAAGAGTAGAGACATCAGACTGGCAACAAAGATCCGCCTAGTCAAAGCCATGGTATTCCCTGTAGTCACCTACGGATGTGAGAGCTGGACCTTAGGGAAGGCTGCGCGAAGGAAGATAGATGCTTTTGAGCTGTGGTGTTGGAGGAAAGTTCTGAGAGTGCCTTGGACTGCGAGAAGATCCAACCAGTCCATCCTCCAGGAAATAAAGCCCGGCTGCTCACTGGAGGGAAGGATACTAGAGACAAAGTTGAAGTACTTTGGCCACATCATGAGGAGACAGCAAAGCCTAGAGAAGACAATTATGCTGGGGAAAGTGGAAGGCAAAAGGAAGAGGGGCTGACCAAGGGCAAGATGGATGGATGCCATCCTTGAAGTGACTGGACTGACCTTGAAGGAGCTGGGGGTGGTGACGGCCAACAGGGAGCTCTGGCGTGGGCTGGTCCATGAGGTCACGAAGAGTCGGAGACGACTGAACGAATGAACAACAACAAGAGTCTCAACAAATTCAACATAGTTTGGGCAGCCACAGAAACAGTTTCTGGAGTATAACAATTACCTTCAAAGGAAGTACCACACAGTTAAACAGGAAATCACTTTCTAAACCAAATATTGTTGTATATAATGTTATATGGGTCAAAATAGTTTTAGTACATTTAAACCACCAAACGATCACCGCTAGACACATACCATTCCTACAATATGAAGTTGAAGATACTTAACAATTCGAGGTTTATGCATTGACAGATATTTAATTTTAACATGTGCTGTGTATTTGGGAGGGGTGGGTTGGTTTGGAATGAAGGAGATGTTATACTACAGTTGAATGTCAATAAAATTAATACAAATTAAATTTAAAAACATGTTTGTGTTGTATGTGTGTTGGCACCATCAATTCCTCCCTGAATTTTATAGTTTTCTTAGGCAAGGAGTACTCAGAAGTGGTTTTGCCAGATAGTTAATCTGAAATGGAGTTTACAGCACCTGATATTCGCTGGTAGTTTCCCATCCAGCTGCCAACCATAGTTGATCCTGTTTAGCATCCAAGATGAGATGGGATCCAGTGCCTTTCATTATTGGTACTGCCATAAAATTGTTGTGCGTAAAGACCAAACGAGAATAGTAATGATCCCCTTCTCATCTTATTTGTTTTACGGAATAACCCGATTCCTAATTAAGGTCTGTATTGCCAATTTCACACAGTCCTCTTCCTTACAGCAAAAAATGTGTCCAGCTGCACATTAAAATAATGCAGAGTATTAAGGATTTAATAAAAGAAGAGCGTCAGAATGCTTCCAATTCTAAAATAATATTTCCAAATGTGTTCCAACAAATCACAAAATGGGTCCGGTATGCCATGCGTTACCCTTAAGAAGTATTTTCTCAACTCATAGCTGGAGACTAGGGCATTAAGAGAGGGCTTCGAAGTTGTTCAGTTTATTGCCATCCTAATAATAATAATAATAATAATAATAATAATAATAATATAATAATAATCGAACTTTATTTATATTATGCTCTAACTCTCCAAAGGGACTCACGGTGGATTCCAAACATAAAAGGCAAACATTCAATGCCCGAATACAAGAACAATACATTCATACTAACAAAATTTATACAACCCAACATATAAATATGAATTATAACTTAACAAACTAAAATTAAATAAAAAACAGAGCCTAAGAATGAAGCCCCGTCTGCACTGCCAGATAATCCAATTTCTAAATCCAGATTATCTGCTTTGAACTGAATTATATAGTGTATATTCTGTTTTAATAATGATAATGATAATGATAATAATGCATATATTACCTCTCCCAGAGATGCTTATATGGGGAAAAGTGTGTCTTAGAATCAAAGAAATATAGTAGGTATATTATTTATTTATTTATTTACAGTATTTATATTCTGCCCTTCTCAACCCGAACGGGAGTCAGGATGGATCACAATGCACACATACACAACAAATATTCAGTGCCATTGTAGACATACAAGACAGACAGATGGATAGAGGTATTTTGGCATTTTCCAACTTTGGCACCTGGAGGTTATGCTCTATTCCGGCCACAGGGGGTGCTGTCGCTCCATCCACTGTTGTGACGAGCCCTTTTTGACCATAGAGTTTCCCTCCTTATTCTTTGATCGTCGGCATTTTATGGTGTTGTAAAATACCTCCCTGTTAAAGCGATGCCTAATTTCTCTACTTGTTGCATCCCAGTTCAAGAAACAAGACCATAAGATTAAATCCACCACTCTGGACTGTAGGAAAAGCAATCCTTGTTTATTGATGAAAAATTGGTTACAAAAGAAAGGTAAATGCAGAGTTAAAAAGCCACAGAAAAACACGGTAGTCAATAGGATCTCTGAACTTGAGCAAAACTTCAAAAGCCACAAAACAATAACCAGGAGTCTGTTAGCCTTTTACTAACCATGAACTTGGAAACTACAAGCCTCTGGGATTACTGGCCATGGAACACAGGAATTCTGCCAAGACCAGCCACAGTCCCGAACGTTGCTTGACCTAAAGAAGCACCCGGCAGGGATGCTCTTAAACCAAAGAAGCTATTCTTAGAAACGCCCCTTGACTTTTCTGTTTGGGCCTCTTTCTGCTGAAGGCGCTGTGACCTTCGTACAGACTGGGAAACAAATCTATCTCTCACTATCTGTTCTCTTCGGACCTCATTATCAAGCCCAGGTGGGGAGATATCACGGCTAACTTCCAAAACATTCTCTTCTAACTGTTGGGTTTTGTTTTCATTCCCACTGACCTCTGCATCAACAACAGATTCCACACTGTCAGAGTCAGGGAGAGCTTGCTCAGTTTGAAAAACTATCAGAGAATCCTGTTCACACAGATCAGGATCAGACTGAACCCCAACACTACTCAGAGCTCAGCTGTTTTCAAACTGCTTAGGTGGACAGTGAGCTTAAGTTGACAGTCGGGTGCTCAATCCAACGTGGGCTTCGAACTTGCCACCTTCTGGTTAGCATTGATCTATTGCATCTAGCGATTAACCAGCTGTGCTACTGAGATACCTTGGGGATGGGACCCAATTCTAAACATGAAAGGCACTGATGTTTCATATCCATCTTACAGCCTGAAGATAATTTTATACACACTATGTTTTTTTAAAAAAATGTGCATAAAACATCAGGAAGCTATCAGGAAGCAAAGATGTCGGCCACAAATGTGAACAATTTTGGATTTGGGAATATTTTAGAATTCTGGATAAGGGATATTAATGCATTTTTATACCACACTAGCCGTCCCCTGTCACGTGTTGCTGTGGCCCAGTCTGGTGATCTGGAAAATAAGGTTATGAGAAAATGTTGGTTTCTAATATATGTAATTTCTTTATGCTTGTGGGTAAACAGTATTTCTTGTTGTTTCTTTGTCAGTGTGGATGTGGAGGGTGTCTGGTTTGCCTACTCTGGAACATGCAACATTTAATTGTCCTTCTTTAGGGGTCCCTTTCAAATCTATGATACTAGTCTATGTGTGTGAGTGAGTGAGTGAATCATGTCTATCTATATCTATGACTGGATGGCTCATTGTCAGGAGGGCTTTGATTAGGTTTGTTCTTTTTTTTTTTTTTTTGCTCTGCTGAAGGGAGTTGGACTGGATGGCCTTAAGGCAGCAATTCTCAATCTAGGGGTCAGGACCTCTGGGGGGGGGGGTGTCACGAGGGGGTTTCTGATGGTCATGGGGGTTCTGTGTGAGAAGTTTGGCCCAATTCTATCGTTGGTGGGGTTCAGAATGCTCTTTGATTGTAGGTGAACTATAAATCTCAGTAACTGCAACTCCCAAATATCAAGGTCTATTTTCCCCAAACTACACCTGTCTTCATATTTGGGCATATGGAATATTTGTGCCAAGTTTGGTCCTAATTCATCGTTTGAGTCCACAGTCATCTCTGGATTTAGGTGAACTACAACTTCCAAACTCAAGGTCAGTGCCCACCAAACACTTCTAGTGTTTTCTTTTGGTCATGGGTGTTCTGTGTGCCAAGTTTGGTTTAATTCCATCATTGGTGGAGTTCAGAATGCACTTTGATTGTAGGTGAACTATAAATCCCAGCAACTATAACTCCCAAATGTCAAGGTCTATTTCCCCCAAACTCCATCGTGTTCATATTTGGGCATGTGGAATATTCTTGCCAAGTTTGGTCCACATCCATCATTGTCTGAGTCCAGGCCTGTAGCGAGGGGGTGGTTTTAGGGGTTCAAACCCCCCCCCCGAAATGTTTCAGATTTTTTTTTAAAAAAACCTGGTTTACTCATGAATTTTAACTGGTTAACCAAATCCCCATGTCAAGTCTATGAGATGCAAAAAATTAAGAGTCCCTCCAGAACTGCAAGCACTATCTCAAGCAAATATTGACAATTTATTCACACTGTCATTACTTGCAGCAATAGCCGATGTAGTGAAGCAACCAAGTGGGGGGGGGGGGGTGTTGAATACTCTCATTAAGGAGGCCAGACTTGGTGGAGGTGGTTGACAGGGGCGGAGCTGCGGGCTATTGAAGGTTGCTCTGCCCCCTGCTGTGCTCTTTGCTTCAGCGTGAGCTAGGAGGCAGGTTTCAACCCCCCCCCCCACCCCGAAATTTTCAACCCTCCCCGAAATTTTCAACCCCCCCCCCCCGAAATTTTCACACACCCCCCGCCGAAATTGTCAACCCTCCCCGAATTTTTTTTCTGGCTACGGCCCTGTCTGAGTCCACAGTGCTCTCTGGATATAGGTGAACTACATCCCAAACTCAAGGTCAAAGCCCACCAAACACTTCTAGTGTTTTCTGTTGGTCATGGGAGTCCTGTATGCCACGTATGGTTCATTTCCATCATTGGTGGAGTTCAGAATGCTCATTGATTGTAAGTGAACTATAAATCCCAGCAACTACAATTCCCAAATGACAAAATCAGTTTTTGAGTGATGGTCACTTCTTGGGTTAGTAGGTGTCTTGGGGCCAAATTTGGCTCAATTCGTCCAGTGGTTTTTGAATTATGTTAATCCCACAACGAACATTTCATTTTTATTTATATAGATTAACTGCCATGGCTCAATGCCATGGGATCCTGGAAGTTGTATTTTGGTGATGCACCAGCCCTCTTTGACGGATAAGGCCCTTGTAAACTCCAACTCCCACAGTTTCGTTCCAGGACCTCACTGCCTCGCACAACTACCAAAATCCGGGGTTGCTCAAGTTCCACTATATACAATGGCATAGTGAAATAATGTCCTTTATATACAAGGCGAAAACCCCCAAACCAATACCAGAGAGAGCCTGAACATCTGTGAAATGGCAAGAATCTACAACTGAATGCCTACATGTCAGTGTAGTGCTTTCCAGAATTTAAAAAAAATCTGTTTCTGAACTGAGGTTGGATGAATCCATGGATGCAAAACGCAGGGATATGGATGGCTGACAATGAGTCAATAAATAAAATTTACTAAGGAAAGGGTTGGCAGCACAGATAATATAGTGGTCTCTATAGGCACTATTCTTCCAGTGGAGTAATGATAGAAATCAGGATCCAGTGGCAAGAGATATGCAGAGCAAACCCTGGTGGAAAACCTCGCCAACATTTCACACACTCTCCTCTAATAAACCGAAGTTCCTATTTTGCATAAGGCCTACCATATCATGCGTAGTAATTGGTTTTTGTTGTGTATTAGGCCAGAGTGCCCACTTCAAATTAATCCATTTTCATTCATCACTTCCCTTCCTTGGAGGCATCAACATAGCCAAATTTCATTTCCACATTACGGATTTTCCTTAATGTCGAAATTTAGACCGGTTACCTCTCAAAGCAATAGCAAATTACCAAAGGGGGAGGGGGGAGCACGGGGGTTTAAGCCGATCTCCCCAGCCTAGTTCTTACAAATGTGTTAAATTTGCTCCAATGCTGAGCTGTTGTCTGGAGTCCCAGAGTGTCTGTTCCAATCCGTTGCAATCAAGACACAGAGAAGTAAAGGCAGGGTCAGAGATCGCTTGATTGTTTCACTTGGCCAAGGAAGGATGCCAGGCGAAAATCCCAGATCTGAAATGCGCTTTGTTCACAGACATCAACATTTTATAGACATTCAAAAAGAATAGATGTATCTAAATTATGACCCGCAATATTGGTTATTATTATTATTTAAAACTTTTATATCCCGACTTTCTCTACCTCGGTAGAGGGACTCATACCGGCTGATAGCAAAGATTCAATGCTAACAGTAAAAATCTAAAACATCATATATCAACAGTAAATTAACAAATACATATAAGATAAATTACAATACATTCGTCGTTGACAAGCTTCGTGATTGGTGTAAAGTTTATGGTGGGAAATTTAGGCTGGATCTACATTGTCATTGCCCTATATCCCTGGATCTGATCCCAGATTATCTGCTTTGAACTGATTTACATGCTTCTACACTGCCAGATAACCTGGGATAAAGTAATCTGCTATCAGAACCTGTGATTATAGGGCACTGTAAATCTAACCTTAATAAAGTTATTTATTGTAGGAATCCTGAGCCTGTCTCTGTATCTGTGCATGTTCCCTTTCTGCCAGTGGGTCAATTCAGGAGGGGAAGTGGCTGGGAAACAACAGTCATCGAGGAGGAGAGATCCTGGGATAATGAGGTTTCTTTGATGAGACTAGACTCACGGGTTCATTGTGTTCTTGTAGGATCAGCATGCCATCTGTATTGAACTTTGAGCTTGTCATGTGATGATAAGAAGGTGTTTGTTCTTGCATCAGTGATTTGAGTCAGGTATTGAAAGGCCATCGAGCTAAACCTCAGGCTTTTGGGCAGTCTGGGTTTCAGATAACTGTACCACTGCCCATTAATGCAGTGTTAAAGCAATGGTATTCCCCGTAGTAATTTATGGATGTGAGAGCTGGACCATAGGGAAGGCTGAACAAAGGAAGATAGATGTTTTTTAACTATGGTGTCGGAGGAAAGTTCTGAGAGTAGATGTTTTTGAGCTATGGTTTTGGAGGAAAGTTCTGAGAGTGCCTTGGACCGTGAGAAGATCCAACAAGTCCATACTTCAGGAAATAAAGTCCAACTTCTCATTGGAGGGAAGGATATTAGAGGCAAAGGTGAAGTATTTTTGCTACATCATGAGAAGAAAGGAAAGCATAGAGAAAACAATGATGCTGGGGAAAATGGAAGGAATAAGGAAGAGGGTCCGACCAAGGCCGAGATGAATAGATGGTATCCTTGAAGTAACTGGCTTGACCTTGAAGGAGCTGGGGGTGGTGACAACCTACAGGGAGCTCTGGCTTTGGGCTGGTCCATGAGGTCACAAAGAGTCGGAAGTGACTGAACGAATAAACAACAACAGGCACATTCTTGTTGCATACCTTTGTTTTTTACTTATGGCAATCTCAAGGTAACCCTCTCACATGGAAAGATTTGTTCAGAATAGATTTGCCTTTCCTTTCCTCTGAGTCTGAGGCCCCTTCTACACTGCCCTATAACCCAGGATCCCATCCCAGATTATCTTCTTATGACAGATTATCTGCCTGATCAAATCCTGAGATATAGGGCAGTGTAGAAGGGGCCTGAGACTGTGTGACTTGCTCCTGGTCACCCAATGCGTTTCCATATCTGAATGATGATTTGAACCCTGGTTTCCAGAGTTATAGCCCAACACTCAAACCACTTTGCCATGCTGGCTTTGCAGTACATAAAACATATAAAACGCAGCATTTAGGAATACTCTGTTTGAACTTTTCTCCTTGACATAGAGGATTATCTTCTTTGAAATGGATCATATGACAGTGTAGACTCATATTATCTAGTTCAATTGTATGTATTTTGTTCTTTAATAATCTGGATTAGATGGCAGTGTAGAAGGGGCCTAATTCTGCATCAGGCTTCCCTGAGTGTAACCTCACTACAGGAGCCCCCGGTGGCGCAGTGGTTTAACCCCTGTGCCAGCAGGACTGAAGGTCGCAGGTTCGAATCCGGGGAGAGGCGGATGAGCTCCCTCTATCAGCTCCAGCTCCTCATGTGGGGACATGAGAGAAGCCTCCCACAAGGATGATAAAAATATCAAATCATCCAGGCGTCCCCTGGGCAACGTCCTTGCAGACGGCCAATTCTCTCACACCAGGAGTCACTCCTGACACAACAAAAAAAACTCCAAAAACCTCACTACAGAGTTCTAGGCAGTCCCCAAGATACAAACTAAATAGGTTCTGTAGGTTTGTTTTGAAGTTGAATTTGTATATAAATCAGAGCATATGTATTTTTCCAGTGTAATTCCTGAGAATATATATATATGTTTTGGATAGGATTAGGGAAGAGTTAACACCTCTGTGGTGTTTGTTTTGCTGTCTGTACCCCTGTTCAGAAGATTTCACCTCACTTTCGGTACTTGGGAGAATTAGGTTTTGCAAAACTTGGCTTGCTGTGGAAACAAGGACTGGTGATACAACTTCAGTGGAGACACATTTTCCCCATGATAATAACTCTTCCAGGGGTGAATTTCCATTTCTAGTGTTAGATTTATTTCACTACCTGTTGTCTCACCCCTTTCTTAATTATGAGTCATTTGTAAGTCGAACGTTTGTAACTTGGGAACTGCCTGCATACTGATTTGATGCCACTTTAACTCTGACAGAGCCATCTAAAGGAATCCCCAAATTGGTAGTGTGGTAAAATGATTAGCAATTTCTGGTGGTGTCTTTCCTAGTGAGTAGTAGTAAACCGAAAAGTAAGTGTGAGGCACGCGCAGAGTCTGTAACAACACGAAAATACAAATAAAAAACATTAATGCCTAGTGGACAGTGATGGTTTGGATGAAGGCATAACCGAGGAGGGAAACCACTCATCCCTGCACACCAATTCAAAGCCAGCTATGCTTCTGAGATCTTTTCCACATAGCTGTATAAAACCCATATTGAACTGGATTATATGACAGTGTGGACTCAGATAATCCAGTTCAAAACAGGATTATCTGCCTTGATATTCTGGGTTATATGACTGTGTCGAAGAGCCCTAAGTAAGGTAATATGTTTGTCTCAATTTGTTCATAAATAGTGGCATCTATTTCTTTGCAGAGATATTGGAATGCCTGACCTCCAAACTTTTTTTTTTTAAATAAAACCCATGAACCTGTGATTCTTTTTTTGAATCACAAACCTGTAATGTTCCCAGAGCAATGCTCCAAATGGAAGAATCCATAGCTGGAGAATTCTTTCCAGCCACATGGCAATCCAGACCATGGAACACCTAAGGAGGAGACTTGAGCCTCTTCTTGACTTAATGCCATTGGCTCAAAAGGACACACTTGATATTTTGGAGCTGCTGTGGTCGATCATGTCAGAAAAGGCACTGTCTGGGAAAAAGAAAAAAAAAGGAAAAGAAATGCCTCTGATCAGATTAGCACAAGCGGCTGTCACAGCCTGCCAGAGTAAACAATACAATTAGGGCTGATAACAGAAAAACCTGCATTTAGCTGAAGCCGTTCTGGTCCATCAAGTAAATATTACCCATTAAAAACTGCTTAGAAGGCCAAAAGCTGGATGTGTTCAATCAGTAATACAGATTTGTGTGGTGGCCCGTAACAGCTTTCGCAAGCTTTCATATACTTGCAATATGAATTCCTCTCAACTGATATTTATTTTGGTTTTCCTTATGCCCTTTTGCTGAGCCAACTGTGATGCCTATTCAAAACCTCCTGGAGGCTCTTTTAAGATTCCCTTCTGATCTTGGAAGCAGACTCAGCCCTGTTCAGTATTTGGATGGGAAACCACCAACAAATACCAGTTGCTGTAAGCTGTATTTCAGAGAAAAGAACTTTCAAAAACATCTCAGATATTCCTTGCCCAAGAAAACCTATTAATTTCACAGTGTCACAATAAATCAACAGGTGAGTCATAGAATCATAGAGTTGGAAGAGACCTCATGGGCCATCCAGTCTAACCCCCTGCCAAGGAGCAGGAAAACTGCATTCAAAGCACCCCTGACAGATGGCCATTCAGCCATAACTATGATTGTAACTCATAGGCTATGAGCTAAGCTGTAAGAGATATGAATATTGGTATTAGAAATATGAGTGAGATAGGCAAGTTGGAGTTCACGGTTTAGACTCGATTCTTATATATTTGTATAGGAACACCTGACATTTTAAGAGGACCAGACGTATGTTGTATGTTGTGTTTGCACTGTCTGTTTTTGATAAGGTCAACTGGCTAATCAATAAAAGTTGTTGTTGTTGTTGTTTATACCCAGTCAGAATTTAAATGTATTAAGTAACATTATGTCCACTTTCTGTTTAATAAACCATTTATTGTGTGATCCACTTGTGCATCTGAGGCTCCTTCTACACTGTCCTTATATCCATTGAGAAAACCAAAGTGCTCTTTCAGCATGCACCAGCCAATCCCTCTGCAATTCCAGAGTTTCAGCTTAATGGTGTAAGATTAGAAAATGTTGAGCATTTTCACTACCTTGGCAGCCACCTCGTCACAAAAGTCAACATTGACACTGAAATTCAACACTGTTGTCTGAGCTCTGCAAGTGCAGCATTTTTTAAAAATGAAGCAGAGAATGTTTGAGGAGGGGGACATTTGTAGAGACACCAAGATGTTTATTCGTTCAGTTGCTTCCAACTCTTCATGACCTCATGGACCAGCCCACGGCAGAGCTCCCTGTCGGCCGTCACCACCCGCAGTTCCTTCAGAGTCAAGCTAGTCACTTCAAGGATACCATCCATCCATCTTGCCCTTGGCCGGTCCCTCTTCCTTTTAACTTCCATCCTTCCAAGATGCTTGTTGATAAAGCTATTGTCCTCCGAGTCCTGTGATACGCCTGCGAAACGTGGACTGTCTACAGACATCACACTCAACTTCTAGAACAATTCCATCAGCGCTGATTCTGGAAAATCCTACAAATCTCTTGGAAAGACAGGTAGACAAATGTCAGCATTTTGGAGGAAGCAAAGACCATCAGCACTGAAGCAATGATCCTCGCCATCAACTCCGCTAGACTGGTCATATTGTCCGAATGCCCGATTGGACAAAGCAGTTACTATATTCTCAACTCTAGAACAGAAAACAAAATGTTGGTGGATAGCTTTAATGATGGGCTTAAAGCTAACCTTAAAAACTGTGAGAACTGTAAAGCCCTGGCCCCAGGCATGTAACCGGGGGGGGGGGGGGGGGGCGCTTTGGAGGATTCACCCCCCCCCCCAAATTCTCATGGTGGTATGAGAAAAGGCCTTACTGGTACATTATTTAAACTGTTGTGTTTATTCATATCATGATCTGATCACCATACTCAATATACCTCATATGCATGGGGGTATTGGGGTAACGATACAAAAGGTTTGCTAGGCTAGACCCTCTTTCACTCAGACTCACCCCCCCCCCCCCCCCCGAATCAAAATCCTGGCTACTGGCCTGCCTGGCCCTTAAAGCATTCATACTGGAGGTCAGCTGTTACCAACAGTGCTGTGGAATTTGAAGAGGCACAAATGGAGGGTGAAAGGGAGAAATGTGTCAAGAGGAAGGAGCATCCATCTTCCATCTGGAAACTACAGAAGAACATGCGGGTCAAGAGTAGGTCTCTATAGTCACCTACGGACCCACTGCCAAGATCCTACACTTGGAAGGCAATCATACTCTGACACAAAGGATCGTCAGTGATGTTAATGGTCCTTATATCCCAGGATCCGATCCCAGATTATTTGCTTATCCCAGATTATATGGCAATGACGACTCATATAATCAGGTTCAAAGCAGATAACCTGGGATCAGATCCTGAGATATGACAGTGTAGAAGGGCCCTCAGAAGGGATATTTGAAAGCTTGGGTTCAGGTATATGGCATCTGTAGTGGCAGAACTGCATTGAGGTTGGCAGTAGTCTGTAAATGAATAAAATCTTGCATAGGAACTACAAGGTCATCTAGAAGGTCTGCATATTTGATATCTCACCTTGATGGCAGAGGTAGGGACAAGGGGAATTCCACACAGTGCCATTTCTAAATCAGATCCAATTGCCAATCATCATTGCCTTTGTATGTGGAATGGTAGGAGGGATATTTTGTCTCCTACCACAATTTTTCTTTAGCCCACTTACTAGTGCCATCTATGGGTTTGTCCTTGACGATGACTTCAAGACTTTACTTATTGTGGCATACATTAGCCTTCTCCCCATAAATCTCAGTCTCTGCTGAATGGATGTCCACTATAACTGAATTTGCACTGCCTTGCATAACTTCCTGGTGCAATTCAAGGTCTTCATTTTTGACCTATGACGTTCTGAACTGTATGAACTTTACTCATATTACAGAACGTTTCCTTCAATCTCCTCAAGGACTTCAGTTTACAGCCAAGTCAAGCCCTACAATTTTATGTCCACTTCACATAAAGAAGAGGAAGAAGGTATGCAAATATTGTGCCATTATGCAAATGACATTTGGCTATTTGGTCTAATATATCAACCAGACTCAGTTTATTAGGCACCATCGATCATACAGATATCTTTTTTCTCCACCCCACTGTCCAGCTCTCTTTGAGATTGTGTCATATGTGGGAAATAGTCCATAGTGAGAAGGAGAAAGAGGTGAGAGTCATGGGATATTTCAGAACAATAGGGTTGGGTTTAATGCCCTAAAAGGAAGGACCATAGCCATATAATCCAGAATATCAAGGTTTATAATTCACTATATCTGCTTTGAACCAGGTTATTTGAGTCCACACTGCCCTATAATCCACTTCGCGGATTTTCACTTTTTATCTTATTAGGTGCCAAATCAGCCAGCTGCAGCCTACAGAATATCTTTCCACCTCAAGATAGCATGCTGTCCCAGACTCTTTTATGTCACTATTTTTGACATACGCAAAAATAAGATATATTTTTAATATATGTCAATTTTCTCTAATGCACCATTTCTGATGTATTACGAAAATAAACATGCTTGGGAATTGTGTTGTTGAAGGCTTTCATGATTGGAATCACTGGGTTGCTGTGAGTTTTCTGGGCTGTATGGCCATGTTCCAGAAGCATTCTCTCCTGATGTTTTGCCCACATATATGGCAGGCATCCTCAGAGGTTGTGAGGTCTGTGGGCAAAACGGCACCTCTGAGGATGCCTGCCAAAGAAGTGGGCAAAATGTCAGAAGAGAACACTTCTGGAATATGGCCATACAGCTTGGAAAACTCACAGCAACCCAATGCTTGGGAATCGTTCTTCACGCTCTATGTACTCTGCATTGAAGCTATGGTCCTCCGCCATCAACTCTGCTGGACGGGCCACGTTGTCTAGATGCCTGACCACCATCTCCCAAAGCAGTTGCTCTATTCTAAACTCAAGAATGGAAAATGGAATGTTGGTGGACAGGAAAAGAGATTTAAAGATGGGCTCAAAGCCAACCTTAAAAACTCTGGCATAGACACTGAGAGCTGGGAAGCCCTGGCCTGTGAGCGCTCCAGCTGGAGGTCAGCTGTGACCAGCAGTGCTGTAGAATTTGAAGCGGCACAAATGGAGGGCGAAAGAGAGAAATGTGCCAAGAGCAAGGTGTGTCAAGCCAACCGTGACCAGGACCACCTTCCACCTGGAAACCCATGCAGGAGATGATGCAGATCAAGAATAGGGCTCCATAGTCACCTACGGACCCACCTTGGAAGACTATACTACTTAGACAACGAGGGATCGCCTAAGTAAAGTAAGTAAGTAAGTAATTCTGCCTGACCACATCTAATCTTACTCATAGTTTTAGACAGTAGTGTAATATAATAAATGTTTAATAAATGCTTGGTTGTGAATTGAGATCAAACAGGAGTGATTGAATGATCCTCCTGCCCCCGATCCCATTTTCATTGTATTTGAGGCTGAATCTAATGAAATCCATATAGCCAATAGCAGAGCCCAGCAAATGATGACAGAAGAGCAATGCTGCCACCTTGTGTGTACCTATTGTAATGACAAACAAGGTACCTGAATCATTAATGTTTTGAATAGTCATCATTAATAGGATATAATGCCCTAAATCCATCTAGCCTCAACTTGAGTAGACCAGTTTAATAATTTGGAATGTATTAAGTTAGGACTTCTGTGAATTCAACTATTCAATAGGAACCCTCTCACACTGCAGAATTGTAGCACATTGATTCCTCTGCAGTTGCAATGGTCACATAAACCTGGAATTTGTACTGTAGTAGGGCACTATAGCTTTCTGGTAGGAAATACTAAGTATGTCTCTGCAGGTTAGAACCATAGGTTAGAACCATGGCAGGTTAAAATGTAATCAAAGTGTTATAATAACTAATAGGCATGGTTAGGTTCAGTCGGAATTTTCGTAATTTGGAATAAATTCGGAAAGATTTGCAATTTGAAGTGATTTTAAGGAAACTAGAAGTCCCTTTGCCCTTCCGAAGCTTTTTCCGCCATTTCTGTTATTTATTTTATTTTATTTATTTATTTATTTATTTATTTATTTTATTTATTTACAGTTCTTATATTCCGCCCTTCTCACCCCGCAGGGGACTCAGGGCGGATTACAGTAAACACATATATGGCAAACATTCAATGCCAGTTTGACAAACAACATTTAACAGACAAAGGCTATTTAACTTTTTTTTTTTCTGGCCGCCAGGGGAGCTGCTGCTTTTCATCGTCCATCAACGACACCGATGAAGTTCTTCCGCATTCCACATTCCCCGGAGTCTTCTTTCTTTATGGCCTCATAAATTAGTTAAATTTAGCCTCCCACACAAGGTGGTCCCTTATTTTCCTACTTGACAGATGCAACTGTCTTTCGGGTTGCAAAGGTCGACAATGGGCTACACAATGGCTGGACACCCACTCCAGCCCGGGCTGGCTTCGAACTCATGACCTTTTGGTCAGAGTGATCTTAATGCAGCTGACACTCAGCCAGCTGCGCCACAATCCCGGTGCTTACGAAGCAGTAAGTGAGTCAGAAATGATTCAACTTTTTCCCGCTTCTGGTCTCACGCCTGGGAAGTGTTTTAAACCAGACTGGATGGATTCCCTGTCTTTCCTCTCCCCCTGCTTCTGGTCTTGAGCCTGGGAAATGTTTCAAACCAGACTGGATTAATTTCCTCCCTTTGCTCCCCCCCCCCTTCTGGAGTAAAACAACTACTTTCAAAGTAAAGAGCACCCCATGAAACAGGAAATGACACTTTCAAACCATTAAGGAATGATTTGAAAATCTTGGAAGTCTCAGAAGTTTCAAAAAGTTTTGAACATTTTTTTCTGTGAAAATCGGAATTGACTTCCGAATTGAACCACCAGTGCCCCCCACATCCGAAACGAGTTCTGAACCTTTTTTTGGGTAAAACAAGCCTAATAATGAAGTGTGAAAGAATCCCTGGTCTATTCTACTCTACTCTACTCTACTCTACTCTACTCTACTCTACTCTAGTTGGGACTATCAAGTGGCCTTCATTTAGTACAACTTGATTATAGTAGTTGTTCCAGCACTATAGTTGAGAAAAGAAAATAGGAAGTACATTATTTCAAAGAAAGAATAGAAAGGAAGGGGAAATATTTTTCTGAGAAGGAAATCTAGTAGCTAAGTTATTTTATTTACACCATAACTAGAGCAATCAATTTATTGTAGCGAGGTTAATGTTGGGAATCATCTTACATTACCCCACTGATGTAATTATATAATCACATTTTATTAAGATTAGTTTTTAAATGCAACAAAATTTGAAAAAAAATGCTGTTCCTGGTTTGAAAGTGTCATTTCCTGTTTAATTGTGTGGTCCTTATTTTGAACATAGTTGTTATACTCTGGAAACTTCTGCCACAAACTATGTTGAATTAGTTGAAACTCTTTGAGATATTCAGTTCTGGCCCAACTTACCTGTCAGAACACATCTCTCCTTATGAACCATCGAGGACCTTAAGATCATCTGGGGAGGCCCTGCTCTCGGTCCTGCCTTCGTCACAAGTATGTCTGACAGGGACGAGAGACAGGGCCTTCTTGGTGGTGGCCTCTCAGCTGTGGAACACCCTCTCTAAGGATGTCAGATCAGCTTCCTCCCTCTTAACATTTCGGAAAAAACCTCATTTGCAAATGCAGAGTAGTGGACATAGGACAATGGAACAACCATAGGATGGGACTGGACAATGTTTTTAATAAGGATTTACCAATGACTTATGTTTTTATTGCTGTTGTTCTGATTTTATGTATGTTAAGGTTTTTAAAATTGTATTTATGCTTTGTGGCATTGAATTTTTGCCTTGAAAACCACCTTGAGTCGCCTCTGAGAGGGGCGCTATACAAATACAGTAAATAAATAACTAAATATTCATTGAAAAACTATAGTAAAATGTGCTGCAGAATGTCCCCCCCCCCCAAAAAAAAAGAACCCCCACAAAGTTTGTGCATTTTAATAAACTTTTTCCATGTTTTTATGATTAAACCAATTAGGAAATGAAAGTTATGTTACATAGTGTTACCTGCAATCCTTGGTTCAATGTGATCCATGTGGCTAATAAAAGAAAGAAGGGGCAGAAGAACCTTAAGAAAAAATGACGCTAAATTTATTATCACCAATACAAACAAATTCAGGATTGATCTCGAAGTACAATGTTTGCAAATGCCTAATACAGTGGTTCTCAACTTGGGGTCTCCAGATGTTTTTGGCCTACAACTCCCAGAAATCTCAGCCAGTTTATCAGCTGTTAGGATTTCTGGGAGTTGTAGGCCAAAAAACATCTGGGGACCCCAGGTTGAGAACCACTGGCCTAATAGTTTTCAGGACAAATATTACATTTGTCAAAATCCCAAATTTCTCTTTGAAAGTCAGAGCTGGAAGATACATAATTCCTACAGATGTTGGGACTCCAGGGAGTTTGTCCATGTCATAATTTCTTCTCACACCTGATGTTTTAAAAAAATGGATTGTGTGTATATGTAAAAGTTCTATTTCAAAAATTAGGTACTGTTCCACTAGGGGTGCTAGAGAGAGAAGGATAGTCCATTGTACGGGGGGGGGGGGGGGTGTGTGTGAAGAGTGGGTTGATGGAGTAAAACCATTTCCCCCTGTTTTCCTGTTATTCCCCCCACCCATCTCCCCATCATGTAAAAAACCTTACTTTTTGATGGGGGAGGGGAAATAATCAGCAAAAATGGGGGAAATGATTTTAGTCTTTCGACACCAACCCCCCCCCCCCCCACCATGAACTATCCTTTTCTCTATGGCACCCCCTAGTGGCCTCTGCCCAGATAATGGAACAGTATGAAAAAATATCTGGGAGGGATTCAAGACCAGATTTTTATGGAATGGATTTGATCTCTGATAGGCAGTTCCGGTCCATGGGCCCAAGGTTCCCCTTTGTTTTAAGGCCTCACACTTTTTGGGGAGGTACACAGGCTGGCAATGATTCAGGACTGGATTATAAAGGCCTTCAGTAGGTCTCAGGCCTGGCCCAGAAGTCTCCTATATGACACAACATTCAGTCTGTCTTGCTACCTGAAGGTCTATAGACTCTTGCTTCACGCCTAGATGTGACCCATGCTAATTCACTAGAAAACTATTCAGCATCACTACCAGTATGAGGTTGTCCAAGTGCAAATACTACCTTCTACCCATGCACATGGGCTCCATAGCTCAGTTTGTGGTGCCTTGGGACCTTTTCACATTAGGAAATACTCCATTTCTGACACTGTTTGAGAATGATTTTGAACGAGTCCCATCGCAAGATGTTTGTCCCATCTCGTCAGTATTCCATCGGAATCTGTCTGCAAAGCATCGCAGAAATGGATTATTTGCAGACAGAATTCTAATAGTGTTTTCTGGAAATATTACAGATTCTTCCGTTGCTGAAGCACTGTTTTTGTGTGTGAAAGGAAAATCTGTATGGCTCCCATCAACCATGATACAACTTGTCATCTGTGGGTAGACTCTCATGACCACAGACTTTTCATGATGGAAGCGGCTGTCATTTCTGTTTTGGATGTCAAAGGAGAAAGATCGCCAGGATTTCTGAAATCGCTAAAAGTTGTTTTAACTCATTATTGTTTGAAAATGTTTTTACTGAAATCTGTAAAAGTTCTTCCCTCCATTGCATCTGTATGTGTAATAGAATGTTGAATGAAAAGTAATACCTCCACCTTCGTAATTCCTCAACAGTACTATTATGTGGCAGGTGCTGGCTTGTTCAGTAGATTCTCCTCTACAGTTCCATTTTGGTGGGAAGCCTTAGCATTGAATGGCTGTGTTGTTAAAGTGCCAAGTATGGAACCCTGGGCAGACGGTCGATCAACGCAACTTAAGCAACATGCAGTCATTGAATTCTTGACAACAGAAGGTGTCACCCGAAAGGAGATTCATTAGAGAATGCAAACTGTTTATGGTGACTGTGTTGATGTGAGTACTGTGCATCGTTGGGCGAGTAAGTTTAAAGATATTGAGGTAGGAACATCTAATTTGCATGACAAACAAAGAGTTGAATGTCCTGTGATAGCAACTACCGAGTTTCACAATCAAACAGATTGATTCAGGACGATTGTTGTATCACTCAGCGATAAATTTCAAGCATAATCGGCATTTCACAAGAATGTGTGAGTCACATTATTGCTTTGCTTGGACATTGGAAGATCTGTGCACCATGGGTTGCGGAAACAGAGTGTCAACTTCTTCTGTGACAGCTTCAGAAAACTTGTTCATTGTTGGCAGAAATGTATCCAATTGTCTGGTGATTATGTGGAAAAGTGAATAGTGGTAGTTAAAGAGCACATTCTAAGGATTATTTCTCTGTCTGATTTATTAAAATACTAGCCGTCTCCTGCCACGCGTTGCTGTGGCCCAGTCTGTGTATATGTGTTTTGTGTGTGTACATATTTGTGTATATGTGTATATATGTGGTTTTGCACACGCGTTGAAATAGATTTTTTATTTCTTGGCCTTTAAGTCTCTTCCGCTGTGTTTTTCAGTGTTTTTATGAGTGATGGTCACTCGTTGCCCTGATAGGTGTATTGTATCCACATTTGGTGTCAATTGATTCTGTGGTCTTTTGAGTAATGTTAATCCCACAAACGAACATTACATTTTTATTTATATAGATTCCCATCCAAACCCAAGTAACGAAGGTGGAGGCATTACCTTTCATTCAACCCTCGTATTTAAAAGAACTTTAATTAGTAGTAGTTCGGGACTTTGAAGCTACATCACTGCGCAATCTTAGAAAAAAACTTTTTAAGATGTCATAGAGTGATGTGTGGGGTGTTTTGAATGGATTGGGAGGGGCCAGCCTTCTGTGATGTGATAAGTCAAAGCGCAGTATTTTCCAATCATAATTGTATAATCAGGTGTGGTGAGGAGAGTATGCATCCCATTTCAATACAGTATGTATCTAGTCCTAAAATAATATGGGATGCATACTGATATAAATGGATTATATCCCAAGTGATAAGGTCCATAAGCAGATTATATCCCAATGTGATAAGGTCCTTGAACTCTTCAACCAGCCCATCAACACCAGAAGTGCTAAACCAAATCTTGAGACTCACCTTTCTTTGCAACTGGGATTTGACTTAAAGCTTAAAGAACAACTTGCTCAGTCTTTTCGTTTTAATTTTAAAGTTTTTATTAGACTAGGAAATATAATTTATTGCATAAAAATTAATTTGTTACAATAGGAATGCTAAACCTTATTTACAAGTTCTTAGTTTACAGGATAAACAGAATGTGTGTGTAGAGGATGCTTCCAGACCCCACCCCACCCAAAAGAGAGAAAGAGAGGATGTATAAATATGGAAATAGAACGGAGAGCAAGAGGACCAAGGGCACTCAACAGTTGAAGAAAATATTGGTTTGCTTTCACCCCGTGATGACATGGCATTCTATGCTACAAAGCTGTGTGAGATCATAGAGGACTCCTAAAGAAACAGGTGGGAAAGGCTGGTATGTAGAATCACAGAGCTGGAAGAGACCACAAGTGCCATGTAGTCCCATCTTTTGCCTTCAATCAGCTCTCTGCTTGGTTCTTCAGAGAAAGCAAATGGAAAGAGAATACAGGGAGTCCCCAAGTTATGAACAAGAGAGGTTCTGTAAGTTTATTCTTAAGTTGAATTTGTATGTAAGTTGGAACAGGTACATTTTTAAGTGTAACTCCAGCCATGCGCTTTGGATTGCATAGGGAAGGGTTAACACTCCTGTAATGTTTATTTTGCTGTCTGTGTCCCTGTTCAGAAGATTTCACCTCACTTTCTGTCCCTGTAATAAAAAATTGGCTTGTTGTGGAAACAGGGATTGGTGATAATGCTTCAGTTGAGACCCCTTTCCCCATAACACTTTCCAGAGTGAATTTTCCTTCCTAGGGGTAGAGTTCTCTCACTTCCTGTTGCCTTACCCCTGTTCTTAACGATGAGTTGTTTGTAAGTTGAATGTTTGTAAGTTGGGGACTGCCTGTATACTCGAAATACATCCCAATCAGAGAAACAACCCATAAATCACCCATAAATCTCTTACACTTAGCATTCCCTTACATACACCTGCACCAGTTTACCGATTCTGAAAGTTCAGACACACCCATCAGTGTATGCTTTTGTACACACAATATCAAATATCGACAAGGAATAAGACGGAGATAGGTGTCTAACATAGTCTTGCTAAAAGGGTGGATGACTTTTATTATGGTTCCTGAATTTTTACCTGGCAGCCAATGCAAACTGTTGGGTGTGAGTTTATCTCCCTACACATCCATCCATGGCTCGGCACTTCCCAGCTCAGCCCTTTCCTTCCTGCCTGCTGCTTTATGCTTATACAGGGTGAGGAAGCATAACTTCCTTTTTTCAAAACTTAATAAAACCCATTGTATGAATCAGATTTTTTTTATAATGTAGGCACATACCTAAAGTTTTGTTTTACGTAGTTTTGAAAATCAAATTAGGTAGGTGACGTCCCCCATTCTCCATACACTGAGTAAACCGATTTCTGGCATTTGTCATGACTCTTGTCAGCATAGCAGGCATTATATTGGCAATTTCTTCCTGGATGTTGGTCTTCAAATCTTGTAGGGTTCTTGGACGGTTCACATAAAAAAAACCCATAGAAAAACATCACAAGAGGCCAAATCTGGAGAGCAGGCTGGCAACTCCAAATCCGCTCAAAAAGTAGACCTCAACGGCAAAAGCACACTCCTTACTGTTCCAACGCATGATGGCGACTGAACTGTGTCAGGACAAAACTTTATACTCCCGCCTCTTGAACAAGACCACTAGCGCTCTGCTACGTCTTCAACCGACTGAATGGCGCGCATTTTAAAAAAGGAAGTTATGCTGCCTCACCCTATATTTGCTCACAATAAACAAAGGTTTCAGCAGACTCTCTGTACGTTTAACTATGACTTCCAGGGATGGAAAGCAAATGATCTGTCCCTGGGAAATTTTTCCTGGATTGCTGGGAAAAAAATATGAATTCAGACATTCACGGATCCTTGTCGCCATGTTCGAAATACAAGAAAAAACAACAATCCCTCATACAACATAATATCAGAAACAGCTTAGAGAGGAGAGAGAATGACAGGGAGAGGGAAGGAAAGAAATATGTGCCCACAATGTTGAGACATTATTCTATTGGAATTGGAGCATATGGGTAATTTTTGTTTCCATGGAAGGTAATAACATCCATTGATTGAACCCACTGATAAAAATCAAAAGTATTTACTTGTGTTTCTAGCTTCATCCTATAATCTAAATTACTAAATGCAGCTCCAGAATAAATTTCGATGTTTCAAAAGACCACACTAAAAGACCAGAGCCTCCTTTTAACACCACACCTTTTGTAGCCTCTTAAGCAGGGGTCCTCAAACTTTTTAAACAGAGGGCCAGGTCACAGTCCTTCAAACTGTTGGGTGGCTGGATTATAATTTGAAAAATGCATGAAAGAATTCCTTTGCACACTGCACATATCTTATTTGTAGTGCAAAAAACACTTAAAAACAATACAACAATTAAAATGAAGAACAGTTTTAACAAATATAAACTTATTAGTATTTCAGTAGGAAATGTGGGCCTGCCTTTGGCTGATGAGATAAAATTGTTGTTGTTGTTGTTGTTGTTGTTGTGTGTTTTCAAGTCGTTTCAGACTTAGGTTGACCCGGAGTGAGGGCTGGGTAAATGATCTTGGAGGGCTGTATGCGGCCCTTAGTTTGAGGACCCCTGCTGTTAAGGGATAAAAGTCATAACTGTAGACACAAGGTTCAAAAACGAAGAAATAAAAAGGTAAATCACAGGGAAGTGAGATTCTTCCTTTTTTTTTTTCATTCAGACCAATTTTCTTTCTATTTCCCAGTAAGCTGAAAAAGCCACAAAATAATAACAAACCCGATACTCACAAAACATTAGGGGTAGGAAGAAAGAAATGCCTGCAAATCTTTCCCAAATACTTTGTGGTTTAAAGAACTGTACAGTATCTATATTTGACAGAAAATGGTTATACTGTACTGCCATATAGGATATAAACACTCTAATCCTAAAAAAACAGTTGTGGTTGTTATTTTAAAGAAAAAAATATCATTTGGTTCCAAAAATCTGGATGCCTATCCAGAATTGTGTATTGCATATGAAGATCCCTGACATTAGCAGTGTGAAAACACAACTCTTTAACGGATATATAGAAAAACCTTTAGAGCAAAAGTGGATAATTACAACCCTCCATGTACTTTGTCTCTCACTTCTATCAGCCTCAATACCAATTGTGAAAGATTATGGAAGCTGCAGTCCAGAACAATCTGGAGAGCTATAATTTCCACTCCTAATCCAGAGGGGTGTAGACCTTATATAAACAATCCTTTCATCCTCTTTCTTGGGCACCGGGACTGTGGTGCAGCTGGCAGGGAGTCATAGAATCATAGAATCAAAGAGTTGGAAGAGACTTCATGGGCCATCCAGTCCAACCCCCTGCCAAGAAGCAGGAATATTGCATTCAAATCACCCCTGACAGATGGCCATCTAGCCTCTGTTTAAAAGCTTCCAAAGAATTTGAAGCTAGCCCGGGTTGGAGTGAGCTTCCAACCAATTTTGTGTATCTTGCTGTCAACCTTTGCAGCATGAAAGACAGTTGCATCTGTCAAATAGGAAATTTAGGTACCGCTTATTTGGGGAGGCAAATGTAACTAATTTACGAGGTCATAATAATTTCCAGCAAGCATGCAAAGAATGAGGAAGTACTTCATCAGTGTCACAAATGGGTTGGTGAAGGGACAGCTCCCCTGGTGGCCAGAATACCCTCAAGAAAAGCTGGAATGTTAAATTGCCTCTGTGTCTGTCTATATATGTTGTGTGTCTATGGCATTGAATGTTTGCCATGTTTATGTACATTGTAATCTGCCCTGAGTCCCATGCGTGGTGAGAAGGGTGGAATATAAATACTGTAAATAATAAATATCAATCCAGTGATTTGGAATCCACAGACTGAAATATAAGCCTTCAAATACTGATTTGTTTTATATTTATCGAGCTCCAATAATTTACGAGACACAACCGGCATCAGAAATATTCCTTTTGAATACAGAGTCTGAAGTTATACCATTTGGGCGGTGATGTACAGGCAACCCCTAAGTTACGAACAAAGATGAGGTTCTGTAGGTTTGAATGTGTATGTAAGTTGGAACAGGTACATTTTTAAGTGTAACTCCAGCCAAATAAATGTATATATTTGCTTTGAATAGCATAAAGAAGGGTTAACACTCCTGTGGTATTTGTATTGGTGCCCATGCCCCTGTTCAGAAGATTTCACCTCATTTTCTGTCTCTGTGATCATTGGATTTTGAAAAATTAGGCTTGTTGTGGAAATAATGATTAGTGATAAAGCTTCAGTAGGGTCACCATTTCCCCATGTTAACTCCTTCAAGAGTGAATTTCCCTTCCGAGGGGTAGATTTCTCTCACTTCCTGTTGTCTCACCCCTGTTTGTAACTCTGATTTTTTTGTAAATCAGTTTTATGCTTCTGTGTAGACTTCAGGTGAAACTCCCCTGTGCCATCCCAAAACTCTAAATACATTTCTATATTGCATCAAATAAATACACTGCCTCTGAAGATGCTTGCCATAGATGCAGGCGAAACATCAGGAGAAATGCCTCTAGAACATGGCCCTATAGCCCGAAAAAAACCCACAAGAACCTACAAATAAATACACTTCCAGATCAGACTTCAGGTATACAGACTGTACTGCATAATGTGGCTGTGGCCTTTTCATTAACAATGAATACCTTAACTTTAAAGAAACATTTATGCTGAATTCAGCTTGCACATTGGAGAGCAGAAGGATGGTATTTTGCATGTCTTATGGACTTGCTTTTTTCCTCCAGAAATTGCAAAAGATAAAATCATATCTATACTGGTCCACAGGCAAACTGATGAAGACACCAAACCTCGTTAAACTGTTCATCTTGCCCCAAATAATTCAGATACAGGACCACAGAAACATTTCTAGCTTACCATTATTTTAAAACACTCTAAAATCAGGACAGTAAATAAAGAGGGACATTCAAACAACAGGGGAATTCCTGACATGAAATAATCAGGGTCAGGTAACACCTCTCAACAAAGGATTCCCCCAAGCAGGAAGCAGCCAGTCTTTCAAGCTGAAGGGCTATTCAATGTTAATCAAGATAGCCAATTGCAACATTCATACTTGCCTCAAGCAGACAAGAGTTCTTTCACTCACCCTGGACATTCTGCAGATATATAAACCTCACTTGGCTAGTTTCCAACAGACCTCACAATATGGTGGCTTCTAAAGAAGACCTCAGGAGGACAACCCAGGCCGGATCCAGAGAGGCCCTTGTCCCAGAAACATCCCTTGTCCCAGAAGCATCCACTTTCTGGGGTGGGTGTCCAGATGTTATCTCGGGACTAGCCCAAGAGAATGTCCAGAGGTCCTACCCCCTCCTCCTAGCCCCCAGACCCTTTGGAAAAGTAAAAATAACTTACCAAGCCTGCAGTACACCCTCTGAGCAGCTCTCCTGGCACATACAAATGAAGACTAAAATTTGTTTTTAAATTGTCAATTTCTATCGATACCATTTTTGTTATATTGCATACAAATGAAGCACCAGAAGAGCAGGGAGCAATTTTCCTTCCCCCCCCCCCCCCCTCTCCTGGCGTGCCATTTGTATGTGCTAGGAGAGCTGCTCTGAGGGTATACTGCAGGCCTGGTAAGTTCTTTTTACTTTTAAAAAGGGTCTGGGGACTTGGGGGTAGGGGGTAGGTATTCCCACAGTTTACTAGGCTTATTTAGCCTTGTGAACTGTGGTAATGGTGTCTGGAAATAGTGGATTTATCCTGCGCTTTGGAATAAATCCACTATTAAATTAATTTGCTACAGACCAGAGTTTTCCTGGTTTGTAGCAACTTAATTCAGGACTAACCAGAACGTTGTCTGGACAGCTCCTCCTTTATTGTGGGAGTTCCTGCAATAAAACTGCTGTCTGGACGGGCCCATAGATAACCAAGTGCTTAGGATGCTTATATGAGTATAGGTTTTTGAAGTGTCACTCCATGCCCACCTCTTGGATTTCCTTAATATTTTGATTGGATCTATAACAGTTCACGTTTCTACCACGGAACTCTGTTCTGATAAAAAAGGACAGCATGGAAAGAAAATAAGGTGATACAAAGCCAAACAAAAACAAAGCGAGACCACAGGACATTTGGTCAGCTGTATCTGGGCACTGCTTTCACAGAGGGGATGGAAAGATCACAAAATCGCATATCTTCTCTTTCAATAAAGCACCCCCTTAAAGCACAATCTAATACTTGGCTTCTCGGAGGTAAGTCCCACTCCATTCCAAGTCAGTGAGCACAGGAATGAAATGTTGCCTTTCAGAAACAAGTTAATTCCGTCATGAATAAATATGTTATCTTATCCGTAATCTCTGCTCAAGACAGAAAAATAAATGCACAAACAAAAGGTGCCCTTTAAGACTCTGTACAGCTCTCCTCCCCATGAGGCTCTGGTCATCCCACCAACCCAACCTCAACAAGGTACCACGTAAGTAGTAATTCTTTAATGGGTTGTTGTAGGTTTTTCCGGGCTATATGGCCATGTTCTAGAGGCATTTTCTCCTGACGTTTCGCCTGGTGGTCAGTTGAAACATTCACACCTAGCTCCAGCAGACAAAAGTCCTTTGTCCCACCCTGGACCTTCCACAGATATATAAACTCATTTTCCTACTTCCAACAGACCTCACTACCTCTGAGGATGCTTGCCATAGATGCAGGCGAAACATCAGGAGAAAATGCCTCTAGAACAGGGGTCCTCAAACTTTTTAAACAGAGGGCCAGGTCCCAGTCCCTCAAACTGTTGGAGGGCCGGATTATAGTTTGGAAAAAAAATGAATGAATGCCTATGCACACTGTACATATCTTATTTGTAGTGCAAAAACACTTAAAAACTATACAATAATTAAAAAGAAATATAATTTAACTGATTTACGAGGCCATAAAAATCTCCAGGAAGTATGCAAAGAATGAGGAAGTACTTCATCAGTGTCACAGGATTGTTGTTGTTGTGGGCTTTCAAGTAGTTTTAGACTTAGGTTGACCCTGAGCGAGGGCCAGGTAAATAACCTTGGAGGGCCGTATCCGGCCCCCGGGCCTTAGTTTGAGGACCCCTGCTCTAGAACATGGCCATATAGCCCTGAAAAACATACAACAACCCAGTGATTCCGGCCATGAAAGCCTTCGACAATTCATTAATTCTTTAATGTTTACTTCTCTTTAAACCCACCCCTCTCTTTCTCTCTCATTCTCTCTCTCTCTATTCCAGAGTGCTCTTGCTCTCACGTACATGAAAGATCCTTACTTTTATATTTAAAAAAGGATGAATCCAAAGATCTGGATAATAAATTACTTGCGTTTCCTAAGAAACTGTTTTCCTTTTTTCCTTTTCCTTTGTGTGTATGTATGTGTATGTGTGTGTGTATGGTTGTTCAGCTCTTTGAAGCCTTGACGGAATGAAGCAGTCTTGACTCTTCAAAGCGTAAATGTCAATAAAGGAGAAATAAGAGAGAATAAGGCATGGAATGGGCGAGCGCAAAGGGCAGGAAAAGAATATAAACAAAGCAAAAAATTAAAATAAGGGAAAAAATAACCTAACTCAGACTCTGGCAGCCTTTCAGGTGCCATGGGAGGCAGCGGGAGCTGAGATGGCCCCTATGACTGCAGTCATGGTTACCAAGGATGCATTGCGTGTGTATGCCTCGATCCCAAGGCTGTGAGGAGAAGGAGGAAGGAGTCTTTTTTAACACTTGGATTGCTTGTAAACTGAGCAATGAGGATCTCTAAGGCTGACTGTGATTTGAGGAGGGAGAAGTGTGAGAAGGAGAAGAAGCCCTCATCGCTCTCCTTTTGGAGTTCTGTTTCTTCTTGGCAATTGCTTGCCTCTGTTCCCTTCAAATAAGGGCTGCTTTCCCCCCTTTCTTTCTTATCTTCTCTCCCTCTCCCCTTCTGCTCCCCTACTCGGCCATGGCGGGAAGAAGCCATCTTGAGAGCTGCATCAGCAGTCCCCTTCCGTTGCCATCACCACCAGCATCTCACTCTTGCCCATCTCTTCCAAGGCACTGGCCAGAGTGTTCAGGTCTCCATCGTCTTGGTGCTGGGCTTCCCATAAGTCCAGGATCACCCCCGTTGGGCTGGCTTTGGTGGCAAAGAAATTCAGATACCTGAGCCGGAAGAAGAAAAGAAAAAGAAAGGGGGAAGACAAAGAAAAAAGAATGAGATAACACTTACTGGCGGCAAAATCTATGCCACTCTCAATGGATATTTCCCCAACCCAGAGCTTTCCAAACTGTGTGTTGTGACATGCTAATGCAGGACTTTCCCAACTTTTATTTATTTATTTATTTATTTATTTTACTATATTTATATACCACCCCTCTCAGCCCGAAAGGCGACTCGGAGCAGTTTGCAAATGGCAACAATTCGATGCCTCAACAGTCATAACAATTAAAAAGTATAACAATCACAAAATACTATTAAAACATTAACATCTATATAAATAAAAATGAAGAGGGATGGAAAGAAATGGGTAGAGAAAGAAGGAAGGAGAGAAGGAAAGAAAAGGAAGGAAAGAGGGAGTGAAGGAAGAAGAGAAAGAAAGGGAAAGCGGGAGAGAAGGAAGGAAAGACAAAAGGAAGGATGGAAGCAAAAAGCAAAGGAAGGAAGGAAGGAAAGAGGCAGAGAAGGAAGAATGAGAAAGGGAAGGAAAAGAAAAAGGGAGGAAGGAAAGAGGTAGAGAAGGAAGGAAGGAAGGAGAGAAGGAAAGAAGAAAAGGGAAGGAGGGAAAGAAGGAAAGAGGGAGGGAAGGTTGGCCATAGCAACGCGTGGCGGGTACAGCTAGTCTATATAAATAAAAATGTAATGTTCGTTTGTGGGATTAACAGAACTCAAAAACCATTGGATGACTTGACATCAAATTTGGACACAAGACTCCTAACAACCCAATGTATGTGCTTCACTCAAAAAAATTGTTTTTGTCATTTGGGAGTTGTAGTTGCTGGGATTTATAGTTCACCTACAATCAAAGAGCATTCTGAACCCCACCAACAATGGAATTGAACCAAACTTGGCACACAGTTCTCCCATGACCAACAGAAAATACTGGAAGGGTTTGGTGGGCAGTGTCCTTTGGTTTTAGAGTTGTAGTTCACCTACATCCAGAGAGACTCAAACAATGGACTCAAACAATGATGGATCTGGACCAAACTCTACACAAATACTCAATATGCCCAAATGTGAACACTGGTGGAGTTTGGGGAAAATAGAATCTTGAGATTTGGGATAGTTGCTGGGATTTATGGTTCACCTACAATCAAAGAGTATTCTGAACCCCACCAATGATAGAATTGGGCCAAACCTCCCACACAGAACCCCCATGACCACCAGAGTGGCCCACAGCAAGGCGTGGCAGGGGATGGCTAGTATAATATAAAAATATAAAACCGTACAAGCCTTAAAACATTCATGTTAGTGACATGTTTAGACATGCATCTTGACACAGCAATTCAATTTTATCAGCAAACCAGAGGTTAATTCATATATGTGTAATTAATATGTAATACAGGCAGTCCCCGAGTTACAAACATCTGGCTTACAACTGACTCATAATTAAGAACAGGACTGAGGAAACAGGAAGTGAGAGAAATCTACTCCACAGAAGGGAAATTCACTCCTGAGAGATTTATCACCAACTCGTTTCCTTAACAAGCCATTTTTTTTTCAAAATCCAATTAGCAGGGACAGAAAGTGAGGTGAAATCTTCTGAACAGGGGCATAGATAGCAAAACAAACACCACAGAGGTATTAACCCTTCCCTATGCTGTCCAAGGCTTATCTATCTATCTATCTATCTATCTATCTATCTATCTATCTTTTATTTATTTTGTATCAAAAACATTCCATAAATTAGTATGTCAATTGCCTTTGTGACCAAGTGACAGTTTTCTCCTCTTTTCTCCCAAATATACTAGATTTCATCTTTTAAATCCCCTCCTTTCCCTAAAATTATACTTATTTATTGATTTTGTATCAAAAGCACTGCATAAATTAGTATAAAACTGATAAAAATAGAAGGAGCGCAGGCGGCTAAATATCTTTTGACCAAAAACGGGCAATAGCAATGGCTTTGTCTGTAGCCTCCAACCATTCTTCCTCTGTACATGAGGCAGGGCATAGTAGACAAGCATACAGATGCGGAGTTGTCTGTTCTCCTCCACTGTCACACAAGTTGTGGGATTCTTTTAGGTAGCGCCATTTTGCCAGGTTGTCTTTTGATCTGCCCACTCCACTTCTGAGTCTGTTCAGGAACTTCCAAGTTGTCCACTCTTGGTTTACCCCTGGAGGAAGATCCTCATGGGAGGCCATCCAGTTGGGATTTCCTGGTTTAGCTGCCCAGAGGGATACCTTTGCTGTTGCTGGGGGGAGACGCTATCTATCTATCTATCTATCTATCTATCTATCTATCTATTGCTCACATAATCATATATCTTTCTGTAACCAAATATAAGCAAAGAGTAGTAGAGGAACACAGGTGTTAGAAGCCCAACAAAATCAAGGCTGAGTATTTCACATCCCTAGTGTAGGGTTCATTTGGTAGCCCAGTCTAGCCAAGTAGTCTCCAAACCTCATCTGAGTCTTTCCCTGGGAAAGACTGGATGAGTGGTGATGCTGGAATATGTGTGCATTTTGGGGAAGAGATGAATGAAGCAGCTTCTTAAGTTGTTGAGGCATTCAGGAGGGAAGCACTGAAAGAAAAACTTACCGATCCATGGAAAGCTTCTGAGCAAGAAGACGCCAGTCGTTTCCTCTGGAGTTGGGGGCATCAAGGCTGTTGCAGATTTTCTGTCGTATGGACAGAGGGATCTTGAAGGCATAGGGCCCTAGCTGAGTCGTCAGGGCATTGCCAGGGTGGAAACACAAGGCATCGAAGGAGCTGGAGTTCTGGAACACAAAGTGGATTTGCAAACTCACTCAAGGTAATCAGATGGAAGTGGCAACTACGGACAAGTGTTTGTGGAAACATCTTCTGAGGAAAATTATCAGTACCACATAATATGGCTTATTGTATGGGTCACAGAAACATAGAAGCCTTTTCCATTGATGACCCCTGCCCCACCACCACTACCACCACCAAGCTGCCCTCGGTCATTACAAAGGCCCTCAATTCAGTTTTTTGCCCTTGCAAGTAAAAACAAATAATTATAGTAGTTTCCCATCTGCTGTGGGAGAGAATGAATACTCCTTAATAGTATTCTTCCCATAATTAACCACCTCAATGGGTTGCACAGGAATTATTGGCCACAAGACTTGTTTTCTGCATTGAAAACCAGGTGTTCTGTGCAAAGACTTCCCCTCCAACACTGTGGGAAAATTGTACAGAATTTCCTGACTGCTGAGAAACTAGTTATTTTTTTAAAAAAAAATGGGAATAAATGATATTTTTTTCCATCCTTATTTAAGTGTCCAACAATTAAATTGGCTTGTCTGTTTAAAATAAACTTTGATGAACTTTCCTCGTGTTTTTTTTTTAAATGAGAGAACCAATTAGGAATATGACATTTATATATAGGAACAAAAAAATATCAATTTCGAGCTGGATTCAGGAACCGGATTACAGGAAGTGTAGATGCAGCCTCAGTTCTTCAACCTGGGCTGCTATGTCACTAGCTATATCAACTTCCCACTTCTAATTGGCTCCTTTTCGGCTTCTGTGTGGGAATGTGGACTTGAGAAAATGAGCAGTGGTTCTTTATAGGTTAATAGGGCTTTCGGTTTTTTAGTTTTTAACTTAGCTTCTTTTTTTGGGGGGGGGGGGGAATGTCTTGGAAACCTCTCTTTTCTCACTCTTTACTATTCAAAATTATTCTCACTCTTTCCTTGTAAACTCTATCGATATCTAGAAAATATAATAAAAATTTATTTAAAAAATATTTTTTAAAAAAAGAAAATGAGCAGAGGATACGACTGCATGAGGTTTTTCCAGCGCACGGGCTGCTGCTTGACTGCGCTTCCCTTCTTCCTCCTTGTTGCTGGCCTTTTCTGCAATCTTGGTCTGGCTGACCCGGAAGGTATAGCAAAGGAAGGAAGCCTGAGGCGAGGAGTGGGAAGCGGCCTTCTAGCGGGGGAAAGGCTGCAGGCAGGCGTGACTTGGCAGCCGCTCTCCACTTTCTCTCTCTGGGCTCCTCTCCTGCTCCTCTCCATGCTCACTTCACCCGTCTGACTTCCATCCTCACTGTGATGGGACTCTCCAGAAAGAGAGAGGATGGGAGAGGGAGAGGAGCCAAGGAAGAGGAGCCAGATGGAGGCTGCACGGGGCTCAGGGAGCACAACAGGGAGCAAGCCAGCCAGCACCGTCTTTTTCCCAGAGTTAAAGCGAGGAGCAGCAGCAGAAGCCAGAGGAGCTTCCCTTCTTTTTCTTTCCACTTGGAGGGGTTCTGAGGCACCCCTTTTCCTGCCCTCTCTTTCTTCCGGAGGAACGGCGGAGTGGGGCTTTTTCCCCCCTGAGGGAAAGAATATGGGGAAAGTTGCAACTTGGCTCCTGACTTTGGCTGGACTTTTGCTGGCAGTCCAAGCAGAGACATTCACAGGTAAGCAATGACCTGGCCAAAACTGTCTTGCCTACTGTGTGTGTGCAGGGGCACCTCAAGAACGCCCCTCAGGGATTCGCGCTATACGCAAATGCGTATCTTGCCTATTGCTTTAGCCACCCCTGCTGATATGTCCTATAAATATTTCAGTCAAGGTTTTGCCTTTCTCTCCTGTGCAGTAGGATAAGCCACTCTGACCACTGTTAATTAGTCTGCTCCATCTGACACCTTTGTAGCAGCAACCACCTTGTTTCTGCCACTTTGTATCTTTTTTTCCTCACCTCTCCAAGTGTAATGTGTAGCTGAAATATCTGCCCTTCCCCTTCCACTTGCCGGACACAGATCTTGCAGGTAAGTTCTGTGGAAGCTAAGCTGTATCTCTCAAGAGTGAAGGTACAGTGTAGTGCCCGTTGGCTGCCACTCCAGATATGATAGAAAGGGATTTCCTGTAGGGAACAAAACCCAACGAACACAGTTAGAGATGGAAGGACAGCTAAGATAATAAAAACAGCTACAATAATTTCTCTAATTAGTTCCCACCCACCTCAGTAACAAAGACTTTTCTAAAGAGAATGAAATACAAAATATACTTTATGGTAATACCTGCATTAGAGCAACTAAAAGTCACAAAATAGGTTATGAAGCTTTCGATTTCACAGGCTTTTTTTGTCAGGCATAGATGCTAAAAATAATTTGGAAATGTGATGGAAAGACAGTTTTCTATCGTTCTCTGTACTTCCACCAACGAAGGAGGACATTTTATTGGTTTGCTTTGATTCTTTATGCCCCCAGCAACCTCACAGCCAACAAGAGCGTATACCTTCTACGTGCATCAACCTTCCTTTCAAGACCATTTTGAATAACACGTTTAGCATTTGAAAAAAGATGCATCTCTCAGACTCTCTGTGCCATAGAGATTAGAAAACTTGTGTAATGTATTTTGTGACTTTTGATTGGCATAATAACGATATCACCATTCTGCATATTTGGGGTTTTGCTCTGTTTACAGCTACTATGGATATACATTTTAAAAACATTTAAATTACAACGACAGCAGCAGCAAATATAATGACAACTATAACTGATCTAAATCCAGTTGCTAGTTCTAGCTAGAAGAGAGACATTACATTGTCTAATTTGGACTATCAAATGGGGATAGGTCTTTATGACTAACATAACAAAGGATAACTTCACTTACAGGTGTATCATAGACCAATAGCTGGCAGCATTCCATTGGTTTTTCCTAAAATAATTATTTCATTATGCTCGATTAACAAGAAAATAAAGAATAACTTTGTAACATTATGGCAAATTACTCGAATTGTTGGAAGAGTGGAGGGGTTCGTTTTTAATAACAAGTCTGAAGGACATATGACCCTCCTTATTGAACACAGGCTTGGGGGAGAAAAAAGCATACATCTTCTGTATTATAGTTCCAAGCTAGAAGGCGAGCAGGCAACATATCAAGCATTTTAAGGAGCTTCTTGCAGATTACTGTGTAAGGGCAGGCAGATTTCATTTGGTTGTAAATTCTCACCCTCAAATCTTATTAATAAGTTTCCTGGAAAGTATCGGGTTGGCCACAAAGATGTTGGCTACTGATTTTATCCAGCTAGTCTGTTTTGTGCTTTTCAACTGTTAAGGCCCAATTCTAGGAAAAAATGTCATTGCTTTTGGATGTGATCCTCATTTTCAATGAGTCAAATATTTTCATGATATTCCAGTACCTTTGTATTATGTAATGAGAAGTCACAGGTAGAGGTTTACCTAGGGGTGTGGTGGGATTGGGGAAAAATACTTGTATTTTGTCTACCGGGATGTGGCGCAGCTGGCTGGGAGTCAGCTGCTTTAAGATCACTACTGACCAAAAGGTCATGAGTTCGAAGCCAGCCCAGGTTGGAGTGAGCTTCCAAACAATTTGTGTCACTTGTTGTTGACCTTTGCAGCCTGAAAGACAGTTGCATCTGTCAAGTAGGAAATTTAGGTACCGCTTATGCGGGGAGGCTAATTTATGATGCTATAAAAATCTCCAGCAAGCATGCAAAGAATGAGGAAGTATTTCATCAGTGTCACAAATGGACAGGGAAATGACAGCTCCCCTGATGGCCAGAATACCCTCATGAAAAAGCTGGAAAGTTAAATAGCCTCTGTTTGTCTGTCTATATATGTTGTGTGTCTATGGCATTGAACGTTTGCCATGTATATGTACATTGTAATCTGCCCTGAATCCCCTGTAGGGTAAGAAGGGCGGAATATAAATACTGTAAAAAAAGAAGTGTCACTCTTATTCTAACTTAGGCAGCAAAATGTCTTGGGTCAGTCCTGGTGAGAAGGTAACACTCTGGAACCACTCTCCTTTAAAGTGTTCTGAAAAACCTGGTGCGTATGCATTGGCTTTGCTCAGAGAGGGAATATTTTGAAAGACAGAAGAGGAAGAATTGTAGGCTTACTCTTGATCTTACAGGGTCATTCCTAAACTAATCACTTCTTGGCAGTACAGTGACTCACCTGATACTTAGCCAGGAGTTTGCTCCTCCAAAGGGAATGGGGGATATCATGGACAGAGAGGCGCATGTTGTGGTAACTGTCCTTGAAGAGAAGAGGCTTGGGTTCTTCCAAGAGGTATCCTCCAAGAGTCTTTTCTAATTCAAGCACTTCCTGTGAACAAAAGCAGATGAGAACAACAGTGAGATCAAAGAACATGCAACAATTTCTCCAAATTATACGAGGGATATTTTTTAAGTAAGGTCCGTTGGAACATAAGTACACAACGAAAGTTTATTTCAAAAAAGTAAATTTATTTTCAGAAAGTACATACTTCACTCTATTTTCGACATAGTTGCCAAGTTTGTTCAAACACTTATCATACCTCTGAACCAATTTTAAAAACTTGCTGCCACCAAAAGCCACCAAATCGTCTGTAATCAAAGAAATGCGACCTGAGCGGTCCTCACCATGGACGTTGCCACGGCCATCTTTGAATTGTCGTACCCACTTACGCACTTTGCTTTCACTCATAACAGTATCACCGTACACTTCACAAATCTGTTGATGAATTTCTGCAGCAGGCAGGTTCCTTGCTGACAAAAACCGTATCACTGAGCAAACCTCACATGCGGCGGGTGAGTTGATAGTCTTAAACATTTTTAAAGCACAGAACAGAACCGTACAGAACCGTTCTTTGATTACAGACGATTTGGTGGCTTTTGGTGGCAGCAAGTTTTTAAAATTGGTTCAGAGGTATGATAAGTGTTTGAACAAACTAGCTACAGAGCGGAAACTGAGCACAGTTGTTACTGAGGCATGCCAGTACACGATGCACGCGCTCGTTGCGATATGCGCGCGAACTACTAGTGTCTACAACAAAACGGACCTTACTTTAAAAATACCCCTCGTAGCAGCTTTCCCCAAGATGGTGCCCTGTAGCTATACTGCCCAACAAGTCCCATTATCCCTAAGCTTGCTGAAGCAAACACCGTAATTAATACATAGTGCTGCCACTACTATATATGAAGTGGACAACCCAGGAAATACAGGAAGCAATCTTCAGGTGGGGGGACCTTTATGTTTTATTATCCCACCACTGCCACCAATAAACATGTATGAACAAATGTATAACAGGGCTGTGAGGAGATTGGATGAAAAGCGTGGTGTGGCTGAGTACTTTTAAATTATATCTATATGTGTTTGAGAGAGACTTGAGATTATTATGAGAGAAACTTGGTTAGAGGCTTGGCTGAGAATTGTGTAAGAGAGGTTTGACTTTTTAAAAACCTGTTTGTGCCTCTTTAATATGTGTAGCTCAATGCCACACAATTGTATTCAGCTCCCCAGGTTCTTCAGACTTCTCTTTTGTGGAGAATCTTCTCTTTAATAATTAGACACAAGTTCTAGTATTTAAACTGAACAGAAAAATATTTATTTAAAGATTACTCAGGTTCACACAAGCTGGATGGTTACACAAAATCTTCTTGTTGGTGTCACAGTTAACTCTTAGTTCTTATAGAAACATGAAATTGTTACTATTAACCCTTGAGAGTGGCATGTCTTTAATCACTTTGAGGTTTGTTATTTCCTTTCTGTAAACTGACAAGTTACTTTCTACTTCAAATAGGTTGACGACCCTTTAAACTAAACAGGCTGGAGGCTAAACACTTGGCTCGGCTTACACTACCCAGAGCCACCTTTTCCCTTTGACTACCCTTGGTTCGGTTTCTCAATACATCAGAACCAACTTTCCTCTTTGGCTTGCTGACCAAAGACTGCCTTTTCAAACTGTGCTCTCTCCTCCAGTGGCAGTTAGCTCCGCCTCTTTCACTTCTGCCTGGAGGCCTACGTCGCTATGGCAACGCATCAGCTAAACAAACGGCTACATTTCAAACTAACCTGTCTGCACTATATATCACTCAATAAAACTTTTTTTAAAAAAACTTCTATAAATTAAATAATTTGTTACACTTGTTTACCTATTGCAGTCTGTTTCTGATTCAAGACCTGGATTCCCTGGCACAATGCAACCATCTGCCAGTAGTGGGGCTCCTTCTCTAGCCATGACAACTGGACTTTGCCAGCATCTGCACTCGGGCCCTGAGTATACCTTTTGTTTTCAATGTCTCTGATGTATCTCTATGCTAAAGGTGAGAGTTGGTCTGCCACTGCCAGTCCACAAAGATTGGTTAGGATGCTAAGTCTGATGGTTGTTGCAATTCAATGTTATCTGGAGAACTTCACACAGTTCTCAGCCTTGTTGGTAAGCAAGTTATTGAGTTAGATCGACTGCTCCTCCATTCCATTACAGCTGTTCTTATGACTTGTGTCATAACAACTTGGGATTGATGGATGTCATAATTCACACCACTGAACCAGAGAAAAACATCAAAAATCTCATCATATTTTGTTTCGTCCAACTCATTTATATTTTTTTCCTCCTGAGTGAAGGGCTCTTTTTTCCCTTCACTTTCCTTCTGCTTGCCAGTAGTTGGAGGAAAAAGTGAAAATCTTAATTTAGTTTTCTGAAGCAATGTGGTCTTTCAAGTGAGCAATCAACTCCGTAATTCTTGAACCCTTACAATATTGTGATGGTGTGGTGTCCTATTTTATAGATGAAAACCCAGTATTCACAGTGTTTTAGCCATCCATGTTTAGAGAGAGAGAAATAATAATAATAATAATAATAATAATAATAATAAATGGGCATGCTACAATTGGACAATATAAAGTATGGGCAAGTGAAAAATGTGGTCAGCAAAGAATATATCCAAAGAGTCAGAAAGGTTTTGAAGAGCAAATTAAATGGCGGAAATACGATCAAGGCTCTCAACATCTGGGCCATCCCCGTCATTAGATACACTGCTGGGATTGTGAACTGGACACAAGCAGAGCTGGATGATCTGGACAGAAAAACCCATGTAGTGATGTCGGCAGACCTTACCTGCCCAGAAAATCAGGAGGCAGAGGGCTTCTGTAAGTGAAACAAACGGTAGAAGAAGAGAAACATACACTGGCAGATTATGTGAAAGGCAGTCAAGAACCAACATTGAGGGAAGTCAATAGTAGTAAACTGCTTAAAGTGCAAAAGACAAAGAGGGAATACTGTAAAAACACAATCCAGACCAGAAGAGAAAAACTGGCAAAAGAAGGCTCTCCATGGACAGTTCCTGGCAAAAATTAAGAGCCAAATTGACAAAGAAAAAACATGGCTGTGGCTCACAAATGAAACGCTGAAAGAGGAGACGGAGGGCCTGATTCTGGCAGCCCAAGAACAAGCCATTAGAACCAATGCCATCAATTGAAAAGTTGACAACAGATCCCAAATGTAGACTCTGCAAGGAAGCAGATGAAACAATAGATCACATCCTCAGCTGCTGCAAGAAGATCGAACAGACAGACTACAAGCAGAGGCACAACGCCATTGCTCAGATGATTCATTGGAACTTGTGCCACAAATACCATCTGCCTGCAATAAAGAACTGGTGGGATCACAAGCCGGAAAAACTTACAGAGAATGAACACACCAAACTCCTCTGGGACTTCCGGATTCAGACAGACAGAGTTTTGGAGCATAATACTCCTGACCTCACAATCGTGTTAAAAAACAAAGTATGGATCGTTGATGTCACAATCCCAGGTGACAGCAGGATTGCAGAGAAACAACTGGAAAAGCTGACACGATATGAGAATTTAAAAATCGAACTGCAAGGACTCTGGCACAAACCAGTAAAGGCGGTCCCAGTGTTGATCGGCACACTGGGTGCAGTGCCTAAAGACCTTGGCCTGCACTTAAACACAAAATTACCATCTGCCAGCTGCAGAAGGCCACCTTACTGGGATCTACACACATTATTCGCCGATACATCACACAGTCCTAAACACTTGGGAAGTGTCCGATGTGTGATCCAATTCAACAGCCAGCAGAGTGTCTGCTGTGGACTCATCTTGTTGTGTTTCAAATAATAATAATAATAATAATAATAATAATAATAATCATCATCATCATCTTTATTTATACCAGACCACTATCTCCCCAAAGGAGACTTGGGGCAGCTCACATGAGGCCAAGCCCAAAAATACAATACAGCAAAACCTTACAAAGGAAGAGAAAACCTTACAAAGATTTTAAGACAAGGGAGAAAAGAAGTCTTGAATATGCCCATTAAGAATACTTGGGCAACAGGCTAAGTAGTCCTGGAGGACATTATTATTATGTGCCTTCAAGTTGTTTCTGACTTATGGAGACCCTATCATGGGGTTTCTGAGGGGGCTGAGAGCATGTGACTCACCCAAGACCAGTCAGTGAGTATCCATGGCTGAGTGGAGAATTGAACCCTGGTCTCCAGAATTGTAGTCCAATGTTTAAACCACCACGCCACACTGGCTCTAACATTGCATTCTCCTTATAGCAAAATGTATAGATTCATGTATACTAGGCATGGTTCTAAATGGTTCCAAAGTACTTACAAAACTAAAGTTCTGGTGGTGAAAACTAGGGGGTGCTGGTGCTTTGCTTCTACAGTGTTGCTAAAGTTCTGGTGGTGAAAATTTTAGAACTCAACATTTCATTGTTATGTCATTATTGGTAATTTTTATAACACAACCTATTAGGAACTGCCATTTAATAATAATAATAGTAATAATAATAATAATAATAATAATAATAATAATACTTTATTTGTACCCCTAACCATCTCCCCAAGGGCGGCTTACATGAGGCTGAGCCCAAATACAACAATACACGCAATAATAACAACAATACAAGCAATTAAAATAAAAACATGGACAATAAGATATGCAACATTAAATATAAGACAACACACAATTAAAACTGTGGGAAGGCCAAATGTAAAATTAAAATTGAAAATAATGCTGGAGCATGGGCGAAAAGGTGGTAGTGGCGTTTGTGGAAAACATACAAGCAGACCTAAAATGTAAAGTGCTTCGAAGGACAAAGTGCTATGGGATCATTATTCTGGGAAGGCACACTGGAACAACCACATCTTTAAGCTCCTCCTGAAGACTGCCAGAGTTGGGGCCTGCCTGATGTCCTTAGGGAGTGAGTTCCAGAGTCGAGGGGCCACCACCGAAAAGGCCCTCTCTCTTGTCCCCACCAATCGCACCTGCGATGCTGGTGGGATCGAGAGCAGGGCCTCTCCAGATGATCGTATACAGAGATGCGGTCACGCAGGTAAGCGGGTCCCAAACCATTCAGGGCTTTGTAGGTAAGAGTCTGCACCTTGAATTGGGTCTGGAAAATGAATGGCAGCCAGGAGGGTTGACCGCTCCCTGTAAGGAGCCCCAGTTAACAACCTGGCTGCCGCCCGTTGGACCATCTGAAATTTCCGAGCCGTTTTCAAGGGCAGCCCCACATAGAGTGCATTGCAGTAGTCCAGTCTAGAGGTGACTAAGGCGTGGACCACCTTGGCCAGATCCGCCTTCCCGAGGTACAGTCACAGTTGGCGCACGAGTCTTAATTGTGCAAAGGCCCTCCCGGCCACCACCGACGCCTGAGCCTCAAACGTAAGTGAAAAATCCAGGAGGACACCCAAACTGCGGACCTGTGACTTCAGGGGGAGTGCAACCCCGTCCAGCACAGGTTGCCACCCTATACCCCAGTCTGGTTTACGATCGACCAGGAGGACCTCTGTCTTGTCGGTATTAATGAAAGTTTGAAAGTTGTGTTAAGAGTTCTGAAATTTTCACCACCAGAACTTCAGCAACACTGTAGAAGCAAAGCACCAGCGCCCCCTAGTTTTCACCACCAGAACTTTAGTTTTGTAAGTACTTTAGAACCATTTAGAACCATGGATTGTACATGCCAAATGGATACATATAAATGGGCACATGCAGATTGTATCAAAACTGATTTTCTATTTTGTCTTCTTTTTGTGATGTATCTTTTCCTTTTTCTTCTTCTCCCATTCCCCATCAATTATGATTACAATGTAAAAGGCAGCAATGCCATTTCCTCCCTTTTCCCTCGCAAGTCATATCTTAAATCAAAACTTGAAAGGATAATTTCTGGAGTCCTCATCTAGTTATTTCAGTTTAGAAAAATGGTGACACTGATTGTGACAGCAAGGTTAAAATGTATAACACCGTAGGAACATATACACTGCCTTGATGCTGATCACTGGAACTAATCATGCATATAATATAGAGGCAGATGGAGATTTATACTTCATTAAGAATGATAGGTCACTTTCATTAGTCATGCATACCGGTGCTAATATTATTGATAGGCTCTGGAAATAATTTGACAATAGATATTTTCATATCAAGAGGGGCTAGGCAATTTGTACCTGAACTTTAAATCACTCACATTTTGATTTTGACTGCAAATTTGCAGATAAGAAACAATGAGGAAGACCTCGAGCAACAAGGCCAAAACAGTTACTGGAGCTACAAGCTATTAATGTACCAGGTAAGGACAAAATAAGATTCAGATGAAAATCAAATGAGGAGAAAAGTCAGAATCCTCACGTTATTCCAGGACAGGTGAATAGTCTTCTTACTGCCTGGCCTAACATAGGGGTTTATATTTCATAGTTCGGTTCCATGAGCACTTGAGGACAGTTTTAAACAAACAGTTCCATCAAATCATTGAATCATAGAGATGGAAGAGACTTCATAGGCCATCCAGTCCTGTTATAGTAAGTCGTAACAGGATCAAGTATGTGTGTCTGTGTTAAAGAAAACCTTATGTTGTTAATCATTTTGTGCAGCTGCTAATGTAGGTCAACTAGTAAGTTTGGATCACACCCGGTGGGGTATAACTGTATGGTTTTTAGAATACAGTTTAGCCTTTGCTCAGGCATTTTGCTCAACCATTTCTACTGCTCTCTCATTTGGATGAAGATGAAGAAGCCTTATTCTGTACTGCTTACAAAGATTATGTAAGTTTGTTGCATGGTTTGTAACATTGCAAGTTTATGTTTTAACTCTGCTGATAAGAGTAAAGTTTTTCTGTTCTTTTTCCTCTTGTCTGGGTGCAATGTTATTGTGCCTTCTGTATTGGACTTGACTGAAATACGATTAGCGCAACAAGTCCAACTCCCTGCCCAGAAGCAGGAAAATCGCATTCAAAGTGCCTTCCAGATAACTTTTTAGCAGCGAAATTTCATGTATGCTGGGCAATCAGTTCCAATGTATACAGGTAAAGGAACTGCAGCTTAAGGTGCAGTGCAGATTACTGAACTTAAATTTACTCCCATTTTTCCTAATGACGATAATTTAACTTGAGACTGAATTTGGGATCTCTTGCATACAAAGCATACAACCTATCAACAAGTTAAGTGTTGAGAATTTGCTAGATGTTTTTTTGGAGAAACTATGATAACTTCTGACAGAAGTCTAAAGAACTCAGGACTCACTTTTGTGAATGTGAGGATTCCTTCCAGCTTAAATGATGGGACTAGTGGTTGAGATTGGCTCCCATGTCAGTGAGACAAGTTAATTCATCCCTGCCTCTGAAATGTGGTTGAAAATACTGTCCAAGGTGATGAAGCTCCTTTGATGTCATGGCTCAGCACCTTGGAGAGCTCACATTCCAAACAAACATAAATTCCTAGAAATTGTGGTTTTGTCAGATGAGGTAAGGAAAACCACTGGTGCTGGGGGGTCATACTGTATACCCCCATTAGCAATAATGAACAAAGAGAGAACAGAAAGCATTTTCTGTCAAATCAATTGTGGAAGATGCTGAACAGAACTGGTCCGTCCTGGGCCTGGTCCTGTTCAACATCTTTATAAATGAGTTAGATGAAGGCTTATAAAGCATGATCATCAAGTTTGCAGATGACACCAAATTGGGAGGGATAGCCAATACTCCAGAAGATAGGAGCAGAATTCAAAACGATCTTAACAGATTAGAGAGATGGGTCAAAACTAACAAAATGAAGTTCAACAGTCACAAATGCAAGATACTCCACTTAGGCAGAAAAAATGGAATGCAAAGATACAGAATAGGGGACGCCTGCCTCGAGAGCAGTGCGTGTGAAAAAGATCTTGGAGTCCTCGTGGACAACAAGTTAAACAAGAGCCAACAATGAGATGTGGCGGCAAAAAAAGCCAATGGGATTTTGGCTTGTATCAATAGGAGTATAGTGTCTAGATCCAAGGAAGTCATGTTTATTTATTTATTTATTTACTTTGCTTATATATCGCTGTTCTTACCCCTCTTTTCTGCCTTGGTTAGACCACACCTGGAATATTGTGTCCAATTCTGGGCATCACAATTGAAGAGAGATATTGAGAAGCTGGAATGTGTCCAGAGGAGGGTGACTAAAATAATCAAGGGTTTGGAGAACAAGCCCTATGAGGAGTGGCTTAAAGAACTGGGCATGTTTAGCCTGAAGTAGAGAAGGCTGAGAGGGGACATGATAGCGGAACAATGGCTTCAAACTACAAGAAAGGAGATTCCATCTGAACATTAGGAAGAACTTCCTGACTGTGAGAGCCGTTCAGCAGTGGAACTCTCTGCCCCAGAGTGTGGGGGAGGCTCCTTCTTTGGAAGCTTTTAAACAGAGACTGGATTGCTATCTGTCAGGGGTGCTTTGAATGCCATTTTCCTGCTTCTTGGCAGGGGGTTGGACTGGATGGCCCATGAGGTCTCTTCCAACTCTATGATTCTATGATTCTATATACTAATTCCATTAAAAATACATAGTATAGCTTCAGCATAGGATGCAGAATAGAGTCTTGGTAGATTCTAATCCCCCCCCCCCCCCAAACCAGGGAACTCCAAGGGAAATGACAAGGCATGATTCTGAGGAACTGGGTTGAAGGACCTCATTACTGAAACCAAACTCTGGATCATTGTTCAAGACATTGTGTCAGTTGGTTTTGCTCCCCAGAGTGACTTCCTTTCCAAGTCACATTATACACTTCTTTGATTGCCAGTTGTGACCTCTTCAGGATGAAGAAAGCTAAAGTATATTAGTGAGCGGGGAGGCAGAAAAAAGGAAGCAAGCTACCAGTTTCCAAGCACACAGCATTTTTATCCTATCTTCTCATTGGTATGGGTGAATAAACTGGCATAGACCCAATGTAGAAAACAGAGAGGCAGTCAAATCTATAAGCTGATGACAGAGACACAGGTTACAAGAGGCAATGTCAGGGCTGGTTTGTCACTTCATGAAGGCAATGCCAAGTTATGACTTCTACATGTGAATAAGATATTACAGTTACAACATGACAGGTCATCCAAGCCATCTAAAACACCCGGTTATGCTGCGGAGATCATTCACATATTCAACTGCCAGTTGTGGGGATGGACCAAGCATCCTTGCTTTCTGAAGCTGGAAGAGAAATATTGCTGTTCCCAAGGCTGACATGCCTGGCCCTCTCTCTTTCGCACTATTTATTGATTCCCATACCCTGGTTTCTGCAGTCTAGTAGAATTGTTATGAGGTGCGGTGGTCATATTACATTATGTAACATGATTTTTGTTTCTAGGTTATGAATGTCATGAATTATTTTAATGTTCGTGTATATTTATAGTTATTTTATGTCCTGGCATGGGATGTTTGCTGTTTGTATGTTATGCTGTGTTCTGAATCCCCTTTGGGATGATGAGATGGGCAGAATATAAATAAATAAATAAATTCCTAATTGGTTCATGGGAAAATATGGGAAAAGTTTATTGAACTATTTTTGGGGGGACATCCTGCAGCACATTTAGCTATAGTTTTCCAATGAATATTTCATAGAGTCTCAACCAATTTAACATAGTTTGTGGCAGCCACAAAAACAAAGTTTCTGGAATGTAACAAAACTCAAAAATTACAACAGCAAAACAACAGAGAGTAAACAATCAGGCACATCAAATCACTCTCAAGAAAAGATTCCCCCTAGGCACTTCCAAGCCATTAAATGCTAATCAAGGTGGTCAGTTGAAACATTCACACCTAGTTCCAGCAGACAAAAGTCCTTTGTCCCACCCTGGTCATTCCACAGATATATAAACCCATTTTCATACTTCCTACGGACCTCACTACCTCTGAGGATGCTTGCCATAGATGTAGGCCAGGCATGTAGCTGGGGGGGGGGGGGGGGCTTGAGGGGCTTCAGCCCCCCCCCGAAATTCTCATGGTGGTTCGCGAAAATGCCTTACTGGTGCATTATTTAAACTGTTATGTTTATTCATATCATGATTTGATCACCATACTCAATATATCCCATATGCATGGGGGTATTGGGGTAACGATACAAAAGGTTTGCTAGGGTAGACCCTCTTTCACTTAGACTCAGCCCCCCCCCCCTGAAACAAACTCAGCCCCCCCCCCCCCCCCGAATCGAAATCCTGGCTACGGGCCTGATGCAGGCGAAACGTCAGGAGAATATGCCTCCAGAACATGGCCATATAGCCCGGAAAAACCTACAACAACCCAATGTAACAACTACTTTCAATGTCAGTACTACACAATAAAACAGGAAATGACACTTTCAAATCAGGAACAGATTTTTTTTTCCAAATTGTGTTACCTAGTGTTATTTATATGCACTATAACAAACTATTGTTCAAAAGGCAAGTCCAAAACAATGTCTGTTTGTTCCTACCACATGTCTCTCATCTGATCTAGAGTTGCTTAGAGTGCTTCCAGACAGTGCCAAAATGTGCATTTTAAAACTAGAAAAAATACCAGGACTTGACAGCAGGTCCTCACACAGCCCTGTCATTCCTGAGAAATAATAATAATAACTTTATTTTTATACCCCACCAACCATCTCCCATAGGGGCTTTGGGGTGGCTTACAAGGGACAAGCCCAAGGTTACAATTAAAACATACATGTAAAACACTTTAACCAATTAAAACATCAGATAAAACAAATAACAACACAATTGAAAGCAATATAAAAACAATACAGTTGAAAGAAACTTAGCGGAGGTACAGATTCAATGAGAAATGCTCCCCTGTCACCCTCACAACCTTTCTTTGAAACGGATCAAGATGGAGGGCAGATGGGAGACATCAGGCAAAAGTTTTTTTAATGCGCTGAACCTCATATGCGCAATCCATCGAATCTCTCTCTCCACCCAATTGTTAATTCAATCTCTGTCTAATATTATAAAGTTGAAAAGAAAGAGTTTCAGAGAGTTCTAATTGCTTTCCATTTGTGCTTTGCTTGATCCACTTGTGTGTCTGTGGCTCCATGTTTTGATAGCCGGACCAGCTGATCAGCTGTTTCAGGCTTTTTAAAAGCACACACAAGGAGAAGGGAAGGAAAGCACATGTTTTGCATGACTGCAGGGATATACAATCACGCAAATGTGCACATTTTTTGGGCAGAAGTGGGTTTTAAGCACACTATTTTAACACGTGCTTTTCAGCTGTTAACCTGATTCCACCTGCACTTTGGCTAAAGGTCGTTTAGTCAACCCCCACTTTTTTTAACCCAGTTACTTCTGGGTTTTTACCATGTGTAGAAGGGCCCTTAGGGGGGCCAGAAAAACAACTAAAGATCAATTTTGACCAAAACAAAATACAGTTATTCCATCACATTCACTGGGATTAAGGGCACAGAACCCCTGTGAACGTGGGAAAACTGCAAATAAAAAAGTCATGATTTTTTGACTTGAGTAAACACTTCTCTGGGAATCTATAGTCCCTTCTATGTGACTCTATGATCAATCTTATTTATTTATTTATTTATTTACTGTACTTGTATACCGCTGTTTCTCAGCCTAGCTGGCGACTCAACGCGGTTTACAACAAAATACCAAATACAATAGTCAACAGTATACAATTTAAAACCATAAAAACATAATACACAATATTGGTACATCAATAACAATCCAATGCATCTCCTGACTAAAATCGTGATCCAGTTTCGTCGTCCATATTACCAATCCTTTAATCATCACATTCATTGCACCGAATTAACCGAACATCCAGGTTTTTAATCTTCTTCGGAACAATCTTCATCAGATGTTAATGATAGAATCACACAGAAAGACCTACAATGCCCAGAGACATTTCCTCTAGTATTTTCTAGGTCTAACAGTGCAACTTTATAGTCAACTTCTGGCAAAAATTGTCCATAATGACCTAGAAATTCCTAGAATAGCCTTGGGGTTGTGTTGGACTCATCGCTGATGATGGAGGCCCAGATCACTGCTATAAGTAAGCAGGCCTTTTTTCATCTTCGCCAGGCAAGGAAAATGGCATCCTACCTTTCGGTAGAAGCATTGGCAACGGTAATCCACGCAACAGTCACCACTAGGTTGGACTATTGCAATGCGTTATACGCTGGCCTTCTGAAGTCAACAACTCAGAAGATTCAGATGGTCCAAAATGCGGCGGCCAGGCTGCTAGCGGGATCATCTATAAGATTCCATATTACACCAATTCTACAACAACTGGATTGGCTACCAATAGAACATCGGATTTCTTACAAGATACTGATCCTGACGTTTAGAGCTCAAAATGGCCAAGGACCTTTATATCTTAGGGACCGCCTCATTCCTTTTCCCCATCAGTGGTTACCTCGATCCACCCAAGAAAATCACCTATACATACCAGGCCCTAGGGAGGTACACCTGGAAGCTACAAGGCGTAGAACTTTTTCGATCTATGCTCCAATTCTGTGGAACTCATTGCCTCCATATATTAGAGCAATGCCGGAGTTGCAACCTTTTGTAAAGGCGCTCAAGACTTAGCTGTTTCGTTGTGCGTTTAAGTAAAGTGATCAGATCTAATTTGCCAAATAGTCACTGTTGTATGTTTTTATGTTAAATGTTTTTATATTGTGTAAATTCTATTTTAAATTGTAAGTCGCTCAGAGCACCTTGGTGGAGAGTGCCTAATTAAGAAAAGTTTTTTTTTGTTGTGTCAGGAGTGACTCCTGGTGTGAGAGAATTGGCCATCTGCAAGGACGTTGCCCAGGGGATGCCTGGATGATTTGATGTTTTTATCATCCTTGTGGGAAGCTTCTCTCATGTCCCCGCATGAGGAGCTGGAGCTGATAGAGGGAGCTCATCCGCCTCTCCCCGGATTCGAACCTGTGACCTGTCAGTCTTCAGTCCTGCTGGCACAGGGCTTTAACCGGGGGCTCCAAGAAATAAAATGAAGTGAAGTGAAGAAAGAACATAATAAGTAAATCCCCAAGATGGTGCCTTGTAGCTATACTGCACAACAACTGAGTGGAGCAGATACTGTTTTCCTCAAGGTTTCAGGATATATAAGTCAATGTTCAGTGCTATAAAAAAATGCCTTCGACAATTAAAGCTGGAGCAATGAAGTATATTCTAAAGCAGGAGCTCTCAACCTTTTTTGTATGGTGTGCCTCAAATCCAAATTTGTCATTTATTGTAATTGGCTCTTTTATATTACTGTCATGGCCTTTTCCATTGCTCGATTGCGGAGGCTGTCTGGCTTTGTAAGCATGCCATGCAGTGTTATGTAAGTCTGGGTAAACTTCCTGTTTGCTAGCAGACACATTAGGCATGCTGAATTCTCCTCAGTGTTGTATCTATCTAAATACAACTCCTGTGTTCACACTACTAGACTCCACTCTTAATTTTCCTCTTAAAAACAATATTATGAAATGCGCCTATTAATGAGAATGTGATTAGATATTTATTGTACTTAATGCAGTTATTCAATTTTCTTTATGTGAAATTGAAAGAATGAACAAAAATGGTTAGCAAACATTCACCATTTATTTATTTTTTATTTACTGTATTTGTATACCGCCTTTCTCAGCCAGTTGGCGACCATACAAGTTAGACCTCAAAAGCTGTAATTATTTTAACTTTACATATAAACTAGTGACCCATTTGAATGAGTTTTGTGGATCATGACATAGAGGTTGGGACATACTGACCTAAAGAGTCATATTGACTTTTAAACTATCCTCCAAAGAGACTTCTCAGAATAGGAAAAGTTCCAATTTTTAAAGTTTGTCTATTTGGTAAATAGTTTTTATGAAATAGAGGTAAAGAAAGGTATGAAAGGAGAGACCAAAGAGACTTGGTGGTACCAAAATGTGCAATATTACCTTGAGGGCATCTGGCGTATCCTCCAGGCAGTATACTTTAAGACTGTATTCCAGTGAGGTGCACAGGGTGGGAGCAAAGATGGCAAGCTGGAGTCTCTTGATGGCTGATCTGGAGTAGGACTCTCCCACCAGGACATACGTCCCAAGCTGCTCGAGAAGAACATGGCAGCACTTGGGTTCCAGTTGGCAGTAGCAGGGAGTGTTCAAAGTCTCTTCATCCAGAGTGACAACCTCCTGAAGGAGAAAAACAAGAAGATCATTCCATGTGACAGTCTGCACACTGAAAGTTGGAATTATTGCTTATAACTCTTTAGGTGTCCATTTGCTAATAGATACATGATTGGCTTCATAGAGAAAAGAGGAGGGAGACAAAAAAATACTGCCCAAAGAGAAACTATTGTGGGATTCTGACACTTGAAGACATTATGCAAATACACCAAATTTGTTTAGGATGTCTCTTATTTTGCGCATGCCACATGCAGTTTTCAATCTTTTAAAAATGTTTGAACAATTTATCCTGCGTCTACTAAGGAGGAAAATATACACAGCATGATTTTTTGGTCAATTTCCACCAGACCATAGAATTGATTAGAGAGATGGGCCAAAACTAACAAAATGAAGTTCAACAGGGACAAATGTAAGATACTCCACTTAGGCAGAAAAAATGAAATGCAAACATACAGAATGGGGGACACCTGGCTTGAGAGCAGTACATGTGAAAAAGATCTTGGAGTCCTTGTGGACAAGTTAAACATGAGCCAACAATGTGATGTGGTGGCAAAAAAAAGCTAATGGGATTTTGGCCTGCATCAATAGGAGCATAGTGTCTAGATCTAGGGAAGTAATGCTACCCCTCTATTCTGCTTTGGTTAGACCACACCTGGAATATTGTGTCCAATTCTGGGCACCACAATTGAAGAGAGATATTGACAAGCTGGAATGTGTCCAGAGGAGGGTGACTAAAATGTTCAAGGGTCTGGAGAACAAGCCCTATGAGGAGCGGCTTAAGGAGCTGGGCATGTTTAGCCTGAAGAAAAGAAAGCTGAGAGGAGATATGATAGCCATGTATAAATATGTGAGAGGAAGCCACAGGGAGGAGGGAGCAAGCTTGTTTTCTGTTTCCTTGGAGACTAGGACGTGGAACAATGGCTTCAAACTACAAGAGAGGAGATTCCATCTGAACATGAGGAAGAACTTCCTGACTGTGAGAGCCGTTCAGCAGTGGAACTCTCTGCCCCGGAGTGTGGTGGAGGCTCCTTCTTTGGAAGCTTTTAAACAGAGGCTGGATGGCCATCTGTCAGGGGTGATTTGAATGCAATATTCCTGCTTCTTGGCAGGGGGTTGGACTGGATGGCCCATGAGGTCTCTTCCAACTCTTTGATTCTATGATTGGAAAAGCTAGATAATATCTCTAGGAATCTACATTGTGACTCCTAAGGTCAATGTCCGCCAGAGGCTGCCTATAAAGTTACTCTGGAGAACTTTGAGATTGTAAGAGAAAAGGTTTTAATCAAATCCTTCAATAATCAAATCTGCAAATATGAAGGATCGACTATATATGTTTATAACCATCATGCAGACAGTCAGACACTGAAATTCAATGTAGCTGAATTCAGCAGCAAATGCCACCAGCTGGACTGCAACTTTTTTTGCAGAATTGTAGAAAATGAAGAGTGGGGCAACAACAGAATACGTGAATAGCTCCCTCAGTTTTTCATTAATCTGGCCCTGCAGTGCCCCCTTCTGGAAAATACTAACATTACTGTAGTATGGATTGCTGTAGTTTTGCTCTTTCGTTTCTGGGATATTTGATGGGCGAGTTCATTCAGAAGTTGCAGATGTTGGGACTAAAGTTGGAAGTTTCACACTTCCGAACTGAGTTCCGAAGTGTACTTGCGAGTTGGAAGTCCCCTGTAGTTTCGAAGCAACCCGGGCCATTGATTTCAATGGCTTGGAAGTTGATTCAGAAGTATCAGAAAGCCCCCAACCATAACATTATTTTCTTTGCTACTACATAACTGTAATTTTGCTACTGCTTTGAATTGTAATGTAAATATCAGATATGCAGGATATATTTTCATTAACTGGACCAAATTTGGCACAAATACCTGATAAGTCCAAATTTGAATACTGGGGGGGAGGGGGGGGGGGGGGTTGGAGGAATTGATTTTGTCATTTGGGAGTTGTACTTTCTGGGATTTATAGTTCACCTACAATCAAAGAGCATTCTGAACTCCACCAACACTGGAATTGAACCAAACTTGGCACAAAGAACTCCCATGACCAACAGATAATACTGGAAGGCCTTGGTGGGCATTTGACCTTGAGTTTTGGAGTTGTAGTTCACCTACATCCAGAGAGCACTGTAGCTTCAAAAAATGATGGATCTGGACCAAACTTGGCATGAATACTCAATATGCCCAACTGGTGGAGTTTGGGGAAAATAGACTATGACATTTGGGAGCTGTAGTTGCTGGGATTTATAGTTCACCTACAATCAAAGAGTATTCTGAACTCCACCAACAATGGAATTGAATCAAACTTGGCACACAGAACTCCCACGACTCCAACTCCCACCAACAGAAAATATTGGAAGGGTTTGGTGGGCATCAACCTTGAGTTTTGGAGCTGTAGTTCACCTACACCCAGACAGCACTGTGGACTCAAACAATGATGGATCTGGACCAAACTTGGCATAGATACTGAATATGCCCAAATGGTGGAGTTTGGGGGAAATAGACCTTGATATTTGGAAGTTGTAGTTGCTGGGATTTATAGTTCATCTACAATCAAAGGGAATTCTGAATCCCATCAGCAATAGATTTGGGCCAAACTTCCCATACAGAACCCTCATGACCAACAGAAAATACTGTGTTGTCTGATGGTCTTTGGTGACCCCTCTGACATCCCCTCACGACCCCCTCAGTGGTCCCGACCCCCAGGTTGAGAAACATTGCTCTATAATATTTCCTAAATCCCCTGGACCCCAACACCCAGGTGTTTTCCCTATGTCAGGGGAAAGGCACCAAAGTTATTTTGGGGGGGGGGAGGGGGGGTTCAACTGCCTCCCTTCTGCACCGAAGTTTCCCAAGTGTCAGTACTGTTTTCCCCTAATGCGCATGCGCGTCCACCAATAACAAATCAATTCAGAAGTTTTGGAAGTACCCCCTACTTTTGAACACAGTTTAGAATCATTTTTTAATTGCCCATGCCTAGTATATATATTCACCTTCTTTCCCTCCCTCTCTCACACACTAATCCCCATTATATCCTTGATTTCGGTTTTGGAGTCTCCATATGTTTCTTGCCGTGCAACACACCATCTTTAACATCTGACCACTTTAAATAAGGGGTTGAGGTGTCCTATATCTGAAGATCTAAGGATTCATGATGGGGAAAGGGGTGCTAAAAGCTAAGCTAAGAAATTTAAAAGAAATAATATAATTCTGAGGAGAGAGACCATCATTTAAAATGTCTGTGACTGACAGAAGATGGCATCATTTTAGGAGTTTTGCCTCTGTGAAAGTAAAAGCACACAATGAAAAATTTAACTTCAAATTTCAAATAACAAGCCTGTTCCACAGACTATTGAACAATATACGTTAGATTACTGCAAGTAGAAATGGCAATGTTTTTCAAGATATCATCCAGTCATCAAGCTTTATTTACAGAATTTATACCCGGCATTTCTCTTGAATTGGGATTTAAGGCAGCTTTCAGCAATTTAAACAAGATTAAGTAAAAAATCTAGCTTTAAAAAGTTAAATGTGAATTACATAATCATATTATGCTTAAAAATACTTTTAAAACACAGGTAAAGCATATAGTAATTACTAATAAAATAAAAGAAGTACAGGTTGAATATCCCTTATCTGGATTTTCAGATCCAAAATACTCCAAAATCTGAAATGGTCTACATGGATGCCTAGATGGCTTTCTGTGCAAAAAATTCTTTAAAATAATTTGTTTTGTACACAAAATTATTTAAATATTTATGTAAAATTGACTTTAGACTATGGGTATAAGGTGCGTATGAAACAAAAACAAATGTAATGTTTAGACTTGGGTTCCATCTTCAAGATGTATATACAGAAGAATTTCAAAATCCCAAACACAGCATTTTGAATAAGGGATACCTAACCTGTACAACATAGTACACCACTTCACACATACCAGTACTGCACAAACTACTGAGAACTGGGAGGGGGTCAACCAGACCTCTTGAGGAAGGGAGTTTTGCAGTTTGGGAACAACCACATTAAGGCTCTCTCCTGTGCCCTCACCAAATGTGCTTGTGAAGGTGGTGGGACTAAAAGAAAGTCCTCCCTTGCAGATCTTAAAACATGAGCTGGCTTGTATAGCGAAATATGGTCTTTCAAATAGTCTGTACCCAAACCATACAGGGCTTTAGAGATCAAAACTAACACTTTGAATTGTGTCCACAAACATGTTACAGTAAGTTGTAGCAGGACCAAGTGTGTGTGTGTTGAAGAAAAACCTTGTGATGGTAATTATTATGTGCAGCTGGTAGTGTAGGTCAACCAGCAATCTTGGACCACACCCGATAGGGTATAACTGTATGGGTTTTAGAATACAGTTCTGGAGAGCTTTTTCTCTGATCTATGCTCAAAGGCTCTGCTCTGAGGAGCAGGTTGGAGAGAAGCCGTTATGCTGCTCTAAAGGAGGCTATGGTGGAATAGCTGTTTGCTCAAAGTTTATGTTTCGTTTTCTCATTTGACTTAAGATGAAGATGCCTTATTTTGTGTTTCTTTCGAAGACTATGTAAGTTTCTTGCACTGTTTGTTTTTTGTATGCAACATTGCAAGTCTGTATTTCATCTCTGCTATTAAGAGTAAAGATTTTTCTGTTCATTTCTACTCTTGTCTGTGTGTCTTGTGCATGGGATGTGGCTAAGATCCGCTTGCTGTGCAACAAAACAGACTGGTAGCCAGTGAATTTGTTTCAATGGTGAGTGGGATGGTGTCACATGATTCCTGTACTTAACCTCAATCAACAGCCTAGCTAAGAAGCACTGCCTGAACATCAAGCAAAAAGTGGGTGCCAGAAACAATATCATATGAAAGCTGACTGGCACAAACTGGGAATCACAACCAGATACAGTGAAGACATCTGCCCTTGCGCTATGCTACTCTGCTGCTGAGTATGCATGCCCAGTGTGGAACACATCTCACCACACTAAAACAGTGGATGTGGCTCTTAATGAGACATGCCGCATAATCACGGGGTGTCTGCGCCCTACACCACTGGAGAAATTACACCGCTTAGCCGGTATTGCACCACCTGACATCCGCCGGGAAGTAGCAGCCAATAGTGAAAGAACCAAGGCAGAGACATCTCCAGCTCATACCCTGTTTGGGTATCAGCCAGCATGCCAACGACTTAAATCTAGAAATAGTTTCCTAAGATCTACAGAGACACTCGCTGGAACACCTCAGCAAGCGAGAGTCCAAAAGTGGCAGGCTCAAACCCAGAACCTCAACTAATGGCTGATACCAAATGAGAGACTCCCTCCTCGGCACACAGAGGACTGGGCGACCTGGAAGGCACTGAACAAACTGCGCTCTGGCACCACGAGATGCAGAGTCAACCTTCAGAAATGGGGCTACAAAGTGGAATCCTCGACATGCGAATGTGGAGAAGAGCAAACCACTGACCACCTGTTGCAATGCAACCTAAGCCCTGCCACATGCACAATGGAGGACCTTCTTGCAGCAACACCACACTCCAAGTAGCCAGATACTGATCAAAGGACATTTAACCAACTACCAAACTCACAAGTTTTGTATTTTGTCTGTTTGTTTGCTTTGTTCTGTTAGAAATGTAATATAATGGACTGGTTGCTCTGACACGACAAATAAATAACACCCTAGCTGCAGTATTTTAGATCTGCTGAATTAAGCAACCAACCCATATAATTATCATCTTCACCTCTTTCCATGATCCTTCATCATTGAATTTGGCTTACCTCCCAGTTTCCTTGGTGAGACTGAGTTTTGAGTTGCAACATCCAGTCTGGAGAACTGACGTCTGCACAGTGTGGCACAGTCAGGATGACAGGGCGGCATAAGAGCAGGCCAGTGGGACCGCAAGTCACCATGGGACTCAGCACTGTCTGTGTGCCTTCTGAGGGCAAGCTGGAGAGGGCAAACACAAGGAGGCAAAATGTCGATATGGTGGCCAAGAGAGATGTTGGTTAAAAATCATTCAATCTAAAACTCCACTGGGCAAACTAGCTCTTTGTATAGCAGCCACTACATAGCAAATAAGGTAAGATGGGGCAGAAAGAAAAAAGAGATAGAAATGACACAATCTGTTTAACTTACAGAGAATTTTCTGCTTTGTTGATCATCAAATACATTTCATAGAACTTCCCCTGAGGAATTGCTCCATGTGGCACCAAGAGACTCACCCCTAAAAGGAAAAAAATAGAGAAAATGAAAATGCTATTCATAAAAAGATACAACATTAAACTCTACTGTGAAGAAGGGATGGGCAACTAGCTGCTCTAGGGCTGCATGTGGCCCTTGACCCAATTTCATGAGTAATTATTTCTGGTTGTGATCACTTCAGACCTCTGGCAAGAGCGATGCATCTCTTTTCTGGCAGTGATGAAGAGAGAAGGAAAGAGACCAAGGAATATGATTTGAGAGAGAAAGTGGTGGTTCTGCTCACTTTGATTCTGGCATCATCCTCTATTGACATGCAGCCATGACATGACATGACATCACGGGAACAACGCATTTGAAAGTGGGGAAAGGCCTGAGCTATCTCAGAAAATCTTGGTGGAAAGGTAGTTTTTGTGGAAGATCATACTTCAAAAGAGAAAGTGTGGTAGAGAAGGGTACTGGGATCTTGTCCTAACTTGTCTACTGCATGTGACTACTGCACAATAGACTCCTGCAACGTACTCTACGTAGGGTTGCCCTTGAAGATGGTTCGGAAACTTCAAATGGTCCAGCGAGCGGCAGCCAGGCTGCTTACCGGGGCGACATACAGAGAGCACACCACCCCTCTGCTGTGTCAGCTCCACTGGCTGCCGGTTCAGTTCCGAGCCCAATTCAAGGTGCTGGTTTTGACCTAAAAAAACCCTGTATGGTTCCGGTCCAGTGTATCTGTCCGAACGTATCTCCCTCTACGTCCCACCACGGAATTTAAGATCATCTGAGGGGGCCCTGCTCTCGACCCCACCGCTTTCCCAAGTGAGGCTGGCGGGGACGAGGAGCAGGGCCTTCTCAGTGGTGGCCCCTCACCTGTGGAACTCACTCCCAGTGGATATCAGGGCATCGACATCACTCCTGTCTTTCAGGAGGAAGGTAAAGACGTGGTTGTGGGACCAGGCCTTCGGGCAATCTGCTAACTAGGTAAGGACAACCAGACAAATAGGACAGGCAAGACTAATAAATGTGGAAGGACACTCTGAACTATGAGATAGCGAACATTGACTGGCAATAAGGAGTAATTGGTTTGTATCGGTTTGTATGAAATTTTTATTGGTTTTATTGGTTTTAGCGGGTATAGATGTAATGTATTGTTGTTAATTGCTAATTTGCGCTATTCTGTTTTATTCTGCTGTATGTTACGGGCATTGCATTGTGCCTTGGATATGTAAGCCGCCCTGAGTCCCCTTCGGGGTAAGAAGGGCGGGATAAAAGTAAACCAAATAAATAAATAAATAAATGTTCCTTTGAAGTGTCTGCCATTAAGTCTAGTTGCCATAAATAAGACTTCCACCCTACTTCTAAGTTTTTAACTGGGGTGGAAATGGAGAAACGCATAACTTCTTAAAAGGAGCTGGATTGACTCCTGCTTGGTTTCAAAGTGTTCTCTTGGGAAAGGGGCAGGAGACTACTGTTTTGTTCAAAAAAGCATAAACCCAAGTTCAAATTAACACTGAAACCAGCATCACATATTTCTTGTGAACTAAGCCCCATTCATTTCAGTGGGAACTAATTGTAACTTCATCGGGATCTGACTGAAAGCAATATTGGTTGAGATTTCTCCTCCTGATTCTCTCTCGTTGTGTCTCTGCCTGTTCTTTAGATATCAAGCAGGGACTATGTTTCTCTGCTTTTTCCTGTACTCAGCAATTAATTAATGTGTTTTATTAATAGTACAATCTCCAAAACACATTAATTAATCATGTAGTACATTCTCCAAACCATAGGGAAGGCTGAGCGAAGGAAGATCGATGCTTTTGAACTGTGGTGTTGGAGGAAAGTTTTGAGAGTGCCTTGGACTGCGAGAAGATCCAACCAGTTCATACTTCAGGAAATGAAGCCCGACTGCTCATTGGAGGGAAGGCTATTAGAGGCCAAGATGAACTATTTTGGCCACATAATGAGAAGATAGGAAAGCTTAGAGAAGACAATGATGCTGGGGAAAATGGAAGGAAAAAGGAAGAGGGGCCGACCAAGGGCAAGATGGATGGATAGTATCCTTGAAGTGACTGGCTTGACCTTGAAGGAGCTGGGAGTGGTGATGGTCGACAAGGAGCTCTGGTGTGGGCTGGTCCATGAGGTCACGAAGAGTCGGAAGTGACTGACTGAATGAACAACAATACATTCTCCAATGTTTCTCACTTTGCCTCCTCCTCCATCTTTATGTGGTGGCACCGGGATTGTGGCGCAGCTGGCTGAGTGTCAGCTGCATTAAGATCACTCTGACCAAAAAATCAAGAAGTTCAAAGCCAGCCCAGGTTGGAGTGGGTTTCCAACCAATTGTGTGTAGCCTGTTGTCGACCTCTGCAACCCGAAAGACAGTTGCATCTGTCAAGTAGGAAAATTAGGTACCACCTTAAAAAGTGTTGGGAGGCTAAATTAACTGATTTATGAGGCCATAAAGAAGACTCCAGGAAAGCATTCCAGCGGGGAAGCATGCGGGGAATGTGGAAGTGCTTCATCAGCGTTGCAGATGGACGAGGAAAGCGACAGCTCCCCTGGTGGCCAGAAAAAGTTAAATAGCCTCTGTCTATGTCTGTATATGTTTGTATGTCAAAAATTGGCATTGAATGTTTGCCATATATGTGTACACTGTAATCCACCCTGAGTCCTCTGCGGGGTGAGAAGGGCGGAATATAAAAGCTGTAAATAAATAATAATAAATAATAATGTGCCTTCTGCAGGCAGAAAGGCAATGAGAACCTGCGCTCTGCATGAGGTGCTGACCTTAACCAAGTCTGCACACATTGTTATGATCTATCTTTTCACAGAATACTTTGAAAGGCATGCTTAATCACATTAAATGGAGCATAAAGCATTACAATTGCTAACATTGTTTCAGTAAACTGCCCAAGTATTACATGATATTTAATGCTCACTGCATGCATTCAGCCAAATTCTGCCTTAGGAAAGTGCCTGGTTTTGTTTTTATTTTAGAGGAAACCCCAAAAGCTGATTCTACCACTGCATAATGATCTTTGGCTTTGTCACTCCAGCTGTAATTAAATCTAGGGGAAAGAGAGCTAAAATATGCCATTGTAGATCAAGCTGGCTGTTTCTCTGGTGATATTTTAAAACATTACCAGCATCAGGAATGAACATCTAATTAATCAGAAAGTATCATCCTTGATTGGTTGCATGAGCCGAATAATGGGTTGAATGATGGCAAATAATGGAAACGCATGAGAAGGTGTTCATGTTATCTGAACCATAGATGAAGGATGCAAAATATATCCTTGCTCTTAATTGACTCACTATCCACCTCTCTGTAAAACTAAAGGTTCACAGGATATTTTTTTCGTTAGGGTTATATTACAGATGGAGATTGACTTCTGAATTTCCAGGTGGATCTGTGTGTTTTATACTAGCTTTGGTTGTTTATCAGGAGCACCTTTTCTGGATGGTAACCACAACAAGCAGAAAGGTGAGGGAATGATAGGAGCGTGAATTCTGGGAGAGACAGTCAGGATTTGAGAATCGATATTCTGTTGGACAGTCAGTAAGTGGCCTCATCTTCAAAACCTCTCTCATTTTTCTTTCCGGAAATTGTTCCCACGCTTTCGATGTACCACCCTTTCTATTCTCAGAGAGGTAGAAGAAGAGAGAGCCTTATTTAGTCCGTTTTTTCCCCTCTAGTCGCTCCCCTTTCTTATTTTACTATATCTCACAATTGTTTCTCCACTTTCATTGTCACTCGGAAATTCAATAATATAGATAGATAGATAGATAGATAGATAAGATAGATAAATAGATAGATAGTAGGGCTGGGCGGTTTCGTTTCGTTAATTCGTAATTCGTTAATAATTCGTTAATTTTTTCAATTACAAAACGATAACGAACCATTCTGGAGCAATTTTTTTAAAAAACGAATTTTTAAACACGTTTTTTAAATGCTTCGTATTTCGTTATTGTATTCATTTCGTTATTGTTCTGAGGTCGTTTCGTTATTATTTCTGCATGTCTGGGGCAAGTTTTTTGTTTAATTAGTGAAAAAAAATTATAATATCACACCAACAGTCAACAACAGAGGGAGAGGGAAGCTTCAGAAGTTTTTGGAGGTTTTTTAGCGTATTTCGCGGTCGCGTCCGCCATTAACGAATCGATTCGTTATTGTTTCGGAAATCGATTCGTTAATGTTTTGTAATTTTTTTCACATTTACGAAATTTCGTAAATATCGAACTTTTTAAAAGGAAAATTTTGTAATTATTTTAAATAACGAAACGCAAAAACCCCCAAAAAACGAATCGATTTTAGAAACAAATTTTTCCGTTGTTACCCAGGCCTAATAGATAGATATAAAATGATTTGGGAATCCGTAAGGTAGAGCTTTCCAAACATTTCATGCTTATGACACACTTTTTAGACATGCATCATTTCACAACACAGTAGTCCAGTGTTATTAGCAAAGCTATATATGTCTGTCTGTCTGTCTGTCTGTCAGTCTATCTATCTATCTATCTGAATTTTAATAAAACGTATGAGGATACAACATATCTCAAAAAAACTTTCATTTATATATTTCAAAATAAATCATTTGAAAGACAATAACCTACATTTCCAGGATACCTTTGTGCGACATATCTACATACCATAGCTGACACACTAACATGTTGTGACACACAGTATGGAAAGCTCTGCCATAAAGGCTCAGCTGCATTTCACAAGCTTTCACTGGAGTTGTCCAAGGTCCTGAAATACCGCCTCTATCTGCAATCCTGACTGCGATCCATGCATATTGCAGGAGGCCCATTAACATATTGTGACACACAGTTTGGAAAGTTCTGCCATAAAGCTCAGTTGCATTTCATATACTTTCATTGGAATTATCCAAAGTCCTGACATACCACCCCAAACTGATCCTGATGGACTGTGTTTGGGTCAGCACATCTCCACCTACGCTTCCTACCCAGCTTCCTACCCTTGCATCCATGAGATCCTGCTTGGAGTCAAGATAGGACAATATTCCTTTCATGCTGATATTTACCTGTTCCAGGGATGGTGAGTCTTCCTCCCAGGCAGCCAAATGTCCCAGTAGCACTATTCCCAGGCTCCCGGGGTAGAGTTAAGAGCTGCTGAGAGCCCATGGTCTTATTCCTTAGGTTCATGAAGTGATTGTCCCTGAAGTTCTCTCCTGGGAAAGTGCCTGAGGGCATGGTTCCTAAAAGGTTTGCTGCCTCATGTATCCCAGGAGAAGAGGATGTTGTGGAGGAATTATATACTTTGATCTTGAGGTTAGGGAGTGGGTCAAGCAATGGAGAGTTGGTCATTGGGATCTTGTCAGAGGAATCTTGCAAAGCATACATGGGACCACGGTATATACCCGCATTGGCTGTGAGGTCAGGCTGCATCGAAGGGTGTAGTAGTTGTGGAGTGTCTGCAAAAGAGAGCATAAGAAATGCTTAATTTTATTTAAATGCTTGTCATAATGGGCGATGTAATCCAAGAACAGAGTAGAGTAGGCTGTTGGTATCTGCTACAGTTTGATCCCAGAATCCCCCGTGTTTTCCAAAATCAAATGGAGGATGAGAGTATAATAAAGCAATGCTTGATGGAACAATACAAGTGGGGAAGCTGGGTTCAGTATTGGTTGGCCCTGTGCCATCAGTATTTTGACAGGTCAACAACAACCCTATTGCAGTTAGACAGAAGGCAATTAGAGATAAAATCTTTGAGATGGATGCATCTGACAACTTGTGGACTAGTAAACAGAAGGGTTTCACTACTTGGGTACCATAAAATAGTCTGAACCTTAACAGTTCTGATGTATTCCTGAGGTCATTCTAAATAAAGTTATAAAATCAAAGGAAGACTGCATTTAAGTGAATAACACAATGTAACGCAATTTTTATTCCTGGGTTATAAATATTATTTTCCAATTGCTTCTATCATAAAAACATGGAAAAAGTTTATTAAACTGCAAAAACTGTGTTTTTGCGGGACACCCTGAAGCACATTTGCTATAGTTTTTGAATGAATATCGTATCGTATCATATCGTTCAGAACGCGGCAGCCAGGTTACTCACATGAACACCCATGAAATGCCATATACCACCAGTGCTGCAACACTTACATTGGCTTCCAACTGAGTACTGTGGCCTGTATAAGATGTTAGTTCTGACCTTTAAAATTCTTTACAGCCAGGGTCCATCGTATCTTAGGGATCATCTCTCATTCTCCCATCATCGGAGGTCGCAACGACCATCCCAATGTGACTTACTTTATATACCGGGTCCTAGAGAAGTGCACTTGGAAAGGACCAGATGCAGGGCTTTTTCTATTTCTGCCCCTGCCTTGTGGAATTCCTTGCCGCCCTACATGAGAGCCATGTGTGACTTAGGACCTTTTACTCTAGCACTTAAGACCTGGCTTTTTACTAGAGCATTCGATCCCTGTTAATTTTTAATTTTTGTATGTATGTATTTTATCTTTTACAATTTAACTGTAAATCGCCTGGAGCATTCTCGGATGGAGGGCGATTAATAAGTAATTAAATGATGATGATGATGATGAATATCCCATCGAGTCTCAAGCAATTCAACATAGTTTGTGGCAGCCACAAAAACGAAGTTTCTAGAACATTACAACTACTTTCAAAGTAAGTACCACACAATTAAACAGGGACAACACTTTCAAACAAGGAACAAATCCCCCTCCCCAACTTTTGTTACATAGTTTACATGAATGAAGCTTTATTTATTTTCTTACTTTGCTGTAAGCTGTTCTGAGACCCTTTGGGAGATGAGGCAGGGTATAAATAAAGCTTCATTCACTCATTCATTCTTCAAACAACTGGAAAACTTCACCCCAGGAGTTGTGAAGCCACAGGACTTTAACCATCAAGTATCAATGGGAAGGAGTGGTCTTGGAATGTATCCCCCATGTACGCATAGGACATACTGTATTAGAAAAACTATTCAGGAGAGGAGATGTGATGTTTTATTTTAACATGGACTACTTTGTTACTTACAGTTGTGTTGCTTACAGCTTCTACCTTTAGTCTAAGTACTTGTATAATATTGTCATTTTATGGATAGAGAGAAAATGAAGTGGCTAAAGACAGTGAGGGATTTCAGGGCAAGTAGGAACTTTGTGAGACTTTGCAGCTTTCAGGAAACATTTCTCATTATACATGCTTTTTCCTTCTGACTCAAGAAACCAAAACTCTGTAGAAAGAGCCCCTGAAACAAGGGGGGCACAGACCCTTAGAACAAGCTAGGTAAGGTCTTACCATGTCTGGAGGTTTTGAAATTGACTGGGTGGAAGCCTCCTGTCAGGGCAGCCGAAGAGTCGGTTATGTCGGTGTCAAAGTCCCGGCAGCTGCGCCTGTACACGACCACCCCAACAGCCATCAGGATAACAATGAAGATAAAGATGGCAACCACCAGGCCAGCATACAACGCTACATCACCAGTTGCCTCTAACACTAGGTGGAAGGAGAAGATTAAAAATAAGTTGTCACTTTCCAGTTACCTCTTTGTAAGTTGTCTTCAAAATGGAAGTCAAGGTTTATTTTCCCCCCAAACTCCACCTGTGTTCATATTTGGGTATATTGAATATTCATGCCAAGTTTGGTCCAGATCAATCGTTTTTTGAGTCCATAGTGCTCTCTGGATGTAGGTGAACTACAACTCCCAAACTCAAGGTCAATGCCCACCAAACCCTTCTAGTGTTTTCTGTTGGGCATGGGAGTCCTGTGTGCCACGTTTGGTTCAATGCCATAATTGGTGGAGTTCAGAATACTCTTTGATTGTAGGTGAACTATAAATCCCAGCAACTACAACTCCCAAATGACAAAATCAATTTTTTTGAGTGGAGGACATAAATTGGATTGTTAGGTCTATGCTCTCCAAATTTGGTGTCAATTGGCCCACTGGTTTTTGAGTTCTGTGAATACCACAAACGAACATTACATTTGTATTTCTATAGATTATTATTATTATTATTAAAACAAGTATAGTGAAAAGATGCAAAAGATCAACATTGAAATCAGTACTAATTTTTTTTAAAGCATACAATTCCGAATGTTAAAAGCCTTAAAAAAATTTCAGTTCATAATATATATTTTTTTCCTCCTCTTGTCTGAAAAACAGCAGCGAGGGCCATTCTACCCACCCTGTTAACAGATTTCCAGAGCCTGGGCATCCACTGGGGGAAGGCCTTCTCCACTAATGCTTTCTTTCACAACTGTGAACTGAATTCTTGTTCTATGATTTATAAACTTCTATTTTGTTCTTCCCTCCGCAGATGGAAGGGTATGTGAAAACAAAAAGCTAAACTGTATTTTTAGGGCAAGAGATGGAGTCGGAACGAGGAAGAAATAGTAGGCTTAATGAAGAGGGCACCACAGAAGATTATAAACACCAGAAATTATACTGTCTGTAAAGAGAATCACAAAAATACCAACAGATATGTATGTAAACAAAAGACAATGGCTTGCTGGGAAGGATAGTCATTGCCAATCTGTCAAGAGCAAGAAGTACTGTTTCCAGTAAGCCAGTAATCAGGTGTGCTCCTTTGGGAATTGACTAGAATATCAACTATATGAGATATTATTTCGGAATTATGGAAGAACCTGATTATATAATATAATCTCAGAAAGAGGATGCACAGTATCCGGGAGGATTTTACAGCTACTGGGATGTGCAAAAAACAATACATGCAAATGATGATGGCTTTTTAATAAAAATAAATAGTCATTCTTGGTTTGGTGGTTCAGCAATGTTTGTGTTATCTTTGGCTTATGCACAAGCTTATTTTTTTTGTCTGCATGATGCATATTATTTTGGACAGACTGTCATTTTAGACTGGTTTCTGATGGAGTCTCTTAGAATCACAGAAGGAGCTTATTAACTGCATGCCTATTTTTCTCCTGATGCATAATACTTCAGCTACTACATATCCTAGTGTATAACACTGTTCATTGTATAATAATAATAATAATAATAATAATAATAATAATAATAATTATTATTATTATTATTATTAACTTTATTTGTACCCCGCTAGCATCCCCAAAGGACTCGATGCGGCTTACAAAGGCCAAGGCCTCAATAAAACAACAATATAACAAATACACATAAGCCATAAAGCAAATCAAAACATTAAAACAATAACGATAAACAGTAAAAAACAGTACACCATAGCACAATAAAAACTAAGGCCGGGCCAAATGTAGTGGGTACAGATTAAAAGTGCTGAGTATGACAAGTGGGATATAGGACATTTGGGTAAGTGTAATGTGCGGACAATCTTAAATCTCTAATAAAGTGCTTCTGGGACGTGTTGCTGGGGTTTCCTATTCTGGAAAGGCACATCGGAATAGCCAAGTCTTCAAGCTCTTCCTAAAGACTGCCAATGTAGGGGCTTGTCTGATGTCCTTGGGGAGGGTGTTCCATAGTTGGGGGGCTACCACAGAGAAGGCCCTGTCCCTCGTCCCCACCAACCGCGCTTGCGACGCCGGTGGGATCGTGAACAGAGCCTCTCCGGATGAACGAAGGGTGCGTGCGGGTTTGTAAACAGAGATGCGGTCATGCAGGTAGGCAGGTCCAAAACCGTTTAGGGCTTTGTAGGTAAGCACCTGCACTTTGAATTGCGACCGGAAAATGAACGGCAGCCAATGGAGCTCCTTGAACAGGAGGGTTGACCTCTCTCTGAAAGGAGCACCAGTTAACATCCTGGCCGCCGCCCGTTGGACTAGCTGAAATTTCTGAGCCGTTTTCAAGGGCAGCCCCATGTAGAGCGCATTACAGTAATCCAATCTAGAGGTGACCAAGGCATGGACCACCCCGGCCAGATCAGCCTTTACAAGGTAAGGTCGCAGTTGGCGCACTAGTCTCAATTGTGCAAAAGCCCTCCCGGACACTGCCGACACCTGAGCCTCAAGCGTAACTGATGAATCCAGAAGGACTCCCAAACTGCGGACCTGTGACTTCAGGGGGAGTGTAACCCCGTCCAGCACAGGTTGCCACCCTATACCCCGATCTGGCTTTCGATTGTGCTATATTTGTATATTGAACATAAATGTTGGCAGAATTGTGTAATGATTTTGAGCACTGGACTTCAACTCTAGAGACCAGGGTTTGAATCCCCGCTCGGTCATAGAACTCAGTGGGTAATCTTTAGCAAGTCACATTCTTTCAGTCATGAAGAAAGACAAAACCAACCGTCTCTGAACTGTTACAGTAAGTTGTAGCAGGACCAAGTGTGTGTGTGTATTGAAGAAAAACCTTATGATGGTAATTATTATGTGCAGCTGGTAATGTAGGTCAACCAGCAATCTTGGACCACACCCGATAGGGTATAACTGTATGGGTTTTTTTTAGAATACAGTTCTGGAGAGCTTTTTCTCTGAGGAGATCTATGCTGAAAGGCTCTGCTCTGAAGAGCAGGTTGGAGAGAAGCTGTTATGCTGCTCTAAAGGAGGCTACCGTGGAATAGCTATTTGCTCAAGGTTTATGTTTTGTTTTTGACTTAAGATGAAGATGCCTTACAAAGACTATGTAAGTTTCTTGCACTGTTTGTTTTTGTATGCAATGTTGCAAGTTTGTGTTTCATCTCTGCCATTAAGAATAAAGATTTTTCTGTTCATCTCTACTCTTGTCTGTGTGTCTTGTGCATGGAACGTGGCTAAGATCCACTTGCTGCCGAGAAAACCTGTGATAGGTTCATCTTAGACCAGGCATGGGCACACTTCAGCCTTCCAGGTGTTTTGGACTTCAACTCCCACAATTCCTAACAGTCTGCTGTTAGGAATTGTGGGAGTTGAAGTCCAAAACACCCAGAGGGCTGAAGTTTGCCCATGACTGCCTTAGATTCACCAAAAGTCAGAAACAACTTCAAGGCACAAAGTAAGAACAAGATAAACATGCTCGTGGAAAATTTTGAATCATCACTATATGCCATCTGTTTGTGATTTATTTACAATATATACATTTTACACCATCATGTTTGTTGGTTAGCACTTGAAAGGTGTGTTCAGTACTGTGGTCTAATTGGTTGTTTGGTTAATGTTGGTTCAAAAGCAACAAGTCTTCCTTCAACGTTCTTGATGCCCTTCTCCTTATGCTTTCAACTGACTAGGTAATTAACCTTGGATGGGTGCACACCAGAACAGGGGCAGAAGTCTAATTAACATTGCCTCTATTTATATATCCATATGACTTTTTGTGTCCCTTGGTGCACCGAAAGGGGTAAAAGTAATCTAACTCAAACCTAAATGTACATGCAAGGTGGGGAGTTAGCTTTGCTGATTGAACTGCACAGACTTGATGTTCAATAGTCCTTGAACCGTGTGCCTCCTTTGTTGGCTTGTTTTGATGTCAAATTTGCTCTCATTAGGGGAGAAAGTACCATCAGTCCTTGATGCTGGTCATTATGTCAATTGCCTTTGTTACCAAGTGACCGTTTTCTCCTCTTTTCTCCCAAATATACTAGATTTCATCTTTAAAATCACCTCTTTTCTTTAGCATTATATTACATGAATCTGTGATCTTGCATTCAACCTTCCCAAACTGATTCATGTAATTCTGTCTAGAAAACAGTCTCTATGCACTTTATCAGAGATCTAGGATACCTATATGCCCACCCCACTCCAAACACCCCACCTGGTCACGCCCAGCACTTTTTAACTTTTCATTACATTTGGCCCTGCCATTGTTTTCAATTGCATCATTGTGTGTTGTTAATGTTATTGCCTTGTCTTTTTGAGTTATTGATGTTGTTATTGTTTTACTATTGTATTTGGGCTCAGCCTCTTGTAAGCCGTACCGAGTCCTTCGGGAGATGGTAGCGGGGTATAAATAAAGGATTATTATTATTATTATTATTATTATTATTATTATTATTATTATGTTAGGGGCAGAATCTGACAGAGATCAAGAGAAGTCTCAATACAGTCAGTATTGTTATATTATTTAGAACACACTTTTCTTCCTGCATCGAGACCCAAAGTGGCTAAATGCATATGCTTGATTTTTTCTGGATCATGACCAAGATTTGTAGTGTTCCCTTGTTACTTTGCGGTTCACTTTTCGCGGACTCGCTATTTTGCAGTTTTCCAGGACCCGGCCAGGTGAGTGAGCAAGTGAGGAAGGGTCGGTGAACAAGTGAGCAAAGGTGGCAAGGGCAGCGGCAGCAGAAGCCTGGCCACCGCTCGCTAGCTACTCACCGGGCCTACTCCTGGTTCTGCCACCGGGACACAGCCTGGTGAGTAGCAAGTGAGTGAGGGTGGGTGAGCGACTGAGGGAGGGAGGGCTGCAAAGGCAGAAGCAGCAGCAGAAGTAGGAGCCTGGAAGAGGTGGCCAGGCTCCTGCTTCTGCCGCCGCTGCTACCCTTGCGGCCCTCGCTCTCTCTCTCATCTATGAGCAAGCGGGTCCCGGCAGCAGAACCAGGACTGGGTCCAATGAGTAGCGGGTTGGGGGGGGGGGGAAGAGCAAGCGAGTGAGGGCGGCAAGGGCAGCAGTGGCAACAGAAGCAGGAGTCTGGCCACCTCTTCCAGGCTCCTGCTTCTGCCGCTGCTTCAATCTTTGCAGCCCTCCCTCACTCGCTTGCTCACTTGCCCTCCCTCCCTCGCTACTCACTGGGCCATGTCCCAGTGGCAGAACCAGGACTCAGCCTGGTGAGTAGTGAGCAAGGGAGGACGGGTGGGTGAGTGAGCAAGGGAGAGAGGGCTGCATAGGCAGAAGCAGCTCTACTGTATATAGCTTCCCTACTTTGCAGATTTTCACTTATTGTGGGTGGTCCACGATAAGTGAGGGAACACTGCATTTGGGTTCAGAGCATTGTAGAACTTGCTCAAGAGGATGTTCATCATCTTCAAAATGCTACAGAGGACTGTTGTTCCATTAAAATCTCCCAGAGATTTTTTTCAGACTACATCTTCCTGAATATCCCAACCAGCACAGTTCTTGGCTATTTTGTCATGGGGATTCTGAGTGCTGTAAAACCAAAAAAACTTTTCAAAGTTTTCTTACTTCTCGAAGGTTTAGTTTAGATATAGCATTAAAGCAGCCAGCTCTAAGTGGCCGCTTCCATTAACGTTCTCTCTTTCTTTTCCCAATGTCTTTCTCCACATTGCCCTGCAATGGCACAAAGGGAATATCTGGAGCAGAGTCAAGAGGATTTTTGTATTGCATTTATATTGTGGCTCCGTTTACCATTTTGTGTGGTCTTCTGAGAATCCCAACCCTCCACAGAAACACAAGAAACAGTAACTTAAGCAGGGCTGCTCAACTCGTAGCCTTCCAGATACCGTTGGGCTGCAATTCAAATAGCCAGCATAGACATCTCTGAACTTTCTAATATATATGACCTTATAGAGATTTCTGAGACATATGTTATTGCTAATGAAGGAATTTGCTGTAACTGAGCATTGCGAATGCATTAATGTGTTACTGATATGTATATATGAGTTACAAATAATAAGTTGCTAAAAGGTGAGAAAAAATGGAAAGGAAAAACAATTTTTCTCAGTGGGGAAAACTGAATATTTTCTTGGTTTCTGTCCTTCCTTTCAAATATAGAAATATACAAGTGCTAGTTTTAATACTATATTTGGTCCTCCACAATTGTGGCTTTAATTTCTGCAGATGTGATTGTTTGTGTTTTGATTAATATGGTTTCTCTAGAAATCTCAAGAGCAACTCTATGGTTAACTTCGGGCAGAGGTTCCTAGAAAAGTGTTCTCTCAGATTTTTTTTTTTAAAATAGCATTTTTTTAATTTGTGGGTTTTTAACTTTCCTGGAGGTCCTACACCACTAAACCCAGCAAATATGGAGGGCAAATTGTATTGCATTTGGAATAAAATGCTTTTATCTCTATTTTTTAAAAAAGACAAATGCAGTCAGTTTTACAACGTCAAAGTCGATTAGGCCTGGCCATGTGCACATTGCTTTACCACTAGCTAAATGTTCAAGGTTTGTTTGAGGTGCACCCACCTCCCTTGAGGCTACAGAGCTAGATGGAGATGACCTGAGAGACAGGTAAGGGACAACAAGCTAAACCGAACCAAATCAAACACAAACATGGATTACAATGAAAGAAAATGGTCATGAAATGGGAGACTTACGGTGACTTTTGGGTTCGCTTACAAATCTTTTATCTGTTAGGGAAAAGTTGGAGAAAAAAAAAAGGTTGACAAAAATGAGGATGTGTCAATGAAGATGGTAATAAAAGAACACAGACTGGCAAACTTAAGGGAAAGGATAGGATGAAAATGTAAACATGATGCAACAATTCATACAGAAACTATAAGGAGAATGAAGTAACATAGGTTGGATGTAAGCCATAAACAGCACGTGCCTCACAAAATTGCTCCAAAGCTCTTGTTTCACAAGTATTTGCACTTTTCTAGGTGTTCACAAACACCAGCACTGCATTCCTGCAATATTATAGCCAATAATAATAATAATAATAATAATAATAATAATAACAACAACAACACTTTATTTGTACCCCGCTACCATCTCCCCAAGGGACTTGGTGCGGCTTACATGAGGCCGAGCCCAAACACAACAATACAGGCAATAATCACAACAATACAAGCAATTAAAATCAAACATAAACGATAAACATATAACATTATCAATAAGACAACATACAGTTAAAACTGTGGGAAGGCCAAATGTAAAAATTAAAATTGGAAGTAGTGCCGAGGAATGGACGAACAGGTGATAATGGCGTTTGTGGAAGACATACAAGCAAACCTAATAGTATAAAGTGCTTTGGAGGGACAAAGTGTTATGGGATCAATAATAATAATAATAATAATAATAATAATAATAATAATAATCTTTATTTATATCCCATCCCCTCTCCAAAAGAACTCAGGGCAGTTTACAACAAATAAATATAAAATCAAGCAAGAATAAAAACATAACACATAATATATAATGTCATCATTACCACATCATAGAAATATCATCAACATAGCCAAATCTGCTGGACCACTATGTGTGAATGCAGCGTATGTATAAACATGATTATGCATACGCTGTATGTATAATGTTTATACATACGCTATACAATCGCACATTATATAGGATATTCCACTATTTGAAAGATTCTCAGAGGCATGTTCTCTAAGGCACCCTCACACAATCCTAGCAAGCCCGTAGCCAGGATTTCGATTCCGGGGGGGGGGGGGGGGTAAGTCTGAGTGAAAGAGGGTCTACCCTAGCAAACCTTTTGTATCGTTACCCCAATACCCCCATGCATATGGGATATATTGAGTATGGTGATCAGATCATGATATGAATAAACATAACAGTTTAAATAATGCACCAGTAATGCACCACCATGAGAATTTGGGGGGGGGGGGGGGAGGGCTGAAGCCTCTCAAGCCCCTCCCCCCCGCTACATGCCTGAATCCTAGCATTGTACTCCAATAAGGACCACACAACTTCAAATGCATCAAGCAAACCCCTTTTTGTTGGTCATCTGTGGTAGACTATTAAGGGCTTGATAAACCTTCTCCTTCCATTGTCTATGACTAATAAAAGCATGAAGAGGAGGTAAGGACTCTTACAAGCATCTGGGTGACCAGAATATATGTCTTCTCGGGACACATTTGTAAATAATATGGTGTGTAAACTCAATTTACTGGTATATGGTGGCACTGCAAATCTAAGGATGTATTCAAAGGAATAGTTCTTCCATGCCATTTGTCACTGATGGTCATGCAGGGAGTTGTCACCTTTACTATGTCCTATGCTATCTTCTTGTCTTTGTTTACTGCCCCACTTCTGGTCTCTTTGCACCCCACTTCTCAGCCAAAGCTTGTAATGTTCCTCATTAAAAGAGACACACAGCTTCCTGCAACTCATCCAGCTGGAAGTGTTGAGTTGCCACTTTTCTTGGGTATCTTATTTTCCCACCTTCATGGCTCATGACTTTCTTAGTTTATGTGATCAGTTGTAGTTCTGGACCATTCATTCATCACAGCCACCTGATCAGTTTCTCCTGCAGAAAGCTGAATCACCAGGATAGCGAAGGTTACTGCACTCTCCCTCACCCCCCAGTGTGGAAAAGCTAAGTTTGGGACTATAGATTCTTCTTATAAAGTCACATTCTTGGAGTTATAGCTTTTCTGAGCCATAAAAAATCCTGAATTGAAAAGGTTACAAGCACATTGGTGTGTAAACACTAAGGAATAATTCAAGGGAAGTGCTTTATATTTCCTTGCCCTCCTTTTCTCCTAATAGGGAAAATATTTCAGCATTGTTTTCCATTCAACCTACCACAATTTCTCACATTGCATTCCATGCCTTCAATAACATGTCCAGTGGGAAGGGTTTCTGACACTGACTTGCATCATGTGTTCCCAGGGTTCATGGAGGAGATGTTGCTGACTTGTTGCCAATACAAGAGCAATTTGTCTTTAGACAATATACAATGAGGATATCTGAGGCCCATTGGAGGGAAGGCAGCACAAGGTGTTACAGTACCCCCCCTGAACCAATCACTGATATATATTTTCTGTTCATCATGGGAGTTCTGTGTGCCATATTTGGTTCAATTCCATCATTGGTGGAGTTCAGAATGCTCTTTGATTGTAGGTGAACTATACATCTCAGTAACTACAACTCGCATATGTCAAGGTCTATTTCCCCCGAAGAGCACCTCAAGAACGCCCCTGGGCAAAATCAACTATACTGCAAATGCTTACTTTGCATAATGCGTTGAGCCGCCCCTACCTGTGGGCTGAATCCAGCCCACCGCATCATTTTATGTAACCCTCAAGGCTTTCAATGCCAGGGCAACATAGTTACATTTATACAGTCTTACAATTACAACCAGCCCTTTGAATGCAACCATTAAGGAGCTCCACTGGCTGCCGTTCATTTACTGGACCCAATTCAAGGTTCTTACCTACAAAGCCCTGAACGGTTTGGGACCCGCCTATCTGTGTGACCGCATTTCTGTGTACGAACCCACACGATCTCTTTGATCATCTGGAGAGGCCCTGCTCGAGCTCCCAACGCTGTCGCAGGTGCGACTGGTGGGGACGAGGGAGAGGGCCTTTTCGGTGGTGGCCCCTCGTCTCTGGAATTCACTCCCTAAGGACATTAGGCATGCCCCAACCTTGGCAGTCTTTAGGAGGAGTCTGAAAGCGTGGTTATTCCAATGTGCCTTCCCAGAATAAGAAACTCCTAGCAATCTGTCCTTAAATGCACTTTATTAATGACCTAGGATTGTTTTTGCACACCCATCACTTCCCGGAAATCCACCCTAATAATCATATTTTACCTGCCATGTCCAGCATATTTTAAATTTTAAATTATTACATTTGGCCCAGCCATAAGTTTTTAAATGTCGTCATGCTATTGCTAATGTTTATTTGCTGTTATGAGTTTTATTTACTGCTTGTATTATTGTTGGTTTTGCTTGTTATTGCTGTGTCATGGGCTCGGCCTCATGTAAGCCGCACCGAGTCCCTTGGGGAGATGGTAGCGGGGTACAAATAAAGTGTTATTATTATTATTATTATTAGGCTGATCTGGTGAAAATGAGTTTGACACCCCTGCTATCGAATCTCTCCTCTGAACAACCCTGCCATACATGATAACTCTTCTTCTTTTATTTATCCCATCTCACAGTTATTGCAAAGGTGGACAACTCTGTTCTCCCACAATATTTTGGCCTTCCGTTCTGATCAGCCCTAGCTAGCATAGCCTACTATGGAATTGTAACCAAACTATCTGGTAAGCCTCTGGCTTACAGCTCACATGTATGCATGGCTTGTGGATTTCTAGAAACACGGATAAATGATTACTTAGCTAAGCAATAGGACAAAATTACGTCAAGGTCGGTCAGATGTGGCCTACATGTAACAAGTGGGCAAAGGGTTTCTTATCATCTTGGAGGAAAAAGTTGGTAGCATATGCTTTTGTGTATCAAAGGAGTTGTAATTTTACAAGGCTTTTATAATAATAATAATAATAATAATAATAATAATAATAATAATAATTTATTTATATTCCGCTCTATCTCACCAAAGGGACTCAGGGTGGATTCCAAACATAAAAGGCAAACATTCGATGCCCGAATACAACAACAATACATCCATACTAACAAAATGTATACAACCCAATATATAAATACAAGTTATAACTTAACTAACTAAAATTAAATAAAAAACACAGCCTGTTATAACAGACATAAGAAAAAACATCAAATGGAAAAAATAATTTCCCATTTCTTTGGGGCAAATCTATTGAGCTGGTGGGGTGAGCAGGGCACGGATACAGATGGCAACTATTAATCAGAGATACCAACTACAATTCCTCCTCCTCATAAAACAGTGAGCTGTTTTTTGAAAGTGGGGAGGGAGGGAGCCATCTTTAACTCCTTAGGAAGGGAGTTCCAAAGGTGAGGGGCAGCCCTTTCTCTCGTTCCTACCAGCCATGCTTGGGACGGGGGTGGAACTGAGAGGAGGACCTCCTTCAATGACCACAGTGTCCCAGTTCGTCTGTAGAGGGAGATGCGGTTTGTCAAATAGTCTGGACCAGCCATGCTTGGGACGGGGTGGAACTGAGAGGAGGACCTCCTTCAATGACCACAGTGTCCCAGTTGGTCTGTAGAGGGAGATGCGGTTGGTCAAATAGTCTGGACCAGCCATGCTTGGGATGGGGGTGGAACTGAGAAGAGGACCTCCTTCGATGACTGTGCAGGTACAACTGTACCAGGAGCTCCAATTTTGTTTGCTTTGCATTGAATGTTTGTTGCAGTCCTAAGTTTCAGGGACTCTGCAGATAAGTGGCTTCTTTTGGCTGCAATCATAGGGCAAGCCACCTGTCAATTATAGTTACGTTCCCTGGTCCCGCCCCCTTTTGGGTTTTTGGAGGGAATAGGAGCCTTTTTGGGTTCAGTCCACACAGAGAAGCTTTCAATGCAGGACATAATACCAAGAGCTCCTGTAGAAAGCTTCGTCTTCTACAGCTTGGCTGGGGTTATGCAGCCTTACAGCTCCTTTGCTGAGGGACTTCAGCCAGCCATCACAGAAACCTGAACTCCTTTCCCCCTGGAAGTCTACAAAGCTCTGCTTGGTAAGGGTCTCTCGCAGAAGCCAGAAGGAGTTGGTACCGGGTGTAGGGACTCCATGCCAACAGAGGCAAAGACAGACTGCCCAGATTGGAAGTTAAGGATTTCCCCATTAGTTACAGTTAAGAAGATAGTGCCTGTTCCCTGTGGACAAGATTGAAAGAGCCAATAGACTGTTAAGAAAGCCTTAAAGTACCTGTTTGTTTTCATTAATAAAGAACTCTGTTGAACCTTTAAGCAATCTAAAGACTCTCTTTTAAGGAAATCCAAAGGTTTTTAAACTGAGGCAGCCCTGGCGTCCCGTTAGGCACACAGAATTTATGTCCTGTCTACAGTCTTATGCACAGGCCCAGCGTGCGACAGCACAATTACTACAGTGTCCCAGTTGGTCTGTAGAGGGAGATGTGGTTTGTCAAATAGTCTGGACCTAAGCCGTTTTAGTTTTCTTTGCCAAAGAGTGCTGTTACCTTACCAAACTAAAACTCCCATGGCACCATTGTAATGAGCTGTGGCAGTTAAAATGGTGTCAAACTGCATTCATTTTGCATTTTACCTCCTCAATTGCATGAGGAAGTAAACTTAGTCTATGAGGCTTATGCTATCAGTTTCATTTTCTCATTTATTCTCTAAGGTGCTATAAGATCCCTTTGAATGTTGATATTCCCAATTTAGCCTGACCACGTCTTTGAATTGTACTCACAACGAAACATGTGCAACCTTTCCATCATGCCTTTGGAATTTCCATTTTGGATTGCTGCTAACTCCCTTTTTGGAGAAGAACAAGCATTTGGGCAGTATGTTGCTAACTGTATGAGGTTGATGATCTGCAGCAGCTATTCAAGCCATTTCGCAAGACCGAGTGAACAATTAATGCAGAGACTGCAAGAGAGAGATTGCATGTTTGCTCTCTTTTGAAAGTTGTAGGGTTCAAAAACTGATGGAAGTGTTTAGGGGGAAATGGCTCACAACCAGCAATTCTTGCCTCTGGATGCATTGCTGCCTGTTTTCTTCTCAGCACCTTTTGCCAGCTAAGCACTCATCGCCAAGAGCAGGCAGGCAGGCTGGCACAGTACACAGCTTGATTCTGCCTGCAAACTGCACCCGACCTCAACTGTCATGATGCCTTAATTTTTTCCTAGCAATGAGCTTCTCCAGTGCCAGCAGCTACTACTGAAAGGCAAAATGTATTTTTTGGTTTTTCAAAAAATGGAAACCATGTCTCTGCACAGGATCCCCCAACCCCCTCTTCTGCCATCTGCCAACATGGGTCAATCTGATGATTTCATTGAAGGTGACACATAAGCAGCCATACAACCAGGGCAAAAGGTAGGAGTGCAGCATTTTGTAGGGGATGACATTGTGGGAGCATGAGATTTGGGTCCAGGGAGAAACAATGAAAGGTATCTTAATAGAAATCCACATGGCAACAGCAGGTGGCAGCATGGACACAATAAAATTGGATTCGAAAATTGAATCTTCCTCATAAATGAGGATATTTTCATAGCAAAGTTTGTGTCTCTGTTTATTTGGGAAAGATTTGTAGGATTAGCCAAAGGGAGTACTGAATATACAAATTTTCTCAGTTTCTCAACTGTACGTAGAATCATAGAATTATAGAGTTGGAAGAGACCTCATGGACCATCCAGTCCAACCCCCTGCAAGGAAGCAGGAAAACTGCATTCAACGCACCCCCAACAGATGGTCATCCAGCCTCTGTTTAAAAGCTTCCAAAGAAGGAGCCTCTACCACACTCTGGGGCAGAGAGTTCCACTGCTGAACAGCTCTCACAGTTAGGATTCCTAATGTTCATGTGGAATCTCCTTTCCTGCAATTTGAAGCCAATTTTCTGCATCCTAGTCTTCATGGCACCAGAAAACAAGTTCCCTCCCTCATCCCTATGACTTCCTCTCACATTTATACATGGCTATCATGTCTCCTCTCAGCCTTCTCTTCTTCAGGTTAAACATGCCCAGCTCTTTAAGCCGCTCCTCATAGGGCTTGTTCTCCAGACCCTTGATCATTTTAGTCGCCCTCCTCTGGACACATTCCAGCTTGTCAATATCTCTCTTCAATTGTGATGCCCAGAATTGGACACAATATTCCAGGTGTGGTCTAACCAAGGCAGAATAGAGGGGTAGCATGACTTCCCTGGATCTAGATACTATACTCCTATTGATGCAGGCCAAAATCCCATTGGTTTTTTTTGCCACCGCATCACATTGTTGGCTCATGTTTAACTAGTTGTCACAAGAACCCCAAGATCTTTTTCACATGTACTGCTCTTGAGCCACACGTCTCCCATTCTGTATCTTTGCATTTCATTTTTTTCTGCCTAAGTGGAGTATCTTGCATTTGTCCCTGTTGAACTTCGTTTTGTTAGTTTTGGCCCATCTCTCTAATCTGTTCAGATCGTTTTGAATTCTGCCCCTGTCTTCTGGAGAATTGGCTATCCCTCCCTTTGGCTGAATTATGTTATATCTATGTTCCCCCCACCCTTATTACTTTATAACATTGCCTTCACATTTGCCTTTCTCTTTCCTTCTTGCCCCATTTTGTGAGGATTTGTAAACAGGCACCATGATATAAATGGGTTGACTGGAGAGACATGTGTGCAGCTGATTGGCTGAGCATGCCAGGAGCCAGAATTCCGATTGACAACTGTCTCCGGCTTGCTGCTGAGACAAACAGTTTTAACTGCCACTTTTGACTCAGAAAGTGAGGAGAGCGCTGACTGGAAACAGCCAGGAAGGAAATGGCTGCCAACTCTCTGAAGCCTGATAATTTCTAAGGCATGAAGCATATTTTAAAGACTGTTTAAAAGGACTGTTTATTCCCTCTGTTCTCTGTAAGAATTCAGAGAGACTGCTGTATATATTTTTGCTGTTTGACCTTTTGAACTGAAGTAAAGTTACTATTTCTCGTTACACAAATCTGAGTGACACATTATTATACTGCAGGGTATATTTTGGTTCAGAAACAGTGGTAAAGCTTCTGTTTATTTACATTTGCAACCTCCAATGCATTTTGCTAAAGCAAGTTAACTTACTTTGCATACAGAGTCCATCGGTGCAGTTCTTGGAGTCGAGCAGCACTCCACTGCAGTCTTTGCCTCCATTTTTGGGAGACGGGGCCATGCACTCTCTGCTCCTCCAGTGCGTGCACTCTGTGCTACAAGCAGACCACTTGCTCCATTCTGTCCAAGCTCCATCTACTGCTCCCCAGAAAGAAAGAAAAAACAATTAAGCACAAAACGTAGACAATCAGACACACAAAGGAGGGATAGGGAAATAAAAGGAAAACAAACACTTGCAAGATTATCTATTTATCTACCGTATATTCTGGAATACAAGGTGACTGGGGCTATAAGACGACCCCCAACTTTTCAACTCAAAATACAGCTCAACTCAAAATATAACTCTCAGGCCCGTAGCGAGGGGGGGGGGGTTTAGGGGTTCAACTCCCCCCCGAAATGTTTCAGAATTTTTTTTAAAAAAACTGGTTTACTCATGAATTTTAACTGGTTAACCAAATCCCCATGCTAAGTCTATGAGATACAAAAAATCAAGAGTCCCTCCAGAACTGAAAGCACTATCTCAAGCAAATATTAGCAATTTATTCACACTGTCATTACTTGCAGCAATAGCCGATGTAGTTGTTCTGGTACGGCTGTACCAGGAGCTCCAACTTTATTTGCTTTGTATTAAATGTTTGCTTGCACTCCTAGGTTTCAGGGACTCTGCAGATAGGTGGCTTCTTTGGTTGCAGTCATAGGGCAATTCACCTGTCCCTCACTGTTAAGTTTTGGTTCCGCCCCTTGTTCAGGGCAATTGGAAAGGGAAGGGAACCATTTTTAGTTAGTCTCAGCAAGGTAAGCTTATGTATAGGATGTGTGCAAGCTTCCCCTGTACAAAAGCTTCAACCCTTAAGACCTTCCGGGGGAGAAAGGTCTTAAGAGTCTCCAAAGAATTTCCAGGAAAACAGCCCTAAAGACCAAAGAACTCCAGCTGGAGAACATCTACTGCCTTGCTGGTAGGTCCACTCGGCGTTCGAGACGCAGTTCGACCCCGTAGCGAAGCCCACATCAGTAAGGGTTAGATTACAGTCAGCCTGGGAGAAGTTAAAAAGGGGATTTTCCTTTAAAGAAGAAGTTATTGAAGACAGTTGCCTGTTCTTCGTGGGCAAGATTAGGAATTCACCAGTTGCCTAAAAGCTTGTAATCATTTGCTTAACTTTACTGAAGGCAAGAGAAGTTTCTGTTTGATTGTTCATTAATAAAAGACTTTGTTGTACTTCTCAAGCCATCTAAAGACTGTTTGTGGTGGAAACCTCTGAGAACTTCTCTTTAGGCCCCCTGGCTTCCCGCTGGGCAAAGGTTGCACATAATGTTCTAAAGACAATTATTTACAGGCTCAGCCCGCGACAGAACAGTAGTGAAGCAACCAAGTTGGGGGGGGGGGATGTTGAATGCTCTCATTAAGGAGGCCAGACTTGGTGGAGGTGGTTGACAAGGGCGGAGCTGCAGGCTATTGAAGGCTGCTCTGCCCCCTGCTGTGCTCTTTGCTTCAGCGTGAGCTAGGAGGCAGGTTTCAACCCCCCCCCCCCCGAAAATTTCAACCCCTCACGAATTTTTTTTCTGGCCACGGCCCTGATAACTCTGTATATATCCGTTTAAGATGACTCCTCATTCAGCACCTCCGTAGTTTCCTGACTCCTTTGTTGGGTTCAGCGAGCCATAGCCATGGCCGAGGATCGCCAGTGCAATGGCGAGGGCGCTCTGGAGCTGCGTGAGAAGGCAGGAATTCTTGCTGCCTCGGTGCAGCCGGCAGCAGCCCCGGCTTTGAAGCACGGCCATGGCTTGCTGAACCCAACGAAGGTATCAGGAAACTACGGAGGTGCTTCCTTGGGCCTAAGTGGCCTTTGGAGGAGGTGAGCGGCGGGGGTCGCGGGGACAACCGAGCGGGCAATCATCATGGCAATACGGCCTGCCACTCCTCCTCCCAGTGCCGTCCCTCTGCCTTCCTCCTCCCCCCTCCTAAGGTAGTTGGATTTTATTCTTTTCTTTATTATTATTTTAATTTTATACCTGACGTACTAGGCAACCCCCAACTTTTCTTAAGATTTTCCAGGCCTAAAAAGTCGTCTAGTACCCCAGAATATATGGTAAATAAAGGAGCACAATGTTTTCGAAAAACAGTCCAAATAACTTTTCTGTCAGGTGAAATCCAATGGAAATATTATAAAAATAAAAAATGCACATAAATTCTTCTGTATGGTGTTCATACAGGCATGAATTTCACCACATACCTACATGTTGTAAAGCCATTGCTGAATGCTGCTACCTATCATCTAAGCAGAGCAAGTTGTCTTCTCTGTTACATATAATTAATTTCCTATACCTAAATCTTTTTATGCAAATATGTCTTCCCTTATGTGTCCGTATGTTGGAGTCTATACCAGCATGATATAGTCTTCAGGCACAAAGATGTCGATTTAATTGTCATAACACTAAGGGGTAGAGAGCAGCATTTCAGCATTTAAGAGTTCCCATGCTTTTTCTGTGTTACCACCTTGTAACATAGGTCAATACAATCAATTCCTTACTTCTAATAATAGAGTGGGGCGAGTAACCATGGTTTGCCCTAGGCTTCATACAGAATTAAGAGGTTGTTCCGATATCTGAAATGGGAACTTCCAAGTTCATAGAGCTATAGTTATCACACTGGCTCAGTCTGAAAGTGCTGTCTTTTGTTACCATTGCACCATTTGCTAGTTCTTTATGCAGTTATTCTTTTGAGCTGTTTTTTTTTTTGTCATGTCAGGAGCGACTTGAGAAACTGCAAGTCACTTCTGGTGTGAGAAAACCGGCCGTCTGCAAGGATGTTGCCCAGGGGACGCCTGGATGCTTCTGATGTTTTATCATCCTTGTGGGAGGCTTCTCAAATGTCCCCGTATGAGGAGCTGGAGCTGATAGAGGCAGCTCGTCCACGCTCTCCCCGGATTTGAACCTGCGACCTGTCAGTCTTCAGTCCTGCCGGCACAAGGGTTTAACCCACTGTGCCACCGGGGGTTCCTCTCTTGAGCTGGCGATTGACCGTAATCAAAAGAACTTGAACACCAAATGTAAATTTTTATAGCAATATAGAATGTAGCAGACTTTATTAGCATAGTTGATCCTTCACATTTGCAGATTTAACCTTTGCACATTTTATCATCCACAATTGGATTGATATGTTATCTCTAAGATAACATAAGGGCCTTCTCGGTGGTGGCCCCCCGGCTTTGGAATGCCCTCCCAAGGGAGATTAGGCTAGCCCCCACTCTCCAAGCCTTCCGTATACAGCTGAAGACATGCTATTTTGGCAAGCCTTTGACAATGTTTAGAGTCTCTTGATGGATGTATTTGAGGACCTAGGGACTATTTCACTGTGCACTTTATGAGACTGATATTCATTATTTATTTATTTTTTTATTTGCAGTATTTATATTTCACCCTTCTCACCTTGAAGGGGACTCAGGGCTGATCACAATGCACACATATACGGCAAACCTTCAACGCTGTTTTTGACATACAAGACATACAGACAGAGAGGCCATTCAGCAGTTTTTCCACTTTGGATCCTGGAGGTTGCTCAATTCCAGCCACAGGGGGGAGCTGTCACTTCATCCACTATGATGCCGAGCCTTTTGATCGCAGTATGTCCTCCTTGCGCTCCAGCATTTTTATGGTGTCATAAATTAACCTCCCCACTTTTAAGCGGTCCCTAATTTCTCTACTCACAACACAGCTGTTTTCAAACTGCTCAGGTGAACAGTAAGCTGGGCTATTTAATAGTCGGGAGCTCAACCCCAACTCAGGCTGAGTTGGTTGGCAGTGATTTATTGCAGATTTTGATTGAAGTTGTTTTATACCTCCAACTATTGTTGCTTTTTACTGATTTTAATCAGGGGGTTGTAATGTTTATGTTGGTTGTTATCGTGTTTATATTACGTTTTTGCACTTTTTGTATTTGCATGTCTGCACATTTGAGTGCCTTGTGAGCTACACCGAATCCCTTTGGGAGATAGTGGCAGGGTATAAATAAATTGTTGTTGTTGTTGTTGTTGTCGTCGTCTCTAGGCCCGCCAATGCAAAACTGTCATCAACTTCTGATTGATGTTGACCAAAAAGTGATGCTGGAGGACCTAGAGCAGGGGTCCACAAACTTTTTAAACAGAGGGCCATGTCACTGTCCCTCAAACTGTTGGAGGGCCAGATTATAATTTGGAAAAAAAAGAATGAATTCCTATGCACACTGCACATATCTTATTTGTAGTGCAAAAAAACCCCACTTAAAAACAATTCAATGATTAAAATGAAAAATGATTTTAATAAATATAAACTTATTAGTATTTCAGTGGGAAGTGTGAGCCTGCTTTTGGCTGATGAGATAGGATTGTTGTTGTTGTTGTTGTGTGCTTTCAAGTCATTTCAGACTTAGGTTGACCCTGAGCGAGGGCCAGGTAAATTACCTTGGAGGGCAGTATCCAGCCCCCGGGCCTTAGTTTGAGGACCCCTAACCTAGAGATTCCTTAGAGAGGTGTTCCCTTGGGTAGAAAAAATAATGCTTTTTTTCAGTGGGGTCTCCTTCAGGTAAGCCTCCCCTCCTATGAAATTGCCTAAGCTTTAGGAATTGTCTCAAAGGACTATCTCTTTCTTCCATACCACTGTAAATATGCTCTGATAGAGTCTTTTTGGTATGGTCCCCCAAATCTAGAGCCCCCTCCCCAAAGGAAGCTTTTTGTGTGTGTGTGTTGAGATGAATGTTGAAAATGTATCTATTAAAACTCGCTTTTCATATCTAGGATTTAGTTGCTTTAAAGTGATTTTTTTCCTGATACTGCAGTTCAACAAACTTATGGCAGTGACAGATAATGTGTAATTAGATATGCTTTCAATTGCTTCATCTAGGTATTGTTTTGTTTTATTTTGGGTATTCTTACATATAGAAAATCCGGGAAATAACCTATATTCAATTTCCGTCACCATCATCTAGAAAATATCTCTTTTCTTAGAAAGCTTCAACTCCAATTTTGAACAACGAAGACAGAATAAACTCCCTTGTCAGCAAAGCAAAAGGGAGGGAAGGAAAATAGAACGCTTCTATATATTAAGGCTCAATTAATCAAAGTTGTTCAGACTTTCATGAAGTAAGAGGATAGCTTAACCAGGAAGTAGTATCTAGAATCATAGAATCATAGAGTTGGAAGAGACCTCATGGGCCATCCAGTCCAACCCCCTGCCTAGAAGCAGGAATATTCCATTCAAAGCCCCCCTAACAGATGGCCATCCAGCCTCTGTTCAAGAGCCTCCAAAGAAGGAGCTTCCACCACACTCCAGGGCAGAGAGTTCCACTGCTGAACGGCTCTCACAGTCAGGAAGTTCTTCCTCATGTTCAGATGGAATCTCCTTTCTTGTAGTTTGAAGCCATTGTTCCGCATCCTAGTCTCCAGGGAAGCAGAAAACAAGCTTGCTCCCTCCTCCCTATGACTTCCTCTCCCATATTTATACATGGCTATCATATCTCCTCTCAGCCTTCTCTTCTTCAGGCTAAACATGCCCAGCTCTTTAAGCCGCTCCTCATAGGGCTTGTTCTCCAGAACCTTGATCATTTTAGTCACCGTAGGACAACTATTTTTAATATTCAGCTGTGAGTGTGAATCTTTGCATGGCCAAAACGGCACAACAAGAAAAACAAATATCAACTGGTTTGTATGTACCCAGGATTTGAAGAAATGCAACAAACACAAAAACATCCCAAGAAACACTCTGGTCACATGAAGGACATTCTAAGGAGGTTTAGATAACTTCAGTAGCTATGGGAAGAAAGGACAGAAACTGGGGAGGGGAATAGTAGAATGGTGAGCAGGATCACTTCACACTACAACATTTACCATACTTAAATCTCTTGTTATTATTATTTATTCCTGTCTATTAGCTGCTTCTTTGGAAGTCAATCAGGAGCAGCTCACTCAACTACTCAACATGGACATGCATGGATCAAGCATGTAGAACTCACGTATTGGATTGGATCTGGGGTCCACTTACCTGGGCACATAGTGGTACAGACAAGCTTCTGCAAGGACTGTCCATCACAAACAGAGCCACCATTAAGAGGTGCTGGATTGGTGCAGGTCCGGCTGCGTTTCTGCCATCCACGACCACAACGATTGCTGCACAGGGACCATTCTGACCAGGTTGACCAGCCCCCATTCACTATGATAAATAGAAATAAATGTTTTGGCATAAGAGAATTGTAAGGAAACAACAGATAAGTAATTATAGCACACTAGCTGTCCCCTGCCACGCGTTGCTGTGGCCCAGTCTGTGTATATGTGTTCTGTGTGTATATATAATCGACCGCCTTGAGTCGCTGATTGGCTGAGAAAGGCGGTATACAAATAAAGTAAATAAATAAATAATAAATAAATATGTGTATATGTGTGTTTGCATATATATGTGTGGTTTTGGACATGTTTTGTAATGTAATTTTTGTTTTTTGGCTGTTTAAGTCCCTTCTGCTGTGTTTTTCAGTGTTTTTATGAGTGATGATCACTCATTGGCCTGATAGGTATATTGATACTTCTAGAATACATGGATGTATTATTATAAAGAGATGTTGTCTTCTTGGAAGAATCCCAATATTTACTTATTTATTTATTCACGACATTTATATGCTGCCCTTCTGACCCCGCAGAGGACTCAGAGCGGCTTACAAGAGACACGCACACACACACAATATATTATATTATTAACATAGTACAATATCAGTATTAAATATTACTATATTGTATTATACCACTATATTGGAATATTATTAGTAATATTACATGTAATATAAAATATATAATTATAATACAGTGTTATTATATATTATATTATATTATATTATATTATTACTTACATTCTTTATTATCAATAAAAGGTATGACTGTAACTCTCCTGTGCTATTCTAATAATATAATATAATGTAATGTAATATATTGTATATACATTTTTTTTGTCATGTCAGGTGCGACCTGAGAAACTGCAAGTTGCTTCTGGCGTGAGTTAATTGGCCGTCTGCAAGGACGTTGCCCAGGGGATGCCTGGATCATTTTAATGTTTTATCATCCTTGTGGGAGGCTTCTCTCATGTCCCCGCATGAGGAGCTGGAGCTGATAGAGGGAGCTCATCCGCCTCTCCCCGGATTCCAACCTGCAACCTGTCGGTCTTCAGTCCTGCCGGCACAGGGGTTTAACCCACTGCGCCACTGGGGGCTCCGCATATACATATAATATTTATATTATAATTTAATACAATGCAATACAATACTACTAATAATAATATGATATTATAATTATATTTTTATATTACATGTAATATTACTAATAATATTACAATATAATGGTATAGTAAAATATAGTAGTGTTTAATACTGATATTGTATTTCTATTTCAACACTTTCTATTATTATTATTATTATTATTATTATTATTATTATATTGTACACATCTCACCACACTAAAACAGTAGATGTGGCTCTTAATGAGACATGCCGCATTATCACAGGGTGTCTGCGCCCCACACCACTGAAGAAATTACAATGCTTAGCCGGTATTGCACCACCTGACATCCGCCGGGAAGTAGCAGCCAATAGTGAAAGGACCAAGGCAGAGACATCTCCAGCCCATCCCCTGTTTGGGTATCAGCCAGCACGTCAACGACTTAAATCAAGACATAGTTTTCTTAGATCTACAGAGACACTCGCTGGAACACCCCAGCAAGCGAGAGTCCAAAAGTGGCAGGCCCAAACCCAGCACCTCAATTCATGGGTGATACCAGATGAGAGACTCCCCCCTGGGCACTCAGAAGACTGGGCGACTTGGAAGGCGCTGAACAGACTGCGCTCTGGCACCACAAGATGCAGAGCCAATCTTAAGAAATGGGGCTACAAAGTGGAATCCTCGGCATGCGAGTGCGGAGAAGAACAAACCACTGACCACCTGCTGCAATGCACCCTAAGCCCTGCCACATGCACAATGGAGGACCTTCTTGCGGCAACACCAGAGGCACTCCAAGTGGCCAGATACTGGTCAAAAGACATTTAACCAAATTTGCAAAATCTGTGTTTTTTTTCCTTTTTCTTTTTAATCTGTGCATTTGTTTTGCTCTGTCAGAATTGTAATTCAATGGTTGCTGATGACACGATAAATAAAATAAAATAAAATAAAATGCTAATAATATAATATATTGTATATATATCTCTATCTATCTATCTATCTATCTATTGTAAGCTGCTGTGAGTCCCCTTCGGCGTGAGAAGGGTGGCATATAAATATTGTAAATAAATAAATAAATAAACTTTGTTAAAAGTTGTATACTAAGACAAATAGGAAAATAGGTATACATCAGATTACTGAGAGGGTTAATTAAACATGTTTTAGATTGGATTATTTGATTTTAGAACATTTCACTTCCCATACTGCATACTGCCTTGATCAATGAATTAAGGGAGTCTCAGAACAGAAGTCCATACCATAAACAATGATGGTGGCTGTAGTACTCCTTCGTTTGGCCACAATATTCTTGGCCACACAGGTATAGTTGGCTGTGTCAGAAAGGCGCGCCTGCTTGATGATGAGGTTATGATCAATGGTTATCAGAAAGTTAGTGTCTTGTGAAGAGTCAATCAAATCCTCATTTTTTAGCCATTCCACCTAAAGAGAGAAATGAAACAAAGAGAAATAGGAACAGGAGGGAAGGAAGAAGGAGGACACAGTTAATATTTGCCATTAGAATTATATATATATATATACACACACACATATACATACATACATATATATCTATATGTGTGTGTGTGTGTAAACATGTGTAGATGACATAATTCATTGTGATTAACAATATGTGGCCCCTCAAGAAAATGAAAATATTATATGGGGAAAATGTTGCTTTCTGCATAAAACCCCCACAAGTGAATTTTGTACAGAATAAATTTATTTTATCCATTCAGGATTATTGACACCAAGTTTCTTGACACTCAAAAACCAGTTTTCAGCCATTTTTGGATAAATATGCTTTGCATTCCATTGTAGTCTGTCCCAATGGGAAGTATATTGCATACATAGGGCTGGTGTTATTACACTATACAACACACATTCTGGTGCCACAAATGTTAGCTCTGTTTCTGGATATATTTGACTTGCGAATTCCAAAAATGACACTCTATCAGTTCTAGTTTTTGAGATACGGAAAATATGCCATATCCCAGTCATCATCTGCTCACCTGTAGAAAATCATAATAACAATTTCTAAGAAACTAGAGTTGATGACTTCTATCCAATGCAATTTTCTGAATCAGTGCCCCAAATAACCCCAGGAATACGCCTAAAAACAAGACACCAAGAATTTCTTTTGGTTGGGCTGTGTTCTTAGACAGGAATAAGCTGTCAAACAGGGATGTGTTATTGCCCCAATCTTATTCTCCATTTTCATTGCTATGATACTTCATCTAGTTGATGGGAAGCTTCCCACTGGAGTGGAAATCATCTATCGGAGAGATGGCAAGCTGTTTAACCTCAGCAGACTGAAAGCCAAAACCAAGGTTACAACAACATCTGTTATAGAACTCCAGTATGCTGATGACAATGTCATCTGTGCGAATGCAGAAGAAGATCTACAAGCCACTCTAAACACCTTTGCAGAAGCATACGAGAAGCTCGGCCTGTTATTGAACATTGAGAAAACCAAAGTGCTGTTCCAGCAGTCACCAGCCAATCCCTTTCCAATGCCAGAGATACAGTTTAATGGTGTAACATTAGAAAATGTTGACCATTTCCGTTACCTTGACAGCCACCTCTCCACCAAAGTCAATATCAACACCGAAATACAACACCATCTGAGCTTTACGAGTGCAGCATTTTTTTAATGAAGCAGAGAGTGTTTGAGCATCCGTAGGGATACCAAAGTGTTTGTTTATAAAGCTATTGTCCTCCCAACCCTGCTCTATGCCTGCGAGATGTGGACAGTCTACAGATGTCACATGCAATTCCTGAAATGATTCCATCAGTGCTGTCTCTGGAAAATCCTGCAAATCTCTTGGGGACAGCATGCTGGAAGAAGCAAAGACCACCAGCACTGAAGCGATGGTTCTCCGCCATCGACTCCGCTGGACCGGCCACGTTGACGGCGGATGCCTGACCACCGTCTCCCAAAGCAGTTGCTCTACTCCAAACTCAAGAGCGGAAAATGGAATGTTGGTGGGCAGGAAAAGAGATTTAAAGATGGGCTCAAAGCCAACCTTAAAAACTCTGGCATAGACACTGAGAACTGGGAAGCCCTGGCCCTTGACCGCTCCAGCTGAAGGTCAGCTGTGACCAGCAATGCTGCAGAATTTGAAAAGGCACAAATGGGGGGTGAAAGAGAGAAACGTGCCAAGAGGAAGGCACATCAAACCAACCCTAACCGGGACCGTCTTCCACCTGGAAAACAATGCCCTCACTGCGGGAGAAGATGCAGATCAAGAATAGGGCTCCACAGTCACCTATTGACCCACAAGAATACTGATCCTGGAAGACTATCCTACTCAGCCAACGAGGGATCGCCTAAGTAAGTAAGTAAATAAGTAAGTAAGTTCTTAGACAGAGTGAAGCAGTTGCTTCAAGCTGCAAATTTTGGGCACCATAATAGGGAAGCAATTGCTTAACTATTTACATTACAATTATTATATTTTTACTACCAGGGAAGAAGAATTGTATGAACGGAATTTTAAGCTACATGTACTGAAATAACATGGCTGGCTCGTGTATTATGGTGCTTGACTGGGGTGGGGTGGGTGGATTTTTTTGGTGTTTCAGTCTCAGGAAAAAATGTATTGAGGCAAGCCTGAGCACACCCTCCTTCATCTCATGCTAGTATGCACAAAGTCCTAACTTGAACCCATATGTTAACAAGTATACACTCTTTTCATTTATGAGGTCTCATAACAGTTGTATCATTTGTCATATTCTGTATTTTTTTTACGTATCTGTCATTCCAGAAATCCTTAGTGCCACTAGACACCTGCATTTTGTTAACTGTTCAAGAAAGGACAGACTTAATTGCACAGAAACTTTCTATTTTTAATATTGTCCCCATCTGTCATACCAGCTGGATCTGGAATGGCCTAATTCTACCACCTCGGTATTTCAAAGCAAAAGGAGGTGGCCGTGTATATAATGGATTAATTTATTTGTCACATTTGTACTTTGTTCTTGCTTCCCCAATGGAGCTGAAGCCAGCAGTTTTCACCCTCTAAAACAGGTCAGGCTGATCCTGTGTGATATTATAGATTAGAAATGGAATAGGAATCATAGAATCCTAGAGTTGGAAGAGACCTCGTGGGCCATCCAATCCAACTCCTGCCAAGAAGCAGGAAAATCACTTTCAAAGCACCCCCGACAGATGGCCATCCAGCCTCTCTTTAAAAGCCTTCAAAGAAGGAGCCTCCACCACACTCTGGGGCAGAGAGTTCCACTGCTGAACAGTTCTCACAGGAGGAAATTCTTTCTAATGTTCAGGTGGATTCTCCTTTCTTGGAGTTTGAAGCCATTGTTCTGCGTCCTAGCCTCCAGGGCAGCAGAAAACAAGCTTGCTCCCTCCTCCCTATGACTTCCCATCACATATTTATACATGGCTCTCATCATGTCTCCTCTCGGCCTTCTCTTCTGCAGGCTAAACATGCCCAGCTCTTTAAGCCGCTCCTCATAGGGCTTGCTCTCCAGACCTTTGATAATTTTAGTTGCCATCCTCTGGACACATTCCAGCTTGTAAGCATCTCCCTTCAATAGTAGGACACAGTATTCCAGGTGTGGTCTAACCAAGACAGAACAGAGGGGTATCATGACTTTCTTGGATCTAGACACTATACTCCTTTTTACGCAGGCCAAAATCCCATTGGCTTTTAAAGCTGCTGCATCACATTGTTGGCTTTTGTTTAACTTGTTCCCCATAAGGACTCCAAGATCTTTTCCACATGTACTGCTGTTGAGCCAGGCTTCCCCCATTCTGCATCTTTGCATTTCATTTTTTCTGCCTAAGTGGAGTATCTTGCATTTGTGACTTTTGAACTTCATTTTGTAAGTTTGGCCCATTTCTCTTATCTGTTAAGATCCTTTTGAATTATTCTCCTGTCCTCTGGAGTATTGGCTATCCCTCCCAATTTGTTGTCATCTGCAAACTTGATTATAATGCCTTAAAACCTTTCATCTAAGTCATTAATAAAGATATTGAACAGGACCGGGCCCAGGACGGAACCTTGCTAATGGCACTCCACTCGTCACTTCTTCCCGGATGAAGAGGAAGCATTGGTGAGCATGCTTTGGATTCAATCGCTTAACCAATTACAGATCCACCTAACCATAGTGTTGCCTAGTCCACATTGTTGCAGGACCAAGTGTGTGTGTGTTAAAGAAAAACCTTATTGTGTTTAATTATCTTGTACAGCTGGTAAAGTAGGTCAACCAGCAAACTTGGACCACACCCAACGGGCTATAACTGTTTGAGTTTTTGTAATACATTCTGGAGTTCCAGCAGGCCAGCAGAAGATACTCAAGGAGAGATCATGGAGAGTTTCTGGAGAGCCTTTTTTTCTGAGGAGATCTATGCACAAAGGCTTTGTTCTGGGGAGCAGTTTGGAGAAGATACTCTGAAGGTGAAATAACATTTACTCAAGGTTTATTTTGATCTCTCATTTGCTGTAGGATGCCTTATTTTATGTTTCTTACAAAGACTATGTAAGTTGTTACACTCCTTATTTTTGTAGGCAACATTGCCGGTTTATGTTTTCATCTCTACTGAGTAAAGAATAAAGATTTTTCTGTTCATTTGTACTCTGGTCTGAGAGTCTTTTGTATTTGGACATTGGGCGCCGGGTAAAACGCATCACTGCGTAACACACATTTGGGTGACCTTGTTGAAGGGAAATGGGAAAATATTTATTTATTATTTATTTACTTTACTTGTATATCGCTCTTCTCAGCCATCAGGCGACTCAGAGCGGTTAACAACCAGTATCAGCAACACAGTACAAAATCATTAGTCATCTAAAACAATAGTATCAATTAATTAACACCAAAACATCAATGCAACAACACAGCAAAACAACAATCCATCACGTCTCAGCAATAGAATCAGCATCTGATCTCGTTGTCCATTAATCCATATTCCAGTAAACAATCAATTGCACTGTTTAGTTAAAAGCCTGTTCGAAGAGCCAGGTCTTCACTCTCTTCCGGAATGCCAATAAGGAGGGGGCCAATCTAATGTCTGTAGGAAGGGCGTTCCACAGCCGGGGGGCCACTACTGAGAAGGCCCTGTCTCTCGTCCCCGCCAAGCGTGCTTGTGAAGCCGGCGGGACCGAGAGCAGGGCCTCCCCAGACGATCTTAACGTCCTAACTGGTTCATAGGAGGAGATGCGTTCGGACAGATAGGTCGGGCCAGAACCGTTTAGGGCTTTAAAGGCTAAACCCAGCACTTTGAATTGTGCCCGGTAGCAAATTGGCAGCCAGTGGAGCTGGCGCAACAGAGGAGTTGTATGCTCCCTGAGTGCCGCTCCTGTTAGCATCCTGGCTGCCGCTCGTTGGACCAATTGAAGCTTCCGAGCAGTCTTCAGAGGCAACCCCACGTAGAGAGCGTTGCAGTAGTCTATACGGGATGTAACCAGAGCGTGGACTACCATGGCCAAGTCAGACTTCCCAAGGTACGGGTGCAGCTGGCGCACAAAATATGGCACCCTCCCACATGTCACCGACTGAAGTTGGCACTTCTTGGTAACGAAGGAGATGCCAGACCTGCCAGTGATTGAATCTAGCTCATCTCCAAGACATTTCTGAGAACTGTAGTCCAGACGTGCCATGCTTAGCACATGTTGAGGCTATTGATGTCACTTTCTAAGGCTCGTGAAAAGCATGTGAAGTGCACTTTCCCAGTTGATAGTCAAAGAATGCATTACACCACACTACCTGTTTACATAGGGATTCCTGGTGTGTAAAGGGAGGGCAGAGAGAGGACGGACCTTTCACAGCACCCTGGCACGTCATGAAAAATCTATGGATGTTGATATTTCCAAGGTCTAATTGCTCTTCTCTTTCTCCCGCGCTAAACAACCATTCATTCTTGTGTTTTCTTTGCTAAATTCTGTCAGGGGTTAATGGCCGATCAGCCCGTGTGGGAGGGAGAGTTGGCTGGGCTGAACAGGTGTGGAGGTTAAGTATGTTATTAGATGTCAGAATAACAGATCCGTTGCCTAAAATAAACACTTATGTTGAATAATGAAAGCAGACGGCCTCAGCGTGAGGTTATCCATCAAGGCCCCGATCCAACATCGAGGGGCCAATTCATTTACTTTCCTGTGCTCATTTGCTAGCTATAAAGAGGCAGTCTACTAAGGTGCCAACACTTCCACATCTGGAACTTTTACAGCAATGGTGGAGAACAACGGGGCAGATGAGCATGTGTTATGAGTTGTGTAAAAGAGGAGTGAGCGGCTGGACAGATATTTTGAGATTGGCGTAGTTTTGCCTGTGATTTATGAATCATCCACAGTGGGGAGAAATTGCATCCTGCCTATAATTATTCACCTTCATGAGATGCCTTCTGGAAAGGCACAGATGTGACCAGCTGTGAGGCCAAAGTAGAAAGTTTCTGGTTACCAAACTGATGGGAAAATGAAGGTGGAGAGAGGCAAGAGATGACAATATCTCAGCAGCCACACTACATGGCAGATTTGAAAAGGAAAGAAAGAAAAAGGCAGCAGGCAAGACATTTCTGGGTGGTTTTTAAATCATTTTTTTCCTGGCCTTTATCTTAGTGAGTGAGAAATAATGCATTTTGCAAGAGGGTAACAATAATAGCTGGAAGAAAAGCAACAACCCATCCCAGGAATGTAATTTTTCACTAATTTCCCTCTCATAGGCAGCTACAAGTAATTTCAGCAATTTTCTTTCCATTGCAAGAAAGACTGTTAAACCAGTACAGTTTGTGAGGATGGTCCACAAATTGGGATGGGTGTTTTGAACAGCAAACATCATTTTCGACAAAAGAAACAGGCTTTTCTTTGCAGAAAATAGTATTTTCAGGACTAGCATCAGGGTTTTTCAATACTCAACAATAACGTTTTTCAACAATTTCTTTCTAATATTTTCATTTTTTTCCCATTCCTAGCCCAGCTATTGAATCTCATACTCGATCCATGCTGCCATATAATACAGTTTAACTGCATTGAACTGGATTATAAGGAGGAGGAGGAGGAGGAGTAGAAGAAGTAGAAGTAGAAGAAGAAGTAGAAAAAGAAGCAGAAGTAGAAGCAGAAGAAGAAGCAGAAGAAGTAGTAGAAGTAGTAGTAGAAGTAGTAGTAGAAGAAGAAGAAGTAGAAGAAGAAGTAATAGTAGTAGTAGAAGATGTAGTAGTAGTAGAAGTAGTAGTAGTAGAAGTAGTAGTAGTAGTAGAAGTAGTAGTAGAAGTAGTAGTAGAAGTAGTAGTAGTAGTAGAAGAAGTAGTAGTAGAAGTAGTAGTAGTAGTAGTAGTAGTAGTTTATTTTTCTACCCTGCCTCCATCTCTCTGGGGGACTCGGGGCGGCTTACACGGGCCCAAGGCAACATACAATTAAAAACAGAACAATAACATTAAAATAGCATAAAACAGCATTATGAACCCTCCAGGACTTTAAGATCTTCTGGGGAGGCCCTGCTCTCAGTCCTGCCTTCGTCACAAGTACGGCTGGTGGGAACGAGAGACAGGGTCTTCTCAGTGGTGGCCCCTCGGCTATGGAATGTGCTCCCTAAGGGTATCAGATTGGTTCCCTTCCTTTTAACACTTCAAAAGAGAGTCAAAACTTGGCTTTTTAAGCAGGCATTTCCAAATACAATGTAACAGACATAGGATAATGGAATGGTTGGACGATGTGACTGGACAATGTTTTTAACAGGAGACCCTAATGTTTATGTTTTTATGGTTTTGTCATGGTTTTATTACTTGATTGTTTTTATTGTATTGAAATTGTATTGTATGGTCTTGGCACCAACTGTAAACCGCCCCGAGTCGCCTGCGGGCTGAGAGGGATGGTATATAAATATAATAAAATAAAATAAAATAAATAAATAAATAATAAACAAGCATTATAGGCAACAACAGACTCATGGGGGGGGGGGGCAATATGCGAGACTAGTTAAAGGATAGGCTGGTCAATAAGGTGGATAGAACATATAGTAGCATGGGAATAGAGCAATTAAACAGGATCATTTCAGCTTAACTTAAAAGTGTAGTAATAAAATATAGGAATTTAGATTCCTATATTCATGGTTAGAGGTCATGGTTAGAAACCATCTGTCAAAGGCGTCATCAGTCGAATGTACAATGAAACATCCACATCTTTAGTTCCTTTGAACTGGAATATATGGCAGTTTAGACTCACATAATCCAGTTCAGTGCAATTTAACTGCATTCTGAAACTGCATTATATAGCAGTGTAGAGCCAGTAGAGTGATCTGCCAGTATAGACCAAAATATTATTACATTCAGACCACTCTTAGGATTGATACAAATTATGTGTGGTCATACAAAAAAAGTGATATTATTGTGTACATATTCAGCAGGTACAACTTCCATGACAAACTTTTGAAGCTTCTAAAAGTCCCCCTTCTATATTACCACTAAAGCCACAGAACTTGTGTCTTCCCTTGTGGCAACCTAGGGCCCTTCCACACGGTCATATAAACCAGAATATCAAGGCAGGAAATCCCACAATATCGACTTTGAACTGGGTTGTCTGAGTCCACACTGCCATATATTCCAGTACAAAGCAGAAAATGTGGTATTTTATTCAGTTGTACAGAAGGGGCAATAGTCTTGATGCATACAGTTTTAAATCTGGGTTCTTTTGATGTTTGGTGCCTTTGATTCCAATCTAAGGGCCATGGTCCAGTTCCATGGAATCCTGATATTTGCAGTATTGGAAAAGCCAGTTAGAATTCTTCACCAGGGAACTCTAGTGTCTCCAAGGATTCCCTAGGATGGAGCCATGCCAGTTAAAGTTAAACCCGCATAGTTTTAATGATGGCTTTAAACTTCCGCTCTATGTCTAACTTTTGCTTTGTGTATTTTCATATGTATTTTATGGAAATATGTTTTAATATGTGTATTCTACAGAGTGTTTTTAAATGGTTATGTGTTTTGATTATGTGTTTTAGCAATGTTGTAACCCACTTCGAGCCAGGGAGAGGCAAGTAAGAAATAATAATAATAATAATAATAATAATAATAATAATAATAATTTTACTGACACAAAAACACAGTATGTCACAGCAAATGAGATCTATATGCTGAATTTTGTATCACAAAGTCGAACAGTTCCCAAGCGGCTCGGACGGTGTGATGTATTTTTGCATGATGCGTGCAGATCCAAGTAAGGTGGCCTTTTGCAGTGATTTTGTATTAATATTATTATCATTATTATTATCATTATCATTATTATTATTATTATTATTATTATTATCTGAAACACAACAAGATGACTCCACAGGAAACAAGGTCACTCTGCTGGCTGTTGTATTGGATCACACAACTGACACTTCCCAAGTGTCTAGGACTGTGTGATGTATTGGCGAATAATGCGTGCAGATCCTAGTAAGGTGGCCTTTTGCAACTGGCAGATGGTAATTTTGTCAGCGCCAATTGTGATTAAGTACAGGCCAAGGTCTTTAAGCACTGCACCCAGTGTGCCGATCACCACTGGGATTACCTTGACTGGCTTGTTGTTGTTGTTATTTATTTATTTATTTATTTATTTATTTACTGTATTTGTATACCGCCTTTCTCAGCCTATCGGTGACTCAAGGCGGTTTCCAACAGAACAGAGGGAAGGAACAGATCTAATCTCTCTAGGGAGGGCATTCCATAGCCGGGGGGCCACTGTTGAAAAGGCCCTGTCTCTTGTCCCCGCCAAATGTACCTGTGACGAAGGCAGGACTGAGAGCAGAGCCTCTCCGGAAAATCTCAAGGTTCTAGATGGTTCATAAGGGGAGATACATTCGGACAGGTAAGTTGGGCCAGAACCGTTTAGGGCTTTAAAGGTTAAAAACAGCACTTTGAAATGTGCCTGGTAGCAAACTGGCAGCCAGTGGAGCTGGCGCAACAGGGGGGTCGTATGCTCCCTGAGAGCCGCTCCAGTTAGCAATCTTGCTGCTGTCCGTTGGACCAGTTGAAGCTTCCAGACAGTCTTCAGAGGCAACCCCACGTAGAGAGCATTGCAGTAGTCTATATGGGATGTAACAAGAGTGTGAACTACCGTGGCCAAGTCAGACTTCCCAAGGTACAGGCGCAGCTGGCGCACAAGCTTTAATTGTGTGAATGCTCGCCTGGTCACCGCGGAGACCTGCGGTTCCAGGCTCAGCAATGAGTCCAAGATCACACCCAGACTGCGAACCTGCGTTTTTAGGAGGAGTGTAACCCCGTCCAACACAGGCTGTAACCCTATACCCTGTTCGGCCTTACGACTGACCAGGAGTACCTCTGTCTTGTCTGGATTCAATTTCAATTTGTTAAAATGGAATCATAGTGCTATAGATGTATAGTTTTTAAGCCTCAGCCTCTTTGCCACCATCTCTCCCAAGTCAATTGTGCATCTCCTGAGCCCTGGTATCTTTTCCATGCATTGTCCATGTTTGTTTGTGATTGGTCACTGATAGCCTTTTGCAGTGCTGATGTCCTATGCTTGTTGAAGACTGGGATTTGGTTACAGATGCTGACTAAATAGAGAGTGGCTGTATTTTGCAGAGAGAAGCTTGGAAAGATATGCTCTTGGGTTTGTTTTAAAAACCAGGTCTGTATTTTGCCCTAGCCAGAATGAATTGCTTGAAGATATAAAGACACATTTTTGCAGGGGTTCTCTTTGCCTAATGGGCATTAGCAGTTTCTCACACTGCCCCGGGAAGATGCAGTAATCTACATATAGTTCTTGGCAGTTCTGGCTGTATGCCCAGTCCACAGCCTGAACTCCCAGTCTGGAGAAGAAACAGTGCCCCTCTGACACAAAATCTACAAAAATTATGTTGGCTGGTCTGCTGCAATCCTTGCAAAAGATAGTACAGTCAAACCTCCATGTTTGCAATTTTGACATGGATGAATTTGATAATCCATACTATAATGTAAAATAATATATTGTATATACATATATTTATAATATTATAATGTAATACAATATAATACTACTAATAATTATATATTTATATATTTAACATTACTAATAATATTACAATATAATGGTACAGTACAATATAGTAATATATAATACTGATATTGTACTATGCTAATAATATAATATATCGTATGTATATATATCTTGTAAGCTGCTCTGAGTCCCCTTTGGGGTGAGAAGAGCAGCATATAAATGTCGTAAATAAATAAATAAATAAAATCACAGATTTGATTAAAAGAATCTATCTGGGGATCTCTAGGTTCTCCAATAATAATAATAATAATAATAATAATAATAATAATAGTTTATTTATACCCCACCTCCATCTCCCCAAGGGGACTCGGGGTGGCTAACATGAGGACAAGACCAACAGTTGCAATAAAGCAAAAGAATACAACATAAAAATCATAAATTAATACTACAAATAGAATACAATAAAATCAAAGAAAATAATATAAAATAAACACAAGGTAAAATGTAAATAACAAAACAATAACCAAGTGAGCAGGGCCAAATACAACGAAAAGGATTTTTAAAACCTTGGGTGAGATGGATGAGTAGGGTGATATATCTGGTGGGAGGTTCGGATGGGACAAACAATGGGATATATGTTTTCTGATTATTTTTGATGATCCCCCTGAAACCCCGCTCGTGACCCCCCCACCCCGGGGTCCTGACCCCCAGGTTGAGAAACGCTGCTCTAGTCACATATTATATACAATGTAATTTCATGCCTTTTGACTGAGGATTACGTCCCACTAAGTGGAATGGCACTTGCTTTGAGTAAACCTACCAAAGAATACAATGCTTGTCTAAATTCCATTAAAGAGGAAAAGTTACATTTTTAGACTACAACTCTCAGAATCTCCAAGGCAGGATAGCTAGTGATTCTTCATCTTCCCCGCTGAAGAAAGGCAATGTCTTAAGTCAATAAATAAATAAATGATGGTGAGAATTCTGGGTGTTCTGGTCCAAACAAGAAACTTTCCCAAGCTGTGGTGCAGGCAAAGAACTAAACTGAAAAAAAACCCTGTTCAAATACATAGGTGCAGGGACAAGGAGAAATACAAGGATGAAATGTTCCCTCAGGTAATGAAGGAACCAAGGGCTATACATAGCTTGGCACGTCGGAAACATGTCATGTATGTGATTTAATAGTAATTACGGGCTGTATAAAGGAAGGAACGGGAAGAACCACTTTTGAGTGTTCCTTGCCCAAGAAAACCCTATGAAATGTAGAAGGTTATCATAAGTTGATGGCACACACACACACACAGGAGCGGAGCGCAGGGAGCATACAACCCCCCTGCTGCGCCAACTCCACGCCAACTCCACTGGCTACCAATCTGCTACCGGGCTGAATTCAAAGTGCTGGCGTTGGCCTTTAAAGCCCTAAACGGTTCCGGCCCAAGCTACCTATCCGACCGCATCTCTGCCTATGAACCCACCAGGACTTTGAGATCTTCCGGGGAGACCCTGCTCTCGATCCCGCCTGCTTCTCAAGCTCGGCTGGCGGGGACGAGAGATAGGGCCTTCTCGGTGGTGGCTCCTCGGCTGTGGAACGCCCTTCCTACGGACATTAGACTAGCACCATCTCTAATGGTATTCCGCAAAAAGGTGAAGACCTGGCTGTTTGAGCAGGCATTCGAATAATTAGTGCAATGATTGCTTAATGAACACTGGAATGGAACAATGGATGACGAATCTGGAACATGTTTTTGATGACGAGACGACAGTGAATGGGTATTGTAGTAACTGTTTATTAATTGTGTAATGTGTTAGATTGTTAACTGTTTCTATACTGTAGCACTGAATTTTTGCTGTTCGTATTTGTTGTGAACCGCTGTGAGTCGCCTTCGGGCTGAGAACAGCGGTATATAAGTAAGGTAAATACATAATAAATAAATATACAAGACAATTTGAAGGCACATACAGTCACACATTGTAATAACTGTCTCAGAAATAATGAGGTGCCACCTTGTAGGAATAATCATACTTTCAGATTCACAGATCCCTCCCCAGGTGGCATCTCCAGATCACTCACCTCAGCAGTTGGCACTCCTTCAGGGGGACGGCACTGCAGTAAGACTTCATGATCCAGCGGCACCTCTTTCCCAAGGGGCTCCTGGTCAAAGTTCTTCCTCAGGTCTAAGACAAGGAAATAAAACCCCACACACATTAGCTATGAAGCCATTTGCAATGTCTTTTTCATTCTACCAATAAAGGGACTGCAAAATGCCAGGAGTTTGGGGTAGCTTTAGAAACACTGACCAAACAGCTCAAGATATCCAAATAGTTTCTTCTAAAGAATTTCTCACCCAGGATCAATTTGTCCTCCAGATTAGCCTACAACACCCATGAATGGTAACTATTATGTATAGCAGTGGTTCTCAACCTTCCTAATGCTGTGACCCCTTAATACAGTTCCTTATGTTGTGGTGACCCCCAACCATAACATTATTTTCATTGCTACTTCACAACTGTAATTTTGCTCCTGTGATTAATCATCTTGTAAATACTCAATATGCACGATGTTTTTTCATTCATTTGGCACAAATACCCGATACGCCCAAATTTGAATACTGATGGGGTTGAGGGGAGGATTAATTTTGTCATTTGCGAGTTGTAGTTGCTGGGGATTTATAGTTCACCTACAGTATCAAAGGGCATTCTGAACTCCACCAATGATGGAACTGAACCAAACTTGGGACACAGAGCTCCCATAACCAACAGAAAATACCAGAAGGGTTTGGTGGGCATTGACCTTGGGTTGTGGAGTTGTAGTTCACCTACATCCAGAGAGCACTGATGCATCTGGACCAAACTTGGTACGAATATTCAATATGCCCAAATGTGGACACGAGTGGAGTTTGGGGAAGATAGACTATGACATTTGGGAGTTGTAGTTGCTAGGATTTATAGTTCACCTATAATCAAAGAGCATTCTGAACTCAACCAATGATAGAATTGGGCCAAACTTCCCACATGGACCCCCCACAACCGACAGAAAATACTGTTTTTTCTAATTGTCTTTGGCGACCCCCTCTGACATCCCCTCACGACCCCCCCCCCCAGGGGTCTCGATGCCCAGGTTGAGAAACACTGATGTATAGGGATACTTGGTAATGTTTTATTTATCCTGTCAGGAGTGAACCAAAACAGTTGTATTGCATTAAAAAACAAACAAACAAACAAACAAACAAACAAACAAAAAGTTTCAAGGCTTGGTATTCTATTAAATGTCCTTTGACCAGTAGCTGGCCACTTGGAGTGCCTCTGGTGTTGCTATAAGAAGGTCCTCCATTGTACATGTAGCAGGGCTCAGGTTGCATCCCAGTAGGTGGTCTGTGGTTTGCTCTTCTCCACACTCGCATGTTGTGGATTCCACTTTGTAGCCCCATTTCTTAAGGTTGGCTCTGCATCTTGTGATGCTAGAGCGCAGTCTGTTCAGCGCCTTCCAAGTCACTCAGTTTTCTATGTGTCCAGGAGGGGAGTATCTCATTTGGTATCAGCCATTGATTGAGGTTCTGGGTTTGAGCCTGCCACTTTTGGATTCTTGCTTGCTGAGGTGTTCCAGCGAGTGTCTTTGTAGACTTTAGAAGACTATTTCTTGATTTAAGTGCTTGGCATGCTGTCTGATACCCAAACAGGGGGTGGGCCAGGTTGGTAATGTAGTCCAACATGTCTGTACTGGCAGAGGCGGCCCTAGGTAATTCTCAAGAGTAAGCAAACAGTATTTTGCCCCCCCCCCCAACCAATCACTGATATATATTTTCTGTTCGTCATGGGAGTTCTGTGTGCCATATTTGGTTCGATTCCATCATTGGTGGAGTCCAGAATGCTCTTTGATTGTAGGTGAACTATACATCCCAGTAACTACAACTCGCATATGTCAAGGTGTGTTTCCCCCCAAGAGCGCCTCAAGAGCGCCCCTGGGCAAAATCAACTATACTGCGAATGCTTACTTTGCGTAATGGTTGAGCCGCCCCTGTGTACTGGACTAAGGGAGACTGACATAGACAGATTGCTGTAATGAGGCAGACTTACAGTATTGGAAGCATATTATCCTCATATTGTATTCTTAAGAATGTTCTAAATCTTTGTTGAAATACTCAGAATCATGTATATCTTATACCGTAGAAAAATGATAGTTAAGCCAGGTGTCCATTATGAATACCTACCTGTGTGGTGCTTTGAAAAAATCACTGGAATAAACAATTAACCAGTAGGTGGCACTACCACCCACAAAACCGCTCTTTTTCAAAACCAAATGTTCCAACAAAAATAAATGTTGTACAAAGTAATTACTTCTGACAGTGATTATAGTGATGACAACAGTGATAATTTACTTTCTTGTTTTAGGAGATGGGATCTACCACCGATCAAGTTTATCACAGCATGGTCTACTGAGGAGTCATTGAGACATACACCCAAACAACTGGTTCTAACTTTACAAGAATACAGTGCTTGTGGCATTTAATTTCATGCATTTGCCTGCTTTGGAAATATACTGGATTTTGGAGGTGAGTGCCAGGAAAAAGAAACACATGGAAGAGCCACAGTTGTGTAGTAGTGCTGGACTGGTGCATTGGAAGCTCATGTTCTCCAATGAGCCATGAAAGTCAGCAGGTGACTTTGAGCCAATCAATCTCTAAATTTTAATTGATGTCATGGGGGTTTTGTGATAAAAAAAAATTGGTGAGGAAAAGGACTTTGAATACATTTGGGCGTGGGGAAGGTAGAATATAAATTAAAACAGCTAAAAGATAAATATTTCCCTGAAAACCCAAATATTCTTGAAATGTAAGAAGAAAGTCATATGAAATTCACTGTCAGGCGGCTAAACTAGGGAAGTTACTATGGTATTGCTGATTATAGCCTTCAAGACCTAATTTGTTGGTGTTACTTCTGGTTCCATTCTGTATAGACTACTGCAATGTGCTCTACGTGGGGTTGCCTTTGAAGACTGTTTCGTCCAATAGGCGGCAGCTAGGTTACTAACTGGAGCAGTGCTCAGGGAGCACACAACTTCTCTGTTGCGCCAGCTCCTCTGGCTGCCAGTTTGCTTCCGGGCCCAATTCAAAGTGCTGGCTTTAGCCTATAAAGCACTAAACGGGTTCGGTCCAACTTATCTATCCGAACTTATCTCTCCTTATGAACCATCCAGGAAGTTAAGATCTTCTGGGGAGGCCCTGTCTCAGTCCCGCCATCATTGCAGATGCATCTGGCGGGGACGAGAGACAGGGTCTTCTCAGCGGTGGCCCCTCGACTGTGGAATGCCCTGCCTAGAGAGATAAGATCACCCCCCTCCCTCCTGTCATTTCAAAGAAGGGTGAAAACCTGGCTTTTTGAGCAGGCCTTCCCAAATACGGCATAGTTATATGAAATCATGGAATCACTGGATGATGTAACTGAACGATGACTTAACATGGAGACATTCACGATAATACTTTATGGCTCTGTATGGATTTTATATTTGTATATTGTATGCTAATGTTTTTAACAGTTTTTTATGATGGTTTTATTTGTTATAATTGTGTGGCATTAAATTATTGCCAATTGTGAACTGCTCCGAGTCACCCCCGGGCTGAGAGGTGCGGTAAATAAATAAATAAATAGTAAATAAATAAATGAATGAATACTTCTTGCAATGTCCAAAAAGTTGCATTGATTGTGACATGTTTACTTTACAGAACCATTATAGAACTGATGGGAATGTCACAAAATGTGTGTGTGTGGGGATTGATTGTGACATGTTTACTTTGCAGTACACTATAGAACTGATCAAGGGTCTGGAGAACAAGCCCTATGAGGAGCGGCTTAAAGAGCTGGGCATGTTTAGCCTGAAGAAGAGAAGGCTGAGAGGAGACATGATAGCCATGTATAAATATGTGAGAGGAAGCCACAGGGAAGAGAGAGCAAGCTTGTTTTCTGCTTCCTTGGAGACCAGGATGCGGAACAATGGCTTAAAACTACAAGAGAGGAGATTCCATCTGAACATGAGGAAGAACTTCCTGACTGTGAGAGCCATTCAGCAGTGGAACTCTCTGCCCCGGAGTGTGGTGGAGGCTCCTTCTTTGGAAACTTTTAAACAGAGGCTGGATGGCCATCTGTCAGGGGTGATTTGAATGCAATATTCCTGCTTCTTGGCAGGGGGTTGGACTGGATGGCCCATGAGGTCTCTTCCAACTCTTTTGATTCTATGATTCTATGATGGGAATCCATGATAAATTAATAAAATAGAGTAATTGAACACAGATTCCATTTGTGGTTTTTTTCATTTACAGTGGTTCTGCTTTTATGTGTGGTCATAAAACTAGTATGCATTCCATCAGTTGTGCTCTGACGTTTCATTTGGGGGTGTTTCTGTGTGAAGTTTCTACTGATCCCAGAAATCTTAGTGATGCCACTTCCTTGTATTTATTTTTCTGAATTTTTAATGGAATTTGCACATTTTTCCTTCTATTATACCAAGGAAATCTATTACTGTGCAGGTGTAAGATCTTCTAAAATCTTGTGAGAATGGTCATTTGAGACTTCCAAGCAACTTTACTGTGCAAGCTTAGGAAGTGAAAGTTACATAGGGAAGACTGAGAGCTTTCTGTGGTGTGATGAGTTAAAACGCTGTATTTTCAAAAGGTAGAAACCGGGTGTGATGGGTTTTGTATGCCTCCCATCTGAATACGATATGCATCCAGACCTTAAAAACACTGGAGTGCATATCGATTTGGCATTTCCAGATCTTAATGTGATGAGGTCCATTGTGTGAACATCAGTTTAAGCCCTTTGTGGGGCTAAATATTGGACTAATACAATAATTTATTATTTATTTATTTACAGTATTTATATTCCACCCTTCTTACCCCACAGGGGACTTTGGGCAGTTTACAATGTACATATACATGGCAAACATTCAATGCCATAGAGACACAACATATATAGACAGACACACAGAGGATATTAAACATTCCAGCTTTTTCATGAGGGTATTCTGGCTACCAGGGGAGCTGTCCCTTCACTGTCCATTTTTGACACTGATGAAGTACTTCCTCATTCTTTGCATGCTTGCTGGAGATTTTTATGGCATCGTAAATTAGGCTCCCCACATAAGCGGTACCTAAATTTCCTACTTGATAAATGCAACTGTCTTTCGGGCTGCAAAGGTCGACAGCAAGCTACACAAATTGGTTGGAAGCTCACTCCGACCCGGGCTAGCTTTGAACTCATGACCTTTTGGTCAGTAGTGATCTTAATACAGCTGACTCCCAGCCAGCTGCGCCACTGTCCCGGTGCTGTGAACGGACAACTGCGGAAAGTTTGTGGAATGCCTTCCCGGAATAATTGAATCCATAGCACTTTGTCCTCCAAAGCACTTTACATTTTTAGGTCTGCTCATATGCCCTTCCACAAATGCCACTATCACCTTCTCGTCCATATCCCAGCATTACTTCCAATTTTAATTTAACATTTGGCCTTCCCACTGTTTTAATTGTGTGTTGTCTTATTGATAATGTTGTATATTTTATTGTCTATGTTTTATTTTAATTTGCTTGTACTGTTGTTATTGCTTGTATTGTTGTATTCGGCCTTGGCCTCATGTAAGCCGCACCGAGTCCCTTGGGGAGATGGTAGCGGGGTACAAATAAAGTATTATTATTATTATTATTATTATTATTATTATTATTATGTCCAGAAGAGACCCCGGAGGGCTGTGAGTACTCATCGCTCTCACAGCTGCCCCCCTCCAAACCCCCCCCCCCCCCAAATTTCTTCTAGTCTTCCTGTGGGCACATCTATATATTTTTGGGGTTTTCTAGATCATTTTTTGCCTTTTTAACAGTAGGAAGAGGGGGGAAACCATATTTTCTTCATTGTCCAGTTTCAAAAATGGCTTCCTTGTGACCTAGACATTTCATCTAGATGACACTGCAAAATGTTTTTCGTATCCTTGAAGGAGCAGGGAGGCTCCTAACATGGAGGAAATGCTCCCCACATACTCCAGTGAACATTAAATGATTCAAATATAGCTTTTCTGGATATATTTCCATAAGGATCCTTCAGCTCTGTACACAACTACAAACTAAACCCTGGTGAGATAAGAAGACCTACACAGGGGCAGCTCAACCCATTACGCAAAGTAAGCATTTGCAGTATAGTTGATTTTGCCCAGGGGCGCTCTTGAGGCGCTCTTGGGGGAAAATAGACCTTGACATATGCGAGTTGTAGTTACTGGCATGTATAGTTCACCTACAATCAAAGAGCATTCTGAACTCCACCAATGATGGAATTGAACCAAATATGGCACACAGAACTCCCACGATGAACAGAAAATATATATCAGTGATTGGTTGGGGGGGGGGGGGGGGGGCAAAATACTGTTTGCTTTGTTGTTGTTCATTCGTTCAGTCGTCTCCGACTCTTCGTGACCTCATGGATCAGCCCACGCCAGAGCTTCCTGTCGGCCGTCACCACCCCCAGCTCCTTCAAGGTCAGTCCAGTCACTTCAAGGATGCCATCCATCCATCTTGCCCTTGGTCGGCCCCTCTTCCTTTTACCTTCTACTTTCCCCAGCATAATTGTCTTCTCTAGGCTTTGCTGTCTCCTCATGATGTGGCCAAAGTACTTCAACTTTGTCTCTAGTATCCTTCCCTCCAATGAGCAGTCAGGCTTTATTTCCTGGAGGATGGACTGCTTGGATCTTCTCGCAGTCCAAGGCACTCTCAGAACTTTCCTCCACCACCACTGTTTGCTTACCGTTGAAAATTACCTAGGGCCGCCTCTGGACCTACATGAAGGAAAAATATGCATATGAGACTTACATGCTATCCGGACATAAGACCGCCGGCTTTTTGTGGTCCCAGCTGAGCTCCAGGCCACACATTGACACCAGTAGTCTTCTAAGCCAAACAGTTCTTCCACTTGCTGTCGAGAAACTTCAATCTGGACCTCTCTGACAAGGAGACCTAGAAGCAAAGAAAAAAGGAGTGATTAACTGACTGTGCCAGGAGAACGAGAAACTGGAAAACAGGAAATACATGCATACAGCATAATGAAAGCAGGAGGGAAACCTGTGCTCGTCACATTTTGGAAACCAGGCAGAATTCGAGTTTGGGAAATGCTGGGAGCAGTAATCTGGAAAAGTCAATGAGCAGTAGGACATAGCCTACTGCTCATAACTTCCCTCTCTATGAAAAGAGCTTTAGTAAGTTTCTGTTGACTGAATTTCATTTCATCTAAGGTCGAGCTCAGCCAAGTGAGTTTTATTTCCCCGAGGCTCTTCCCTGAAACTGAGCTGAGTCACGGTAGAACCAAAATGGGGCCACAAGAGCAAAGTCGCTCATTCTGAAGTTTGGAGGAGAAATAATTATGTAGGTTGTAGGCCAAAAAACAAAACAAAAACATCCTCATGTGGCCTCCAGTTGCTTATGGACAATATTTCCCTAAACCCACAAAGGTACCGTGAGATAAGGAAATGCATTTCCTTTCCAAAGGATGACACAAACTTTTTGATATCTCTCTGAAACAGGTACTGCACACTCATTCTGTCCATCTGCCTCTGTGTATCTTATGCCCTCTAAATGCGCTTCAGGAGATAGTTCTCATTGTTTTTGGAGTTTGGGAATAGCATACTGGATAGGACTGTTTCCATTTCTTTTTAAAGAACTGATTTGGCTTTAAGAGTGCGTTCCAAAAGTAAGCAACCAAAGCTTTGTTGAATGGAAAGATGAAGAGGTAGAAAAAGCTTCCTATTTCTGAGTGTAGCAGTGGGCAAAGTATGGCCCGTGGACCTACCAGTAAGGCTAGTAGATTCTCCAGCTGGAGTTCTTTGGTCTTCCAAAATGTTTACCCTCCGAAATTCCTCCAGGCTTTAGAGCTGTTTCCCTGGAAATCTTTGGAGATCTTTGGATGCTCTTAAGACTGTTCTCCCCCAGAAAGTCTTAAGGGTTGAAGCTTTTGTACAGGAGAAGCTTGTACATGTCCTCTATATTGGCTTTCCTTACTGAGACTAACTAAAAATGGTTCCCTTCCCTTCCCAATTGCCCTGAGTAAGAGGCGGAACCAAAACTTAACGATGATGGACAGGTGACTTGCCTTACGACTGCAACCAAAGGAAGCCACCTTTCTGCAGAATCCCAGGAACCTTGGGCTACAAGCAAACATTTAATACAAAGCAAACAAAATTGGAGCTCCTGGTACAGCCGTACCAGCACAGATATATACAATGATGGTGTCCTCACTTCCTATACATGCAGGGAAAAAGGGAAAGGGGTATATTTAAGTTTAATACAAACTCTTGTACGTCCATGAAATGTCTACCAAAAGTCTTCCATTCCTGCTTTAAACTATTTAGCTCTCCTCTGAAAGTGTCACAAATGACTTTTCAATAACTTTAAAGCATAGGTTCTTTTTATTGCAATTTCCAGTGTGAGAGGGTATATCAGATTACAGAAAAACATTTAGATAAAGAATGACATTGGACATACAGACATACAGATTCTCTGCAGTTACATCAGATTCACAATTACAAGGCTAACAAACAAACAAAGAGGAATTACATTTTCACTCAACATTCATACCACATGTACAAACATTCATCCCCAGGCATTCAACTATTACCATATCATTTTCTCCCTCCTTGGAGAAGCACCTGTTAGGCCAGCCCCTGCTTTCCTGCAGCTTGTCAATGCATACTTCCATAACGCCAAAACTTCAAAATGCTAAAATGACAAAACTTCTTTCCCTAAGCACAATGCCAAGGATCAGATCTCTGTTTTCCATACAGCAGAACCTGACTCTCTGCACAAAAACTAAGACTCCAAAGCACACTTCTTCTTCTTCCTTTGAGAAAGAAGCTCCAAAGTGACCAGACTGCTCCTGGGCAAATCTGCCACTCTCCATAGGTATACTATCTCTCTCCTTCCCATGGAGCAGAGCATAGCGGGTGGAACAGACTCCTCAGGTCAGCCATACATTGAGCATTATTACACTGAGTCTTTTATAGGAATATTCTGTTGATGTAGTCCTAAAGTTGTAAATTAATGATAGGTGTCTTCCATCCTGGATCCATCTCAATTTCCTGGCCAGATGCTGATCTTCTTGATTGGTGCTGACAAACACAAGGCTTGTGTTGACTTCCTTCTTAACATAAGGAATGTTGCAAACATTTCCTTAACTTGAAAGAACCATTGTCACAGTACTTATCAGAGTTTACATTTCATTTCTTATTAGCAGGTTTTAATCACAGTCCAGCAAGCAGGTAGTTAGTTATTGCAGGCCTTAATACCAGGGGTATTTTTAAAGTAAGATCCATTGGAACATAAGTACACAACGAAAGTTTATTTCAAAAAAGTAAATTTATTTTCAGAAAGTACATACTTCACTCTATTTTTTCGACATAGTTGCCAAGTTTGTTCAAACACTTACCATACCTCTGAACCAATTTTAAAATACTCTCTTCATAAATCCTCGCTTCAACTGAAGTCACAAAATCCTCTGTAATCAAAGAAGGGCGACTGGAGCGGTCCTCATCATGGACGTTGTCACGGCCATCTTTGAATTGTTGTACCCACTTAACACACTTTGCTTTCACTCATAACAGTATCATCGTACACTTCACAAATCTGTCGATGAATTTCTGCAGCAGGCAGGTTCCTTGCTGACAAAAACCGTATCACTGAGCGTGAGTTGATAGTCTTAAACATTTTTAAAGCACAGAAAAGAACCGTACAGGTTAGCTACAGAGCGGAAACTGAGCACAGTTGTTCCTGAGGCATGCCGGTACATGACGCATGCGCTCGTTGCGGTATGCAACGAGTCTGACTTGGCCACGGTAGTCCACGCTCTGGTTACATCCCGTTTAGACTACTGCAACGCTCTCTACGTGGGGTTGCCTTTGAAGATGGCCCGGAAGCTCCAACTGGTCCAACGTGCGGCAGCCATGATACTAACAGGAGCGGGACGCAGGGAGCATACAACTCCCCTGCTGTACCAGCTCCACTGGCTGCCGATCTGCTACCGGGCTCAATTCAAGGTGCTGGCATTGGCCTATAAAGCCCTAAACGGTTCCGGCCCAAGATACCTAACTGACCGCCTCTCGACCTATGAGCCCACGAGGACTTTGAGATCTTCCGGGGAGGCTCTGCTCTCGATCCCGCCTGCTTCACAGGCACAGCTGGCGGGGATGGGAGATAGGGCCTTCTCGGTGGTGGCTCCTCGGCTGTGGAACACCCTCCCCGTGGACATCAGACTAGCTCCCTCCCTGCTGATATTCCGCAGGAAATTAAAGACCTGGCTGTTTAAGAAGGCGTTTGAACAAGAAGTGCAATGATTGGTAATTGACCATAGGAATGAACAACGGAAATTGATACTGGATTGTGGTTTTGGCGATGAGACGACATGGAATGGCTTTTGTAGTAATGATGTTTTTGATGATGTTTTTTGATAATGTTGAATTGTGGATTATTTTATACTGTGTCTTATATTTTGCACCTTGTTTTTTGCTATGTTGTACACCACAGTGAGTCGCCCCTGGGCTGAGAACTGCGGTATATAAGCGAAGTAAATAAATAAATAAATAAATATGCGCGAGAACTACTAGTGTCTACAACAAAACGGACCTTACTTTAAAAATACCCCTCATATTATACTGGTGTCTCCAAAATTATTAGCTCCATCCATACATCCTTCCATTCTTCCATTCATTCCCACACATTATATTAAATTCACATTTATAAAATCTGGACATTATTTTTTGTGACAAAAGCATTCTTGTTCTCCGTCTCAAAAAAAATCCCTACTCAGTGATACAATGTCCATTTAGTGTGGAATCCATTTTTACCTGGTCTCAAAGTTAGTTATTTATTATGGGATGAAAAGATACCCTTGTAGCAGAACTCTAGGGGCAAAGTCAAGAGGTACTGAATTTGGTTGGCATCTTAACTGCAGACCCCCTTTTAAAGAAAAATGAGAAGCGGATGCAGAAAAAGAATGAAAAAACAGAAGGAAGAATTTTAGCTATTAAATTCTGAACACAGTTCCAGAAAATAAATTAAAATACTGCATAGAAAAGGTATTCAAGAAGTGATAAGAGAATTCCCCTTGCTGGCAGAACCCCACAGCCACCCAAGGGCGATAACTCTGATGGAGCCATTATCCACATTCAGCTATTTTACAAAAGAGCTGCTATTACTACGGACCAAGCTTTACCCCATTACTCCTTCTGTTTTAGTGCAACCTTAATCTCTTCACCGTCACATTAAAAATCACAGCATCAATTCAGCAAGGCACATAAGCATGTACTTTAATCTTATTGCCTTCATATAGTAAAACCTCACTGCCAATTGTCTACAAATGAAGAATGGAGTGGATTCAGCTGCAGTTAAAGTCAACGGCTTCTTTAGGCTTCCCCATTATTTCAGTTGTATTTCATTTGCTGTTTTCACCTCAAAAGAACCCATTACCACTACTTAAAAAAAGCCCACCCCTGCTAATGGTGTTTCTAACAGTATGGAATGGAAAATGTTTGTGCCCTTACTACTGATAGTGGCTGCTTCAATAAACATGGTTATGAAAGAGACTGGGACTACAGCCACACTATAGAATTAAAATAGTTCGACACCACTTTCACTGTCATGGCTAAATGCTATGAAATCATTGGAATTGTAGTTTTGCAAGCTCTATAGCCTTATCTGCCAAAGAATGCTGATGCCTCACAAAACTATAACTCCAATGACTTCATAGCATTGAGCCATGGCAGTACAAGTGGTGTCAAACACCATTAATTCTATAATGGAGACTCAACCTTAGATAAATTAGGTTGAGTACTGTGAAAGAAATCAACTGCATGGCTATCAGCCTCCCCCCAGTAGACTCAAATCAAGGAAAAGCTTCATGAGAACCACTACTTCTCTTGGTGTTCCCTCAGCAACAGCAAGAGTGTCCCTCTGAGCAGCTAAACCAGGACATCCCAATTAGCTGGTCCCTCATAAGGTCTGCCTCCAGGGGCAAACCAAGAATGGGAAACTTGGAAGTCGCTGAACAGACTCAGAAGTGGAATGGGCAGATCAAAAGATAACCTGGCTGTTGCACTCCAGGACAGGAATAACCCTCTGACTTTAAAACACCATATGTTGAGTGGGGAAAACAATCATTTTATTGAAGATAAGTAAAAGCTGAACCGCTGTGAGTTGCCTCCGGGCTGAGAACAGCGGTATAGAAGTAAAGTAAATAAAATAAATAAATAAATAAATAAATAAAAGCAGCAAAGTAAAAAAGGCACTTTAAAGGGATAAGTAAATCCAATTCGGTAAGAAGATAAGGAGGAACAAAATTAGTCCAAGGTAAAGTCCACACTTCTCTAACAAAATCTGAAGAACCAGGAAACGTTGATCCAAGGCATGAGTATGTAGTCACAATGGAAAAACAAACAAACTAGGAAACAAGAAATACTTAAGCATGAATCTTCCAAGCAAGGCTTCTATAAGATGAGGACAAGAACTTAGCATGATTCTAAATGATGCTTCATCTGACTCTATTTTCCATTCTTGGAACCTTTAAGCCTTTCCAAGTACTCAGAAACTGGTTTCACTTTCCTTGAGCGGCCCTTATCTTTTTCTGTTGAAGCCTGGCAAAACACCGAAGGCATTGCTTGGCCTGTCTGTTTTGACTAATTTCCACCCGCCTATCTATATGCTCATTAGTTTCTTCAGGTGCCGAGTTGTTTTCAAGCCCCAAATCTTGGGAACTCTCTGGGAGCAATTCAGGGAGTAAACCATCATCCCTACACCCTGCAGGAACATTTTCATGGGAAACTACACTTTGAATAGGTGTCTCTCTGTCATTGTCTGCATCAATATCAAAACCATTGCCATCTTGAATCTCATTTACATCATTTCCCACATCCAAAGCCCGCTGATCGTGAGACACAATCACAGGCTGAACTCCAACACTGGCAAAATGGCACTACCAGAAGAATGGCACTCCTCCACCTTGTGTGACTGTAGAGAAGAACAAACAACTCCATACCTGTATGCTTGTCCACAATGCCCTGCCTGAGGTACAGAGGAAGAATTGTTTAAAACTACAGATAATGTTACTGTTGCCTGGTTTTGGTCAAAAATTATTTAGCCGCCTGTGCTCCTTCTATTTTTATCAGTTTTTATACTTATTTATGCAATACTTTTGACACTATAATAATAATAATAATAATAATAATAATAATAATAATAATAATAATAATACTTTATTTATACCCCGCTACCATCTCCCAAGGGACTCGGTGCGGCTTACATGAGGCCGAACCCACAATACATCAATACAAGCAATAACAACCACAATACAAAGCAAAATACAAATACTAATACAAAGCAATTAAAATAAATCTCATACACAAATAGCATAAACATTGAACAATAGCACAAAACACATTTAAAATCTATGGCTGGGCCAAATGTAATTAAAGTTAAAAAATAATGCTGGGTATGAACAAGATAGAGGAGGTAGGGTGTTGGTAGAAATGTACAAGCAATCTTAAATCAATATAAAGTGCGCTTAGAGGACATAATGCTAAGGGATCATTATTCTGGGAAGGCACACTGGAACAACCACATTTTCAAGCTCCTCCTAAAGACAGCCAAAGTTGGGGCATGCCAGATGTCCTTAGGGAGTGAGTTCCAGAGTCGAGGGGCCACCACCGAGAAGGCCCTCTCCCTTGTCCCCACCAATCATGATTGCGATGCAGGTGGGAGCACGAGCAGGGCCTCTCCAGATGATCGGAGATTGTGTGGGTTCGTACACAAAAATGCGGTCACGCAGGTAGGCAGGTCCCAAACCCTTCAGAGCTTTGTAGGTAAGAATCTGCACCTTGAATTGGGTCCGGAAAATAAATGGCAGCCAGTGGAGCTCCTTAAACAGGAGGGTTGACCGCTCCCTGTAAGGAGCGCCAGTTAACAACCCGTTGGACCAACTGAAATTTCCAAGCTGTTTTCAAGGGCAGGCCCATGTAGAGCACATTGCAGTAGTCCAATCTGGAGGTGACTTAGGCATGGACCACCCTGGCCAGATCCGCCTTCACGAGGTATGGTCGCAGTTGGCACACGAGTCTTAATTGTGCAAAGGCCCTCCCGGCCACCGCCGATGCCTGAGCCTCAAGCTTAAGTGAAGAATCCAGGGGAACACCCAAACTGCGGACCTGTGACTTCAGGGGGATATTCAGATACTAAATATTAATAATTCACCCTTAGACTTCAAAGCTCCAGCAAAGGATCACCGCCTTGTCGGGGCGCTGGAGCTTGAGCACCTCAATGATGTCATGAGCGAAACCGTGAAGGGCCACCCAAGACGGGACGGTTGTGGCAGAGAGGTCAAACCAAGCGTGATCCCTGGGGAAGGCAATGGCAAACCACTCCAGTATCCTTGCCAAGAAAACTAAATGGACCAGTACAACCAGAGATATGTCGGTATGCCATTGGAAGATGGGACTCCCAGGTCGGATGGATGGATGGCATCCTTGAAGTGACTGGACTGACCTTGAGGGAGCTGGGGGTGGTAACGGCCGACAGGGAGCTCTGGCGTGGGCTGGTCCATGAGGTCACGAAGAGTCGGAGACGACTGAACGAATGAACAACAAACAGACTTCAAAGACTTCAGATTCCTTCTGTATCTACACTGCCAGAAAAAGCAATATAGGAAACACATTAGCCTGTGGTGTCCAAACAATGCAACCAGGATAATGCGTTTTAACCCGAGGGTAAACTGTCTAACCCAGTTTGATTCCAGGTTATCAAAATACTGGGAAAGCTTGTCATAATGAACGGATCAGGCCAAGTTTGTGAGTGTGTCATTTGCAGCCAGACTTATATCTTGCAAGATTTACCATATGCGATTACATTGCTAAAACAATTAAGACACTAAGGCTCTTTTCTTAGATACTAACTAAAGAAGCAGCTAATGCCCTCCAGTGTAACCGTACAATGAACAACCTTGAAATGATGGGAGTCATTTTAATGGGCTTAAGTTTAATGCCATTTACAAGTCTCTTGCTTCATACCAAATTCCACCCAAGATTTTCTCTCTCACACACCTTTGCTACTTGCAAGATATCATCACTTTCAAATACCTATGTAGATCCAGCCTGGATTTTCAGATCTGTTCTCTATTGGTTTCTTTATGAAAAGGAGACCTTTATAAAAAAAAAAGGAAGAAACTGAAAGAGACTCTTTGGTGACCCAAGAAAGTGTAGAGAACTGACTTAGGCTGAATAGGTTTTATTATCACATTTGGTCTGATATCGTCACCTCTACAGAGCTATTCACTCCCACGAAAAGGAAACATTTGATGGCTATGGTATGTGCTACTTTTTACTTTTACATAAGAATTGGTGGAGGATTTATATCTTTTTTTCTTTCTTTTAACAAAGTGGGGAGCAATGGGGTAGTCCTGTTGTTCTGCCAAGAACGCCCTTAGTAATAGTGCTGTGTAGACACCACTTTCAAGAATGGAGTAAAACATCAGGGCTCAAAGGGTCAAAGGACTATAATTATGTTACTAGCAATAATGGTCGCTTCTTTGGCTCTTAATGAGACATGCCGCATTATCACGGGGTGTCTGTGCCCCACACCACTGGAGAAATTACACTGCTTAGCCGGCATTGCACCACCTGACATCCGCCGGGAAGTAGCAGCCAATAGTGAAAGGACCAAGGCAGAGACATCTCCAGCTCATCCCCTGTTTGGATATCAGCCAGCACGCCAACGACTTAAATCTAGACATAGTTTTCTAAGATCTACAGAGACACTTGCTGGAACACCTCAGCAAGCAAGAGTCCAAAAGTGGCAGGCCCAAACCCAGCACCTCAACCAATGGCTGATACCAAATGAGAGACTCCCCCCTGGGCACACAGAGGACTGGGCGACTTGGAAGGCGCTGAACAGACTGCGCTCTGGCACCACGAGATGCAGAGCCAACCTTCAGAAATGGGGCTACAAGGTGGAATCCTCGGCATGCGAGTGTGGAGAAGAGCAAACCACTGACCACCTGCTGCGGTGCGGCCTGGGCCCTGCCACATGCACGATGGGGGAACTTCTTGCAGCAACACCAGAGGCACTCCAAGTGGCCAGATACTGGTCAAAGGACATTTAACCAACTACCAAACTCACAAGTTGTGTATTTTTCTGTCTGTTTGCTTGTTCTGTTAGAAATGTAATATATAATGGACTGGTTGCTCTGACACGACAAATAAATAAATACTAGCAATAATACTGATGTCCACCAGGATGTGTGTATATGTGTGATGGATTTTCCCAACAACATTATATTATTGTGAGTCTTCTTTTGTTGTAATGCAAAGTTTTTTGGGCTACTTTAATCTGGATCTTGTAACCAATACCTATTAGACATGGTTAGGTTTGGTCAGAATCTTCGTAATTCGGAATAAATTTGGAAAAAATTGCTTTTTGAAGCGATTTCAAAGTTTTTAAGGAAACTGGAAGTCCCTTTGCCCTTCCAAAGCTTTTTCTGCCATTTCTGTTACGAAGCAGTAAGTGAGTCGGAAATGATTCAGCTTTTGGGTTGTTGTAGGTTTTCTGGGCTATATGGCCATGTTCTAGAGGCATTTTCTCCTGACGTTTCGCCTGCAGGCGAAAATGCCTCTAGAACATGGCCATATAGCCCGGAAAACCGACAACAACCCAGTGATTCTGGCCATGAAAGCCTTCGACAATACATTGAACATCTCTACGGGGAGTAACTGTTCCAAGACACACGGAAATTGGAAAAATTAAGGACTAGGAAAGCACATCTACTGTGCTCCCTGACTTTCCTTCTACGCTGCAGAGACACAGATACCATCCCACAATTTCTCGCAGCCAAAAGGACTCTCAAAACACCACAGGCTCATCAGATCTATGACCGGCTGGAACGCAACCTCTTACGAGAGAGAATTCACACCATCTGCAAAGAACTTGCAAACACAGACAAGGAACTGCTGCACCTCCATAACAACATCAACCAGAAGATGAATTCCCAGGACTGGGACAAAATAGCACATCAAATCACCTCTCAAAGAAAGATTCCCCCAGGCACTTTCAAGCCATTAAATGCTAATCAAGGTGGTCAGTTGAAACATTCACACCTAGCTCCAGCAGACAAAAGACCTTTGTTCCACCCTGGTCTTTCCACAGATATATAAACCCATTTTCCTACTTCCAACAGACCTCACTACCTCTGTGGATGCTTGCCATAGATGCAGGCGAAACGTCAGGAGAAAATGCCTCTAGAACATGGCCATATAGCCCGGAAAACCTACAACAACCCAGTGATTCCGGCCATGAAAGCCTTCGACAATACAGTTTCAGCTTTTCCCCGCTTCTGGTCCCTGGCCTCGTCTGAAGCCTGGAAAGCGTTTTAAACCAGAGTGGATGAATTTCTTCCCTTTCCTCTCCCCATGCTTGTGTCTCTAGCCTGGAAAGCATTTTAAACCAGTGTACGAATTCCCTCCCTTTGCCCCCCCCCTTTCTGAAGTAGAACAACTACTTTCAAAGTAAAGACCTCCCAATTAAACAGGAAATAACACTTTCAAAACATTAAAGGATTTGGAAGTCTCGGAAGTTTCAAAAAGTTTTGAACATCTTTTTCTGTGAAAATTGGAATTAACTTTAGAATCGAACCACCACGAGTTTTGAACCATGAGTTTTGAACCAATTTTTTAAATCAAACAAGCCTAATGCCTATTATTTTTACAAAAAATCTGCTCCCAGTAATGATGAAAACTGCTAGATCTAGTCCAGAGGTATCGGTAAACTTGAATTCTGGGACACCCATTTGAATATGGATATGAGGATTGCCAGCACTTCAAAATTTAACATTATACCACTTGTAGCTTGGCTTCTATGTACCGTATATACTCGAGTATAAGCCAACCCGAATATAAACCGAGGCACCTAATTTTACGACAAGAAACTTGGAAAATGTATTGACTCGAGTATAAGGCGAGAGTGAAAAATACAGCTGCTACTGAAAATCATCAGTAGGTTAAACGTTTTTGTGTATTTACATAAAACTGTAATTTAAGATAAACTATCCAACTCTGGTGAAACCATTATTCTAATCCTCTTCAATGTCAATGTGCTTACGTATCCTTCCAATAATAATAGAGTAAAATAATAAATGTAATAATAATAATAGAGTAAATAATGGAAACTGAATAACAGTAATAGAGTAAAAAATAAATGTAATAATAATACATAGAGTAAAATAAGCGTAATAAAATAATAGTACAGTAAAATAATGTAAAGGTAATAATAATAATAAATAGAGTAAAATAATACATGTAATAAAAATAATACTAATAACAGAATAAAATAATAAATAACCTTGACTCGAGTATAAGCCTAGGAGAACTTTTTTAGCCTGAAAAACTGGGCTTATACTCGAGTATATACAGTACTTTTGTTTCTAGGTTAGTGAATAGGCTCTTGAGAGTAACAAACAAAATAAGACTACAATGTCTGAAAAACTCCACATGTCTCACTCATAATCACATATTTAATTCCCGTTACTGAACGTTTAGAAAACTTTAGGTTGAATACATCAATCTAAGATTATATTTATGATTAAAATTTATGTAAAACATACACACCCAAGGACTTAACCTGAGGCTTACCAAACCAATTCATTATCCCATTAGCTCAGTAGTTCCCAACCTTTGGTCCTCAAGGTGTTTTAGACTTTTGTTTTATTTATTTCCTATATTTATACTCTGCCCTTTTCACCCTCGAGGGGGCACTCATGGCGGACTCACAAACACCATACGGTGTCATCATAACAAAACAATCATCAATGCATTAAAATATTAAAAATATTAAAACAATAATTAAAACAATTGATTAACACATGCCTATTAAAATCGGAGTCTAAAATCCAGTCCCGGTCAAATCATTGCCATAAGTGTTAAAATCTTTTTTTACTTGTGTTTGTGCTTATTGTAATTTTATATTGTTATGTATTCACATGTTTTATGTAACTATAATGTTGTTGCTTATTGTTCGTGTTTTTGGTTTGCGTTTTTGGTTTTACTTTGTTGTATTTGTTGTTTTTTGGGCTTGGCCTCATGTAAGCTGCTCCAAGTCCCCATTGGGGAGATGGTGGTGGGGTATAAATAAAGATTATTATTATTATTATTATTATTATTATTATTATTATCATCATCATCATTATTACTTGTGCTCACTAATCAAATGCTTGGTCTCAAAGCCTGGTCTTGATTTTTCTTCTAAAAGACAAGAGGGAAGTCCCCATTCTGATGTCTCTGGAGAGCGTTTCATAGGCGGGGGGCCACTGATGAGAAGGCCCTGTCCCTTGTCCGCACCAATCGCGTTTGCGATGTCGGTATGGTAGAGAGCAGGGCCTCTCCAGATGATCTTAAGTTTTGTGATGGTTCGTACCAGGAGATACATTTGGACAGATAGTCTGGGCCAGAACCATTTAGGGCAGTGGTTCTCAACCTGGGGTCCCCAGATGTTTTTGGCCTACAACTCCCAGAAATCCCAGTCAGTTTACCAGCTGTTAGGATTTCTGGGAGTTGAAGGCCAAAAACATCTGGGCACCCCAGGTTGAGAACCACTGATTTAGGGCTTTAAAGGTTAAGACCAGCACTTTGAATTGTGCTCGGAAGCTGATCGGTAGTTAGTGGAGCTGGTGTAACAGAGGAGTTGTATACTCCCTGTACGCTGCTCCAGTGAGCAGCCTGGCTGCCGACCATTGGACTAATTGAAGTTTCCGGGCAGTCTTCAAAGGCAGCCCCATGTAGAGTGCATTGCAGTAGTCTACTCAGGATCATAGAATCATAGAGTTGGAAGAGACCTCATGGGCCATCCAGTCCAACCCCTGCCAAGAAGCAGGAATATTGCATTCAAATCACCCCTGACAGATGGCCATCCAGCCTCTGTTTAAAAGCTTCCAAAGAAGGAGCCTCCACCACACTCCGGGGCGGAGAGTTCCACTGCTGAACTCTCTGCCCTGGAGTGTGGTGGAGGTTCCTTCTTTGGAATGTAAGAAGAGCGTGGACCACCGTGGCCAGATGAGACTTCACAAGGTACGGGCACAGCTAGCGCACAAGACTATCTCCCACAAATCCCAGCCAATTTACCAGCTGTTAGGAAATGTGGGAGTTGAAGTCCAAAACACTTGGGGGACCAAAGGTCAGGAACCACCGCATTAGCTCCATTATCCTGGAGTTGATCCCACCCCATCAGGTCCATGATGCCTGCATGACGCGTGGAGCTGATTTAGGTTAAAGCAGCCATGAAACACATTAACAAAAGTCATGGGTTGCTCTGAATTCTTCCTGAGAATGACTCTGGGTCTGTGTAAGCAGTTGAGTTGCTTCCAAGATGGAACAGACCACAACTGTTTAAATGGCCATCCCATATTCCCCGGGCTTGGATGACACCCCTCCAGTTATTATAGTTGTGGACAGCAGGCATGACATGGCTAGGGCCTTTCACTCATTGCCTGGAGCAATGGTGGTCAGGAGCACTAGGGCAATTGGAAAAGGGAGGTCAAAAGGAGGGAGCAATTCCTCCTCGTTGTGTCCTCTCTCTTGCATTGCTCTGGCACCCCACACACTAGGCAACAAGTGAATGATACTAGCAATGCCAACCCAGCTGCCCATCACTGTGGTGAGAACAGAAAGGGAACAAAACCATCCGAAGAGTGATCCAGAATTCGACACTCCACATCTACCTCAGGATAAAAAGTCAATGTAGAAGTGCCCCAGGACTAGTTTATGCAGAGGCAGAAAAGATGAGAAGAAGTATGTCAGATAAAACCTAGGGCAAACTTTCTCAGGATCATAGAAAGCTGAGGATCATTAGGAGGAAAAATATATATATATATATATTCTTACTGTATTTTTTGAATTACAACGTAAGATCTGGTGTCATGGATGAAATAAAAGGCCTACACAGAACTTCAGAATCAACAAAGAACACAATTCCTTCAGGTTTCTATACAATATATGTAATTGCTTCAAGAAACCGTGGCTAATGCTGATTATGGCATAATTCATTTCAAAATCTTTTTGGGATAACTATGTTAAAATCTCCATATATGAACCCACACGATCCCTTCGATCATCTGGAGAGGCCCTGCTCACGATCCCACCTGCGTCGCAAGCGCGTTTGGTGGGGACGAGGGACAGGGCCTTCTCTGTGGTGGCCTCCCGACTCTGGAACTCTCTCCCCAAGGACATCAGACAAGCCCCAACGCTGGCAGTCTTTAGGAAGAGCTTGAAGACCTGGCTGTTCCAGTGTGCCTTTCCAGAATAGGAAACTCCTAGCATCATGTCCCAAAGGCACTTTGTTAGAGATTTAGGATTGTCTACACATTGTACCTACCTCCAAATACCTCTACATTTCACCTGTCATGCCCAGCACTTTTAAATTTTGTTCATTACATTGGCCCGGCCTTAGGTTTTAAATGCGTCATGGTGTCACTGTTTTTAGTGTTTTATTTTTTGCTTGATGTTTATTGTTTGCTTTATGAGTTTTATTGCTGTATTGTTATATTGTTGTATTGTTGGCGGCCTTGGCCATTGTAAGCCGCATCGAGTCTTTCGGGAGATGTTAGCGGGGTATAAATAAAGTTAATAATAATAATAATAATAATAATAATAATAATGTCTGTGGTGGAAGAAAACAGTTGTATTTTAACCCACACAACTTGCCAAGATTAGCCATATTTTAGTTAGGGCCCCCTTCCACACAGCCATATAACCCAGAATATCAAGGCATAAAATCCCACAATATCTGCTTTGAACTGGGTTATCTGAGTCCACACTGCCATATAACCCAGTTCAAAGCAGATAATGTGGGATTTTATTCAGCTGTATGGAAGGGGCCTTAGGCGTTCCAGTGAAGTTCTTGCTAATCAATAGCAAAGGAGATAAAATATTGTCATGGATCAGAAACTTGCCAAGAACAAGAAAACAAATAGCAGGGAAGCACAGTCATTTTTCCCCCACCAGATAGAGGTTACCATTCTGGAATCCCCAAGTTCAGCCTTTTTTGGGGACTGTGGATATAGCTATTTCAGACAAATTAATAGAAAAGTTAATACACTACAGCCAAAACATTAAAGGTAATGCAGTGATGGTTTTTGGTCATGTGATTGCCACGTCCATCTTTGTAATAAAGGGTCCACCACATTCTGTCTGCCTGCTCGTCATTCTTCCTTTTGGAAAGATTTAGGTGATTAAAGCAGGTCTGATGTATAATAGAATTGCACAGGGCCATTAATACTTCCCTGTATTGCTATGATGGAGATTAGATAAACATATAATAGAAATAACTACCCAATGTGCAGAGTAAATGTTATAACCTTTAATTATATTTTTGTAAATTACTGTTAGGTGGTTCACATTTACTTGTGGAAATTAATTTTTCTTGTTTAAAAAACTGCAGATTAATATCTGGACCTGACATACATGAAGACCAAACACATCCTTCTATTTCTAGCTCGTGACCCCTTCTGCATTAGGTTGCAACCACTCTTCCTTAATGGAACATTCTCTACCTCTATCTGCCTGCCAAGTCATGTAAATGGATGGCAGAAAATTCCCAGCAGAGTTTGAGGTGTGTGTGCCATATACAGTTTAGGACAAACTGGACTGCAAAATATGCCTCTCAACCCCAGTTTTTTGTGTTTTGTTTTGCAGGCTTGAATCCGGGGAGCGGCGTGAGCTCCTGCTTTTAGGCCCAGCTTCTGCCAACCTAACAGTTCAAAAACATGCAAACGTGAGTAGATCAATAGGTGTTGCTCCGAGAGGAAGGCAACAGTGCTCCATGCAGTCATGCTGGCCACATGATATTGGAGGTGTCTACAGACAATGCCAGCTCTTTGGCTTAGATACGGAGATAAGCACCACTTCCAGAGTCAGACACAACTGGATTTAATGTCAGGGAAAAACTTTTATCTGAACTCTGAATCTCAGCTCTCAAAGCTGTAGACAGCATTGCAACTTCTTGAGAAGTGTATAACATCTGGGAAATAAAAGGCCGAGAGCTACTGCCTCAGAACAATTCTTTTTCCATTGGGACAATTATGTGAAGAAATCGCCTATCAAAAGAGCTTACCTACCATGACTGGTTTTCTTGTTAAATAATCTGTCATTAGTCATTAGATGCTATAGAAATATGTTTCAAAAAGTTATTGATTATTGTGTGCCTTCATGTCAACTTTGACTCATCACAGCTTTTTCTTGGTAAGATTTATTCAGGTGTATTCATTCACTCATTTCTGGTCGCTCATAGAATCATAAAATCATAGAATCATAGAATCAAAGAGTTGGAAGAGACCTCATGGGCCATGCAGTCCCGCCCCCTGCCAAGAAGCAGGAATATTGCATTCAAAACACCCCTGACAGATGGCCATCCAGCCTCTGTTTAAAAGCTTCCAAAGAAGGAGCTTCCACCACACTCCGGGGCAGAGAGTTCCACTGCTGAACGGCTCTCACAGTCAGGAAGTTCTTCCTCATGTTCAGATGGAATCTCCTTTCTTGTAGTTTGAAGCCATTGTTCCGCGTCCTAGTCTCCAAGGAAGCAGAAAACAAGCTTGCTCCCTCCTCCCTGTGGCTTCCTCTCACATATTTATACATGGCTATCATATCTCCTCTCAGCCTTCTCTTCTTCAGCTAAACATGCCCAGCTCCTTAAGCCGCTCCTCATATGGCTTGTTCTCCAGACCCTTGATCATTTTAGTCGCCCTCCTCTGGACACATTCCAGCTTGTCAATATCTCTCTTGAATTGTGGTGCCCAGAATTGGACACAATATTCCAGGTGTGGTCTAACCAAAGCAGAATAGAGGGGTAGGATGACTTCCCTAGATCTAGACACTATGCTCCTATTGATGCAGGTCAAAATCCCATTGGCTTTTTTTGCCACCACATCATCTCCAGCCCATCCCCTGTTCGGATATCAGCCAGCACGCCAACGACTTAAATCAAGAAATAGTTTTCTAAGATCTACAGAGACACTCACTGGAACACCTCAGCAAGCAAGAGTCCAAAAGTGGCAGGCTCAAACCCAGAACCTCAATCAATGGCTGATACCAAATGAGAGACTCTCCCCTGGGCACACAGAAAAGTGGGCAATTTGGAAGGTGCTGAACAGACTGCGCTCTGGCACCATGATGCAGAACCAACCTTAAGAAATGGGGCTACAAAGTAGAGTCCACGACATGCGAGTATGGAAAAGAGCAAACAACAGACCACCTATTACAATGCAACCTGTGCCTTGCCACATGCACATTGGAGGACCTTCTTATAGCAACACCAGAGACACTCCAAGTGGCCAGCTACTGCTCAAAGGAAATTTAGTAGAAGGCCAAGTTTGCAAACGTGTTTTTGTTTTGTTTTGTTTTGTTTTTAAATACAATACAACTGTTTGGTTCACCCTGATACTATAAATAAATTCACTCATTTATTCTGAAATATTGCATACAGCCCTTCATTTTTCTGGTTGTCTATCTTCCAAGTGCTAACCAGGCCCAATTCTACTTTATTTCTATGATGGGACAGGATCTAGTGTCTTCAGGATTACTACTCTATCACTGTTTCCTTCCTTGGTGCATACTTCCCACAGCCCCACTGGATAAGAGACAAACTGAAGGAATTTAATTCTTTGAGAATTTTGTTCTCAAAGAATGACATTTAAGAATGATATCAAAAGACAAACCAAGGAAGTCATTTAAATTTATCTAGAGTCCTTTCAAGGCAGAAGACTTTCCCTGCAGCTTGTGACTGTATGGGAATAAATCTGTGAATGTTAGCCACAACAGGCCCTTCACTTTTGTGAATCTTAGGAATGCAGGGCTCCTGAAAAACTGGGAAAATTGCAAATTGAAAAAAAAATGCTTTTAAAATCTGGGAAAACAGTTTTCTCGGAATCTCTAGGTTTTCCAGGGTGGCCACAACATCACTCTGGTAGACCTATAGTCTCTAGGCATGGTTAGGTTCGGTTGGAATCTTTGTAATTCGGAATAAATTCAGAAAGATTTGTTTTTTGAAGTGATTTTGAAGTTTTTAATGAAACCGGAAGTCCCTTTGCCCTTCCGAAGATTTTTCCGCCATTTGTGTTATGAAGAAGTAAGTGAGTCGGAAATGATTCAGCTTTTCCCCGCTTCTGGTCTCAAGCCTGGGAAGCATTTTAAACCAGACTGAATGGATTTCCTGCATTTTCTCTCCCCTTGCTTCTGATCTCAAGCCTGGGAAATATTTTAAACTAGACTGGATGGATTTCCTGCCTTTCTTTTCCCCTCACTTCTGGGTTGGAGCCTGGGAAGCATTTTAAACAAACTGGATGAATTTCCTGCCTATCCTCTCCCCTCGCTTCTTGTCTTGAGCCTGGAAAGCATTTAAAAACAAACTGGATGAATTTCCTGCCTATCCTCTCCCCTCACTTCTTATCTCAAGCCTGGGACGTGTTTTAAACCAGACTGGATGGATTTCCTGCCTTTCCTCTCCCCTCACTTCTGGTCTCAAGCCTGGGAAGTGTTTTAAACCAGACTGGATAGATTTCCTGCCTATCCTCTCCCCTCACTTCTTATCTCAAGCCTGGGACGTGTTTTAAACCAGACTGGATGGATTTCCTGCCTTTCCTCTCCCCTCGCTTCTGGTCTCAAGCCTGGAAAGCATTTTAAAACAAACTGGATGAATTTCCTGCCTATCCTCTCCCCTCGCTTCTGGTCTCAAGCCTGGGAAGCATTTTAAACCAGACTGGATGGATTTCCTGCCTTTCCTCTCCCCTCACTTCTGGTCTCAAGCCTGGGAAGCATTTTAAACCAGACTGGATGAATTTCTTGCCTTTCTTCTCCCCTCGCTTCTGGGTTGGAGCCTGGGAAGCATTTTAAAACAAACTGGATGAATTTCCTGCCTTTCCTCTCCCCTCGCTTCTGGTCTCGAGCCTGGGAAGCATTTTAAACCAGACTGGATGAATTTCCTCCCTTTGCTCCCCCCCCTTTCTGGAGTAAAACAACTACTTTCAAAATAAAGACCATCCAATGAAACAGGAAATACTTTCAAACCATTAAGGAAGGATCCGGAAGTCTTGGAAGTTTCAAAAAGTTTTGAACATTTTTTGTGTGAAAATCGGAATTGACTTCCGAATTGAAACACCATCCAAAACAGGTTTTGAGTAATTTTTTTTGGATCAAACAAGCCTAATAGACTTCTAGAGAGAAAATATTAATCAAATCCACATATAATCAAATTCACAAAAGTTAAACTTGCAAACCAACTTACCTAGGGTCTTTCCATACAGCCTTATAACTCAGAATATCAAGGCAGAATAACCCACAATATTTGCTTTGAACTGGGTTATCTGAGTCCAGACTGCCATATATCCCAGTCCAAAGCAGACATTGTGGTTTATTCTGCCTTGATATTCTGGTTTATATGGCTGCATGGAAGGGCCCTTAGAAAGAGGAAAACTCGAGAAGACATAAGAGATAGTTTAATTCTCAGGGGTTTCTGATAATATTATAACGTAACACAATATACTACTACTAATAATAATAATAATATGATATTATAATTATATATTTTATATTAAATGTAATATTACTAATAATATTACAGTATAAGGTTATAATACAATGTACTATTGGAGCCCCCGGTGGCGCAGTGGGTTAAAGCACTGAGCTGCTGAGCTTGTTGATCGAAAGGTCACAGGTTCGATTCCGGGAAGCGGCGTGAGCTTCCGCTGTCAGCCCTAGCTTCTGCCAACCTAACAGTTCGAAAACATGCAAATGTGAGTAGATCAATAGGTACTGCTCCGGCGGGAAGGTAACGGCGCTCCATGCAGTCATGCCAGCCACATGACCTTGGAGGTGTCTACGAACAACGCTGGCTCTTCGGCTTAGAAATGGAGATGAGCACCACACCCCAGAGTCAGACATGACTGGACTTAATGTCAGGGGACTACCTTTACCTTTACCTTACAATGTACTATATAATATTAATATTGTGCTATGGTAATAATATAATATATTGTATTTATTTTTTACTTGTAAGCCACTCTGAGTCCCCTTCGGGGTGAGAAGGGTGGCATATAAATGTCGTAAATAAATAAAATAAATAAAATTTCTCACCAGTGACCTCATCCACACTCTCCTTGGTGAGATGATCATTCTGATTCACCCACTCTCCGTTGCACTTGAAGTAGATCTGAGTGGCTGGATTGGCTCTGCAGATTAGCTCCACCGGTTTGTTCTTCACGATGTAGGCATCTTGTGGCTCCAGGAGGAAATGAGGAAGGCTCTCTGCAGGGGCTGAAGGGAAAGAATCCGGAAGCACATCTCCATACTCAATCCCTGAAATAGACAGAGAAGAATTGTGAGGGAACCAGTTAGCTATAAAAGTTTTCAGAAGGAAAGCATCAGAACATCAGCTTTTGTTATTTAAGAGCGGTCAGGGCACCAAAAACATTTCAATTATGAGTTTAGAAACTCTCACCAAGCTGCACATTTCTTTGCATAACCTGAACAATAAACATGGTACTTATTTGTGGCTCCACATTTGGTACTTTTCGATCCTCCTCTGGATTTGATCAAACCAGAGCCCACTTCAGATATCTACTCTGCTGTACGTTTAGGAGGAGAACCTTTTGTTAATAAGTCCACTTCCCCAACAATTTGAACATGATATTAGATAGAGGGGGACACTGGAAACAAAATAGCCAATGGACTCTAGGTAGCTCAGCTTGGGTTGGATTACTAGTTTCATAGCCACCGGGCTGTGGCACAGCTAGCTAGTAGCCAGCTGCATTAAATCACTACTGACCGAGAGGTCATGAGTTCGAAGCTAGCCTGGGTCAGAGTGAGTTCCTGACCATTAATAGTCTAGCTTGCTATTGACCTATGCAACCCTTAAGACAGTTTGTTTATTTATTTATTTATTTAGGGCTTTTATATTCTGTCCTATCTCAACCTCCACAGAGGGACTCAGGACGGCTAACAAATAGGCACCCATGGCGCCCACATCGAAACATGAATATACAATTTAACAACAATATAATAAAACAGCAATAAAAGCAGTATAAACAGTATATGAACAATATAAAAGCAGTATAAAAACAGACAACAAACAGTCAGCAGTCATCTGTCAAGTAGGAAATGTAGGTGCTGCTTTATGTGGGGAGGCTAATTTAACTAATTTACGATGCCATAAAACCTTCCAGCAGCATGCGTAAGAATGAGGAAGTACTGCATGAAGGACTTGGTGTCACAAGTGGACGGTGAAGTGGCAGCTCCCCCTGTGGCCGGAATCGAGCATACCCTCATGAAGCCGGAAAGCTGGAATGTTAAATTACCTCTGTGTCTGTCTATATATGTTGTATGTCTAATGGCATTGAATGTTTGCCATGTATATGTGCATTGTAATCTGTCCTGAGTCCCCTGCGGGGTGGGAAGGGCGGAATATAAATACTATAAATAAATAGATAGATAAATAAGGCCTTGCTTGAAGTAGGAAGTAAGATGAACACATGCCCTTCACCCTTTCTTCCTCCAATCCCAACCTCCTCATATTGAAAATTGATGGTGGGTTAAGTGGAATAGTTGCACCCAACTCCCTGCTCAGTTCCAGTCTTATAAACCGCTATTTGTGTGACAAAGATAATTCAGTCTGGAATTTCTTCTACTTGAACAGTAGAGATGTTAAACAAGGAAAACAAGTTAGCAATAGGACGGTTTCCTACAAAACTAGCAAATGAAAAAGCGTTGCCTGGAGCTTCGTCTTATGCATGCCTACTCAAAAGTAAATCTCACTGCTTACAAATGGCAGCTACTGTGGCTAAGGGACTGAATCCAGGAGTTCATGATTCAGTCATGAACCCCAGCAGAGAGTCTCAGGAAAGATCTTTTGGCTTCTCGCCTCATCAGTAATATTGGAATGCTACCCTATAAGACTGTTCTCACAATCATTGAGCCATAAAACATCATGAATATTCTAAAACAGCCACTCAGTAGTATCTCTACTCCCAAATGTATTACAGCTGCATGGCGTGGATGCTGATCGTATGTTCCAACAGCTTAGCAACGAGTGATAGTAGTTGCTTGATAAAAACTGGAGCCAGACTGGCAGGCCCTAGGAGTTATAAGATATCTAGTGCTAGCCGCCTTACGCCTGGCTTTCAGCCCTGAAGAGAAAGATGTGCTCGAGCCCTTGTAGAGTGGGAACAACAGAGTTTGGGGGAGTTACTCTTTGTACTACAGTTTCCAGAATCCTCGGGCATCATGGCCGATTGGCCATCTTGGATGAAAGATGCTGCAAACAAGAATGCAAAAAACCTCACAACTTTTCAAGGCTCTAGGGAGAATACAGAATATATATTTTTGGCTGGCGGAGAGAGGGTCAAGAAATATTACACCTGCATTTTAGTCATGAGGATGAAAATAGCTCATTCTCTGTGAGAAAGAAGTCTTTTAGGTTTAAAAAAAAGGCCAGAAGAAAAACATTATCCACTCCACGTATTCAGAGATGTCAACTTATGCAGATATAGCCTGGATTTGAGCTGCTCTCTATTGGTTACTTTATCTCTTATTCAGAAATTCTTCTCCACCAAACCGTCATTTTTGCAAGACAACATTACAACACAGGTCAGCATGCAGTCAAGTAACACTGAGCTTCCCCCAAACCCAACCAAGAAAATGGGAATGGGCAATTCCATGAGGCACAACAACCAAATCCTTTCCAGCATCAACTTCTTGCCAAGCTAAAACAACCACATCTATTCTTTGGCATGCTGTTTCTCCCATAAGCTTTGTATTCAACTTGCTTGGTGGCTCAAAATGTTTCCTAAACAATGCATAGCAAAATGAACATTAAAAAGCAATGAAACTATACTCTGGGCATGGAATCAGAAAGGGGTCATGGTCCTCTTGATATTGTTGAATTACCAATGTCATCTAGCCTGGGACACTGTCTTCAGCTGTTTGGATGCAATACATATTTTGGGTCATGGTCCTCCTGATATTGTTGAACTGCAGTTCACCAATATCAAGGAGAACCACCAATGTCATCTAACCTTGGACACTGTCTTCAGCTGTTTGGTTGTGATACATATTTTGGGTCATGGTCCTCCTGATATTGTTGAACTGGAGTTCAACAGTATCAAGGAGGACCACCAATGTCATCTAACCTGGGACACTGTCTTCAGCTGTTTGGATGTGATACATATTTTTGGTCATGGTCCTTTTGATATTGTTGAACTGCAGTTCAACAACATCAAGGAGGACCACTCATGTCATGTAACCTGGGACACTGTCTTCAGCTGTTTGGATGTGATACATATTTTGGGTCATGGTCCTCCTGATATTGTTGAACTGCAGTTCAACAATATCAAGGAGGACCACCAATGTCATCTAACCTGCACATATCCCAGTCTAGGACATATAATACACCTAATATGCCATAATAACATTGATATTGTTGAACTACCAATGTCACCTAACCTGGGAAACTGTCTTCAGCTGTTTAGATGTGATACATATTTTGGGTCATGGTCCTCCTTTTTTTTCCCTTTTTTTTTTGTCGTGTCAGGAGTGACTCCTGGTGTGAAAGAATTGGCCGTCTGCAAGGACGTTGCCCAGGGGACGCCTGGATGATTTTGATGTTTTTATCACCCTTGTGGGAGGCTTCTCTCATGTCCCCACATGAGGAGCTGGAGCTGATAGAGGGAGCTCATCCGCCTCTCCCAGGATTCGAACCTGTGACCTGTCGGTCTTCAGTCCTGCTGGCACAGGGGTTTAACCCACTGCGCCACCGGGGGCTCCTGATATTGTTGAACTACAGTTCAACAATATCAAGGAGGACCACCAATGTTATCTAACCTGGGACACAGTCTTCAGCTGTTTGTGTTGTAGTAGAGTGTGCTGAGCAAGCTACAACGAGTAGTAGAAGGGCAAAGAGGGCTGCTCAGGTGTTGGATCAAGAGCAGCAAAGAAAGCGAATTAGGTAAATATTCATGACACCTACAGATACTGAGTCATTCGAAGGGTTCACTGACTCTGAAATAAAGGAGGAGGGAGAGGAATGTAGAGGTTTGAAGAGGGTTACTCGGGATCAAGAGTCAGATGAAGAGAGAGAAAGGAAGCGGATCCGTGAAATACATAATGCTCCAACTGAGGAGGAAGACGTCATGGGGTTCACGGGGAGTGATGGGACTGGGAGTGATGACGGGGAGGAGGATGGGTTAGTTTGGACCCATGTACAAGAGATCAGGGACATATGTACCCAACCCACATCAAGTGAGGAGTTTGAAGGGTTTTTGGGAGACTGGCAACCTGGAAATACATGGGGTGATCTAAGTCTTGATAGACGCTGGAAAAGTTGGAGGGACGGGCGGTGGTGAGCAGCTATGGAAGCAAAGACACCTGAGAGTGATGAAGACAGGGTGGAGTCCAGCTCCTCCTCTGATGAGGAGTTATAGGATAAAAGTAAGATATCAAACTATTGGAACTTTGCAGTAGGCAAAGTGTTGTATTGGGCTTGGGACTTTGTTGCTGCCATTAATCTTGCCTTGGGTCCTGGGACTGCAGATCGCTGTGCTTTCGTGCTTCTACTGACTGGAATCCTATAAGTGCTGACTTCTACTTCCTTGCTGACTTCGGATTGTTTTTGGGATGACGACATCGCCTTTTGGACTTAACTTCTGCTTTTGGACGTGCCTCGACTTTGGACTGTTTCCTGACTACGTTTTTGCTTGCTACATTGTGGTTATTGAACTCTGTGATTTTGAAGCAGTTTGCTTAAAGTTTTTGTTATCCCTGATTATATTCCTGTATAATTCTCCAAGTTGCATTTTTTGCATAGCAGTTCACCATAAAGACATTACATATATTAGAAACCAACACTTTCTCATTACTTTATTTTCCAGATCATCAGTCTGGGCCACAGCAACGCATGGCAGTAATGAAGAAAACACAGAGTAATACCAGAAAGCTCCCCACCCATGTTACTCTTCAAAGATAGTTTTTCTGCAGGGGTGGCAACAAAGCAGTTAACAAGGGCTCTCACTGCCGAGTTCCCCAGGATAAAGGATGCATTGGTACAATCCAAGGGAAACACCAGCAAAGCTGTATTTGTCAGGGCCAGTTTACATACTGCAGGGTTTGCCTTTGGAGTTCTTTAGGAAACTCAACCCAAGGGAGCAAGGGGGAATGAACAGGGACGCCAAGAGGGCCTCCCGAGAGAAAATCAGCCTGCGACAACACAGCCGCACATTCCGTATCCACAAGGTCAGCCATTTAAAATCCACTTAGGAAAATTGACTTTCCATTTCCATTTTAACACAGCACTAGGGAAAGCAGTAGGACATTTGTCATAATCCATTAACTGCTCTTTTGGAAACACAGAATTACACTCCAGGCTAATCTCTCCCTTTTCCTCCCCCCCCCCCCCCTCACTTTCTCTCATTTGCTCTCTCCAGCGCCAGTCTCCGTTTCTCTCAAGCTTCTGGGTCTCCTCCTCTTTGCCACTGCCAGGCCTCCCTTACCTAATTTCATTTGCCGGCCTATAATTTTCTCAGCAAAGGGATGAAGGGTAATTGGGGCACACAATGCCCTCCTGGAGAGGTCTGGTGAGCTGTGCTCAGCTGGTGCCTAAAGCGGTTAGTTGGCTATCTAGGAACATCCCAGAGCAAAGCGGAGGAGGTGGGAAGATGGGGTGCCAGCAGGACAAATGCTTTTCATGATGAGCAGGCCTTTTTGGAGCTAAAATTGAAAAAGCTCAAAGTCAAGATCATTATAAATAAAATACCCCACAATGGAGGTCCCATAGCTAAACACAGAAGAGACATGATTGCAAATTGTTCTCTTTGTTAGACTTTGAATAAAAGGCACTTTTTACAAAAATGCTCAACAGAGAGGACAACTAGCAACGAAGTCCTGAGTCCCTTCGGGGAGAGGGGGGCAGGATATAAATTATTATTATTATTATTATTATTATTATTATTATATGCTATGATCATCAGAAATCTCTGGTTCAATCCTAAGAGTGTGTGGAGATGGGGAAGATAGGATATGTTGCTGTGGTCACTTTTTAAAACAATGGATGTCCCAGTTAAAAAATATGACAACACATCTCAAGAATGAAAAAAGGATTCATTTTAGTTCTAAAAAACACAATATGTTCAGATTTTGCATTCAAATTCTTTCTTAGGGAGCAGATTAAAATAGTATGCTAGAATTTGAGAGAACAGTTTTGTCACTGTGGCCCTTTCTACACTGCCATATAAAGTCCAGATTATCTGTTTTGAACTGGATTATATGGCAGTGTAGACTCACATAATTCAGTTCAAAGCAGATAATGTGAAAATGTATTGTCGAAGGCTTTCATGGCCGGAATCACTGGGTTGTTGTAGGTTTTTGGGCTATATGGCCATGTTCTAGAGCAGTGGTTCTCAACCTGGGGTCCCCAGATGTTTTTGGCCTTCAACTCCCAGAAATCCTAACAGCTGGTAAACTGGCTGGGATTTCTGGGAATTGTAGACCAAAAACATCTGGGGACCCCAGGTTGAGAACCACTGTTCTAGAGGAAGGAGGGAGGGAGGAACAGGGAGGTAAGGAAGGAAGGGAGGGAGAACAGAGAAAAGGAAGGAAAGACAAATGGGAAGGAAGGAAGGAAGGAAGGGGGAGTGGGAAGGAGGGAGAGAGGAAGAGGGAGGTAAGGAAGGAAGGGAGGAAGAAAAGGAAAAGGAAGGAAATACAAAAAGGAAGGAAAAAAGAAAGGAGGGAAGGAAGGAAGGAAGAAGGAAGGAAAGAAGGAGAAAGAGGATGAGTGGGAAGGAGGGAGGAAAGAGGGAAGGAAGGACAAAAGGGTGGAAGAGAGGGAAGGAGGTAAGGGAGGGAGAAAAGAGAAAAGGAAGGAAAGACAAAAGGGAAGGAAAGAGGGAAGGAAGGGGAAAGTGGGAGAGTGGAGAGGAGGAAAGAGGGAAGGAAGGATGAAAAGTTGAAAGAGAGGGAAGGAGGGAGGGAGGATGAGGGAGGTAAGGAAGGAAGGAAGGGAGGGAGAAAAGAGAAAAAAGAAAAGACAAAAGGGAAGGAAAGAGGGAAGGAAGGGGAAAGTGGGAGAGTGGAGAGGAGGGAGGAAAGAGGGAAGGAAGGATGAAAAGTTGAAAGAGAGGGAAGGAGCGAGGGAGGATGAGGGAGGTAAGGAAGGAAGGGAGGGAGGGAGGGAGAAAAGAGAAAAAAGAAAAGACAAAAGCGAAGGAAGGAAGGAAGGAAGGAAGGAAGGAAGGAAAGAAGGAAGGGGAAAGAGGGAGAGGGGGAAGGAGGGAGGAATGAGGGAAGGAAGGATGAAAGGGTGAAAGAGAGGGAAGGAGCAAGAGAGGAAGAGAGAGGTTAGAAAGGAAGGGAAGGAAAGAGAGAAGGAAGGATAGGATGCAGAGTGAGAGGAGGGCGTGAGAAAAGAGACAAATGAGCTGCATCCGGCCCCCAGTTCTGGGTTTGCCCATACCTGATCTTTAGCATGCACCCCCGCTCCACGTTTTGGTTTTGTGTCAACTTCAGTGGGTTCTGAATTGTCCCACTACATACACATAAGCAGGCAGATCACATTTCAGCAAGCAGAGTTTTACACTTTATGGAGCCAGACCTTTAAGGAGACAGTGCTTAATTTCTCAGTTTGGAGTCTTGAGGCATCTAGTCCACTACTGGAGCCAAAAGTGGGTCTAACATCTGGAAGCCCAAAAATTGCCCACCACTAATTGGAAAAGGTTACCTTATTGAACTAAAATTCCTATAAAACTATCTGGGAGACTTTGGAGAGTTCCAGTTCCAAAGAAAACTTGTCATGCAAGCCAAGGGAATTATGATCCAAGAAACAACTTCTCCAAGCTCTGGCCTAGTTTATGTGCAACAGATCCATCTCAAATGTAAGATGGGGTGAGCGAAAAAGATGCAGGCTGGTAACATACTGAAGTTTACATACAATTTCCCTGACTGCACCATAGAAACACAGATAAGGTGCATAAATATTGATGTCTCTCTTCTCTGCCTCTCCTTCATCTGCCTGAAGGAGGAAAAAAAGGCATTTCTTCTCTATGGCTGAGCTGCAGGTTGTTTTTATGACTTTGTTTTACAGCTATAATGCCAGGATCATTTATAAAGCAGGTTTGTATATAAAGAATGTAAACATTAGAAATCCATTAGTCTCTTAAAGTGCGTCTGGCAAAGTTCTCCCCCAAGTCACTTCCCCTCCCTCCCTCCTCCTTTGGTAAGCTCCACGTCCTCTTCCCAGGCTTGGCTGAGGGGAATTTCAAAAGATTACAAGTGCTTAAAGATATATTATCCTTGGCTGGGATTGTAATGCAGGCCTGAAGCTACCAATTAAGTTTCTTGTGCTGCTGAGGGTTATCCCCCTCCTTCTGCTTTTATGTACGCAAGCATGTGTATGTTTGTGCATATATGGACAACGCATCTGATTTAAAAACCCCGAACACAGAGCAAACTGTACAATTGGCTTTGTAATTCATCTCTACCTCTCTCATGTAAGGAGAGTAACCATTCATCTTCCTGCTCATGTCATTCTTTCATTGGGAGCTTCTTGCACAGGGCACCTGAGCTGGTGCCGAAAGATATCTCTCAGCTTAAGGGATGTCTCTTTTGCCTGAACATGACAGCTCCATAGGACATAATGGGCGCCCTCTATTTCACAACAGTACCGCACAATACACATCACATCAGAGAACAAGCACTGCTACTTCCCAGTCTTTGGAGTCCTTTTGGTCCACACAGAATGAGAGCTTGGAAATTAGATGTAAAACATGGCTGTCAAAAGTACGAGGGTTGAATGAAAAGTAATGCCTCCACCTTCGTTACTTGGGTTTGAATGGGAATATTTTAATAAATCAAACACAGAAAGAATCCTTAGAATGTGCTCTTTAACTACCACTATTCACTTATCCACATAATCACTAGACAATTGGATAAATTTCTGCCAACGATGAACAAGTTTTCTGAAGCCATCACAGAAGAAGTCGGGTTGTTGTAGGTTTTTTCGGGCTGTATGGCCATGGTCTAGAGGCATTCTCTCCTGACGTTTCGCCTGCATCTATGGCAAGCATCCTCAGAGGTCTGTTGGAACTAGGGGAAAGGGTTTATATATCTTTGGAATGACCAGGGTGAGACAAAGGACTCTTGTCTGCTGGAGCTAGGTGTGAATGTTTCAACTGACCACCTTGATTAGCATACAATGGGCTGACTGTGCCTGGAGCAAACTTTTGTTGAGAGGTAATTAGATGCCCCTGCCTGCTTCCTCTCTGTTGTTGTGCTGTTGCAATTTTAGAGTTTTTTAATACTGGTAGCCAGATTTTGTTCATTTTCATGGTTTCCTCCTTTCTGTTGAAATTGTCCATATGCTTGTGTATTTCAATGGCTTCTCTGTGTAGTCTGACATGGTGGTTGTGAGAGTGGTCCAGCATTTTTGTGTTCTCAAATAAAATGCTGTGTCCAGGTTGGTTCATCGGGTGCTCTGCTATGGCTGATTTCTCTGGCTGAAGTAGTCTGCAGTCCCTTTCATGTTCCTTGATTCGTGTTTGGACAATGCTGCGTTTGGTGGTCCCTTTATAGACTTGTCCACAGTTGCATGGTACACGGTAGACTCCTGCAGAAGTGAGAAGATCCCTCTTGTCCTTTGCTGAACATAGCATTTGTTGGATTTTCTTGGTGGGTTTGTAGATAGTTTTTATGTTGTGTTTCCTCATCAGCTTCCCTATGCAGTCAGTGGTTCCCTTGATGTATGGCAAGAACACTTTTCCTCTGGGTGGAAGAAGTAGATACTCTGTTTCCGCAACCCATCGTGCACAGATCTTCCGATAGCCAAGCAAAGCAATAATGTGACCCACACATTCTTGTGAAATGCTGATTATGCTTGCAATTTCTCTCTGAGTGATAAGACGATCGTCCTGAATCAATCTGTCAACCTTTTGCTTGTGAAACTCGGTGGTTGCTGTCACAGGACGTCCAACTCTTTGTTTGTCTTGCAAGTCAGATGTTCCCACCTCAACATCTTTAAACTTACTCGCCCAACTACACACAGTACTCACATCAACACAATCACCATAAACAGCTTGCATTCTCTGATGAATCCCCTTTGGGGTGATACCTTTTGCTGTAAAGAATTCAATGACTGCACGTTGTGTAAGTTGCACTGACTGGCTGTCTGCGCAGGGTTCCATACTTCACACTTTAACAACACAACCATTCAATGCTAAGGCTTCCTGCCAAAATGGACTTGTAGAGGAGAGTCTACTGAACAAGCCAATACCTGCCGCATACCAGTACTGCCATCTGTTGAGGAGTTACGAAGGTGGAGGCATTACTTTTCAGCTTATAACAGTTGCCTGATTTCTCATGCCACCCCACAATCTCCCACATTAATTGAGGAGGTAACTCAAGGCTTTGACATCATTGTACTCTAAAATTCCTTGTACAATATCATTTCCTCATCCACGGATTCAATATTTGCAGTTTCACTTATCCATGCTCCAAAAAATTTCCCATCCCAGGAGTGTTTGGTGCCTTCTCTAGGTCTTCCAGTGTGATTCTGTGATATGTTTCCAACCCAAATTTAGTCAACATATAGGGCTTGCTATTGTCCACAGTTTCAGGTATCCACATGGATGGGTCTTGCAACCTTTTTCCTTCAGACAGTCGATTTAGTGGAACAGAGGAAAACATGAAGCAGGATGTTCTCACACCCTGAAGGAGAAGACCTATGTGTCTTCAGTACCCATAACCTATGGCTCCAGACTGGGATGCTTTTTAGTTGTACTGTACAATGGTGCTGTTCAATATGGTAGCCCACTGACTGATACAATCTGCAAGCCATTGCCTGCTGGTCTATAGAGGATTTCTAAGGGGAAAAAAATACTGATTTTAGCCAATGAGTACAAATGTGGGGACATACAAGTTGGTTCCTCATATCTTAAGGCATAAGAAGCACTAATATATAGACTTCTAAGGCAAATGGTTAGAACTTCAGATTCTTTTCAAAAACTTAGCAGTTTACTTATTCATCTGTTTTGAATATCAAGCCAAAAAGGGGTGCTAGAAATAATATCACCCGGAAGCTGACTGGCACAACTTGGGGATCACAACCAAAAACAGTGAAGACATTTGCCCTCGTGTTTTGCTACTCTGCTGCTGAATATGCATGCCCAGTGTAGAACACATTAAAACAGTGGATGTGGCTCTTAATGAGACATGCTGCATTATCACGGGATGTCTATGCCCTACACCACTGGAGAAATTACACTGTTTGGCTGGTATTGCACCACCTGACATCCATCAGGAAGTAGCAGCCTGTAATGAAAGAACCAAGGCACTAACATCTCCGGCTCATCCTCTGTTTAGATATCAGCAAACAAACTAATGCTTGAAATCAAGAAATAGCTTCCTAAGATCTACAGAGATACTCGCAGGAACACCTCAGCAAGCAAGAGTCCAAAAGTGGCAGACGAAACCCCAGAACTTCAATCAGTGGCTGATAACAGATGACAAACCCTCTCCTGGGTATAAGTAGGCAACTTGGAAGGTGCTGAAAAGACTGTGCTCTGGTACCATGAGATGCAGAACTAATCTTAAGAAATGAGACCACAAAGTGGAGTCCACCACATGCGAGTGTGAAGAAGAGACCACAGACCACTTACTACAATGTAGTCTGAGCCCTGCCACATTTTATTTATTTATTTACCCTATTTATACCCCATTTTTCTTAACCCCATAGGGAACCCAAGGCAGCTTACATATATAGGCAACAATTCAATGCCATGTAAATATACATCTATATAAATAAAAATGTAATGTTCGTTTGCGATACCATCAGAACTCAAAAACCACTGGGGGAATTGACACCAAATTTGGACACAAGACACCTAACAGCCCAATTTATGTCCTCCACTCAAAAAAATTGATTTTGTCATTTGGGAATTGTTGTTGCTGGGATTTATAGTTTACCTACAATCAAAGAGCATTCTGAACTCCACCAACGATGGAATTGGGCCAAACTTAGCACACAGGGCTCCCATGACCAACAGAAAAAACTGGAAAGGTTTGGTGGACATTGACCTTGAGTTTGGGAATTATAGTTCACCCACATCCAGAGAGCACTGTGGACTCAAACAATGATGGATCTGGACCAAACTTGGCACAAATATTCCATATGCCCAAATATGAACACAGATGGAGTTTAAGGGAAATAGACCTTGACATTTGGGAGTTGTAGTTGCTGGGATTTATAGTTCACCTACAATCAAAGAGCATTCTAAACTGCACCAATGATGGAATTGAACCAAACATGGCATACAGGACTTCCATGACCAACAGAACACACTGGGAGGGTTTGGTGGGCATTGACCTTGAGTTTGGGAGCTGTAGTTCACCTATATCCAGAGACTCAAACAATGATGGATCTGGACCAAACTTGACACAAAAAATCCATATGCCTAAATATGAACACAGATGGAGTTTGGAGGAAATAGACCTTGACATTTGGGATTTGTAGTTACTGGGATTTATAGTTCATTACAATTAAAGAGCAATCTGAAACCCACAAACAACAGAAATGGGGCAAACTTCCCACACAGAACCCCCATGACCAACAGAAAATACTTAAGGCCATCCAGTCCAACTCTCTTCACCAGGGCAAAAAAATGTAATCAGAGCCCTCCTGACAAAGAGCCATCCAGCCACAGATATAGATAGATAAGATTCACACAAAGGGAGACATAGTATCATAGATTTGAAAGGGACCCCTAAAGAAGGAGAATTCTATGTTGCATATTCCAGAGTAGGCAAACCAGACACTCTCCACATCAACACTGACAAAGAAACAACAAGAAATACTGTTTACTCACAAGCAGAAAGGAATTACATACATTAGAAACCAACACTTTCTCATTACTTTATTTTCCAGATCACCAGACTGGGCCACAGCAACGCGTGGCAGGGGACAGCAAGTAATATCATAATTTTTGAAGTACCTAGCACTAAATCTTTTATAATCAAATGGGTGGGTTGTCATAAAACTGGGGGGGGGGGGGGGGGGAGCATACAGCAAACAAGAAACTCCTTTTTTGTCTCATCAAATATTTAAAATACAAAAAAAACCCCAAGCTTTTATATGTCCTTACATACTCTATGTTGACTGTAGCTTCACAGTGCCCCTTTATTTTTTAAACATGATTTGCCATTTCTATCTTTTGATTCTGTCCTGAGACTCATGAAAATCAGATGACATTTTGGAAAAGTCACTTGTTGGACTATATTTCTCAAAAGTGGCCATGCTGAATGAGGATTCTTATCTCTAAGAAGAATGTTTCCAAGAATGTTTCTGATTGAGACAAAATGCCATTTTACAAGCAAGAGTTCATTTACACAGCCATCAAGGGGGAAAGTGAGTATTCCTTAGAATGCAAGGCATAAATCCAATTGTTAGTCTCAATTACATTAGGCCCACTGAATCAATAGGAACTCAGTAAATTAACGTTTTTAAGTCCCATTGATTCAATGTTTTTCTGTCAGTTGAGACTAACAGCTTGATTTAGGTTATAGGATTAAAACTTTTGATTCCCGACCCCAATTTCACCTCAAAACATGACGACTTTCTATGTGTTGACAATGTATTGCAAGAGGACAAAATTAGCACAGGCTAATGTGCTTGCAAAAAGTCCTGTGGAATAGCTTGCTCACTTATTTGGCCTTGCAGGGCTGTGGGAGTAGGTGACAGACAGCTTCAGTTTTTCACAAGGCCATAAGCACATCCTCTTGGGGTATGTGAAAAGCTTATTGCCAATCTAAAGAAAATCAAGTCATTCTTTATAGCTAAAGAGACACTTACTGCTTCTTTGCTGATTATAATTGAAGGCTATCTGGTCATCAGGAGTTCTGCCTATGTGTGTGTCTTTCTGTGCGTGTGCTGGAACAGGGAGGATTGCAGATGAGGTAGGGATAATTCTGAGAAAATTGCAGACTTCTGGAGTTATCCTAACTATGTTCTTCTCCTTTCAGTGATCTGAATGCATTGCCAGGATTTCTGTCTGTCCAAAAAGCCTTTCAGTGACCCCAGGACAGGAGAGTAGGCAGCTGGCTGAGTGTCAGCTGCATTAAGATCACTCTGACCAAAAGGTCATGAGTTCGAAGCCAGCCCGGGTTGGAGTGGGTTTCCAACCAATTGCATGTAGTCTGTTGTCAAACTTTGCAACCCGAAAGACAGTTGCAGCTGTCAAGTAGGAAAATAAGGTACCACCTTAAAGTGTGGGGAGGCTAAATTAACTGATCTATGAGGCCATAAAGAAGACTCCAGCAAAGCATTCCAGCGGGGAAGCATGCGGGGAATGCGGAAGTGCTTCATCAGCGTCGCAGATGGACGATGAAAGCGACAGCTCCCCTGGCGGCCAGAAAAAGTTAAATAGCCTCTGTGTATGTCTGTATATGTTTGTATGTCAAAAATTGGCATTGAATGTTTGCCATATATGTGTACACTGTAATCCGCCCTGAGTCCCCTGCGGGGTGAGAAGGGCGGAATATAAAAGCTGTAAATAAATAAATAAATTGGCTGATAAAAAAAATGGTTCAAAATTCGCTTTGGATGTAAGGGGTTCTGTTGGTTCGATTTGTAATTCAGTTCCGAATTTTCTCAGAATTTTTTTTGAACTTTCCGAAATTTCCAAATTGCTTCGTTAATAGTGGATGCGATTGCGCGAAAAAACACCAAAGGGCACTGGGCAAACTTCAGGGGATTCTCTCACCCCATTGTGGCCCCAGCGTCACGCTACATTGCTGAGGCCATACCATGCCACGCACCCTCACACCATACCCACCCATGCGTCGCCCACCCGTCCCAAACCCCAACAGCAACAATACACACAAGTGGCTGTAAGACAGCCAGGCAGGCAGGCATCAGCCCTTCTCACTGCCCTGGTTCTCTGCTGCCCTGCTCTTTTTCTGCCGCAACAGCAACAACACACAAGTGGTTTGCTGCAAGGCAGGCAACCAGGGGGAGGCAACAACCCTTCTCCACTTACCCTGCTCTTCTTCCAATCACTCTTCTTCCAACCTCCATTCACAACCTCCCATCCCTTCACAACCTCCCTTCCCTTTCCCTTCTCCCTTCCCTTCCCGGGCTCACAATGAGCCTCTGAGCCATGTGCTGTCCTTTATATAGCGCAATGGCTGCTGTGCTGAAACCCTTCCCCACCCCAAAACTTCTCCCCTCATTGACTGGGAGGCAAGCAACTTCCCAGCATGCAAGCTGCTTGCCTCCAAACACTGACTCATTTCCGACTCACTTCCTGAGTCGTAAGAAAAATGGTGAAGGAAGCTTCAGAAAGGCAAAGGGACTTCTGGTTTTTTAAATAACTTCGAAATCACTTCAAAAAGGTAACTTTTCTGACTTTATTCTGAATTACGAGTATTCTGATGAAACCTAACCATGCCTAGCTCCTAGGGAAAGCTCAAAAGGATCCAGAATTATCAGGCAATTGTGGCTTCTTGGAATGTGTAGTTATCAGTCTTCTAAGCTCGCAAAATCTAGTCCAGAGTTTTGAAAACCAAGGGCCTCATCATACTTGAGCATTTTTCAACTTCAATACACTTCAGGTGCTGGGCAGCCTCCTACAGAATTTGGAGTTTGTAGTTTAGCGAGGGGCCTTTAAACTGCTCATCCAGAGAAGCCCTGGGCCTCTCGAAATGACAAAACCCAGAATTCTGCAGGAGGCAGTTACAGCATTTAAAGTGGATCAAAGTGGGGAAATGCTCAAGTGTGATGAGGCCCCTACAGTTTGTACTACTTCAACAACATGCTGGCTGGGAGACTATAGGAGCTATAGACCAAAAAGTCATTTCCCCCAGTTCTTCTTCTCATTTGGCCTATATGGCCACCCAAAATCCCAAGCAATCCTATCCTTCATTGTAGTTTCCTTCTCCCACAGAACCAGCTCTGACCAAACACCCTAAATGTGCTAGTCTTGCCTCCTCCACTGCTAACCTTTGTATGTTTGGTGTGAATGCCTGAAGGGAGATTCTAACAGCAGTCATCTTAGGATTTCTCATTACACCGAACATCTGAAGGTCAGAAATGATGCCAGCTTGAGCAGAAATAGTAGGGAGGAGATTTGCTTTGTCCCAGAGGTTGGATGTCTCCCCCTCCCAGGACAATCTGATGGGGAGAGGAGGGTCCTTCAAGTGCTTCTCCTATGTCCTTTTCCACTTTCTCTGTTCAGAAGAAGTACACTGACATGCCATTTCATTGCATTATGAGGATTGCACAGAAGCAATTCCATACTCCTGTACAGCTTCCCAAATAGAAGACTAAGCAAGGGGTAGGGCTCACCATCTCTGATCTGTGAAATGACAGCCTCTCAACTGAATTCTAGTAGCTGCCAAGGGCTTCCATGTTAGGAGAGCAGCAAATCTACTCTGGTTTGTATCACACGTGGTTTAAAGGAGTTGTCCAAGGTGCTGGACCTATTTGGGAAGGGACTTGGATTTACCAGTCTTGCACAAAAAACCAAAGACCATCACTGAGCATTGTCTGTGGACTGATACTCATCTCCCCACTTGGGATAAGCACAAGCAATAGCACTGGACATCCATCAACTTCAGCATTTCCTACTCCAACAAGTGGCTTTTCAAAGTCCCAAAGTTGGTTTTCCTAGCACCTGCTCCCTTGGAAATGTTAACCTGGAGATCCTGGAGTGGAACTTTGCACCTACAAAGCTTCTTTTCTTCTGACTAATAGCCCCTCTCATACAACAGCTGTGAGTAAAACAGCCAGCTAGGACACGGCAAGTGGAAGACTCCATCAAAGCAGCTGACTCTGACCAGTGGTGATCCAATCTTAGCTTTTTCTTAGCACAACTTCTTCATGGGAGCTTCATCATTACCTTCTTTGAAGGTGGTGAGAAAGACTTGTCTAAGGTCACCCACTGGATTTTCATGGCCAACGGTCTCCAGGAATCTTAGTGCAACACACAAATGACTATTCCACGTCGGCTGTCATGCTGTGTATAGGAGCATGCTCAAAAGTCATTTATCTCTGTTTTATTTTCACACACTCTCCAAAAGCTTAATTCCAAGTATCCCTCCCATTCAAATTAGCTACAGAAACTGTGCAGTCAGCACAGCAAATATCCCTCAGCTATGCAGAGTTTAAAACAGCATTATATTTAACAACTTCTATTGTTGTTATGTGCCTCAAGTCAGCTTTGACTTTGGTGACCCTATTAACAAAGACCTTCAAGAGGCTCTGTTATTAACAGCCCTGCCCAGACCTTGCAAGCTCAGAACTGTGGCTTCCTTGAGTCAATGGCATTCAGAGGAATGGCCATTTCTCCATCTTTCTCTTGGCAACCTGCTTAGCTTGGTTAAATGAATTGTTGGGGAGGAAAAGGATCTTCCTCCATAACTATCCAGCTTCCCTTCACTAGATGACTTGCTAAAAGTCATCTTTCAAAAGGAGCCCCTGGTGACGCAGTGGGTTAAACCCCTGTGCTGGCAGGACTGAAGACCGACAGGTCGCAGGTTCGAATCCAGGGAGAGGTGGATGAGCTCCCTCTATTAGCTCCAGCTCCTCATGTGGGGACATGAGAGAAGCCTCCCACAAGGATGATAAAAACATCAAATCATCCGGGTGTCCCCTGGGCAACATCACTGCAGACGGCCAATTCTCTCATACCAGAAGTGACTTGCAGTTTCTCAAGTCGCTCCTGACACGATAGTAATAAAAAAAATATTTCAAAAAAAACACCACTAACAATAAAGCAACAGCTACTTTCACACTGGTGAGGGAAGAAAGTGTAATAAGAAATTCAATATGCAGATTTGATAAATGTGAATTTAATATGATGTGTGGGAATGAATGAAAGAATAGAAGATGAATATATGGATGGAGCTAATAATTTTTGAGACACCAGCATAATATTAAGGTCTAACTTACAGCTTGCTGGACTGTGATTAAAACCTGCTAATAAGAAGTGAAAAGTAAACTCTGATAAGAATTGGGACAGTGATAACAGAAATGTTTACGATGTTAAGAAGGAAGTCAACATAAGATCAACACCCATCAAGAAGATCAATATCTGGACAGGAAACAGATGGAGCTAGGATGGAAGAAGTCTATCATTCATTTATAACTATGGGACTACATCAGCAGAATATTCCTATAAAAGACTCAGTCTAATAATGTTCAAAGTGTGGCAGACCTGAGGAGTCTGTTCCACCCACTATGTTCTGCTCCATGGGAAGGAGAGAGATAGTGTACTGATGGATAGTGGCAGATTTGCACGGGTTCAGTCTGGTCACTTTGGGGCTTCTTTCTCAAGGGAAGGGGAAGAAGGTTTTTTTAAAAAAATTTTAATTTCTTCATACAGATAACAAAACAATATAATACGAACCTTAGCCATCTAAAAGATAACATAAAACTGTTTACAATCTTTATGGCTAGGGAAGAGGAAGAAGTGTGCTTTTGGAGTCTGAGTTTTTGTGCAGGGAGTCAGGTTCTGCTGTATGGAAAACAGAGATCTGGTCCTTGGCATTGTTCTTAGGGAAAGAGGTTTTGGCATTTTGAAGTTATGGAAGTTTTGAAACTATGCATTGACAGGCTGCAGGGAAGCAGTGTCTGGCCTAACAGTTACTTCTCCAAGGAGGGAGAAAATGATATGGTAATATTTGAATGCCTGAGGATGAATGCATGTACATGTGGTGTGAATGCTGAGTGAAAATGTAATTCCCCTTTGTCTGTTTGTTAGTACAGTGTAACTGTAAGTTGTTGTACTTCCAATGTAGTTGCATAGAATCTGTATGTCTAAATGTTTTACTGTAATCTGATATACCTTACCACACTGGAAATTGCAATAAAAAGAACCTATGCTTTAAAGTTATTGAAAAGTCATTCATGACAAAAGGAAGTGCTAGTTTGTCTGTCTGTCTATCTATCTATCTATCTATCTTAGTAAACAACTTCTGTGGTCTTGTTAGAAAGGATGATTTGCAATAAGCCTCGTGTTGGAGCTGGTGGCTTCCATTTCAGCGGAGGAGTGAATCTCCTCTTGGGGCAGTCCACACATTAAATCAGGGGTCCTCAAACTTTTTAAACAGATGGCAAGGTCACAATCTCTCAAAGTGCTGGAGGGCCAGATTATACTTTGAAAAAAATGAATGAATTCCTATGTACACTGCACATATCTTATTTGTAGTGCAAAAAACCAAAAAACAACAACAACAATACAATAATTAAAATGACGAACCATTTAAACAAATATAAACTTATTAGTATTTCAATGGGAAGTGTGGGCCTGCCTTTGGCTGATGAGATAGGGTCAGAGGTGGCCCTAGGTAATTTTCAACGGTAAGCAAATAGTATTTTGCCCCCCCCCCCCACCAATCACTGATATATATTTTCTAGGCTTGGGCGGTTTCGTTCGTTAATTTTGTAATTCGTTATTAATTCGTATTTAAATTAGCTTACGATCCAATATTGAGCCATGCAGGACTACTGTGAGGAGTAATTAAAAACTGAAACAATTTTTCCAATTTATTTCGTATTGTTTCGTAATTGTTTCGAAATTGTTTCGTAATTATTTCCGTATGTCTGGTGCAAGTTTTATAGTTGTTGTTTGTTTTATCAGTGATAAAAAATAAATTATCACACCAACAGTCAACAACAGAGGAAGAGGGAAGCTTCAGAAGTTCCCCCTGTCCCATTTGGAGGTTTTTTTTTAGCATATTGCACAATCGCGTCCGCCATTAACGAATCGATTCGTAATTTTACGAAATTTCGTATATTTTGAACTTTTTTAAAGGAAAATTTCGGAATTCTTTAAAAAAACGAAACGCAAGGGCCCACTAAAAATGAAACGAGTTTAGAACCAAATTTTTCTGTGGTTACCCAAGCCTAATATTTTCTATTCATCGTGGGAGTTCTGTGTGCCATATTTGGTTCAATTCCATCATTGGTGGAGTTCAGAATGCTCTTTGATTATAGTTGAACTATACATCCTAGTAACTACAACTCGCATATGTCAAGGTCTATTTTCCCCCAAGAGCGCCTCAAGAGCGCTCCTGGGCAAAATCAACTATACTGCAAATGCTTACTTTGCGTAATGGGTTGAGCCGCCCCTGGCCTTCGGGACTTAGTTTGAGGACCCTTGCTTTAAATCAATCCTGGAGGAGCTGTGGCCTTCCAGGTGCTTTGGACTTCAAATCCCAGAAATCCTGACCATCGGACAATCTGGCTAGGACTTCTTGGAGTTGGTGTCCCAAACGCCTGAAGGGCCATAGCTTGTGTAGGCCTGCTTTAAATGAACCATCCAATGGACCAAATCCTATCGTCAAAATAGTTTTACTATCTTTGACAGATCTTTAAAAATTCCAGCCAAAATGCAGAGGAGATTCACCATACCATTGACATTGGACCTGTTAGCCATTACTGGTTGACTAAAACTGTTAGAGGAGTGGAAACTATTTTACTGCTGCTGCTATTGATCACATCAACTAAAATACTATACTGTGTCTAGCCACAAAACTATATGCAACACAAAATACAGAGTGTCTACTACAGCTGATAATGGGGACAGGAGGAAGATATGAGTGACAGAAGGAGTTGGAAGAGAGAAAGGAGGATGCTGGGACAGTGGGGGAAGAAAGGGGTGGAAGTTGCACGCAGAGCACATTTATCATAAGTAATCAAAACAGTCTTTCAAAGCTTTCTTTCCCAACCCTTGCTCATTCCAACCAGTCTGGCCACCCACTGCATGGGAAACCTCTTGTATTCTCTCCACTCTGCTGATGCTCTCAGTGGGGGGAAAATCCATTTATTATTTTGGAGCGGGTGGGGGTGAAATGCACACAAAACAACCTCCTTCCCTTTCAAACAAGATGCTTTGTGGGCAAATGGATTGATGATCTTGGCTTCTGTTCATAAAAAAGTATAAGAGGCAACCTCCATAAAGAGCCTTTCATGAAAAAAAATTAATCCACCTTCAAAGAAAACCTGATGGGTTTTAGAGAAAAACAGTTGGCTGAGTGAACTATCCTTAGTTACAGGTAGAGTGTGTCCCCCACTAATAGTTTATGTTTCCCATTCACTGCTCTATAATTCCCAACTGGTTCAGCAAGACATAGGCAATGCCCCAGCTTTTCAAACGCACGGGGAAAACAGAAGTACCAGAAAAGCGAGACACCACAAAGAGCTTGCGAGAGGCAGATAGAAGAGCAATGGAGAGGCAGGCATGAAATAGCCAGGCTGCAAATGCAGAGACCCTTAGGGCCAAAATGAACTTTTAAGATAGACTGCCCTACAAATTATGAAGCAGTGCTACATTTCAGGCTGCCTCATGTGATGGATTAGAAATCCTTTCCCTCAATGTGTCAAGGACTGGTATCATATTAGTTCTGTATTATTATAATATTTGCATCCCATGGCCCCAGAAACCTGCTGTGCCTTAGATATACCTTTTTGCTGACTATCTGAAATGCAAAAAGCAGATATATTTTTTTCGAATATTTTTTACCCCGCCTTTCTCAACCCCGGGGGGACGGGGACGGGACGTGGGACTCAGGGCAGCTTGCAGCCAGCAACAATTCGATGCCTCTACATACACATAATAAAACACATAACAAAGCCAATAATTATAAATAATTAAAAACATTAAATCAGTATAATTAAAACTACTGACCAATACCAGAATCTAGCCAAATTCTGTGATTGGAGACTCCATCCAACTTATCCATAGTCCATTATCCATAGCCATTGTCTGCATAATTACCCGAAGGCCTGGTTCCACATACATGTTTTTAACTTTTTTCTAAATGAGAGGAAGGATGAAGATAACTGATTTTCCCTGGAGAGTGAATTCCACAGGCGGGGGGCCACTACTGAGAAGGCCCTATCCCTCGTCCCCACCAAGCGCATTTGAGACAGAGGTGGGGCTTAGAGCAGGGCCTCCCCAGAAGATCTTAAACTCTAAGGTGGGACATAGAAGGAGATACATTCGGACAGGTATGTTGGGCTGGAACCGTATAGGAAATGGGAACAAGCTCCTGAACTGGGACCGATCAGTTTGGGAAAATTACATTTTGGGGACTAGAGCTCCCAAAATCTGAGGCTGTTGTTTACAGCTGTTGGATCATGAATTGGGAAGGCCTGAATCTAAAACCTATTTGATGTGTTGGATGAGCCTTCTTGCCATTCAGAGCCAGAATCCTAGCCAGTTCATTCTATTATAAAAATAATAAAAATGAGATTTTGGCCTGCATCAGTAGGAGCATAGTGTCTAGATCTAGGGAAGCAATGCTACCCTCTATTCTGCTTTGGTTAGACCACACCTGGAATAGTGTATCCAATTCTGGGCACCACAATTGAAGAGAGATATTGGCAAGCTGGAATATGTCCAGAGGAGGCCGACTCAAATGATCAAGGGTCTGGAGAACAAGCCCTATGAGGAGCGGCTTAAGGAGCTGGGCATGTTTAGCCTGAAGAAGAGAAGGCTGAGAGGAGATATGATAGCCATGTATAAATATGTGAGAGGAAGCCACAGGGAGGAGGGAGCAAGCTTGTTTTCTGCATCTTTGGAGACTAGGATGCGGAACAATGGCTTCAAAGTACAAGAAAGGAGATTCCATCTGAACTTGAGGAAGAACTTCCTGATTGTGAGAGCTGTTCAGCAGTGGAACGCTCTGCCCCGGAGTGTGGTGGAGGCTCCTTCTTTGGAAGCTTTTAAACAGAGGCTGAATGGCCATCTGTCAGGGGTGATTTGAATGCAATATTCCCGCTTCTTGGCAGGGGGTTGGACTGGATGGCCCATGAGGTCTCTTCCAACTCTTTGATTCTAGGATTCTATAATAATAATAATAATAATAATAATAATAATAATAATCTTTATTTATACCCCACCACCATTGCCCCAAGGGGACTCGGAGCGGCTTACATGAGGCCAAGCCCGACAACACATCAATACAACAAAAAGCAATAAGCAAAAAACAATACAATTAATATAACTCAGTTATAAACAATAACACACAAGGATTTAAAAAACCTATGGCCGGGCCAAATGTAATAGTTTAATTTTTTAAAAAAAATAAATGCTGGGCATGAATAGAGGTAGGATATATCTTGTAGGAGGGTTTTTAAAAGAAACGAAGGGAGAGCAACACATAAAGGGGATGCCAGGCCTGGGGAGCTCCGACAATTCAGTCTTTTCAGCTTTGCATTTCTGAATGTAACCAAATGGATCGGATATATATTAAAATTATCTGCAGCCTGTTATAGGCTGTCATTTGGTAGGATTAATTGGCTTTCACATTCTGCCCCAGAGGAGAGCTACATTTCTGGTGTTGATGAAACCCGTGTCCAAGACTGTAAAAGCACTCTGAAGTGTTTGGAGGAGATAAAAGGTGTTATCATATAAATGAGGACCATTAAAAAAGAACCTTTTACACATATTAAGCTGAATCAGTTTAATTTAGGGATGTTGTTAAAAGGAAGAAAAAACTCAAGTCTTGGACAATGCTTCACCCAGTGCAGAATGTGTGCTGTGCAGTCCCTTGTCTTGTCATGGATTTGCTCCAACAATATCCTGATACTTCATTGCCTGAAATCCAAGGGAGTGTTTGCACCTACAACAGGAGTAGGAATGATGAACTTATCCAGATATTGTCAGAGTACAAGTCCTATCAGTGTTAGCCAATATGGAGAGTATGTTGGAATTCAACCACATACTGCACAAGTTTGTAGTCCTCATCAAGGCCTTGGTCAGACCACACTTGGAATATTGTGTCCAATTTTGGGCACCACAATTGAAAAGAGATATTGACAAGCTGGAATGTATACAGAGGAGGGCAACTAAAATGATCAAGGGTCTGGAGAACAAGCCCTATGAGGCCTTGGTCAGACCACACCTGGAATATTGTGTCCAATTCTGGGTACCACAATTGAAGAGGGATATTGACAAGCTGGAATGTGTCCAGAGAAGGGCGACTAAAATGATTAAGGGTCTGGAGAACAAGCCCTATGAGGAGCGGCTTAAAGAGCTGGGCATGTTTAGCCTGAAGAAGAGAAGGCTGAGAGGAGGCTGAGGGCAATGTATAAATATTGTTGTCTGTTTTTATATTGTTTTTATATTGCTTTACAGTTTTATACTGTTTATACTGTTTTATATTATTGTTATTATTACATTGCTGTTAACTGTATATTTATGTTTTCATGTGGGCACCATGGGGTGTAATTGATTATAGGAACACAGAATAACGGATGATGAGACTGGATTCTGATTCTATTGATGAGACGTGAATGATTTGTTATATCGATGTTAAATTGTTGTTATGCTATTGCTTTTAAATGTTCAAATGATTTCGTAATGTGTGTATTGAAACTGTTGTTGTTAACCGCTTTGAGTCGCCTAAGGGCTGAGAAAAGTGGTATATAAATGAAGTAAATAAATAAATAAATTACTTTGTTAGCCGTCCTGAGTCCCTCTCTGGAAGTTGAGAAAGGACGGGATATAAAAGCCCTATATAAATAAATAAATAAATAAATAAAGAATATGTGAGAGGAATTCATAGGGAGGAAGGAACGAGCTTGTTTTCTGCTTCCTTGGAGACTAGGATGCGGAACAATAGCTTCAAACTACAAGAAAGGAGATTCCATCTGAACATTAGGAAGAACTTCCTGACTGTGAGAGTTGTTCAGCAGTGGAACTCTCTGCCCCGGAGTGTGGTGGAGGTTCCTTCTTTGGAGGCTTTTAAACAGGGGCTGGATGGCCATATGTCAGGGGTGCTTTGAATGCAATTTTCCTACTTCTTGGGAGGGGTTTGACTGGATGGCACATGAGGTCTCTTCCAACTCTATGATTCTATGATTCTAAGAGTCAAGTCTGAAAGTCCAGTTTTCAGTTGAATATGCCTTTGGGGATTTTCAGGGATTTCTAGGGCCCTTCCACACCCCTATATTCCAGAATATCAAGGCAGAAAATCCCACAATATCTGCTTTGAACTGGGTTATCAGAGTCTACACGCAGATAATGTGGGATTTTCTGCCTTGATATTCCGAGATATAGGGCTGTGTGTAAGAGCCCTCAGGCTATCTGTGAACAAATATTTGTTGAGGACATGAATGGGACTGGCCCACCAATTTAAATGACTAGATTGTAGCCTAAGGAAGTTAGAAGCTTTGTTGCCACTGAACTTCATAGAACCCAATCTCCTCACGTTTGTAATAAATAGATGCTAGTATAACTCATGGTAGTTCAATCTCGGTTCAAGTCTATTGCATCCACACTTCACAATTGTGACAGTAAGTCGTAACAGGATCAAGTATCTCTCTCTGTGTTAAAGAAAACCTTATGCTGTTAATTATTATGTGCAGCTGCTAATGTAGGTCAGCTAGCAAGTTTGGATCACACTCGGTTCCATCTGAACATTTGGAAGAACTTCCTGACTGTGAGAGCCATTCAGCAGTGGAACTCTCTGCCCTGGAGTGTGGTGGATGCTCCTTCATTGGAAACTTTTAAACAGGCTGTACGGCCATCTTTCAGGGGTGCTTTGAATGAAATTTCCCTGCTTCTTGGCAGGGGGTTGGACCGGATGACCCATGAGGTCTCTTCCAACTCCGATTCTATGATTCTAACTGACCACAAATATTCAACTTCAATATGCCATGGATTTAACCATCTACATTTTATATAAGTGACACCATTTTTCTTTATCACTGTTTGTAATGGGACGTGAGCATCAATTGATTTTGGTATCTGTGGGAGTCCTGGCAGATATCTAGGGTCCACTATATTCATTTGCTTGCAGATTATAATCATCAGATGCCCGACGTGATCTCTAGGGAAGAAAAAAAGCCATTTGGTACCCTTTCTTTATCATGTTATAGGAGTAAAGATTCTGATACAGACATCCGTTTAGCCTTGTGGGTTAATTGCAGGTCTATGTATTCACCAGTGAGGTCAATGGGATCCCCTAAAATGAGACCCAGGAGAGAGATTTGCTAGCATACACTATGTGCCAAACCTGACACAAAAGCACAATGTTTGAACAATCTCTGACTTGAAGCAAATCAGAGAAGCAAGTGGCATCAGATTCTCTTCTCCTTCAAACTGTGATTTTCTACTAAATCCTGTATCTAAAACAGAGAGATCTATTTTCCACCTGAAAGAAAAAGTTCTGACATCACACAAAAAGAGCCTTTTCTTGTAACTGTGTGAAAATAAGGCAACACCATGTGCTAGGGTTAATAACTCGCGTTTCCAAGCTAATAAACCGTTCCGCCAAGTCAAAGGAAATTGTTCCTTCTTCTTGTCTTCGTTCAGAACTAGAACAATGACTGTCTTACATGACAAGGGCTTAATAATGCATGGGACTTAATAATGCACAACTGGGCAGACACCCTGTGATCGCACTATTGAGTCCATTTAAAAGCGTCACCAGAAACTGGATCCGTGCAGCTTAGTCTCCCCAGCTTTGAAAAGTAGTAAAATGATTTAACCTCTATTTGGTTTTGGTGTCACTTGGTTGCAAGAGTGGGCTGGCAGGGAAGAGGTGATAAAAATAATGATAAATGAACAGAAAATGCATTTTTTTCCCACTTACCCAAGATTTCCTCTTTTCTTTCCTTCCTGCAACAGCTATTGAGCAAGGACTGAAAGATTACAAAGGTCCTCTGTAGTTCTGAAGTTTTGATTGTTTTGCCCTACACTGTGTTTTTGCTTTGGTGCTACCAGTGGGTCAGGGCCCTATCTGCGGCCCTATTCAACACACAAGACAATTCCCTCAGCAGAGGGTATCATGGCAAAAAGAACGAGAGAAAGAGAGTGAGAGAGGGGGGAAAATGAGGAAAATGTCCTTCAAGACTGTTCTGAAGAGAGGGGTGGAGAAAGGCAAAGAAAAACAACAGATGAGAAGCAGGGAGCCAGGGACCGAGGAGGAAGAAAACAGCTCAATACATGCCAGATATCAATAGACAGTACTCAGAGCTTTCTGCTACATTTGGCAATTTGGGAGCTTTCTCTGTGGTGACAAAAGGCCTCTGTAAACAAGTCCATTCTTGCCGCACCAACTTGTTCAATGAATAGCTTGGAAAAACTCCGATTTACATGCAACATTCAGCAAGTGTGAAGGAGCAATCCTCCTATTCTCTCCTTTCCCTACACATCTGAACACTTCACAGAGCTTTCTTGCAGGAAGCCTGTGCAAGGCTTTCTACCTGTGTCTTTGTGTTGTGTTAAGAGTTGACTTTTGTACCTATAGCACTGTGAATTACAAAGCCACTAGCCTGGGATGGAGCAAAATGGGTTTGCAAGCTATTTCAGTCATCTTAAAAAAACCAATAGGATTTAGGGTTTTTTCGGGCTATAGAGCCATGTTCTAGAGGCACTAGGAGAAATGCCTCTAGAACATGGCTCTATAGCCCAAAAAACCCCACAAGAACCTAGTGATTCCAGCCATGAAAGCCTTCGACAATAGGATTTTGGCCTACATCAATAGGAGTATAGTGTCTAGATCCAGGAAAGTCATGCTACCCCTCCCTTCTGCATCGGTTAGACTACACCTGGAATACTGTGTCCAGTTCTGGGCACCACAATTGAAGAGAGATATTGACAAGCTGGAATTATAAGTTCCGGCCCAGCTTAACTAAAAGACAATGGTTGAAGCTGAGGCTCCAATCACAGTGTGTGGTGACATTAATGGGCAGTTCTTTGACCTGATGAAGTTGTTTGAAGTTGGAGGATCACCCAATAACACTCGCTACCTCTTCCTGGGAGACTACGTGGACAGAGGCTACAAAACACTCTTCCTGCTCCGAGTGAACCATGAGTGCAGGTACCTCACCTTAAAGGAGAATATTTCACCTTTAAGCAGGAATAAGGAAATTAAAACATGGATATGGGACCAGGCCTTTGGGTAATCTGGCAGACTGACAAGGACAATGACGACTAGAGCTTTGGAAAGGATTATGATAATGCTGAATGGACTTACGGATTACAGAACTCAGCGAAACGTTGGCCACCATACTGGCTTTTCTTTTTTATTAGTTATTGTATTAATTGAATGTTTTAGTTATTTATAGTTATTGTTGTTATATATTTTACTATGTTGAATTGTAGGCATCAAATATGTGCCGGTTGGAAGCCGCCCTGAGTCCTGGGTTGAGAAGGGCGGGGTAGAAATGCTCGAAATAAATAAATAAATAATAAATCTATTCAAACACATCTCTTCCTACGAACCCACCAGGAACTTGAGATCGTCGGAGAAGGCCCTGCTCTCGATCCTGTCTGCTTCGCAAGCACGTTTGGTGGGGACGAGAGACAGGGCCTTCTCTGTGGTGGCCCCATGGCTGTGGAACTCCCTGCCTAAGGATATTAGATCAGCCCCCTCCCTCCTGACCTTTCAAAAAAGAGTGAAAACTTGGCTCTTTGAGCAAGCATTCGGAACTTCGGGATAAACAAACAAACTTGAATTGGAAAATGACCCAGGAACGGCCAAGACAATGGAACAGATGAGGATTTGAATGAGAGGACATAGTTTTTAAATTTTTTGTTATTCATAGTTTTTATGTTTCTAAAAGTATTGTAATGTTTCCTTTTTGCTTTTTATCAATGTATGTATTTTATATATGGCATCGAATTGTGCCGACTTTGTATGCCGCCCTGAGTCGCCTTTGGGAGGATATGGGTGGGATAGAAATAGTGTAAATAAATAAATAAATAAGTCCAGAAGAGGGTGACTGAAATGATCAAAGGTCTGGAGAACAAGCCCTATGAGAAGCGGCTTAAAAAGCTGGGCATGTTTAGCCTGAAGAAGGGAAGGTTGAGAGGAGACATGATAGCCATGTATAAATATGTGAGAGGAACTCATAGGGAGGAGGGAGCAAGCCTTGTTTTCTGCTGCCCTGGAGACTAGGATGTGGAACAATGGCTTCAAACTACAAGAAAGAAGATTCCATCTGAACATGAGGAAGAACTTCCTGACTGTGAGAGCCGTTCAGCAGTGGAACTCTCTGCCCAGGTGTGTGGTGGAGGCTCCTTCTTTGGAAGCTTTTAAACAGTGGCTGGATGGCCATCTGTCGGGGGTGCTTTGAATGCAATTTTCCTGCTTCTTGGCAGGGGGTTGGACTGGATGGCCCATGAGGTCTCTTCCAACTCTATGATTCTATGATTCTTGGGATTTGCAGTTTAGAAATCTTGCTAGAGATCTTCTCTAGTGCCTCTAACCAACTACAAATCCCATATTTCCATAGGATACTGCCATAAATGATGGTGCTAGTATTGTGCCAGAGGACACAATATGGAGAAACAAATAAAAACAAAACAAAACACTCTAACAAGTATTTAAACAGGGTACTCCAAAGACACCAGATCTTGCCTGCTTTTGGAAGCTAAGCAGGGTCATCCCTGGTTAGTATTTGGATAGAAGACAGTCAGTTAATGCTAGATGCTGTAGGACAGTGCTGTAGAATTTGAAGAGGCACGAATGGAGGGCCAAAGAGAGAAACGTGCCAAGAGGAAGGCACATCAAGCCAACCCCGACTGGAACCACCTTCTACCTGGAAACCAATGCCCTCACTGCGGGAGAAGATGCAGATCAAGAATAGGGCTCTACAGAAAAAAGTAGTCTCAGTCATCTATAACACACTTTTAACTTGGTTAACAGAATGTGAACAGGTTAAACCATGTATGATAAAATGGGCAGAGAATATAAGAAGACCTATTCAATTTAGAGAGTGGGAGCAGATGTGGAACAAAAAGTTAAAATATGTCTATGCGACAGACTTAAAGGAAAACTGGATAAAAATGTTTCACAGATGGTAAACCACTCCTAAGAAATTGGCTCTTATAAACAATTTTTTTTCTGATAAATGTTGGAAAGGTTGTCACCAGATAGGCACCTTTTTATCATATGTGGTGGACATGTAAAGAAATAGTGAAATATTGGTCGATGGTACACAAAGAAACACAAAAAATCCTGAAGAGAGTATTCAAGAAGAAACCAGAATATTATCTATTAGGTTTCACAGATTTAGAATTACAATTAGATGAAAATGAAGACAAATTATTTACATATCTCACAACGGCGGCGAGAATATCTTTGGCAAAACTTTGGAAACAAGATAGTATCCCCACTATAGAAGAATGGTTAGGGAAAATTAGAGAAATAAGAGAGGTGAATGAACTAACTTTTTTTTTGAAAAAAATACCGGGAACCCGATAAAGAGGACAGATTGGACCCTCTATGACAGTGGTTCTCAACCTTCCTTCATACAGGTCCTCATGTTGTGGTGACCCCCCAACCATAATATTATTTTCGTTGCTACTTCACAACTGCAATTTTGCTGCTGTTATGAATGGTAATCTAAATATCTGATATGCAGGATGTATTTTCAGTCACTGGACCAAATTTGGCACAAATACCCAATACTCCCAAATTTGAATACTGGTGAGGTTGGGGGTGATTGATTTGGTCATTTGGTAATGCTGGAGTTGCTGAGATTTATAGTTCACCTAAAATCAAAGAGCCTTCTGAACTCCACCAATAATGGAAATGAATCAAACTGGGCACACAGAATTCCCATGACCAAGAGAAAATACTGGGAAGGTCTGGTGGACATTGACCTTGAGTTTTTTGGAGTTGTAGTTTACCTACTTCCAGAGAACACTGTAGACTCAAGCAATGATGGATCTGGATCAAACTTGGCACAAATACTCAATATGCCCAAATGTGAACACTGGTAGTTTGGAGAAAATAGGCCTTGCCATTTGGGAGTAGTAATTGTTGGGATTTATAGTTCACCCACAATAAAATAGCATTCTGAACACCCCCAATGATAGAATAGGACCAAACTTTCCACACAGAACCCCCATGACCAACAGAAAATACTATGTTTTCTGATGGTCTTTGGCGACCCCTCTGACACCCCCTCGCGACCCCCATGGGGGTCCCGACCCCCAGGTTGAGAAACACTGCTCTATGATAATTACGAGAAAGAAAGAAGTAAGTAAGAGGAATTTTTTTGTGTGGAAGCAACGGAAACATATTTATTTTTGGAGATACAACACCTGATGAGGAGATGGAAGTCAACTCTTTTTTATTTTTATGTTTTTTTCTTCCTCTTTTTTTGAACCTCGGGGGGTGGTGGTGGTGCACTTTTTCTCTCTTTTTTCTCTATTTAATTATTATTTCCTACAGTTCTATCTTCTTTTAAATATTCACCCTCTTTCGCTGTAATTTTATAATATTTCAATAAAAAACTACTTAAAAAAAAGAATAGGGCTCTACAGTTACCTATGGACCCACCACCAGTACACCCATCTTGGAAGACAATCCTACTCAGACTATGAGGGATCGCCTAACTAAGTAAGTAAGTACACACTATGCTTCTATCACTTTGCCTCAGTTAGGTTTCTCAGGGGTACAAAAGGAGAACTTTGCAAAGCAAGAGGCTTTAGAAATTGGGCATTTTTCTTTTTTTTATTGGTCAATACATGCAGATAAATTGGTCCTTTGAAACTTATTCTTACATACTTATTAGGAATTAATGCCACTTTCCATATGGCAGACAATTTTCAGAAGTTAATGAGGCAATAATCATATGAACAGTTAATACTAAAGCCTGGCTGAAGAAGTCAACAGATGAGGTTTGACTTCAGTTTTTGCTTGGCTAGTTCTACCGCAGTTTGCTGATCTGCACATTTTTTGAAATGCGCACACCATATTTAAATTAAATATATATATTGATGTATTTTATCACAAAATACACATGTCGAATGCTTCCTAAAACACACATTTTCATATGTTCTGGGAGCTGGAAACTGCATGGCAAAATTAAAATTAACCCAAAGGGAATGCATTCCAGCTTCACATCCATTTGGGGATATGGGTTTTGAAGTGACTCACTTTGAAATGCAGACCAAACGAAATCCCTAGACCGATCATGTGATGCTCTAAACAGCATACAGTGCAACTCATATGCCATCATTTTCTATGTGGTTTACTAAATATGCCCCTATATATCTCTATTCTCTCTTGATAATATTGGCTGGACATAAATGAATATGAGAGATTTGATCCAGAGTTCTTGATTCTCCTTTTGCTAGCTTTTTAATAGAGTCTTGACAATAAAGCATAGCTATAGCATACAACAACTATAGCACACTAAATCAGAAAACCATCACTTAGGAGAATTGGAAGGGAATTAAAAGGAAGAAGGAGAAAAGCACTTCTTTCCCCACCCCCTCTCTTTCTGTCAGACTTGAAGTGGGAAAATGGTTGGTGTGCAACATATTTGATGGGATGCTTTCTACACATTTTAATCTGCTGTTCTTGATCCGGATTACACACAACATCTGTTTCCCAGTGACTTATTTGCAGATGTCTGCAACTACTGGCTCTTTCGACTTGGAAAAAGACTGCAGGCAGCAACAAACTGCAACAATGGGATAGAGTGGATTTAAAAATACATGTACATAGGCACACCTCCCCACCGCCATCACACACCAAAGCATTGTTCAAAAATAAAGATGCCAACTTAATCCTCTGCAGCATTCCTCCTCACGCAAATCCTCCACCTGTCTGTTGTCTTATATTTTATAGCAACTGTCACCTAGCCATAGAGCAACCCTCTGCAAAGAAGCATTAAAGTCGGTCCTTCCTGCAAACACTCTCCATCCGAATGTGGGAAGAGTTAATCTCACTGTTAGTGACCAAGAGATGTCTGCTCTTCTCTTCCCATCCATTCATTTTCTGTGTCTCAAGTTTTCACAGAATATTACGAACATGCAGGAAGAAAGGTAGGTGAAGATCTACAGACTAGAACACAATACACTCTACATTTGCCATTTTGTAGGTTTTGTTATTTGTGGATTTGATTAAAATGTTATCAGTAGGAATCTTTAGGTCCTCCAGTGTGACTCTATGACAAACTTTCACTGGTTGATCACAGATTAACACTAGAAGACCTAGAGATTCACAGAGAGAACATCTTAGGAATCTATGTGGGGTGAATTACAGGGAGCGATCAACCTCCCTGTTCAAGGTGCTCCATTGGCTGCTGTTCATCTTCCGGTCCCAATTCAAGGTGCAGGTCATAACCTATAAAGCCCTGAACAGTTTGGGACCTGCCTACCTTTGTGACCACATCTCACACCATAAACCTGCACAATCTCTTCAATCTTCTGGAGAGGCCCTCCTTTCGCCCCTTCCTCTATCACAGGCACGACTTGTGGGAACGAGGGAGAGAGCCTTCTCCACTGTGGGCCCCCAACTTTGGAACTCTCTACCTGGGGAGATTAAGCAAGCTCACACCCTAGCAGCCTTTAAGAAAGATCTAAAAACTTGGCTATTCCAATGTGCCTTCGGAGAGTGACCATTCAACCCATTTGTTTGTTTCCATCTACAGTTGTCCTCATGATGCACTTTCCTCCTATCCTTAATAAAGTCAAACCCCACTGCTCCCCCGTCTTGGACTCCTCACTCACAAATATACCTTTTATTCCTATCTCACCCAGGGTTTTAACATTTTATCTCGTGCATTTAGCCCGTCCTATGATTTTTTTAATGTTATTTTGCACTGTTTATTTTATTTTATTTTGTTATTCTATGTATCTTGTTGTAATGTAATTTTTCTGTTGCTTTGTGTCTAACTTTGCTGTATTATTTTTGGGCTTGGCCTCATGTTAGCTACCCCGAGTCCCCTTTGAGAAGATGGTGGTGGGGTATAAATAATAATAATAATAATAATAATAATAATAATAATAATTTTTATTATTATTATTATTTGAAACACAACAAGATGAGTCCACAGCAGACACTCTGCTGGCTGTTGTATTGGATCACACGTTGGACACTTCCCAAGTTGTTGTTGTTGTTGTGGATTATTATTATTATTATTATTATTATTATTATTATGTCCCCCACAGGATTGTGCTATGGGGCCGAGAGATTCCTAGAAAGGCAAAAGAGCTTGTAGAACTACACATCCTAGGATTCCATAGCATTGATCGATAGCAGTTAAAATGGTGCCAAACTGCATTAATTATACAGTGTAGATGCACCCATACTTTCAAAGGTACTCAGTTTTTGTTACATAATATTTGGACAACAGTTCCAAAACAGCCACATTTATTTCATAAACAAGGCTCACCTATGTGGCCGCTAACCACATCTTGTATAGAAACAAACTAGATTGGCAGATGAACTTTGCTTCAACATTGGCTGCAGGACAGTGTACAACACACAATATTCATGTCCCTACCTCAATTTCAGTGACCATACATGAGGGACAGGCCAATTGTGTTCCCCTTTAAAAGGCTATACCCTCCACAAAACTTTGTACTCCAAGAGAAAGGGTTCTCAAACGACTCAGAGGTGAAATGGTAGGGATGGGTTATCCCTGCAATCCACTGCCAACTTTTGCCTCTTTTGTCCCATTACTGCCTTATGGTGTGCTTAGCTCTGTTGATAAAGAAAGGGAGATTGAAGAAGGAACAAAGACAAAGGAACTGTTGTTATGTATTCTCTTTTTGAGATACTGGAATAGCCATCAGCCAGTTGTCGTACCTTGGATAGAAGCTTTGGTTCTTTTCACAACATAGTGGTAAACATTAGGCCTGGGTAACAACACAAAAATTTGTTTCTAAAATCGATTTGGGGTTTTTGCGTTTCGATATTTAAAATAATTACAAAACTTTCCTTTAAAAAAGTTCAGTATTTACGAAATTTCGTTAATATTAACGAATCGATTCGTTAAGATGGCGGACCCCCCCGCGCATGCGCAAATCACCTCTGAAACTTCGTTATGAAGACGGGTGTCGATTCGTTAAGGTGGCAACGAATCGATTCGTTAAAAAAGAAATATTTATCAGAAATATTTAAAAATGGAAAATTAACAATGCTTGCCCTGTTGTGGAGCGAACACAGCCACAGGACAGGGACAAACTCACACACACAGGCACACAAGGGTCTTTTCTTTTTTTTAGAATATTTTTTGAATTTTTTTAAAATTGCCCTTTTGTGGAGCGAACGGCAAAGCCTCCCCGCTGCTCCCAGCCCAGGGAATGAATGAATGCAAGCAATGAATGAATGCAAGCCAAGCCTCCCTCCCGAACTTCCCGTCTCCTCGCCTTCCCCAGCAATGAGCAATGCGGCCACGCGGAGCCGCTTTTAAAGGGCAGCCCGCCCAATCACAATCAGCCACGGTGCTTGGGAGCGCAGGATTGGCTCCCAGCGCACCCAGCATCCTCCATCCCTAAAACGTCATTTCCGAAACGGGCGGAAGCCCGTAAAAAAGATGGAGGATGCCGTTTCGATATTTAAAAACACTTCCGGGTTTGAAAATATGTTTTGTAATCGTTTTGTAATTGCTAAAAATAACGAATATTTAACGAATTACAAAATTAACGAACGAAACCGCCCAGGCCTAGTAAACATCTATCAGCAGCTAACTGCTGCAGCTTCTCGAAGGGTTACAAGGGCTGCTAAGTCAAGGTATGACATATTTACTTTTGGCACTGCCCATCCCAAACCACAACTTGCAATGCAGACAGTCCCAGACTCCATATAGTCAGGCTTGGAAGCAAGGCTCTCTCTTCAAATAGATGCAAGGATGCTCTTGTCTGCACTTATGATTTTAGGACCCATTTTGCCAAAGCACTCTTCCCTACCCAGATTGCTTTAGAAAATAGCGTCTAATTAATGCAGACATCCCCATTCATCCCTCACCTTCCTCATAGGGGTGTTTTGAGGCTTAATTAATGTTTGTTCTGAGCTTTGAAATTCTCAGATGAAAGGCCTGATAGAATTGCAAAGTGGTGTTGTTAAGCTTACGCGAACCCAGAACGTTCCCTGCCCCGTAGGCAACACCTATTATGATGCCATCCTGCTGAGACAGGGCAGCGTGGAGTGGCTCCTGGGAAATTTTCTGAAGCTGAGCCCACAGCTGCTGGAAGATCTTAGTTTTCAAACAGAGAGAGTGTGACATATGTGCAGATAAGGAGCATCTATTAAATGTTTATGGAACTTTCCCTGCTTACCAGGTGGTCTTTTGTGTGTGTTTTTAAAAAATTATATCCACATCTTCAAAGTACCGAACGTTAAAAAAAATAACAGGAAATGGGAAACGGCCAGCACTCGAAATAATTAAAGTATCTGACAGCAAATAATGCAAAGGCAAGTGTCTGTGTATACTTTTGGAGAATACATTTTTTAAAAAAATAAGAGAAAAATTGTAGCTTGAGTATACCTTATCCGGAACTGTTTTGGGTTTTGGGATAGCTGTATTTCCATATACAGATATAATGAGATATGTGAATCTCAATACAAAATGTGTTTATGTTCCATATGCACGTTATACACATAGTCTGAAGGTAATTTAAAATAATCTTTAGAATAATTTTATGTATGAAGCAATGTTTGTGTCTCCCAACCATCGGAGAGCAAAGGTGTCATTATCTCAGCCACACATGTGGGTGATTTTGGAGTTTTTCAGATTTGGTAATTCCTTTTTTTTTTCATTAGAGAAAAAGGATTCCCCAAAGTACAAAGATTAAAAGGCCACTATACACCAAAAATAATACAGTTATATAATCTCCCCTGACCTTTTGCCTGCATCTATGGCAAGCATCCTCAGAGGTAGTGAGGTGTGTTGGAACTAGGAAAATGGGTTTATATATCTGTGGAATGACCAGGGTGGGACAAAGGACTCTTGTCTGCTGGAGCTAGGTGTGAATGTTTCAACTGACCACCTTGATTACCATATAATGGCCTGACAGTGCCTGGAGCCAACTTTTGTTGAGAGGTGATTAGATGTCCTTGTTTGTTTCCTCTCTGTTGTTGTGTTGTTGCAATTTTAGAGTTTTCTAAATACTGGTAGCCAGATTTTGTTCATTTTCATGGTTTCCTCCTTTCTGAGCTAGCCTTAGGACTGATCTTAGGGAGAAAAAATATTTGTCTTTTTTTGGTGGTAGATGCTGCTGGTTTCCCCCCCAGGTTTGTGGATTTTCGGTATCCTGACCTGTCTCCTGTATTCTTGGAACCCTGGAACCTTGAATCTCTGGTTGGCTTCTGACTATGGTATAGACTTTTGATCCCTGGACTTGCTTATTGAACTCTCGGCGTTTGACCAGTGGACTGGACCTTTTGACTATGGTGTTATCTTGAACCTGCAACAGTGTTTGCTGTCAGTTTTTGTTTTATATTCTGTGGCTGAGTGCTATCTTTATGTTTTATGTTTTGGACTATTAAAACAGCCAGAAAGTAAGTGCTGTTTTACTTAAATTGTTTAGCACAAACTGGGAGATGTTTGGTTCATCTCTACTTGAATATGGCAGAGCCCTGGCATTGTGACAGTTACTTAGCGTTGTTGTTGCTGTGTGCTTTAAAGTCATTTCAGTCTTAAGGAGACCCTAAGTCTAAAGTTTAGGGTGAAAATGGGTCAATGACCTTGGAGGGCTGCAGAGCTGTTTGAAGACCCCTGGCTTAGGAAAAAACTCCACTGAAACCACTTTGATTTCAGTGGAATATAACAGTATATTTTGGTTCATTGCCTCTTCAGCTAAAGGAAGAGGAATAGCATGTTCACATGGCATTTTGTTTTATCAGATATGCCGGGGGGGGGGGGGGGGCTATTTCAGGCTAATGGAGTTATAGGCCCTATTTCAGGAAATCACCAATCATTATTTTAAAACTCTGAACAGCTTGGATTGCTTAGGCAGAGGATCTGTATATGACCTGTGACAATAACAATTTTGTATTAGATTGGTTGAACATATCCTAGCTGTTGTGACTCTGTATGTTTTGATGTTGTTGTTTGGAAACCGCCCTGAGTCCCCCTGGGGAGATAGAGAGGTATATAAATAATAATAATAATAATAATAATAATAATTATTATTATTATTATTATTAAGTTTCTACTTTCACATTTTGTCCCCTACTCTCTCAACTCTGCCTTAAGAAAGAGTGTGAACTGTTTCCAGTTCAGACACAAGCAATATGGACAAAAATTGATGTCCTTTTAGATAGTATCTTGCCAGGAGACTTAGATTATTGATTGTGGTATCTTGGAAAAGTATTAATCAAGTGTTTACATTTTGGCACTTGGCACATGGAACAACATCTCATGCTGCTGTTGTGAATACCTGCAAGTAACCAGTTAAGTAATAAATATTATTTGCATATTTTTAGTTGGTGATTTTTTTGTAATTTCTCATTGGTTTCAAGAACTTGAACACGGTGAAAACAAAAGTTACAATCATTTACTGCATGATATGCAATAATCTGCTAGGGTATATTGTGTTAAAGTCATCCAAGATTACTGCACTTCATATGGATTGCAACAAGTCACATTCTTTAAAGGATAGGAACAAGAATCTTTGGCATACATTACAACACGTGCTTTTCAGTCTTCTACTCCTTGCATCTCTATCTTTGCTTCATGGTTCGGTCACCCGTAGAATTTTTCTACCTGCCAAATGCACGTGGTTGGGATTTAAATGGTTCTCTTTATAGTCTTCAGGGGTTTGTAAGGTGTAGGGTGTGGGGTTGGCAAGAATCCTTTTACTACACGGCCTGGCGCCACTGGAGTGTTGCTAGTAGCAAAACTTATGGTGCTATTCTTAGTTCTCACAGCCAGAGAGTATAAATAATGAGGGGAAGGTTTATTGATCTTCTGAAGAGCTTTGAGTGTCAAGAGGAACTTGAAGTGTAACCAAGAATTTTCTTAGCTTCAGTCTGGAAAGAGAGGAGGAGGAGGAATGGAAATGGCAAGCATTTAGGTCATAGGCAGGTAGAGCAAATGTAACTTTCATGCAGCCTGTGAGAAAAACATGTAGTGGCACAACTCAGTTCCATGGTGATGGTTTCCTAACAGATATTTCTTTTGGCTCAAACTGGAGCCCCCGGTGGCGCAGTGGGTTAAAGCACTGAGCTGCTGAGCTTGTTGATTGAAAGGTCGCAGGTTCGATTCCGGGGAGCAGCATGAGCTTCCGCTGTCAGCCCTAGCTTCTGCCAACCTAGCAGTTCGAAAACATGCAAATGTGAGTAGATCAATAGGTACCGCTCCGGCAGGAAGGTAACGGCGCTCCATGCAGTCATGCCGCCCACATGACCTTGGAGGTGTCTACGGACAGCACTGGCTCTTCGGCTTAGAAATGGAGATGAGCACCACACCTCAGAGTCAGACATGACTGGACTTAATGTCAGGGGACTATCTTTACCTAAGAATTCTTAGACTCAGGCCCGAATGATAACATCACAGGAGATATGTGGACATGGCTGATGTGTGAATGTTAATTAACCATAACATGGAATATTACGGCTTTACAATATATATGCATGTATAAGTCGACCTTATGTACAAGTTGAGGGTATGTTCTGGCTCCAAAATTATGGATTTTGATATGACTCATTGCCAAGTTGAGGACCATCCCACAGGTAAGAGGAAAGAGTGAGTACCACTTCAATGTACCAGAAATCCCAGCCTCTGCCATTCAGCCCAGAAATCACACAACACCCCAGACTCTGGAATAGTTGCAGACATTATTCTTATTTTTTGAAAATTATCAAAGGCACATAGGAGCATTTGCTACCTACCTTTGGGTTGTATTAGCAATTATTACTCTATTTAAAACTAGCTGTCCCTGCCATGCATTGCTGTGGCCCAGTCTGTTATAGGTGTTTTATGTGTATATGTGTGTGTATATATTTTTATATATGTGTGGTTGCATGTATATATATGTGTGTGGTTTTGCGCATGCGTTTTTAATGTAATTTTTGTTTTTTGGCTTTTTAAGTCACATCTGCTGTGTTTTCCAGATTTTTATGAGTGATAGTCACTCATAAACCTGACAGGTGTCTTGTGTCTAAATTTGGTCTCAATTCGTCCAGTGGTTTTCGAGTTATGTTAATCCCACAAACAAACATTACATTTTTATTTATGGACTAACCATCCCCTGCCAGGCATTACTGTGGCCCAGTCTGGTGATCTGGAAAATAAAGTAAAGAGAAAGTGTTGGTTTCTAATATATGTAATTTCGTTATGCTTGTGGGTAAACAGTATTTCTTGCTGTTTCTTTATCAGTGTTGATGTGGAGAGTGTCTGGTTTGTCTACTCTGGAACATGTAACATATAATTGCCCTTCTTTAGAGGTCCCTTTCAAATCTATGATACTATATCTGTATGTGTGTGAATTATACAGGGTTAGTCAAAATGCATAGGCCAATCTGCCATTCAATTGAATGGCTTATTGGCCTATGCATTTTGACTAACCCTATATCTCTATCTATATCTATGGCTGGATGGCTCTTTGTCAGGAGGGCTTTGATTACGCTTTCTTGCCCTGGTGAAGGGAATTTGACTGCATGGCCTTAAATATTTTCTGTTGGTCATGGGGGTTCTGTGTGGGAAGTCTGCCCCAATTCTGTCATTTGTGGGGTTCAGAATGCTCTGATTGTAGGTGAATGATAAATCCAAGTAACTTCCAAATGTCAAGGTCTATTTCCCCCAAACTCTACCAGTGTGCATATTTGGGCATATGGAATATTTGTGCCAAGTTTGGTCCAGAACCATCATTGTTTGAGTCCACTTCTGGATGTAGGTGAACTACAACTCCCAAACTCAAGGTCAATGCCCACCAACCCTTCTAGTGTTTTCTGTTGGTCAAAGGAGTTCTGTGTGCCACATTTCGGTTAATTCCATCATTGGTGGAGTTCAGAATGCTCTTTGATTGTAGGTTAAATATAAATCCCAGCAACTACAACTCCCAAATGACAAAATCAATTTTTTTGAGTGATGGTCACTCCTTGGGTTAGTAGGTGCCATGTGGCCAAATTTGGTGGCAATTTTTCCCAGTGGTTTTTGAGTTATGTTAATCCCACAAACAAACATTACATTTTTATTTATATAGATACAAACATCACAAGCAATTGGGTATCAAACAATATTTTGTACCTAAACTTAGTAAAATTACTAACTGAATAAACTCTATAACTTATTGCATTAAGGGAGAAGGCAGATGTGATGAATCTAACCTTTTGCCAGAAGGCCGAAGCCTGGAAAGTCAGTAGCTGACATGTTGAGAGATAGGCAGGAGAGCTAAGAGGCAGGAGGGAGGAGTTAGCCGGCTCCTGATTGGCTAGAGCAGTCAGGGGAGGAGTTAGGTTTGAGAGGGAAAAAAGGCTGTGTCTTTTGACAAGCTGGGGAGAAGAGCTTTAAACATCGTAGAGTGAAGAAGTATTTTAGGAAGAGGGAGCTGAGAGGAATTTTGACAGGGAGAGAGAACTTTTGAAGTGAGCCTTGGGGTTATAGCATAGGAAAGGCAAAGGTTCCTGAGTCACTGTACATAGTAGGGTCAGTGAAGGAAAGCCTGGTTTGCTCTGTGAGGCAGTCAGTGGACTGTTCTCAGGGACACACTGTGTCAGTGTAGTGAACAGTGTGAAGCAAGGGACTCACAAGAAACAAAAGTTAAAGTCTTAAGAGAAGACTGTTTGTCTAACCAGCTAAGCCTCTGAAATGCATTACGCTTTTGTACCACTCTTATTAAGAGTTGATTTATTCACCAAGTTTCAATAAACCTGTTTATAGTTTCATCTTAAACTGGTGTCTGCCTCGGTCTGTCACAATCATTAGATCTCAGCCAGCTTAAAGAAAACTACTTTCAGTCCAGTCAGTGAGAGAAACAGCCATTACAGAAGAACCAAGGGCTTGAACATATTTTACCTATTCCACATTCACACTTATGTTTTCCTCAGACATTAATTGAGGTGGTGGCGGCGAATCTACCTAATACATCGGTCATTAACAACGTTAATACAGTTGGTCACTCAACAATATTACCGAGGTGGGATAAGAGAGTCTTTCCACCTTGTCATAGTTGTTTATTGTCGTTAAAGTAGTGTCCAGCTGAACGTTAATACTTCACACTGGAGATCAGAGGTGGGATTGCCTTCCCTCCTGCCCAGTGTGTCGTTGATCTCCTTTACAGCAGAATTTAAGATCTCACTGTGTAATTGGGAAAATTCCTAGTGTAATGTCTATCTCAGCCATGACCTGACTGACAAGTGAACCTCTCTCAACCTTATGGTGTTGTGTGTGTGCATGTATTTATTAATATTACTAGCCTATCAAACAACACTGTGGTGAGGATTATTGAGAAAATGTCTGTGAAGTGATTTAAATCCGTGAAAAATCTGTCCATGTCTAAAAGCGGCTAACGAAAATTAAAGCACGTCTTGAAACTCCATTTTAGTCCAGGTTTCGCACAAAAACAACATGATGGCACCACCAGTTGCTAGTTTTAATTGATTTAATTTGGACCACTGAGGAGTGGGAAAGAATAGACATTTAAATGACAGTCAGGAGGCACTGAAATGTAAAAAAGTGGAAAACAAGTTAAAACACAGATTGCCTAAGTTGCCTCTGAAGATGGACAAAGTAAATGTTTCTAAACCCATGAATCCCACTCACATTTCTTATTCATTCAGCTTTAAACAATGCAATAGCATGTTCTTCACAAAGGATTAATTACTTTGGCTGTCGTGCATTTCACAGGTTTCTTTATAGTATCCCTTTTCTTCGAAGTGTTTGCATTTGGAAGTTGATGGAATTGGTGTTTGCCGGTAAAGACAAGTCCCAGAAAGACTTAAAATGTAAGAGAGATATGCAGCGTATATTTTAGTGCTTGCAATTTAGCTCTTCAAAAGCACACCTAGGGAGTCTTTGGAAATGGAAAAGTAGACACGTAAGGAGTAATACTACGAAAGTGTTTCCACTGCAGATTGTTTAAAATAGGGACTTTAAAATGAACCCTGATTTGGGATGCTTGAAAGGGGAAGTTTAACATGGGTTGGGGAGTTCTAGTTACTTTCTCCCAGCCTGGTATTAATATTCATATGGGAATAGATCCTATATCCATGGCTAGGTAACTCCGCTGTTACGCCAGCTCCACTGGCTGCCAATTAGCTTCCGAGCACAATTCAAAGTGCTGGTGTTGACCTATAAAGCCCTAAACGACTCCAGCCCTGTTTACCTCTCCGAACGTATTCTCCCCTACGTACCATCAAGATTACTAAGATCATCTGGAGAGGCCCTGCTCTCGGTCCCACCAGCCTCGCAAGCGCGGCTGGTGGGGACGAGGGACAGGGCCTTCTCGGTGGTGGCCCCACAACTCTGGAACTCTCTCCCTCTGGAGGCCAGAACCGCCCCATCCATCCTAACATTTAGGAAACGGGTGAAGACGTGGCTGTGGAGTCAGGCCTTCGAGGAATGAGACAACACCATAGGACTCTGGATGGAAGTGGATATAGATTCATCTTATTAGGACGACTGACCACTGTAGTTTTATATTTAGTGTTTTTAAAGTTGTTTTGTAATTTGTGATATATGATATTTTAATGAATGTATGTTTTTATGGCTGTAAACCGGACTGAGTCCCTCAACGAGGTTGAGAAGCTCGGTATACAAAACTGTGAAATAAATAAATAAATAAATAAATAGGTACAATCTGTCATATGCTTCTAGTGAGCCAAAGGAACGATCCTGACCTCCCCTAAGGAGTGAATGGGAAACAAACCCTAATGCAGTTTGCTCTCATCTTCTTTTTTCACTGGTGTGGGCTTCTGCAATGGGCTACCAGACAAGATTGCATCATTATATGCATTCACCATATGCCCACTTGGAAGGCCATCATACTGGGCCACGAGTGATAGCTTATGATGACCACAATGACACAACCAACCCACATAACTTTGTGAACGCTAGTTGGCATCAGTAAATCAGTGTGGATGTTTTATGTTCAGACTTTATGTCATTATATAATTTTTGTTTGATTACGTTTGGTTTAATTTATTGATGTTTGGTTCTACTGTTGTTTTCATATATGGGCTTTTTTCTGGGATTATTATGTTGGTATTTGTTTGTTCTATGGAGGCATTGAATGTTTGCCTTTGTATGATGGAATCAGCCCTGAGTGTCCTTGGGGAAAAAGGGCAGAATATAAATACAGTTTTATTATTAAATACAGTTTTACTATTATTTTAACAGCGCTCCATGCAGTCATGTTGGCCACATGACCTTGGAGGCGTTTGCGGACAACGCCGGCTCTTCGGCTTAGAAACGGAGATGAACACCACCCCCCAGAGTCGGACACAACTGGACTTAATGTCAGGGGAAAACCTTTACCTATTATTATTATTATTATTATTATTATTATTATTATTATTATTTGAAACACAACAAGATGAGTCCACAGTAGACACTCTGCTGGCCGTTGAATTGGATCACACGTCGGACACTTCCTAAGTGTCCAGGACTGTGTAATGTATCGGCGAATAATGCGTGCAGATCCCAGTAAGGTGGCCTTTTGCAGCTGGCAGATGGTGATTTTGTCAGCGCCAATTGTGTTTAAGTGCAGGCCAAGGTCTTTAGGGACTGCACCCAGTGTGCCGATCACCACTGGGACCACCTTTACTGGTTTGTGCTAGAGTATTTGCAGTTCGATTTTTAAAAACTCTGGTAGAACCGCCTCTGATCAGATTGGAAGAGTTGATTTTGTTTGTATTGGATGACTCTAGCTTCATATCGCTCAATTCTTTTTCTTCTTCTTCTTTTACTGACACAAAAGCACAGTATGTCACAGCAAACGAGATCTATATGCTGGATTTCGTATCACAAAATCACAATTCGAACACTTCCCAAGCGTCTAGGACTGTGTGATGTATTTTCAAATGATGTTCGCAGATCGAAATAAGGTGACCTTTTGCAGTTGACAGATCGTGATTTTGTCAGTGTTTATTGTTTCCAAATGCCGACTGAGATCTTTTGGCATGGCACCCAGTGTGCCGATGATCACTGGGACCACCTGTACTGGTTTATGCCAGAGCCTTTGCTATTATTATTATTATTATTATTATTATTATTATTATTATTATTTGAAATGCAACAAGTGTCCAGAGCACACACTCTGTTGGCTGCTGTATTGGATCACACGTCAGACACTTCCCAAGTGTCTAGGACTGTGTGATGTATCGGCGAATAATGTGTGCAGATCCCAGTAAGGTGGCCTTTTGCAGCTGGCAGACGGTAAATATGTCAGCGCTGATTGTGTTTAAGTGCAGGCCAAGGTCTTTAGGCACTGCACCCCGTGTGCCGATCACCACTGGGACCACCTTTACTGGTTTGTGCCAGAGTCTTTACAGTTTGATCTTTAAATCCTCATATCATGTCATCTTTTTCAGTTGTTTCTCTTCAATCTTGCTGTCGCCTGGGATTGCAATATCGACAATCCATACTTTGTTTTTTAACACGAACGTGAAGTCAGGAGTATTGTGCTCCAAAATGCCAAAATTCAGACAGACAGTCTGAATTCAGAAGTCCCAGAGTAGTTTGACGTGTTGTTGTTGTTGTTCTTGTTGTTGTTCTTCTTCTTGTTGTTGTTATTATTATTATTATTTTACTTTTATCGGGAAAGGGAGAAAGCACTAGAGGAAAATAAATACATGTGTGTATGTGCCTCCAAGTCTCCTGCTGATATATAGCAACCTCACAAATTTCATGGGGTCTTCTTAGGCAAAGAATATTAATTTCCCCCCCAAATAAAAATACGAATCTGTTCATACATCCCTTCACTGTAAGTGCACTGTAAGATGGGCTTAAAGCCAACCTGAAAAACTCTGGAATGGACACTGAGTACTGGGAAGCCCTGGCCCTTGAGAACTCTAGCTGGACGTCAGCTGTGACCAGCAGTGCTGTAGAATTTGAAGAGGCACGAATGGAGGGCAAAAGATAGAAACGTTCCAAGAGGAAGCCAACCCCGACCGGGACTGCCTTCCACCTGGAAACCAATGCCCTCACTGCGAAAGAACATGCGAGTCAAGAATAGGGCTCCACGGCCACCTATGTATCCACTGCCAAGAGACATCACTTGGAGGACCAGCATCCTCGAACTATGAGGGATCACGCAAGTAAGTAAGTAAGTAAGTAAGTGCATAGCAGCAGGTCAGCTCACACATCTCTAGATTTCAATTCAGTTGCACTGCAGTACTTTCTTTGGTTAAAATCCTACAACTTCAATGGGATTTAGGTGGCTGTACCACGGACAAAACTGCAGCCTTTTATGCACTCCCGTTTCAAAGCACACTATGATCTGGGTGTAGATTTGCTACAAAAAGCAAGTCCCACTGACTCCACTCCATAGTAAGTTCATACAGGACTGCAGTCAATTCAAAGCAAGAATGAAACCTCCCCAAGTTTTCTTCTTGATAGAATCCAAGAAGTTTCCCATTGTCTGTAAGGTTTTTTTCTCCTGTCTCTGCCATCTATATATAAAAAAATGCTCTGTGCATAATGAGTACCTTAAAAACAAAAGAACCAATGAACGAAATCACACCAAATTTGGCAACAAAACATCTTACAACACAAGGAGTGACCATCACTCAAAAATTATGATTTTGTCATTTGGGAGTTGTAGTTGCTGGGATTTATAGTTCACCTACAATCAAAGATCATTCCAAACTCCATCAATGATGGAATTGAACCATACTTGGCACAAAGAACTCCCTTGACCAACAGAAAATACTGGAAGGGTTTAGTGGGCATTGACCTTGAGTTTGGGAGTTGTAGTTCACCTACATCCAGAGAGCACTGTGGACTCAAACAATGATGGATCTGGACCAAACTTGGCACAAGCACTCAATACGCCCAAATATGAACACAGATGGAGTTTGGGGAAATAGACCTTGATATTTGGGAGTTGTAGTCACTGGGATTCAGAGTTCACCTACAATCAAAGAGCATTTTGATCCCCACAAACGACAGAATCGGGGCAAACTTCCCAAACAAAACCCCCATAACCAACAGAAAATACTTAAGGCCATCTAATCCAACTCCCTTCATCAGGGCAAGAAAAGATAATCAAAGACCTCCTGACAAAGAGCCATCCAGCCATAGAGATAGATAGATAGATAGATAGATAGATAGATAGATACGGAGTTGTAGTTGCTGGGATTCATAGTTCACCTACAATCAAATGGCATGATAGAATTGAACCAACTGGGGCATACAGGACTCCCATGACCAATAGAAAACTCTTGAAGCATTTGGTGAGCATAGACCTTGAATTTGGGAGTTGTAGTTCACCTACATCCAGAGACTACCATGGACTGAAACAATGATGGATCCGAACCAAACTTGGCACAAATATTACATATGCCCAAATATGAACATAGATGGAGTTTGGGGGAAATAGACCTTGACATTTGGGAGTTGCAGTTACTGGGATGTATAGTTCTGGTTTGTGCCAGAGTCTTTACAGTTCACCTATAATCAAAGAGCATTCTGAAATCCACCAACGACAGAATTGGGCCAAACTTCCCATACAGAACCCCCATGACCAACGGAAAATACTCAAGGCCATCCAATCCAACTCCCTTCAGAAGGGCAGGAAAATGTAATCAAAGCCCTCCTGACAAAGAGCCATCCAGCCATAGATATAGATAGATATGATCCACACACACAGAGATATAGTATAATAGATTTGAAAGGGAACCCTGAAGAAGGACAATTATATGTTCCATGTTCCAGAGTAGGCAAATCAGACAATCTCTACATCAATGCTGACGAAGAAACACCAAGAAATACTGTTTACTCACAAGCACAAAGAAATTACATATATTAGAAACCAACACTTTCTCATTACTTTATTTTCCAGATCAACAGACTGGGCCACAGCAACGCGTGGCAGGGAACAGCTAGTATATATATATAGAGAGAGAGAGAGAGGGAGGGAGGGAGGGAGGGAGACTGATCTGGTTCACAATTGACTTGCTACAGCTAATACATAAGAAGCTAAAAATAAGCAAATACCAACCCCAGTGCCCCTTTTCCTTAGGATGATTTAAGTGTTCATAAAGCCATCTTATAAAAGCAAGCTTCAGAATTACAGAGCAGCAAATAAGCCCCGGCTTGCTGGTTCCAGCACTGCAGGAAGCAAAGGAAATGAGAGATGTGGTGATTCACCCCTTCGTTCTTTTTTTGGCCCAGCTTGCACTTGGAAAATGAGGACGTCAAGGGGACCATGAAGGAAAAATAGAGGCATCTTTTCCCACAAATCCTCAAGGAAAACTTACTTTCCGAACTCTGTGTCTTCAAGTCTCCTGTCAAGCTATGGTGACCCCATACATTTCATATTTTTCTTGGGTAAGGAATATTCAGAGGTGGTTTGCCAATTCCTTCTTTTGATAAGAGATGCCACAACACCTATTCATTGTTGGTCTCCCATCCAAGCACTAGCCAAGGCTGACCTTTCTTAGCTTTTGAGATCAGATGGAATCTTTTGCTTTGGGGGCACTGACTACATCTCCCTTATTTGCTCAGCCTGCACACCCATTGGGTATACAGTATAGTATTTATTTATGTATTATTTAGGACATTTACCGTATATACTTGAGTATAAGCCGACCTGAATATAAGCTTATTCGGGTCGCATATTGCCTTTATGCAGATGGCAATACGATCAATCCCACCATCTGACACCAAAATTATAAAGGCTCCTTTATGGCTAAACAATATAACTGGACAGGGGGCAAACAGATCCCACCACTGTCCCTCCTTTAATAATAAAGAATTCACTGGCACCTATAGAACGCTTGAGGGGATGTCTCTCTACTTAAACTTTCGCTGCCACCATAACCTAAATGAACAGGAACCCTCTAGCTGGTTAACCTAAGAAAAGGTTTTTTGGACCACCAAGTACTGTGTCTTTTAAATGGCTTCTTTGAAGGAAAACAGATGAGGTTGATTTAAAAGGAAAAGAGACTAAATCCACAAATGTACACTTGACTCAGGCTTAAGTTTCAAAAAAAAAAACAAGGCAAGTTTATTGTTATAGTACAGAAGAGAAGGTAAATGCTGTTGAATAAGCTTGGCTGTTACAGATAAAATGTTTTTGTTCTTAAAAGCGTAACGGTTGCATGAGAATGGTTCTTTCTTTGTTACAAATTACAAAACCCAGCTATTTCTTCCCTAAATAGCTGTACCCAGTTTGCCACAGCTCACTTGGCTGGCAAACTTCAGGCAAACTGCCTATTCTAATCACGAACTCCTAAAACTGTAATCCTGCTCTAACTCTAACATCAACAGACTCTCTCTGACTAAAGAAGCTTCTCTCTTTCCCTCCAAACAGTCCAACTCCGCCCCCCTTTAACAAACCAATCCTGGCTGCTCCAAGGCTGGCTCAGGCCTAGGCCACTCCCCCTCTCTGAACTGGAGTTTTCCCTAAACTAAGATGGCTCCTGCTGCCCTCTGCCAGGCCTTCTAAGGCTGAAACTAACTAGCCTGCCTCTCCTAGGCCCTGCCACCCAGGCTGGCAAGGTAAGGGATCTTCACACCGAGCACCTAATTTTACCACAAAAAACTGGGAAAAGTATAAGCCGAGGGTGGGAAATGCAGCAGCTACTGGTAAATTTCAAAATAAAAAATAGATATCAATAAAATTATATTAATTGAAGCATCAGTAGGTTAAATGTTTATTAATATTTACATAAAACTGTAAAATAAGACAATCCAACTCTGATATTATTCTAAACTTCTTCAATGTACACGTTTATCTATCCTTCCAATAATAATAAAGAGAGTAAAATAGTAAATGTAATAGGTAAAGGTAAAGGTAGTCCCCTGACATTAAGTCCAGTCATGTCTGACTCTGGGGTGTGGTGCTCATCTCCATTTCTAAGCCAAAGAGCCAGCATCGTCCGTAGACACCTCCAAGGTCATGTGGCCGGCATGACTGCATGGAGCGCCGTTACCTTCCCGCCGGAGCGGTACCTATTGATCTACTCACATTTGCATGTTTTCGAACTGCTAGGTTGGCAGAAGCTAGGGCTGACAGGGGAAGCTCACGCCGCTCCCCGGAATCGAACCTGCGATCTTTTGATCAACAAGCTCAGCAGCTCAGTGCTTTAACCCACTGCGCCACCGGGGGCTCCTACTAAATGTAATAAGAATAAAAATAATAAACTTAACCTATAAATGTAATAATAATAATGATAATGATATTAATAATAATAATAGAGTAAAATAATAAATAACCTTGACTCAAGTATAAACCAAGGAGAGCTTTTTCAGCCTAAAAAAAGGGCTGAAAAACTAGGCTTATACTCGAGTAGATACAGTATATGCTGTCCTTCTCACCCCGAAAGGGACTCAGAGCGGCTTACAATATATCTATACATACAATATATTATATTATTAGCATACTACAATATCAGTATTATATATTACTATATTGTACTATACTATTTTATTTATTTATTTATTTATTTTATTTACAGTATTTATATTCTGCCCTTCTCACCTCGCAGGGGACTCAGGGCGGATTACAATATACATATACATGGCAAACATTCAATGCCATAGACACACAATATATATAGACAGACGCACAGAGGCTATTTAACATTCCAGCTTTTTCATGAGGGTATTCTGGCCACCAGGGGAGCTGTCGCTTCACTATCCATTTGTGACACTGATGAAGTACTTCCTCATTCTTTGCATGCTTGCTGGAGACTTTTATGGCATCGTAAATTAGCCTTCCAGCAGAAATGGTACCTAAATTTCCTACTTGACAGATTTTTTTTTGTCATGTCAGGAGCAACTTGAGAAACTCCAAGTCGCTTCTGGTGTGAGAGAATTGGCCATCTGCAAGGACGTTGCCCAGGGGATACTCGGATGTTTTTTTATATTTTACCATCCTTGTGGGAGGCTTCTCTATTGTCCCTGCAATGGGGAGCTGGAGTATTATATTACTAGCCGTCCCCTGCCACGTGTTGCTGTGGCCCACATGAGGGTTCTGTGTGGGAGGTTTGGCCCAACTCTATCGTTGGTGGGGTTCAGAATACTCTTTGACTGTAGGTGAACTATAAATCCCTGCAACTACAACTCCCAAATGTCAAGATTCTATTTTCCCCAAACTCCACCAGTGTTCACATTTGGGAGCATATTGAGTATTCTTGTAGAGTTTGGTCCATATCCATCATTGTTTGAGTCATCTTTGGATGTAGGTGAACTACAACTCCAAAACCAAAGGACATTGCCCACCAAACACTTCCACTATTTTCTGTTGGCCAGGGGAGAACTGTGTGCCAAGTTTGGTTCAATTCCATCGTTGGTGGGGTTCAGAATGTTCTTTGATTGTAGGTGAACTATAAATCCCAGCAACTATAACTCCCAAATGACAAAATCAATTTTTTTTTAGTGAAGGACATACATTGAGTTGTTAGGTGTCTTGTGTCTAAATTTGGTGTCCATTCATCCAGTGGTTTTTGAGTTCTGTTAATCCCACAAACGAACATTACATTTGTATTTATATAGATTAGCATAGCACAGAAGACAAGGTGGAACTGGCCCCTGGCCCCCTCTCTCTTCAGTCTGGCCCAGAGTGGCAGTTTGTGCTAGCCGGAGGGATCATTAAGTCAAGTCATGCCCGACGCTGGGGGTTGGTGCCCATCTTCATTTCTAAGCCGAAGAGTCTGTGTTGTCTGTAGATACCTCCAAGGTTGTGTGGCTGGCATGATTGCAAGGAGTGCCATTACCTTCCCGTCAGAGCGGTACCTATTGATCTACTCACATTTGCATGTTTTCGAGCTGCTCGGTTGGTGGAAGCTGGACCTAACACCCCACTCTCATTGCTCCCCCGGATTCAAACCTGTGACCTTTCGGTCAGCAAATTCAGCAGCTCAGTGCTTTAACCCACTGTGCCACCGGGGGCTCCTATACAGTATAGGTTGGGGATTTTGGGAGCTACAGTGCACAAAAAAGGGAACTTCTGACTCTCACAGTAAAACCTTCAGGTTTGCTGCTGTCGATCCTTTTTGCTCTGCCTTCTGACAAGATCCAGGGCCCTGGCAAAGGCAGCTGCTGTCTCTGAATGGGTAAAAAGAAGCCAGGAGGATGCGGCCACTGGTGTGTGAGTAGCTTGACCCCATTCATTGACGACAAGGAACTGCAAAAAGGCTGATGCAAGTTGGAAAGAGTCGATGAAACAGAGACACAGAGGATATAATGGGGCCCTGTCAGCGGCCTCCTGGGACGGCGGCTGTTACTTTCTAGCTGCTGTTTGCAGTTTGCTGATGTAATCCCTGGTCCTCATTAACTCAGTGTGAGAGTACATTAACCTCTTTTTCTAAAATGAGGAGGGGGAGACCATTGGGGGAAGGCAGGGAGGGGAAACAACAGTGTCCACAGGACAGCATGACACAGAAAGTGGAATGCACACAGCACTGTTATGTGTGTATGGCAACTGGTAAACTCCCAAAGGAGGCGAATTAACCAGGGGAAATGGAGTTAATATAACCCCTGTGTTTCCAGTGCACAAGAGAGAGAGCTAAGGGAAGGGCACTTACGTAGATCTGTCCACCTACATATCTATTCCACATTTATCACCATAGCAGCTGCAATACCTCAATGTGTATATAAACACACACATATGCAATGCCAATTCCCAATGCTTACATATTATCCAGCTTTAATAGGCTTCAGAGAGGAATTAAACTGGAAACTGTGCTGTGTGTGTTTCCAAGGGCAGCCCTCAGCTCTCCAACTCACCCTCTCCCATACCTCTCAAAAGAAAGGTAGAGAAATAATAATAATAATAATAATAATAATAATTATTATAATTATTATTATTAGTATTAGTATTATTAGTATTATTTAAGGCCAGGATTGAAAAATCAACTGATGACCCAAAATGCAGACTGTGCAAGGAAGCTGATGAAACCATGGACCATCTCCTCAGCTGTTGCAAGAAAATCGCACAGACGGACTCCAGACAAAGACACAACTCTGTGGCCCAGATGATACACTGGAACTTATGTCACAAGTACTACCTTCCGGCAGTAAAGAATTGGTGGGATCATAAACCTGCAAAGGTCATGGAAAATGAACATGCAAAAATACTGTGGGACTTTCGAATCCAGACTGACAAAGTTTTGGAACACAATACAACAGACATCACGATTGTGGAAAAGAAAAAAGTCTGGATTATTGATGTTGCCATACCAGGTGACAGTCGCATTGAGGAAAAACAACAGGAAAAACTCAGCCGCTATCAACACCTCAAAATTGAACTGCAAAGACTCTGGCATAAACCAGTACAGGTGGTCCCAGTAGTCATCGGCACACTGGGTGCTGTGCCAAATGATCTCAGCCGGCATTTGGAAACAATAAACATTGACAAAATCACAATCTGCCAACAGCAAAAGGCCACCTTACTTGGATCTGTGCGCATCATTTGAAAATACATCATACAGTCCTAGATGCTTGGGAAGAATTCGACTTGGGATTTTGTGATACGAAATTCAGCATATAGATCTCGTTTGCTGTGATATACTGTGCTTTTGTGTCAGTAAAATAATAATAATAATAATAATAATAATAATAATAATACTTTATTTATATTCCGCTCTATCTCCCCAAAGGGACTCAGGGCGGATAACCAACACAAGCAGTTGGTGAAATGATCCTGGCTTGTTTGATACATTAATTATCAATGTAATCAATTTATATTTTTATTGCTTTTGTGATGGTTTTATATTCTATAGTAATGTTTTAAAATGTTTTATGGTGTACTTGGGCATCGAATTGTTGCCTCTGTAAACTACCCTGAGTTGCCTGAGGGCTAAGAAGGGTGGTATACAAATATAGTAAATAATAAATAAATAAATAATCACCTCTCAACAAAATATTGCTCCAGGCACTGTCAGGCAATCAAATGTTAATCAAGGTGGTCAGTTGAAACATTCACACCTAGCTCCAGCAGACAAGAGTCCTTTGTCTCACCCTGGTCATTCCACAGATATATAAACCCCTTTTCCCAGTTCCAACAGACCTCACTACCTCTGAGGATGCTTGCCATAGATGCAGGCAAAATGTCAGGAGAAATGCCTCTAGAACATGGCCATATAGCCCAAAAAAACCTACAACAACCCAAATAAATAATACATGCATGGCCAGGAAAATAGGAAAATACTTTTTTAATAAGTCATTTTTGGAAGCATGAAGGCACATATTCAGTGATGCTGGGAAGAATGAAGGCTGAACCACACATATTTCAAAAATGTGCTTTAACGTCTGCCATGGGTGGTGCCATGAAATGATCTACAGAGGCACATGTGCATGATTTGGCACACAAGCTTCTCAAACAGACTTGGTAAAAGTACAAAACCATCCCTTTGCGCCATGCTGCCAATTTATCATAAACCCAATGTGCAGCACCCTCTAAGCTCTCAGTGAAAGGCTTATGCAATGCAATATATTTCTGGAAGGCTTCATTAATAAGAGTTTGCTGAGCAACTTAAGCACCTAAAGGCCTTGTACGCCTGTACAAAAATAAATTGTTATTTATTCAGAGTTTTCTCGCAGGCATACCTGATCAGCAAGCACTGAAATTAGGCAATAACTAGTGCTACTAAGAAAGCATCTCACAACCAGGTGAGATGATACATCATAGATTAAGAATATGCAGTCCTACAGAACTGCAGGTCTCCTCTTCCTGCACCATAAGCTATCTTAAATACAGCTGATAGGCACTCCATTAGAGCATGTGGGTGCATGCTAGAGAATGGGACAGCACCAGGCATGTAGCCAGGGGGGGAGGGGGCTCGGGGGGCTTCAGCCCCCCCCCCCCCCCGAAATTTTCATGGTGGTTCGCGAAAAGGCCTTATTGGTGCATTATTTAAACTGTTATGTTTATTCATATCATGATCTGATCACCATACTCAATATATCCCATATGCATGGGGGTATTGGGGTAATGATACAAAAGGTTTGCTAGGCTAGACCCTCTTTCACTCAGACTCAGCCCCCCTGAAACTCAGCCCCCCTGAAACCCCCCTGAAAAAAAATTCAGCCCCCCCCCCCCCCCCCGAAACGATATCCTGGCTATGGGCCTGGACAGCATGGTGGGTTAAATCGCAAGCTGCAATAAGTATAATGAATAGGCTTGGGCAATCCATGGTTCTAAATGGTTCTAAAGTACTTACAAAACTAAAGTTCGGGTGGTGAAAATTTCAGAACTCTAACAAAACTTTCAAAATTTAATTATTATTTCATTATTGGTGATTTTAATGACAGAACCAATTAGGAACTGCCATTTATTATGAAATTTTGAGAGTTTTGTTAGAGTTCTGAAATTTTCACCACCAGAACTTTAGTTTTGTAAGTACAGGGTTAGTCAAAATGCATAGGCCAATAAGCCATTCAATTGAATGGCTTATTGGCCTATGTATTTTGACTAACCTTGTACTTTAGAACCATTTAGAACCATGGATTGCCCAAGCCTAATAATGAATCCAAAAACAAAAACATAGATGTGCTATGACTGGTAACCTTGACCACAGGAATGGAACTATGGAAATGGTATCGGATTGTGAATTTGACAATGAGACGACTCGGAATGATCTTGTAGTAAGGATCGTGTTTTGATGATGTTTTGATGATGTTGATAATTATGTATTGTGGATTTTATTGTATGTTGTGTTTTTTTTTTTTGGCACCTTTTCATGTTGTACACCGCAATGAGTCGCCAGTAGGCTGAGAATTGCGGTATATAAGCATAGTAAATAAATAAATAAATAAGTATATTCGTTGCTGGATAACCACTCTCAATGTTTCGTGACTTTGCATGCTTGGCTGAGAGCTGGAATCCGGGATTATCTAGAAGGATATATTTTGCCATCTCTGACCGACAGCTTGCTTTGAGAGTATGAGATCCACTTGGCTGGGAATCCAAGGAATTCTCTCTCTTGGCCTTTTTGACAAGGGCATTTTTCCCAGACCTATTAGGCATGACTCCCTCCTCTTGGCCCTCTCCTCCTCCCTCCTTTACAACCTTCAATCCCTCTGTTTCTCCCTCCCTCCTTCCCTTCCTCCCCACAGCAGGCAAATGCTGTAATTACACAGCATTCCTTCCAGGCTCTGGTAATGAGGGGGTGCTTTGAGCCAGCAGTAATTATACAGTTTTAAAATAAGCAGATTCTTCTCCAACAAAATTAAAAGTCTACAGACGGACTCCCTTGCTGTGCACCTTTATTAAACAGGGACTGAGACGCAGGAAAAGAAAAGGGTAGCGCCACAAAGGTGGTTGGGGGGAGGTGAAAGAAACCTGGGTCAGCCAAGCAGGACAGGATCTGAGGTTTACCAACGCCGGCCTCGGTTACGTTACTGGCTTGAGCTTCTCTCCCTCAAGTCTTACCTAATTTAAGAGTTTTGTGCTGAGCTAAGCAAAGTCTGGAATGGATAATAAAAGTTGCAACAGAGTGGGTAAGGGGTAACTTATCCTGTCCTCTGTTGCAAGAGGCTTTTGTGCATGCACAGATGGTCCTAATCATCCAGCCACCTAAAAAGATACTGTGGAAAATTTCTTGGGAAAGGGGTGGACACAGGAAGGAGATCACGTAACCAATGTGCTCTGAAATACGTTGCCATAATAGGCTTCCTATTCAAGAGAAAAATTGAAAGATGATCTGGGGTTAGGCATGTAGCCGGGGGGGGGGGGGGTCTTGTGGGGCTTCAGCCCCCCCCCCCCCAAATTCTCATGGTGGTCCACGAGTAGGTCTTTGTTGTTCATTCGTTCAGTCGTCTCCGACTCTTCGTGACCTCATGGACCAGCCCACGCCAGAGCTCCCTGTCGGCAGTTACCACCCCCAGCTCCCTCAAGGTCAGTCCAGTCACTTCTAGGATGCCATCCATCCATCTTGCCCTTGGTCGGCCCCTCTTCCTTTTGCCTTCCACTTTCACCAGCATAATTGTCTTCTCTAGGCTTTCCTGTCTCCTCATGATGTGGCCAAAGTACTTCAACTTTGTCTCTAGTATCTTTCCCTCCAGTGAGCAGTCGGGCTTTATTTCCTGGAGGATGGACTGGTTGGATCTTCTCGCAGTCCAAGGCATTCTCAGCACTTTCCTCCAACACCACAGTTCAAAAGCATCGATCTTCCTTCGTTCAGCCTTCCCTAAGGTCCAGCTCTCACATCCGTAGGTTACTACAGGGAATACCATGGCTTTGACTAGGCGGATCTTTGTTGCCAGTCTGATGTCTCTACTCTTCACTATTTTATCGAGACTGGACATTGCTCTCCTCCCAAGAAGTAAGCGTCTTCTGATTTCCTGGCCACAGTCTGCATCTGCAGTAATCTTTGCACCTAGAAATACAAAGTCTGTCACAGCCTCCACGGTTTCTCCCTCTAGTAGGCCTTACTGGTACATTATTTAAACTGTTATGTTTATTCATATCATGATGTGCCGTCGTGCCTGGGGGCTCAATCCCCCAGGGGATTGCTTCTGGCCCTCCTATAGGAAACTGGAACTCCCAAAAACCCAAAACGCTGTAAATAGCTCAAAATAAGTTTTATTTATCACAAAGTCATTTCTTCAAAGCAATGAGCTGGAAAACTTTAGAGGGGTGAAGGAAAACATATATTACAGTCTCAGTTAGTCCTAGGTCCAAGGGATTTGAAGCTGAGAAGCCTCACCAAGTTTCCTCTTTCCTCAATGGCTGTGAATGCCGGAGCAAACCACAACCCCAGTTCAGATGGCCTATGTCTTGAAGATTCAGAATCTTCCTTAGGTGCCAAAAGAACCGGCTTGAAGGCGCCTGGGTCTCCTCAATAATTGTCCAGGACGATCTGGACATAAAGCATGAGTCCCAGGGGTAAAAAACCTCAGAACTGGTGCTAAGAGGTAACTTAAATCAGGGTCCTTTAGACTCAGTTCTTGTGGGTTTTTTCGGGCTATGTGGCCATGTTCTAGAGGCATTTCTCCTGACGTTTCGCCTGCATCTATGGCAAGCTTCCTCAGAGGTGAGCCCAGTTGTAGAGCCCAGTTGAGGTGGTTCAGTTCATCTTGGAGGAGGTGGGGTTCACAGATTCTTTTTGCACGGTCTGCCAAGGCTTTGATGGTGCTTCTTTTTTGACTTGGGTGATGGTTGGAGTTTTTATGTAGATCTCTATCTGTGTGTGTGGGTTTTCTGTAAACGGTGTGACCCAATTGTTGATCTGGTTTGCGGATGACTAGGACATCTAGAAAAGGCAGTCTTCCTTCCTTTTCTTTTTCCATAGTGAACTGGATGTTAGGGTGGATGCTGTTAAGATGGTCAACTGGGCTCTACAGGCCAATGGATATTCCACCTCAGACATCAGAAGAGCTGCAAGACCAAGAACAAGCCACGAGAGTCGAGATGAAGATCCACCCAGAGGAAAAGTGTTCCTGCCATACATCAAGGGAACCACTGACCGCATAGGGAAGCTGATGAGGAAACACAACATACAAACAATCTACAAACCTACCAAGAAAATCCAACAAATGCTACGTTCAGCAAAGGACAAGAGGGATCCTCTCACCTCTGCAGGAGTCTACCGTATACCATGCAGCTGTGGACAAGTCTACATAGGGACCACCAAACGCAGCGCCCAAACAAGAATCCAGGAACATGAAAGGCACTGCAGACTACTCCAACCAGAGAAATCAGCCATAGCAGAGCACCTGATGAACCAACCTGGACACAGCATTTTATTTGAGAACACAAAAATGCTGGACCACTCTCACAACCACCATGTCAGACTACACAGAGAAGCCATTGAAATCCACAAACATGTGGACAATTTCAACAGAAAGGAAGAAACCATGAAAATGAACAAAATCTGGCTACCAGTATTAAAAAATTCTAAAATTAAAACAGCAGAGAGAAAAACAGGCAGGGACATCTAATCACCTTTCAAGAAGAGTTTGCTCCAGGCACAGTCAGCCCATTGTATGCTAATCAAGGTGGTCAATTGAAAAGATTCACATCTAGCCCAACTTACAAAAGCCCTTTGTCTCACCTTGGTCATTCCACAGATATATAAACCCCTTTTTTCCCAGCTCCAGCAGACCTCACCTCTGAGGATGCTTGCCATAGATGCAGGCGAAACGTCAGGAGAAATGCCTCTAGAACATGGCCACATAGCCCGAAAAAACCCACAAGAACTGAGTGATTCCGGCCATGAAAGCCTTCGACAATACAGGGTCCTTTAGAGTCAGGTCTCTTACGTCCATCTGGTACGAACTCTGAAGGCAGAATGAAAAGAAAAGGAAGTTCTCCCCTCTTGCAGGAAGAGGTGGAGCCAAACAGTACTGATTGACAGCTACAAGCAACCAATCCATACAACTGTACACAAACAATGTAAAAAGGGGGCAGGATTAAACATGATACAACAGTTTAAGTCTAACAACTAACAGTTCTATACATAGGTGGCGCCACTCGCGCCGTCACACATGATCTGATCACCATGCTCAATATATCCCATATGCATGGTGGTATTGGGGTAATGATACAAAAAGTTTGCTAGGGTAGACCCTCCTTCACTCACTCAGCCCCCCCCCCCCCCGAATCAAACTCAGCCCCCCCCCCCCCCCCCTAAGTCAAAATCCTGGCTATGGGCCTGCCTGGAGTGTATCTACACTGTAGAAATTAATGCAGTTTGACACCAATTTAACAGCCAGGAATCAACGCTGTGCAAGTATGGGAACTGTAGCTTGGTGATGCATGGGACTGCATTAATTCTACAGTGTAGAACAGGGGTCGTCAAACTAAGGCCCAGGGGCCAGATACGGCCCTCTAAGGTCATTTACCTGGCCCTTCCTCAGGGTTAACCTAAGTCTGAAATGACTTGAAAGCACACAACAACAACAATCCTATCACATCAGCTAAAAGCAGGCCCACACTTCCCACTGCAATACTAATGAGTTTATATTTGTTATATTTGTTCTTCATTTATTTTATTGTTTTTAAGTGTTTTTTGCACTACAAATAAGATATGTGCAGAGTGCATAGGAATTCATTCATGTTATTTTCAAATTATAATCCGGCCCTCTGACAGTTTGAGGGACTGTGACCTTGCCCTCTGTTTAAAAAGTTTGGGGACCCCTGTTGTAGAAGAGTCATCCTTGTCTAGAACAGTTACTGTTCTCTTTTCTGCTAGGCCTGATAGCTATGAGGGTTGAATGAAAAGTAATGCTTCCACCTTCGTAACTCCTCAACAGATGGCAGTACTTGTATGCGGCAGGTACTGGCTTGTTCAATAGACTCTTATCTACAGTTCTATTTTGGCGGGAAGCATTAGCATTGAACATTGTTGTTAAAGTGTGAAGTATGGCACCCTGTGCAGACGGTCAGTCAATGCGACTTAAGCAACATGCAGTCATTGAATTCTTGACAGCAGAAGGTGACACCCCAAAAGAGATTAATCAGAGAATGCAAGCTGTTTATGGTGATTGTGTTGATGTGAGTACTGTGAGTCATTGGGCGAGTAAGTTTAAATATAATAATAATAATAATAATAATAATAATAATAATTTATTTATACCTCACCACCATCTCCCCAAGGGGACTCGGGGCGGCTTACGCGAGGCCAAGCCTAACAACACATCAGTAAAAACAAAACAGCAAGCAAATAAAACATTACAATTAATATAACTTACATATAAACCAATAACACAGAGAATTTAAAACCTTATGGCCGGGCCAGATGTAATAAATTAATGTTTTAAAAATAAACACTGGGTGTGAACAGAGTTAGGATGTATCTAAGCAGGAGAGTTTTAAAAGATAATGTAGGGAGACCAATCCAATGGGTAGTAAAGTGCTTTTGAGGACCATTGCAGAGAATTAATCAGAGCTAGATGTTGAGGTGACACCTTCTGCTGTCAAGAATTCAATGATTGTACATTGCTTAAGTCGTATTGACTGACCATCTGCGCAGGATTCCATACTTTGCACTTTAACAACACAACCATTCAATGCTAAAGCTTCCCACCAAAGTGGAACTGTAGAAAAGGGTCTACTGAACAAGCCAGTACCTGCTGCATACCAGTACTGCCATCTGTTGAGGAGTTACGAAGATCCAAATTGTCCAAATTTACTCCAGCTGCTTATAGTGACTGAGAAGTTTCTATAAGACTTTCATCTGCATAGGTCTTGAACAAGTGGGGCAAAATCAGTACCAGGAAGACCATGTCAAAATGTAAACTGGTCCATTTGCATCCATGGAGTTTTGGTTCCTGTACCATTTCTTTGATACCAAAATCTGTGGATGTTTAAGTCCCATTAAATACAATGGAGTAATAAAATAGTACCCCTTATATAAAATGGAAAACAACTCAAAAGTGTGCTGGAGAGAGCTTAATGATCTGTGAAATAGTGTGAAATTACAGCAGGGTATGCCTATACATCAAGGTTATGCTTATGGCAAAATTAAGGTTCACTTTTTGAATATTTCCTGAATATTTTTGAGGGATGGTTAGCTGAATCTGTGGATTCAGAATCCATGGATGCAGAGGACCAACTGTATAAACAAGAAGAATATGGTTACATCCCTCTCAGACTTCTACAGAACTAGTCACTCAAGGCAAAGAGATAACTGTAGTTCCCTAATGCTCTCAAATCTTAGCTTCAATCTTGGATCTCTGGATCCAGGTTCAGCCCTATCATTAGACAGAGGGGGGCAATCACTTAAAACCACCAATGCAGCATCCACAACATCCCTCCCAAATCTTTCTGCCATTTCTTCCATTGGGTGCAGTAGGAGACATCGTTGTCTCGTAGTTATTGACATGAAACTCAAGTGTACACAGAACAGGGAAAGGCCTGTTTAGACTCACATCTGAGAATATAGTTCAAACCTGTCCCACTCTAAGTAGTCAAGATAAGAGAACATTGTGAGACATCTAATGACTTTCAATATTATGTTTCAATTTGTTTATCAGGCATTAAAAAAAAACCCAGAAGAGCTTTTGTGGAAGCAAAGACTGCACACTGCTGTATGCTCTTATCACTATCATCATCATTCATCATAATTATAATTATTACTATTATCACTATCATCACAAATTCAATTTTAGCTTGCTTGCACTGTAAATCATTTGTCTTATGCTCTGCAGGCTCAGCTTTGCTTTTCCTGCTGTGGTGCTGCAGTTAGGAACAGAGACACTATCTTTTACATTTTGTTGTATGTTCTCACACAGATAGATTTCATTCAGAGCTACTTGGCATAGGAAGTTTTAGATCTCAGATACTTGCAGATAGTTTGGACCCCATAAGTCTAAGAACAACAACAACAACAACAATAGTCAAAAACCAACATTGAGGGAAGTCAATAGTAGTAAACTGCTTAAAGTGCAAAAGACAAAGAGGGAATACCGTAAAAACACAATCCAGAGCAGAAGAGAAAACGGGCGAAAGAAGGCTCTCCAATTGAGAGCCAAATCAACAAAGAAAAAACATGGCTGTGGCTCACAAGTGGAACTTTGAAAAAGGAGACGGAGGGCCTGATTCTGGCAGCCCAAGGACAAGCCATTAGAACCAATGCCATCAAAGCCAGAATTGAAAAGCCAACGACAGATCACAAGTGTAGACTCTGCAAGGAAGCAGATGAAACAATAGATAACATCTCAGCAGCTGCAAGAAGATCGTGCAGACAGACTACAAGCAGAGGCATAACACCGTTGCTCAGATGATTCATTGGAACTTGCACCACAAATACCATCTGCCTGCGACAAAGAACTGGTGGGGTCACAAGCCGAAAAAGTTACAGGTCAAGCTACTCTGGGACTTCCGGATTCAGACAATCAGAGTTTTGGTGCACAATAATCCTGACCTCACGATCGTGTTAAAAAACAAAGTATGGATTGTCAATGTTGCAATCCCAGGCGACAGCAGGATTGAAGAGAAACAACTGGAAAAGATGACACGATATGAGGACTTAAAGATCAAACTGTAAAGATTCTGGCACAAACCAGTCAAGGTGGTCCCAGTGGTGATTGACACACTGGTTGCAGTGCCTAAAGACCTTGGCCTGCACTAAACACAATCGGCACTGACAAAATTACCATCTGCCAGCTGCAAAAGGCCAACTTACTGGGATCTGCACACATTATTCGCCGATACATCACATACTCCTAGACACTTGGGAAGTGATAATAATAATATATATAATAATATAATAATATAATAATAATAACAATACAACAATATAATAATAATAATAATAATAATAACAACAACAACAATACAACAGCCAGCAGAGTGATTTTGTCTGCTGTGGACTCATCTTGTTCTGTTTCAAATAATAATAATAATAATAATAATAAGTATATGGCAAAGACTCTGGCACAAACCAGTAAAGGTGGGCACAGTGGTGATCGGCACACTGGGTGCAGTGCCTAAAGATCTTGGCCTGTACTTAAACACAATCGGCGCTGACAAAATTACTATTTGCCAGCTGCAAAAGGCCAACTTACTGGGATCTGCACACATTATTCGCCGATACATCACATACTCCTAGACACTTGGGAAGTGTCCGACGTGTGATAATAATAATATATATAATAATATAATAATATTATAATAATAACAATACAACAATATAATAATAATAATAATAATAATAATAATAATAATAACAACAACAACAACAATACAACAGCCAGCAGAGTGATTTTGTGTGCTGTGGACTCATCTTGTTCTGTTTCAAATAATAATAATAATAATAATAATAATAAGTATATGGCAAAGACTCTGGCACAAACCAGTAAAGGTGGGCACAGTGGTGATCGGCACACTGGGTGCAGTGCCTAAAGATCTTGGCCTGTACTTAAACACAATCGGCGCTGACAAAATTACTATTTGCCAGCTGCAAAAGGCCACCTTACTGGGATCTGCACGCATTATTCGCCGATACATCACATAGTCCTAGACACTTGGGAAGTGTCTGACGTGTGATCCAGTACAACAGCCAGCAGAGTGATTTTGTCTGCTGTGGACTCATCTTGTTGTGTTTCAAATAATAATAATAATAATAATAATAATAATAATAATAAGTTTACTGCAAAGACTCTAGCACAAGCCAATCAAGGTATTCCCAGTGGTGATCGGCCCACTGGGTGCAGTGCCTAAAGACCTTGGCCTGCACTTAAATACAATCAGCACTGACAAGATTACCATCTGCCAGCTGCAGAAGGCTACCTTACTGGGATCCGCACGCATTATTCGCCGATACATCACACAGTCCTAGACACTTGAGAAGTGTCTGGCGTATGATCCAATACAACAGCCAGCAGAGTGTCTGCTGTGGACTCATCTTGTTGTGTTTCTAATAATAATAATAATAATAATAATAATAATAATAATAAAGCTGACATGATATGAGGATTTAAAGATTGAACTGAAAAGACTCTGGCACAAACTCATCTTGTTGTGTTTCAAATAATAATAATAATAATAATAATAATAATAATAATAAGTATGACCCCTGTACCCATGGAAGATAAATTATTATTTTCAATGGGATGGACACTGCAGGTACTGAGAAGAGGGTGTAGCTTTGTCCATGATGCCCTAAATGAAACAGTGAACAAGTGAAACCATAGATAAGTGAAACTGAGTATATCACTTTCACAGATACAGAATGCATATGGTGCCTGATGAAAACAAAGCAACACAAGGAGCTCTATCAGGAAAAATGACATATTGACAAATGGGAGAAGACGGAAACATTTCACCTGAATTTGGATGTTCTCCCCCAATAAGTGCATCTACACTGTAGTTTGACTACCATGGTCCAATGCTATGGAATCATGAGAGCTGTAGTTTTATAAGGTCTTAAGCTTTCTCTAGCACCTCATCAAATGACAACTCCTGCAATGCATCTTATGTATTGCAAATCCCTTTAATACCCTAATGAAACAGATGAAACTGACCTTGCTTCACTTTGCTGCTAGGCAGGAAGAGTAAGTACTAGCCTCTGTATTAATGAATGAGGTATATTGATTACGTATCATACACTGTAACCTTTCATTTCACCTCCCCCCATCAAACCATTAGCTATTAACCTCCCTAGTAGCAAAGAAATTTAGCTACTCATCATGGCACGATGTGGAGCCCTTCACACCGAACAGCCCCCAACTCTAGCTCTAGCTAACTTTCTATGCTGTTGTGCAAACAATTTGAATTTTTCAGCCACCTTGTTCACTTGAACACAATGCTTAAGGTTCTCAAGAAAGGTTCTCAACCTTTCTAATGCTGTGACCCCTTAATACAGTTCCTCATGTTATGGTGACCCCCAACCATAAAATTATTTTTGCTGCTACTTCATAACTGTAATTTTGCTACAGTTATGAATCGTAATGTAAATATCTGATATGCAGGATGTATTTTCATTCACTGGACCAAATACCCGATTCAAATACCCATATTTGAATATTGGTGGGGTTGGGGATAGATTTTGTCATTTGGAAGTTGTAGCTGCTGGGATTTGTAGTTCAACTACAAAGAGTATTCTGAATTCCACCAATGATGGAATTGAACCAAACTTGGCACACAGAACTCCCATGACCAACAGAAAATATTGGAAGGGTTTTGTGGGCATTGACCTTGAGTTTTGGAGTCATAGTTCACCAACATCCAGAGAGCACTGTGGACTCAAACAATGATAGTTATGGACCAAACTGGGCACAAATACTCAATATGTTCAGATGTCAACACTGGTCGACTTTAGGAAAAATAGACCTTGACATTTAGGAGTTGTAGTTGCTGGGATTTATCATTCACCTACAATCAAAGAGCACTCTGAACCCCACCGATAGAATTGGGCCAAACTTCCCACGCAGAACATCCATGACCAACAGAAAATATTATGTTTTCTGATAGTTTTTGGCAACCCCTCTGACACCCCCCTAGTGACCCCACCAGGGATCCTGACCCCCAGGTTGAAAAACACTGGCTTAAGGTATTTTCAAAATATAAAGTGAACAACAAATAAGGTGCACATTTTAAATTGCATGGTTGGAAGATATAGAAAAAAAACACAATTTGGCACATGATGTCAGAGGTGCCAGACAAAGCTTAAGACAGTGGTTCTCAGCCTGTGGGTCCCCAGGTGTTTTGGCCTACAATTCCCAGAAATCCCAGCCAGTTTACCAGCTGTTAGGATTTCTGGGAGTTGAAGACCAGAACATCTGGGGACCCACAGGTTGAGAACCACTGGCTTAAGACCTTATAAAACCACAGCTCTCATGATTCCATAGCATTGGACCATGGTAGTCAAACTACATTAATTCTACAGTATAGATCCACTTATTTATTTATTTATTTGCTTCACTTTTATACCGCATATTTCAGCCCTTGACAGGTGACTCAATGCGGTTTACAGTGTAATTAAAACACAGCAATACAACAACCGGGACGACAACGTCGCTCCACAACAATTAACATCAGACAGACAAATCAACAAACAACATATATAACGCCTCCGTTAAAGTCAGATCCATTCTCATAGCCATTGTGCCGTTCCTATGTTCAGTTACCGTCTTCCTTAGTTAGTTGCATTGCTTAGCCAAACGCTTGTTCGTAAAGCCAGGTCTTGACCATTCTCCGAAACGCCAGCAACGAAGGTGCCTGTCTGATGTCTGCTGGCAAGGCATTCCATAGCCGAGGGGCCACCACTGAGAAGGCCCTGTCTCTCGTCCCCGCCAAGCGAACATCCAAATTTAGGTTAAATGTTCCAGTCTTCTTCCATTTGTCAATATGTCATTTTTCCTGATAGAGCTCCTGGAGTTGTTTTGTTTTCATCAGGCACCATATAGTCCTGTATCTGCGAAAGTGATATACTCAGTTTCACTTATCTATGGTTTCACTTGTTCATTTTTTCATTTAGGGCATCATGGACAAAGTTACACCCTCTTCTGAGTACCTGCGGTGTTTATCCCATTGAAGTAAACTGTACAACAAAATGTGCAAGTTAGGAAGATGCATAAAAGTTGAGAGAACTTCAGTGAGAAATTTGGAACAAATTTAAGTGAAACATGGGGAGAAAATCCACAAAAGCTATATTCCCAACTTGTGCAAATGGGGCAAATTTGCACTCACTTGGAAGATTCCTTTGGCATTTTTTGCTATTACTACAGGTATATATTTTTTGTATCATGTGCTGTTTCAATTACATGAGTCATGTAGAAGGGAGTACTGCAAATCCTGCCTTTCAACTGCCATAAATCTTACTCCGCTCCCCTCCTGGTTTCTCTACTGCGGGCATTAGCCAGGCACTTTCAGACATATCTTAAGCAGCCATCAAGTCTGGGAAAACGTGCTTTTGTTTCCTTTTGTAAAAAGTGAAAGCTGAGATCCTCAGGTAGCTGTGCCAGGTGCCACATCTTTGGTATGGTCTTACAAAATTGTGAAACACCCACAGGCTTGAGCAGAGGGGGTCCGCTCCATGTCACATGATACACCTCTTTTCTACAGTACACAATTCTGAGCACCTCAATTGCTTATCAATGCAGGCAGACACATTTCCCTTCCCATTCCCCTGATTCTAAAGGAAACTGTCATAGCCACTCTGGGCCAGAGTGAAGAGAGAGGGGGCCAGGGGACAGTTCCATCTTGTCTCCTGCATATGTCATCAGCTGGGGATACCACCTCCCAGCACTAACTGCTGCTCTGGGCTAGAGTGAAAAAAATAGGGGGACAGGGGACAGTTCTATCTTGTCTCCTGCGTATGTCATCAGTTGGGGACACCTCCCCCTTGCACCAACTGCCGCTCTGGGCCAGAGTGAAGAGAGAGGGGGACAGGGGAAAGTTCCATCTTGTCTCCTGCAGATATCATCAGCTGGGGACCCCTCCCCCCAGCACAAACCGCCGCTCTGGGTCAGAGTGAAGACAGAGAGGGGGCCTGAGGACAGTTCCATCTTGTCTCCTGCGTATGTCATCAGTTGGGGACCCCTCTCTCTTGCACCAACTGCTGCTCTGAGCAAAAGTGAAGAGAGAGGGGGACAGTGGACAGTTCCATCTTGTCTCCTGCATAGGTCATCAGTTGGGGACACCTCCCCACTGCACCCACTGCTGCTCTGGGCCAGAGTGAAGAGAGAGGGGGACAGGGGAAAGTTCCATCTTGTCTCCTGCATATGTCATCAGCTGGGGACCCCTCCCCCCAGCACAAACCGCCGCTCTGGGCCAGAGTGAAGACAGAGAGGGGGCCTGAGGACAGTTCTATCTTGTCTCCTGCGTATGTCATCAGTTGGGGACCCCTCTCTCTTGCACCAACTGCTGCTCTGAGCAAAAGTGAAGAGAGAGGGGGACAGTGGACAGTTCCATCTTGTCTCCTGCATAGGTCATCAGCTGGGGACCCCTCCCCACTGCACCCACTGCTGCTCTGGGCCAGAGTGAAGAGAGAGGGGGACAGGGGAAAGTTCCATCTTGTCTCCTGCATATGTCATCAGCTGGGGACCCCTCCCCCCAGCACAAACCGCCGCTCTGGGTCAGAGTGAAGACAGAGAGGGGGCCTGAGGACAGTTCCATCTTGTCTCCTGCATATGTCACCAGATGGGGAGCCCTCCCCCTTGCACCAACTGTCGCTCTGGGCAAGAGTGAAGAGAGAGGGAGCAAGAGGACAGTTCCATCTTGTCTCCTGCATATGTCATCAGTTGGGGACACCTCCCCCTTGCACCAACTGCCGCTCTGGGCCAGAGTGAAGACAGAGAGGGGGACTGAGGACAGTTTCATCTTGTCTCCTGCATATGTCATCAATTGGGAACCCCTCCCTCTTGCACCAACTGCTGCTCTGGGCCAGAGTGAAGAGAGAGGGGGCAAAAGACAGTTCCACCTTGTCTCCTGTGCTATTCTAATAATAAAATATAATGTAATATAATATAATATATTGTATATACATATAATATTTATAATATTATAATGTAATGCAATATACTACTACTAATAATAATATTATTATATAATATTACTAATAATTTTACAATATAATGGTATAGTACAATATAGTAATATTTAATACTGATATTGCACTATGCTAATAATATATATTGTTGGTATAAATATAAGGAGCCCCCGGTGGCGCAGTGGGTTAAAGCACTGAGCTGCTGAGCTTGTTGATCGAAAGGTCGCAGGTTCGATTCCAGGGAGCGGCGTGAGCTTCCGCTGTCAGCCCTAGCTTCTGCCAACCTAGCAGTTCGAAAACATGTAAATGTGAGTAGATCAATAGGTACCACTCCGGCGGGAAGGTAACGGCGCTCCATGCAGTCATGCCGGCCACATGACCTTGGAGGTGTCTACGGACAACGCTGGCTCTTCGGCTTAGAAATGGAGATGAGCACCACACCCCAGAGTCAGACATGACTGGACTTAATGTCAGGGGACTACCTTTACCTTACGTATAAATATATATCTTGTAAGCCGCTGGGAATCCCCTTTGGGGTGAGAAGGGTGGCATATAAATGTCATAAATAAACAAATAAACAAATAAAATTGTATTGAACCTACATTTCAAAGCACCACGGACATAGCATTGCTACATATATTTGCTCCACTACATTTCTGGGATGTTTGTTTTTAAGGATGGACTTTCAGTGGGGGACAAAGGCAAAACCTACATTAAAAGCTGAAAGTTTCTGGAGTTCTTCTGATATTCCTTGTGCTAAATGTCTTTTGTTTGGGATTTAGCTCAATATGGAGCGGAGCGTACATGACAATGCATCCAGCCATTGCAGAAACCTTTGCATCCAGAAACATTATAGCCACTGCATTTTACAACAGTGGTGGGACTTGCTAATAAGCTTGTCCTAGAAACTCCTCTGCCCTCCTTCCATCCACTGGCATTGAAGTGCCTCCAAGCACATCCCTAATGCCCACCCCTTAACATCCTAAAGCGACACACTCTGTTCTAAGAGGCACGAGATTTGGCAGGCGGCATTCCCAGCGAGACCCTCAAGAGACATCTTGGCAGGAATCGAAAGATGACTATGCGGCTCAGAGACCATACAATGGCCTTTCTGTTACCTTCAAAAAAATACCCGTCCCTTAGAATGGAACTGACTTCTCCTTGAGACTTTGCCCTCCTAGGCTTTTATATGCCAAGTCAAATTATTATCCAACTGGAGAAATAAAACATAATACCACACATACACACACTCTCACACCATTTTATTTTGCAGCTCTTGACCTTCTTTGTGTCCAAGGCATTTCACTATTTGTAATACCAGTATAAGATCCATTGCTGCTCATCAGTAACCTCTTCAAGTTGGGTAGCTATCTCCAAGCAAGTAATGGCCTATTATCCAAACAGAGAAGTGTCATTGCTGGTCTTTTAGGTGTCACAAGGCTCTTCGTTGTTTCCTGTGCTGCAGATTAACCTGAGTATCCTCTGAATGAACTAGAAAAGTTACATCTGGAACTATATCTCCCAGAATTCCTCAGTCCCCCAAAAAAGGATCTTTGCTTTGGAACAGAGCTTGATTTTGATTTGAGGAAGCCTGACTTGGCCATGGTAGCCCACGCTCTGGTCACATCCCATATAGACTACTGCAATGCGCTCTACATGGGGTTGCCTTTGAAGACTGTCCGGAAGCTTCAAATTGCCCAACGGACGGCAGCCAGATTCTTAACAGGAGTGGCGCTCAGAGAGCATACAAAGACGTGGTTGTGGGACCAGGCCTTCAGGCAATCTGACAACTAGATATGGACAACCAGATGGATAGGACTGACAGGACTGACAATTGTGGAATTGGAATTTGAACTATGAGATTGCGAAACGCTGACCGTCAATGAGGAGAAATGGTTTGTATTGGTTTTATTGCTTTTACTGGTTTTATGGTTGTTTTCGCCTTGCAAGAATGGTTGTTTCTGTTAATTGATGTATTGCTAGAATTGATGTTTTCTGTTAATGGATGTTATTTTGTCTTATTGTTGTTATATGATGCGGGCATCAAATTGTGCCTTGCTTTTGTAAGCCGCCCTGAGTCCCCTTCGGGGTGAGAAGGGCGGGGTAGAGGCAACCGAAATAAATAAATAAATAAATAAACTCCTCTGCTGTGCCAGCTCCACTGGCTGCCAGTCTGCTACCGGGCACAATTCAAAGTGCTGGCTTTAGCCTATAAAGCCCTAAATGGTTCTGGCCCAATTTACCTGTCCAAATGCATCTCTCCTTATGAACTATCTAGGACTTTAAGATCGTCCGGGGAGGCCCTGATCTTGATCCTGCCCTCATCACAAATATGTTTGGCGGGGATGAGAGACAGGGCCTTCTCTCTGGTGGCCCCTCGGCTAAGAAACGCCCTCCCTAAGGAGATCAGATTGGCTCCCTCACTCTTAACGTTTTGGAGACAAGATGATAATGCTGTTGGTTTTTATTGTTTTTACTAGCTGTCCCCTGCCCTGTGGAGCAATATGGACTCAAACAATGATGGTTCTGGACCAAACTTGGCACAAATATTCCATATGCCCAAATATGAACAAAGATGGAGTTTGAGGAAAATAGACATTGACTTTTGGGAGTTGTAGTTACTGAGATTTATAGTTCGCCTACAATCAAAGCACATGCTGAACCCCACCAACAACAGAATTGGGGCAAACTTTCCACACAGAACCACCGTACTTAAGGCCATCCAGTCCAACTCTCTTCACCAGGGCAAGAAAACATAATCAAAGCCCTCCTGACAAAGAGCCATCCAGCCAGATATATAGATAGATAGATATGATTCACACACACAGAGAGATATAGTATCATAGATTTGAAAGGGACCCCAAAAGAAGGACAATTATATGTTGCATGTTCCAGAGTGGGCAAACCAGACAATTTCCACATCAACACTGACAAAGAAACAGCAAGAAATACTGTTTATCCACAAGCATAAAGAAATTACATACCGTATATACTCGAGTATAAGCCGACCCAAATATAAGCCGAGGCACCTAATTTTGCCACAAAAAATGGGAAAACTTATTGACTCGAGTATAAGCCGAGGGTGAGAAATGCAGCACCTACGGGTAACTTTCAAAATAAAAATAGATACCAATAAAGTTACACTAATTAAGGAAATAGTTGGTTATATGTTTTTCATTATTTACATAAATCTGTAATTTAATATAAGCCTGACCAACTTGGATTAAACCATTATTCTAACCTTTTTCAGTGTAAATGTGCTTACGTATCCTTCCAACAATAATAGAGTAAAATAATAAATTTAATAATAACAACAATAATAAAGTAAAATAATAAATTTAATAATAATAATAATAATAGTAAAATAATGTAAATGTAATAATACCAATAATAGTCAAATAATAAATGTAATAATAATAAAGTAAAATAATAAATGTAATAATATTTTAGCCAATATTATTATTACATTTATTATTGGCTAAAATGTATAAAACAGTTTCTGATAAGTGTTGGAAATGTCTGGAACAGGTTGGCTCCTTCTACCATATGTGGTGGACTTGCAAAGAAGCAGTAAAGTTTTGGAGGGTAATTCATGAAGAGACACAAAAGATTTTAAAAAGAACATTTATAAGAAAACCGGAGTATTATTTGTTAGGTTTTACAGATTTAGATCTACAACTGACAGAACAAGAGGATAAACTTTTTACATATATGACGACTGCAGCTAGAATTGTTTTTGCTAGAGAATGGAAGAATGACTCAGTCCCACCCGTACAGGAATGGGTGGAAAAAATCAGAGAAATAAAGGACATGGATGAATTGACTTTTTTGTTGAAGAAAAATACTAAGAAGAACGAATTGGGATAATCTCCATGAATATCTGGACAATTTGGGAAAATAAAAAACAAGAGAGACAATTTCTTTTTGAACTTATTTTATATTTTTGAATAATAAGAAGATATGATCCAAGAAGATGGAATGGAAGTCAATTTTTTTGTTTTTCTTTTTTTTTGTTTTTTGTGTATTTTTGTAGAGTTTTTTTTAGGGGTTATTTGGGATTTTAGTATACTTTTTTGTTTTTTTCTTTTTTCTCTTTTTTTCTTTCTATCCTCATTTTCCTATACTTTATTGTTCTCACTCTTTCGTTGTAATCTCTATAAAATAATAATAATAATAATAATAATAATAATAGAGCAAAGTAAATGTAATAAATTAATAATAGAGTGAAATAATGTAAATGTAATGATACTGATAATAAAGTAAAATAATAAATGTAATAAAAATAATACTAATAACAGAGTAAAATAATAACTCAAGTATAAGATGAGGGGAGCTTTTTCAACCTAAAAAGGGGGCTGAAAAACTAGGCTTATACTCGAGTATATACAGTATATTAGAAACCAACACTTTCTAATTACTTTATTTTCCAGATCAACAGACTGGGCGATAGTAACACGTGGCAGGGGCCCGCTAGTACAAAATGAAAATGAACAATGTTATCAACCATGGGCTGAAATGTCAGAACCATAGTTTGAAGAATTTGTGTGCTATGTATAAAATGTATTCACTCTGGCTTTTTAAAAAAACTATTGGAAAAGTTCAACACTCTCAATTTACAAACATAAATCAGTGTTGATATTTCACTTGTGAATCTGTTGGAAAAGGGAGTAGTGATGGGAAATCCTTATCTAATCACTCTTCAGCTCTGTGTTCATGCAGCTGTCTAGAAAGGTGACAGGGCCACCTATGTTAAATTGGGTAGCCTTTCTTTGAACCTTTCCATGTTAATGAGGCATTACTTCCTGCATGCCTGAACTGCTACTCCTTGCTCATCAGTTCTCAGTATTCAGTGGTCATACAATGAAGATATCCTAAGTCCGATTAAAGGGAAGAAGACGTATGACCCTAGAGATTTGGCTGCACTGCAACTAACACTCGAGGAAGATGAGAACTGCAATCCAAAACAACCATCCTTGGCTTAGGCACTCCCCCCTGCTCAAATCTCTCAAGACACTTTGAATGTCTCAATTCAATGGTATGTAAGCAAGGAAACAGTTTGAATTAAATACTCTGAATTAAGATTAAATGTTCCCAGCTTAATAATTTATCACAAGTGTATGTTTCTTACCCTAGGAACACAGGAATTGAGTATTAGACCTCAAACACTTTCCTCCTACCATGTTTTGGCATCAGTGTGTAAGTCTGGTCACTTTTGAGCTAGTTGCTCACTACATCATGTGCAAGTAACTGTGGTTGATACCTTAAAGCAGGCCTGTGCAACTTGTTAGTAAGGGGCTAAAATTAAAATACACGAACAGAGGCGGCCCTAGGTAATTTTCAAGGGTAAGCAAACAGTATTTTGGCACCCACCCCCGCCCCCCAACCAATCACTCATATATATTTTCTGTTCGTCGTGGGAGTTCTGTGTGCTATATTTGGTCCAATTCCATCATTGGCGGAGTTCAGAATGCTCTTTGATTGTAGGTGAACTATACATCCCAGTAACTACAACTCGCATATGTCAAGGTCTATTTTTCCCCAAGAGTGCCTCAAGAGCGCCCCTGGGGAAAAATCAACTATTCTGCAAGCGCTTACTTTGCGCAATGGTTGAGCCGCCCCTGTACACGAAACCTCTTTAGGCCGCAGATTTTAGCACCACATTTTCCAGGTAAAGTTATAATTAATGAATAAACTACTAGTATTGTGCAAATACTGTGGTGACGCAGGGGGTTAAACCACTAAGGTGCAGAACTTGCTGACCAGAACATTGGTGGTTTGAAACTGTGGGATGGGGTGAGCTCCCATTACTAGTGCCAGCTTTTGCCAGCCTATCAATTCGAAAACATGCAAATGTGAGTAGATCAATAGGTACAGCTTCGGCGGGAAGGTAATGGTGCTCCATGAAGTCATGCTGACCTTGGAGGTATCTATAGACACCGCTGGCTCTTTGGCTTAGAAATGGAGATGAGCACCACCACCCAGAATCGGACTCCACTAGCCTTAATGTCAGGGCAAACCTTTACCTTTAACTTTTTTTGTGTGCAAATTAAACATCTTTTAAAAAAGAGAAGTTTCAATTAATATCAATTAATTACACTGATTATGCAAGATTTTCATTTATAATGAAATCACATCAATTAGAAAAACTACTTCGCCAATTAACTAAATATACACAGTTTAAAAACCCATAAAATGTGTTGTACCACTTACCAATCATAAAATTATAATGTTAAAAATTGGAATTTTTAATAATTGGCATTAAAATGGATACACAGATAATGCTGGGTACATAAGCTAGTTATTTAGAAATTGCTGTTTTGAGTGAGTCACACTCTCTCAGCCTCAAGTCACAGTCTCTACCTCAGGGAGAAGTGCAGAAAATAAAACTATTTCATTTCTGTTGTCTTCACTTGTTGCCCTTTGGCTGCCTGCAAAGGCAGGCAGAGAACAGGCCAAGAAGCAAGGGGAAGCCTTGCCCCTTCGCCAGCCTTGGGAACAATCCCTTCACTGGCTAGCTCTTTTGGTCAGGCAAACAATGAAAGGGCTGACCAGTGAGGCTGGCAAAGGAGCTCAGCTTCCCTTTCTGATCAGCGCTTCCCCTGCCTGCCTTCCACGAGCTGCAGGGAAGCCCTTTGTGGCTACATCTGGACCATATGCTGTGCACGCCTGCCCTAAAGGCACCAGATCCTGTCTCTTATTAGAAGCTAAGTATGATCAGTCCTATCTAGAATTTGGATGGGAAACTTTCATCGAATATCAGGTGCTGTAGGCTAAAGTTCAGTGGAGGGAAACAGCAAACTGTTGAAGAACATCCCACAAAATCCATGAGATCACCATAAGTCGACAGGTGACTTGAAGGCATATGCACACACATACATAATATGCCAAAGATTTTAAATTCTAATGAACTGCCATTAAATCACTATGATTTTACAAAAACTATCCAGACTCTCCTAGAAAACCATAGCTTCCATGTGGAGTTTCAAGGCAGGAAACGTAGATGGAGGAGGCAAAGGAATGGTTTACCCCAAGGCAGCGTTCTTGCACCAACCTTCTTTAATATCTTTTTTAACCATCAGCCACAACCACCACTCACGAAGAGCTTTATATATGCTAATGACCTTGTCCTAACAACAGAAGCAAAAGACTGAAACAGTTGAAATCCAACTTATGAATGCCTTGAAAGATCTCTGCAGCTACTGCAAAGATAACCAGCTGAAGCCTAACCCTGCCAAGACACAAGTGTGTGCTTTCCACCTACGCAACCGTGAACAGGAAATTGAAAGTCACCTGGGAAGGTCAAGAGCTTGAACATTGTTTCCATCCTAAATATCTCAGTGTTACCTTAGATTGAACACTAGCATATAGGAAACACTGCTTGAACACCAAGGACTAAGCTGCACACAATAACATCCTGCGGAAACTTACTGGGAGCACATGAGGTGCAGACCCAAAATTAGTAAGAACATCAGCCTTAGCCTTGTCTTACTCAACTGCCGAGTGTGCCTGCCCTGTTTGGCAAAGGTCTGTCCATGCAAAGCAGGTGAACATAGCATTGTATGAAACATGCAGAATAATCACAGGATGTCTTAAACCTACACCTGTTGATAAACTCTACAAGGTAGCTGGCATTGTCCCCCCTGATGTGCGACAGGAAGTTGCTGCTAAATGTGCGAGAAATAAGGTTAAACACTGTGAAAGCCACTCACTACATGGCTACCAGCCTCCTCACAGTAGACTCAAATCAAGGAAAAGTTTTATGAGAACTACCACTCCTCTTGGAGTCCCCCCAGCAATAGCAAGGGTATCCCTCTGGGCAGCTAAACCAGGAAACCCCAACTGGATGCCCCCCATGAGGGTCTTCCTCCAGGGGCAAACCAAGAATGGCAAATTGAACGTCCCTGAACAGACTCAGAAGTGGAGTGGGCAGATCAAAAAACAACCTGGCAAAATGGCACTACCTAAAAGAATCCCACGCCTTATGAGACTGTGGAGCAGAACAGACAACTCCGCATCTGTATGTTTGTCCACTATGCCCTGCCTCATGTACAGAGGAAGAATTGTTGGAGGCTACAAACAATGCCATTGCTGTTGCCTATTTTTGGTCAAAAGGTATGTAGCCACCTGCGCTCCTTCTATTTTTATCGGTTTTATACTAATATATGCAATGCTTTTGATATGAAATTAATAATAATCATCACGAAATAATAATAATTATCGGTTTTATACTAATATATGCAATGCTTTTGATACGAAAATAATAATAATAAGATATTTAGCCACCTGAGCTCCTTCTATTTTTATCGGTTTTATACTAATATATGCAATGCTTTTGATATGAAATTAATAATAATAATCACGAAATAATAATAATTATCGGTTTTATACTAATATATGCAATGCTTTTGATACGAAAATAATAATAATAAGATATTTAGCCACCTGAGCTCCTTCTATTTTTATCGGTTTTATACTAATATATGCAATGCTTTTGATACAATAATAATAATAATAATAATAATAATCACAGTTGTCAGCTTCAGATTTAACAGGGACATATAATCTGAAAATACCAGTATGACAAAACCACTATGTGAGGGGAGAAGACAAGCAACAGAGAAGGGTGCAAAGCAGCTTTGGAGCTATATACAGAAAGGCAGTATCTCTTCCTATTCTCCCCACTTTCTTTCCACATTCTCTCACTCCATTCTCCACTTACCACTCCCATTTCTACCTCTCATGTTCTCTACTGTCATCTAACATGCCTTGATGGGAATTATCTCCTTGTGGCTTAGTACAGCTTGTGCATTAGAATATAAATATACATCTGGGTGGCACCCAGAGGGGAATGAAAGCAGTCGATAAATCACAACAATTCAGCATTGCCACCACCATCACTATTGATAAAACGAGCAACTGCACTAATAGCAAAAGAGGTTTATCCCTGTAGGTGCCCTTCTGCAGCTTGACTTCCTGGCCTGGTATAAATAGAACATGTGATAATGGGCAGCACGGTAGTCTGCCAGGGCTGCTGGTTTCAATACAGTTCTCTAATCTTCTGGTAGCCCAGGCAAATTCTGTCTCTTCCCACCACAAAATTGAAGAGACACATTTCACTCTCAGAACTTTCAAAATGCACATGCGTAGATGAGCACCTTGAAAACACCATCTGCATACCTGCTGCTGTGTCACAGTAATGTGGAAATGCAACACTATTTTTATCCTGTAACTTATTTATTTGTTTACTTACTTTCTTACTATATTTTTATACCACCCTTCTCAGCCCTCAGGCAACTCAGGGGGGTTAAATTTCTCTTTAAAACAAGGCAATCAGGAAGCATACACCTTGTTTATTAAAGTAAACTCCGATGTCATATTTGCCTCCCATGCACCCTTGAATTTCAGCAGCTAGAAAGCAGCAGGGAATCTCACTCTTGTTTGTATGGCGCAATGGGCGAGATAAGGATGTAAGCAAGATCCCAGTTTCTAACTTCAGAAGTCCAATTTTGCTCTTACGCCATATCCTACCTATAACTATTTACATGATTTAGGGTGCATCTACCCAGGCCACTTATTTCAAGGCTGGTTTGGAGTGGCAGTACTCTGGACTGGACCTGGGGATAGGTAAATTGCCACCATCCATCCAATTACAATGGCAGGACAAAGTCCAGACAGTCTATCAGAACCAAATCCAGTTCAGCCTCACTGGATAACCACCCGTACCTGTGTTATGTTGTTATTGTCATAGCTGCGGCCACAGAGCTCCAAGGGCTCCTGGCCATCCCTGGATAATGATAATGATAATGAGAAGTTGGAGTCCACCTTGTGTTGTTCCTTTTTAAAAAGGAACTCTGTCCATTCCAACAAGCTTCCATTTCTGATTTTTCCCAATCTTGTAACAGTGACCCACAAGGCATAGTCAGTGCGTTTTTTATCCATATTTTCCACATAGTAAAAGCCATTTTATGCTCTATAGCTATATAGCATAAAATGGAGGTTTAGCACAGCTGGTAAATCATCAGCAATTATAAGATTTATTAACCAAAAGGTTGAAAGTTCGAAGCCCTGGTTTGGCGTGAGCTGCCAACTGTCAGCCTAGCTCATTGTTTACCTAAGCAATTTGAAAACAGCTTTAGTTGTGATTAGAAAAATTAAGTATTGCTAAATAGTGAGGGAGGTGTTTTACGACACCATAAAGAAAGAAGATCAGAAAATGCAGGGCAACCAAAAGGAAGGAGGAAGTCCTGACGGCTCTTTGTCATAGAGGAAAGAGCAACAGCACCCCCTGGGCTCGAGTCCAACCTTCCATGGCACCTCCTTCTGTTCTGTCTGCCTGTGTATTTACTATACAAAGTGGCATTGAATGTTTGCCATGTATGTGTACTGCGAACCACCCTGAGTCCCCTTTGGGGTGAGAAGGGCGGAATATAAACAAAGTATTATTATTATTATTATTATTATTATTATTATTATTATTATTGAGGAGGGAAAGGATATGGACAATCCTCTTCCCTTCTCTGAAGCCTGCAGGTGTCTTTGCTTCCATCAGCAAAGGCACTCAGGATGGCAAGGAGAAAACTGAAGCTCTGTAGCCTCAGCTACAACAATAACATTAAACAGATATATGACATCCAGTTTTACTTATGCTGCAGAGTGCAAGGAGAGTACAATAGTGGCACTGGTCTGTGTGAATAGTAGGGCTCATTCCCAATGAGAACTGACCAAGATGTTCACACAACCCCAAAATGTAGTTTTGCTCCAGAGCTTCATGGAGCATTCCCTGACTTTACCTAACATTGGACATAAAAGGGGCAAGATGGCTTGGTGTGCCATGTAAATGCCACAGAGTCCATTCTCATCCATTCAAGGTATGCTGCCCATGTAGATGTGCCCTTAGTTTCTATATCAATCGTGATCTGGGTTGTTGTAGGTTTTTCGGGCTATATGGCCATATTCTAGAAGCATTCCCTCCTGACGTTTGACCTGCATCTATGGCAGGCATCCTCAGAGATTGCCTGCCATAGATGAAGGCAAAATGTCAGGAGAGAATGCTTCTAGAACATGGCCATATAGCCAGAAAAACCTACAACAACCCAATGATTCCAGCTATGAAAGCCTTCAACAATACATCAATAGTGATCCTTTTGCAGGAACTTGAGGAAGTGGTTTCTAATATATAACAGTTTATATACAATAAGGAGTTGTGCTGTACAACTCATTGTTTTGCTGCAATTAAGATTGTTACATCGTTGAAAATCCAATTATGTATTTGGCCTGGTTGGCAGAAAATTCTCAACATATTCTAATGTATTTATTATGTACGATATATAAGTATTATAGTACAATGTAATATATAATATCAATATTGTGCTATGATAATAATATAATATATTGTATTTACTTTTTACTTGTAAGCCACTCTGAGTCCCCTTCGGGGTGACAAGGGCGGCATATAAATGCCGTAAATAAATAAAATAAATAATAGTATTGTCAAAGGCTTTCATGGCTGGAATCACTAGGTTCTTGTGGGTTTTTTCGGGCTATAGGGCCATGTTCTAGAGGCATTTCTCCTGACGTTTCGCCTGCATCTATGGCAAGCATCCTCAGAGGTTGTGAGGTCTATTGGAATTAGGACAATGGGTTTATATATCTGTGGAATGCCTGGGGTGGGGCAAAGAGCTCTTCCCTGCTGGAGCTAGGTGTGAATGTTTCAACTGACCACCTTCATTAGCATTTGAAGGCCTGGCTGAGCCTGGGAAAATCTTTTGTTGAGAGGTGTTAAGATGTGCCTGGTTGTTTCCTCTCTGCTGTTTTGCTGTTGTAATTTTAGAGTTTTTTAATACTGGTAGCCAGATTTTTAAACCCATTATATATATAAACCCATTGTCCTAATTCCAACAGACCTCACAACCTCTGAGGATGCTTGCCATAGATGCAGGCGAAACGTCAAGAGAAATGCCTCTAGAACATGGCCCTATAGCCCGAAAAAACCCACAAGAACCTAAATAATAGTATGTTGTGCTAATTTTTTAAAAATCAAATGCAAGTCTATGTGTGTGCACACACAGAGCAAAGTCACTTTCTGTAGGTGATTAATTCCTATCTGAAGTAAAGGCTAGATTGTTTTTGTTCTCAGAAATAAAATTTCAAACATAAAAAGTACTGTTTGGGAATCCAATATGCAATCCCTGAAGACCAGCTGCTTGCAGGATTATCCTGATTTGGTCCCCACCCAGTATCCACTTCCAACATGTTTTGTCCAGCACTTGAAAAATCAATATTTACCCTGAGAACCAGAATGCTGAATCTTTTGCAGAGCAAGAGCTGAACATGACTGGCTCATCACAGGCTGAAAGCCAAGCTGCACAGGCTTTTCTAGCACTTATCCTGCTACTACCAGGTGCCTAATGGTTGTGTGAATAGGCCCTGCGAGAGAGATAAAAGTGACTATGAGTCTGCTGCATTCCTCCTGCATATTAATAAACAGGGAAACTTCATCAGTTCATAGCAAACATGTTTGCAAAGATACACATTGCAATTCCCTTGCATCAACTGAAGGACCTTTTTTGTATTTCAACATAAGGGTCAATACACTTTGGAGGTTTTACATACTACCATAGGAGATTTAACAAGCTCAGCAGGGTTCCCAGTCCAGCTCATGGCAATATCCATTTAGGAGAAAGATGAAGCCGGACCTGGGGATCATCACAGGTGGAGAACCAACTATGTTTCCTTCCCCCTTCTACAATGAAAAAGTTGAGCAACATACGGTACTATACAGTAAGTCAGAATTTCAAGAACTGATTGAACCCTAACCTTAAGTATACTTCCTAATATACTGTATAATAATAATGTCCCTGTAGATCCCGTGAATCTCAATGTCTAAAGTAGGTGTGGGCAACATCTGGCCCATCAGATGTTGCTTTGGTTAGACCACATCTGGAATATTGTGTCCAATTCTGGGCACCACAATTCAAGAGAGATATTGACAAGCTGGAATGTGTCCAGAGGAGGGCGACTAAAATGATCAAGGGTCTGGAGAACAAGCCCTATGAGGAGCGGCTTAGGGAACTGGGCATGTTTAGCCTGAAGAAGAGAAGGCTGAGAGGAGATATGATGGCCATGTATAAATATGTGAGAGGAAGCCACAGGGAGGAGGGAGCAAGCTTGTTTTCTGCTTCCTTGGAGACTAGGACGCGGAGCAATGGCTTCAAACTACAAGAGAGGAGATTCCATCTGAACATTAGGAAGAACTTCCTGACTGTGAGAGCCATTCAGCAGTGGAACTCTCTGCCCCGGAGTGTGGTGGAGGCTCCTTCTTTGGAAGCTTTTAAGCAGAGGCTGGATGGCCATTTGTCAGGGGTGATTTGAATGCAATATTCCTGCTTCTTGGCAGGGGGTTGGACTGGATGGCCCATGAGGTCTCTTCCAACTCTTTGATTCTATGATTCTATCAGATGTTGGACTACAGTTCTCTGAATCTCTTATCATGGGTTGTACTGGCTAAAACTAATGGGATTTGTAGCTCAGTACCATTTGGAGCAACACCACTGTTCATTCCTGGTGTCAACCATAATTAAAGGTTTTACAGAGACCTCACTACCTCTGAGGATGCTTGCCATAGATGCAGGCGAAACGTCAGGAGAGAATGCCTCTAGACCATGGCCATATAGCCCGAAAAAACCTACGACAACCTAGTGATTCCAGCCATGAAAGCCTTCAACAATACGTTTTACAGAGAGATGGTTTAACCATACTCAGGGGGAGAATAAAGGCCAGGGTGGTATATTGATTTGAGTGTGAGACTAGAACTCTGGGAGACCAGGTTTGAAACCCCACTCAGTCATGTAAAATTGTCATTCATACTCTTTTTTGACTCAGAGGAAAGAAATGGCAAAACCTCTTGACAAAAAAAATCCTACAATAAATGAGAGTTAGCATCAACAACAAAGAGAACACAGAGTATAAGTCAAGATCAAGAAAAGATGGCTATCCAGATATAGGAAGTTCCCATGTTATGAACAAGATAGGTTCTGTAAGTTTGTTCTTAAACTGAATTTGTTTATAAGTCAGAATATGTGTGTGTGTGTGTGTGTATGTATGTATGCATGGTACGGTTGTGTATGTATGTATGTATGTAATATTTGTTTGTGGGATTAACATAACTCAAAAACCACTGGGCAAATTGACACCAAATTTGGACAACATACACCTAACAACCCAATATATGTCCTTCACAGTGCTCTCCGGACGTAGGCAAACTTCTATTCTTCTTCTTCTTCAGAGGCTGAATGGCCATCTATCAGGAGTGCTTTGATTGTGTGTTTCCTTTATAGCAGTAAGAGCTGGACAGGATGACCCTTGGAGGTTTCTTCCTACCCTACGATTCTATTATTATTATTATTATTACTATTATTATTATTATTAACCAAGGGTGAAAGCCCATCTGTCAGGAGTGCTTTGATTGTGCTTTTCCCTTATGGCAGAAGGGGCAGGATAATACACTATCCTTGGAGGTCTCTTCCTACCCTAGGATTCTATTATTAATAATACTATTATTGTTGTTGTTGTTGTTATTGTTATTAAGCAGACTTTCTCATTACTTAATTTTATATATATATATATATATATATATATATATATATATATATATATATAAAACCCCTGTGGAATTTGTTTTGCTGTCTCAAAAGATTTCCCCTCACTTTCTGTTCCTGTGATAATTAGATTTTGAAAAATTGGGCTTGTTGTGGAAACAAGAAATGGAAATGGTGATACAGCTTCAGTGGACGTGCCTTTCAGGGGTGAATATTATTATTATTATTATTATTATTATTATTATTATTAAACTTTATTTGTACCCCGCTAGCATCTCCCGAAGGATTCGATGCGGCTTACACAGGCTGAGGCCTCAACACACAACATAACAATACAATCTAAGTAAGTCAACAATTTAAAACAGAATAAAGCAAAGTAAACAACAAGCACAATACGCTAAAACACAATAAAACTGGGCCGGGCCGGAAGGTGGGTACAAAGATTAAAAGTGCTGATGTGACAGGAGGTGTATAAAGGGTTTCTAGGGCAAGTGCGATGTGCGATGTGCGATGTGCAGCAATCATTGGTTCTGATAAAGTGCTTATGGGACTTGGTAGTGGAGATTTCCTAATCTGGGAAGGCGCATCGGAAAAGCCAGGTCTTCAAGTTCTTTCTGAGCCTGAATATCCCTTTCAAGGGATTTCTCTCACTTCCTGTTGTCTCAGCCCTGTTCTTAACTATGAGTCATTTGTAACTCAGATGTCTGTAACTCTGGGGCTGCCTATCATTCCTCAATCATGACCATGGCTACAACAACAGGTGGGAACTCAGTCCAATATTTGGTGGACTACAGGGTCCTCAACCCTGCTGCAAGGCATTTTGGGGAAGACTTAATATGCGAAGGAGGAACTAATATATGGTTGTAAGATTTATGCTTAGCCTCCTAACTGGTCTGTACTATACCTTTCTCTGTTTAATACACTATCCAAATTATTGCATTTTGTATCACAGACTATAATTGGCTCCTGGAATCCCAAGGACCACAACTTCCTTGGGTAAATTCTACCTAATATTTGTTACTCTTTTAGATCACAAGCTTGAGAATCCCACAATTATGTTAATCCCACAAATGAACATTAAATTTTCATTTATATATAGATAGCAAAATCAAGTTTCACTTTTTCACTTTTTTCTTTTTTTGGAATATTTTCAAACCATAATTGTTGACTCCATGGATACAAAGGACTAGCTGTATCTTCGTTTTATAAATATTCTGTCTGAAGCTCTACATATAATAAGGAACTGGATAATTAGCTTGCTTTTTAACCACATGTGCAACACACATGTACGCACACTAGTCAACATTACATCCTCAGTCACAATCACACTTTCACTCTTGGTCTGACTATCACGTAGAAGCTGGAGAGAGAGAGAGAAAGCTCGGCTACATCAGCAGTCCCTTCAAATGCACCTGCTGCCATAAGTCTCCTGCCTTTGCTGTTATTGACAATTTTGTTTGTTTGGCAGACAGTAAAAGAGGAAGGAAGTGGATGAGAAAACCCAAAAGTTTCAAAAGAAAGGAAATCCACATTGAAAACCAAACCCTTTGCCTGCCCTGCTACGCTCATTCATCGGGAGCCAGTCACATCCTCCGATTCTCCCTATTTGGTGGGAAACCTTCCCTGCTTGCAGGTCCCACTTTTCACTCTCTGTCGCCTGGATCGTGCTAAGTTTCCTTTGGGAGTTTCCTCAAATTGTTCGGGCTGCGCTGGCGACTGGTATGCTGTTCCCTCCCTCCTTCTCAGCCTCGCCAGGGAGCAGCTGGGCAAAATGTGGCGTCTGTGCTTTCATGATGTATTATTAACACTTACAAACAGGATCTGACTCCAGGCCGTTCTTCTGCCACTGGATTACTTTCCTAATCCAGGCCATAAAGAGATACCCTCCCTCTGCATGGCCCTTTCATTATTTTGGACAGAGAAAGCTGGTGTGCTTTAACTGGTGATTTTCCAAGTGATTACCTCTGTTCCCAGACCGCAAAAGCAGGACATGTTTTAAACCAACATTAATAATGCCAATCTTTGGTTATTTATTCTGTTTTCCTTCATGTGTTTGAGAGATGAAATGAGGAACCCAAAATCTGTGCTGGATTCCCTGATGGTCTCCGCACACACACAAATCCTTTAACTCTTCCAACTATTCTCTGCATAACAAGAACTTGAAAAATTACTTTTACAAAGTGATTAGTGACATCCATTATTATTTAGCACCCGAAAAGAAGTGAAAATACATAAGAGCCTTACATTCTTTATGGGAAAAAGCAACTGTAGTTTCTTTAAAATAACTAAACTACCTCCCTTTCAGGTTGTGTTAAAAGAGAAAGAGAGAGCTAGCATGTTGGGGTGATTTGAGAATTGCACTACAACCTTGAAGACCATGGTTTGATTCCTTGCCTGGCCATGGAAACTCACTGGGCGATCTTGGGCAAGGCACATAATCTTAGCCTCAGAAAACTCCATTATAATTTTGCTACAGTAAGTTGTAGCAGGACCAAGAGTGTGTGTGTGTGCTGAAGAAAAACCTTATGATGGTAATTATTATGTGCAGCTGGTAATGTAGGTCAACCAGCAACCTTGGACCACACCCAATAGGGTATAACTGTATGGGTTTTTAGAATACAGTTCTGGAGAGCTTTTTCTCTTAGGAGATCTATGCTCAAAGGCACTGCTCTGAGGAGGAGGTTGGAGATAAGCCATTATGCTGCTCTAAAGGAGGCTATGGTGGAATAGCTGTTTGCTCAAGGTTTATGTTTTGCTTTTTCATTTGAATTAAAATGAAGATGCCTTATTTTGTGTTACTTACAAAAACTATGTAAGTTTCTTGCACTGTTTGTTTTTTGTATGCAACATTGCAAATTTGCGTTTCATCTCTGCTATTAAGGGTAAAGATTTTTCTGTTCATTTCTACTCTTGTCTGTGTGTCTTGTGCATGGGATGTGGCTAAGATCCGCTTGCTGTGCAACAAGTTTTACTTTAGGGTCACCATAAGTTGGAAAGGATGCGACGTGTAGTATTCCCAGAGCACTTGGAACTGGATTAGTGTCTGCTGCATTAAGATCACTCTGACCAAAAGGTCATGAGTTCAAAGCCAGCCCGGGTTGGGGTGGGCTTCCAACCAATTGTGTAGCCTGTTGTCGACCTTTGCAACACGAAAGACAGTTGCATCTGTCAAGTTGGAAAATTAGGTACCACCTTGTGTGGGGAGGGTAAATAACTAATTTATGAGGCCATAAAAAAAACTCCAGCAAAAGCGTGCGAGGAATGCGGAAGTACTTCATCAGTGTCGCAGATGGACGATGAAAGCTACAGCTCCCCTGGTGGCCAGAAAAAGTTAAATAGCCTCTGTGTATGTCTGTATACGTTGTATGTGAAAATTGGCATTGAATGTTTGCCATATATGTGTTCATTGTAATCCGCCCTGAGTCCCCTGTAGGGTGAGAAGGGCGGAATATAAATACTGTAAATAAATAAATAAATAAATAAATAATATGGCAATATAGATTCAGCCCTAGGAATGGCTCCTAGTTATCTCATTTAGTGTTATGCCTGGACTACAATTGCTCACAGCTTACCATGCACACACACACAATGTATATACAGAGAACATATTTTTGTGTGTGGAAATTGAGAGAAATCTTCGCTAAAGGAACTGTTCTAGATATTGTTGAATAAAAAACTTTCAGAATCCATAACCGCTGGCTGGTGGGTCATATCACCACAGCAAAAATCCAGGACCAAATAAATGATTTGCTGATCTTCCATGCTACCTAAAAACTAATGACTCCTAAGATTAGTTGCCTTGCTGTAAAATGCATGGGGGCACAGAAAGTATGCCCTTAGGGCTCTTTTAGGAACACTCAATTTTCCCCCCAAATAATGTTTATATGGAAAATGTTTTGTTTATTTGTTCTTCCCCACAGGACATGGAGTGTTTTGGGGTCTCTGGACTGTTTAAAGCATAGGAGAAGTCTTAAAAAACAGGAAGTAAACAAGCAGTTTCCTGGTTTTTGTTTCTAAAACAGCATGTAGAAGGCCCCGAATATGGCAAAGAAATTGCCTCCACGGCCTTTTCAGTAGGAACAAATAAATAAACAGGCGTATGCAACTCTCCAAGGTCATATAGGAGGACAATGTGAACCCCAAGCAGGTGCCAACCTTGGTCTAATGGCAAGGTTGGTCTTTGCAAAATGTTTCCTCCTACAAGCACCACAGGATTGAAGTGATTGATGTGTATGTGTAATCTAGCACAAATTCAACATCTAATGAACATATATTGCCCAGTGCAACCAAAATTAAACATGGTAGACCCCCAAATCTGCAGGGGATATATTGCAAGACCCCACCAAGGACACCTGAAACCATTATACAGTGTTCCCTCGCTACTTCGTGGTTTGCCTTTCAGAGACTCGCTGTTTCGCTTTTTAAAAAAAGAATTTAAAATACTTAAAACCAGTAGTGAAGGAACACTGAACAGAAAGGCCCCACCAATGCATGAGAGAGAGGGGGGGGGCACCTTGTCGCCACCTGGGCCTCCTCCCCAGCTTTTCTGCATTCCTCCGGGTACGGCTCTTCTTCCCTCCTCACCCTCTTTAGCTTCCTCTTTCTCCTCCTTGGCACCTCCCTTAGTGCCTCTTGGGCCTCGCAATTCTCCGCCACCTCCGTTATCGCGCCACAGCTGCTACTGTTACAGAAGCAGCAGAAGAGGCACCTCATTGCCACCTGGGCCTCTTGCCACCACTTGGGCCCCGCAACAACTCTGCCACCTCATCAAATGCGCCGTGGAAGCTACTTCTCAATCACTCCAGAGGCGGATAGTCCCGGCAGAGGAGGCATCTCAGAGCCCAAGTGGCGGCAAGAGACCCAGGCGGCGACTAGGTGCCTCTTCTGCTGCTTACATTGGTTTTGAATAAAAAGAATTTTTCACGCAGAAATTAGACAAGAACAAAAACATCAAAGCTTGGGTGGAAATTATTAAATACATGATAGTTGCCGCCCAAGCAACTGTGGCCTTGGGGTGGAAAGACCATAGAAAGTGGTAAGTTAAAAAATGATTTTATGCCTCAAGACTACATCTCTGAAAGAAGAGCCAAATATACATCATGGCAAATCAAGAACACTTGGGTTCTCAGAGGGTGGGGGTGTAAATCAATAGACACACAAGTGGGAGATAAAGGTGGAATAGATAAGCACACTATGAAAACAATATTTGATATGTATTTGGAAATGGTGATGGACTGTGATATCATTCTACCTGTGTCAGCAATAATAATAATAATAATAATAATAATTTTATTTATACCTCGCCACCATCTCCCCAAAGGGGACTCGGAGTGGCTTATATGGGGCCAAGCCCGACCAAGAATTACAATATAACAATACAAATTGCAATAAAATAATATATATATATATATACACACACACACACACACACACACACACACTTTGTATTTCTAGGTGCAAAGATTACTGCAGACGCAGACTGTGGCCAGGAAATCAGAAGACACTTACTTCTTGGGAGGAGAGCAATGTCCAATCTCAATAAAATAGTAAAGAGTAGAGACATCACACTGGCAACAAAGATCCGCATAATCAAAGCAATGGTATTCCCTGTAGTAACCTATGGATGTGAGAGCTGGACCTTAGGGAAGGCTGAGCGAAGGAAGATCGATGCTTTTGAACTGTGGTGTTGGAGGAAAGTTCTGAGAGTGCCTTGGACTGCGAGAAGACCCAACCAGTCCATCCTCCGGGAAATAAAGCCCGGCTGCTCATTGGAGGGAAGGATACTAGAGACAAAGTTGAAGTACTTTGGCCACATCATGAGGAGACAGCAAAGCCTAGAGAAGACAATTATGCTGGGGAAAGTGGAAGGTAAAAGGAAGAGGGGCTGACCAAGGGCAAGATGGATGGATGGCATCCTTGAAGTGACTGGACTGATCTTGAAGGAGCTGGAGGTGGTGACGGCTGACTGGGAGCTCTGGTTTGGGCTGGTCCATGAGGTCACGAAGAGTCGGAGACAACTGAACGAATGAACAACAACAACAACATATATATATATATATATATATATATATATATATATATATATAGAGGTGCCTCTTCCACCACCTTTGGAGCACCAGCAGCCGTGGCGCCTGGGCTGGGCCTGTTGGCGGGAAGGGAGGCACCGAGGAGGAGGAGGAAGGTAAAGAGGCTGAAGACGGAAGAAGAGCCGCCCCCGAGGGAAGAAGAAGAGCCGGGGACAAGGCGTCCCTACTTCGCGGAATTTCACTTATCACAGGTGGTCCTGGAATGTAACACCTGTGATAAGTGAGGGAATACTGTACTCTGTCTATACTTGGGCCAGTAGCATATTATAGAGACACTTTCAGTGGGGAGGGTGGGGGTAGGATTTTGTGGAGTGCATGTAAATGCAACCATGGATATAAAATCCATGGATACGGGGGTTATAGTATAGGCATTTTTAGTCCCATACAGTTCAAGGAGGTTTTTATGAGAAGTCTATACTTAACCCTCCCCCTAAATACAGGACTATCAACAGTGCTCACATTTAGCTAAACTGTGCATTTTATATTTTATAAAAATAGCTGGAGAACAGCACTTTCATAGAGATGAACTCCAGAGGTTTAACAAGCACTCCTCTCTAAGTGGAGCAAATGGCCCATCCCTCCCCACAGGCCAAATTAAAATCCTTAAAAGAAAACGGGGAGAAAAGATTAAACTGGTGCTACAATACTGTTTAGAAAGGCAGAGCTGGATTAAAGCACAAGGGCTTTGCTGTTGAATTATATTCAAGCGGCACTCACATCTGACCCATTTGCCATGATTCACATGTGACAGCAACAAAAATACACAGGCATAGATACCTTGTCCAGTTTCCAATCCTGTCTTGTCTCTTAAATCTTCGGCTTACAGTCAAAGCAATGCCCCTCACATAGGACAAAACCTACATATTGCTGTATCTCTTCCCTACATGTGAATACGTCCTGTTTCTATATGATACTAGCTGTCCCCCGCCACACGTTGCTGTGGCCTATTCTGGTGATCGGGAAAATAAAGTAATGGTTTCTAATATATGTAATTCCTTTATGCTTGTGGGTAAACAGTATTTCTTGCTTTTTCTATGTCAGTGTTGATGTGGAGATTGTCTGGCTTGCCTCCTCTGGAACATGCGACATATAATCGTCCTTCTTTAGGGGTCCCTTTCAAATCTATGATACTATATCTCTGTGTGTTTGTGTGTGAAACATATATATCTATCTATCTATGGCTGGGTGGCTCTTTGTCAGGAGGGCTTTGATTACGTTTTCTTGCCCTGGTGAAGGGAGTTGGACTGGATGGCCATAAATATGGTGGTTCTATGTGGGAAGTTTGCTCCAATTCCGTCGTCGGTGGGGGTCAGCATGCTCTTTGATTGTAGGTGAACTATAAATCCCAGAAACTACAGCTCCCAATTGTCAAGGTCTATTTCCCCCAAACTCAATCTGTGTTTATATTTGGGCATATGGAGTATTTGTCCCAAGTTTGGTCCAGATCCGTCATTGTTTGAGTCCAAAGTGCTCTCTGGATGTAGGTGAACTACAACTTCTAAACTAAAGGTCAATGCCCACCAAACCCTTCCAGTGTTTTCTGTTTGTCATGGGAGTCCTGTGTGCCAAGTTTGGTTCAATTCCATTGTTGATGGAGTTCAGAATGCTCTTTGATTGTAGGTGAACTATAAATCCCAGCAACTACAACTCCCAAATGACAAAATCATATTTTTGAGTGATGGTCACTCCTTGTGTTGTGAGACATTTGTTGCCAATTTTGGTGTGATTTCGTTCATTGGTTTTGTTTTTAAGGTACTCATTATGCACAGAGCATTTTTATATATATAGAAGATGATAAACAAACAGCCACAATATTAAGAGAATTTGAAGGAATCCCAAAGAATTCCAGGACTATCTCACACGGCTGATAAAGCACAATTAAAGCAGGGAATTACTGTTTTTCTGTAACTTTTGCAGCCATACCAATATTGTGCACTTACATTAAAATGAGAGGGAAGTCAAAAAATGCAGCATGCATAGCCTGAGTAGGGCAAACATGGGTAGGAAGCGAGTTATGCAAAAGAATGATAATAGGAATTCATAGAAGTAAAATGCCAGAATTGTGCATGAGGCAAGGTGTGGAAGTGATTGTTCCAATAAAGGTATATTAGTTCTTAAGTAACATAACTGTGTTGAGAGAACAGACTGGTGTGATAAAGTCTCCAGTGTCATAAGAAAGATGGGCTCATGAGACTTTCCAGCAAGTCACTGGGGATGTGAAGGAGGCTTACACATTTCCTCATCCTTGATGTGAAACTGACTCTCCACACAGAGAAAAAGTTAAGTCACGAAGAGATTCCACAGATATATAAAGCCATTTTCCTACTTCCAACAGACCTCACTACCTCTGAGGATGCTTGCCATAGATGCAAGTGAAACATCAGGAGAAAATGCCTCTAGACCATGGCCATATAGCCCAAAAAAACCTACAGCAACCCAAAAGCATCAATGTGTCAGAATCCCTACTAATTGTGTTGCACGGGTATCGATAACCCCTGCCATCAACTTTTGTGCCATGATGATGTGCAAGAGATCAACAGCAATCTCTACGTGCTGTATTCGCAAGGACAAGTTCATCTTGAGTTTAGCCATGCCAACTAAAACAGCCCCTGCCTCCACCTGCCATCATCAGAGGGTGTAATATTGTTCTTTTATAGACCACTCTGCACATGAAATGGCAGGAGCCGTTTGCACTTTCTAGAGATGCACCGGAGGTAATGATGCTTTTGGAACGCCGTGCCTGCTGGGCTCCAACCAATTTGCAGGCTACGCCAGCTATGTGGAATGGCACTCCGGAGGATGATCGAGGACAGGAAATGCGGGCCTTGGCTTTCACCCACAGCACTGCAAGGAGTAAACATGATGCCACAACCATCTGGCCTTTCTGCTCAAGACTTCATCAACAATCCTAGACCAACTCCCCACCTCCAATAAGGTTTCAACGCTCACTAGATGCTTAAATGTATCCAAAGTTGTAAAACATACAAGAGATCCAAGAGTCATTTAGCATAAGATTAAGGCAGTAACCACAGCTTGGGTGAGAGATGTTAAGAGGCCTGGAAAGGAACCACTGAACAGCTATAATGTTTCTTAGTGTACATGAGAGACTGAAGAGTCAAAGTAACACATGAATAGTGCATTTCTGCATTAATCCTTGTTTCAAAGAGACCCCAAAGCAGGTCTCCAACATTCTCCCACAAGTTTGCCATTGCTACCTCTCTTCTGTTTTGAAGTTCAGAAGAAGCCCACAGAGATGGAACAGGATAGCGAAGATGGGGCATCTCCCATTCTGCTGGAAAACTTTTGTTGTTCATTCGTTCAGTTGTTTCCGACTCTTTGTGACCTCATGGACCAGCCCACGCCAAAGCTCCCTGTCGGCCATCACCACCCCCAGCTCCTTCAAGGTGAATCCAGTCACGTCAGGGATGCCATCCATCCATCTTGCCCTTGGTCGGCCCCTCTTCCTTTTTCCTTCCATTTTCCCCAGCATCATTGTCTTCTCTAAGCTTTCCTTTCTTCTCATGATGTGGCTAAAGTACTTCATCTTGGCATCTACTATCATTCCCCCCAATGAGCAGTCGGGCTTTATTTCCTGAAGTATGGACTGGTTGGATCTTCTCACTGTCCAAGGCACTCTCGAAACATTTCTCCAGCCCCACAGTTCAAAAGCATCTATCTTCCTTCACTCAGCCTTCCCTATGGTCCAGCTCTCACATCCGTAGGTGACTAGGGGAAATACTATGCTTTAACTATGTGGATCTTGGTTGCCACTGTGATGTCTCTACTCTTCACTATTTTATCGAGATTGGACATTGCTGTCCTCCCAAGAAGTAAGCGTCTCCTGATTTCCTGGCTGCAGTTTGCATCTGCAGTAATCTTTGTACCTAGAAATACAATGTCTGTCACTGCCTCCATGTTTTCTCCCTCTATTTCCCAGTTGTCAATCATTCTTGTTGCCATAATCTTGTTTTTTATGTTTAACTGCAACCCAGCCTTTGTGTTTTCTTCTTTCACCATGATTAGAAGGCAACTCAAGCTCCCCCTTGCTTTCGGCCATCAAAGTGGTGTCATCTGCATATCTAAGGTTGTTAATGCCTTGCATTCATCAAGCCCCGCACATCGCATGATGTGTTCTGCATACAAGTTGAATAGGTTAGGGGAGAGTATACAACCCTGACATACGCCTTTCCCAATCTTGAACCTGTCTGTTGTTCCATGGTCAGTTCTTACTGTTGCTACTTGGTCCTTAGACAGATTCCTCAGGAGACAGACAAGGTGATTTGGTATGCTGGAAAACTAGAACTAAGAAAATATGGGAATGTTCTATGGAAAAGAGAAAAGGATGCTGGCTACCAGGGAAGGGGTGCATGCATGTCCTGCCCATGGCTATCTCTCTTTAGATTAAAAAAACGGCATAAGCCAACCTTGGAAAACATAAACGGTAAATCAAATTTAAGTTGTGAGACACCTACAGATCCTTCCTTGCCTGGGCATCTGCATCACTTCCCCTGCCTTCCCATAGTTTTTGAATCTGGCATCCCAGCCTAAAGCAATAAAAGCCAGCATTTGGTACTTGAGGGAAATTGGGAATCAATGTTGAAATGTGGCTTTCTCTTCACTAGAAATCGTAGTAGCAACAATAACTACAACAATAAGTAAGCGATGCCACCTATTGCAACTGCTCCCCTTAGCTGGCACCTGCACTGGGAACCTTTACATTAGTTTTGCAGCTATGTCTTGCACAAAAATGAAGGGACATGTTGCCAGATTGCTTTTGCTCATTGTTACTTTACATTGCATCAGTGGTTATATTTCCCAGAAGAAATAGTTCTTAGTTACCAAAACCACACAAGATTGATGCAGGGATTTTCTACAAGGTGCAGTTTCCAATTTTAGATATTGCTATCTTGACACAAAATAGGATGTGGAAAAATACAGAACAGAAGAGAAGTGCCAATAGCAAATATTTGGGAAAATATTGGAAACCTGCTCTGGGGGCATCTTTGAAGCACATGTATTTGGGACCTTTACTTGGGGTTCGAACCCAAGGGTTTCTTTAAATCTTAAAGAAAGGGCGGAGAAAGTTTGTTCCCATCCCCAGATGTCTTAGAGCAGGGGTCCTTAAACTATGGCCCGAGGGCCAAATATAGTCCTCCAAGGTCATTTACCCGGCCCTCGCTCAGGGTCAACCTAAGTCTAAAATGACTTGAAAGCACACAACAACAACAATCCTATCTCATCAGCCAAAAGCAGGCCCACACTTCCCACTGAAATACTAATAAGCTTATATTTGTTAAAATTTTCTTCATTTTAATCATTGTATTGCTTTAAAGTATTTTTGCACTACAAATAAGATATGTGCAGTGTTCATAGGAATTAATTCATGTTTTTTTCCAAATTATAATCCAGCCCTCCAACAGTTTGACGGACTGTGACCTGGCCCTCTGTTTAAAACGTTTGAGGACCCCTGTCTTAGAGCATGTCTATATTGTAGAATTAATGGAGTTTGACACTTTAACGACCATGGCTGAAAGGTAAAGAATTATGGGAGTTGTAATTTGGGAAATTACAAGTGGGATGAGCTCCAGCTGTTAGTTCCAACTTCTGCCAGCCTAGCAGTTAGAAAACATGCAAATGTGGGTAGATCACTAGGTACCACTCTGGCGGGAAAGTAACTGCGCTCCATGCAGTCATGCTGGCCACATGACCTTGGAGGTGTCTATGGACAGTGCTGGCTCTGTGGCTTAGAAATGGAGAAGAGCAACACCCTTCAGAGTCAGACATGACTAGACTTAATGTCAAGGGTTTTTTGTTTGTTTGTTTGTTTTTTGCCTTTTTTTTGTCGTGTCAGGAGCAACTTGAGAAACTGCAAATTGCTTCTGGTGTGAGAGAATTGGCCGTCTGCAAGGATGTTGCCCAGGGGACACCCGGATGATTTGATGTTTTTATCATCCTTGTGGGAGGCTTCTCTCATGTCCCCACATGAGGAGCTGGAGTCAATAGAGGGAGCTCATCCGCCTCTCCCCAGGTTTGAACCTGCTACCTGTCGGTCTTCAGTCCTGCCGGCACAGGGGTTTAACCCACTGTGCCACCGGGGGCTTCATTGTCAAGGGTACTGCTGCCTTAACAAGCTACAAATCTCAGGATGCTGTAGCACTGAGCCATCGCAGTTAAAGTGGTGGCAAACTGCATTAATTTTACAGTGTAGATGTGCCCTTAGGCTTCAACTACCAAAAGCTCCAATTAACCTGTTCAAAGGTGAGGGGCTGTTGGAGTAATAATCCAAAACATCCCCTTTCTGATACCTTACAGCAGTGGTTGTCAACTTGTGGGTTCTCAGGGTGTTTTGGCCAACAACTCACAGAAATCCAAGCAAGTTTACCAGTTGTTAGGATTTCTGGGAATTGAAGACCAAAACACCTGGGGGCCCACAAGTTGACAACCACTGCCTTACAGGAATAAAAGGGGATATGTCTGTACACCACATATATACATCCCATTCCTGCTGCATACACTAAAACTTTATTGTGTTGTATATCATTTGTTGCTATGTTGTGCAAACTGCATCCTGGCTGACAATTTTAATGATTATAACTAATAAGTAAGTTGTCATTTACATGTCTATTTCAAAACATTGACTGTTAGCCAAACATGGTTTTGCACAGTATATACAATCAGCCTTCTATACCCATGAATTTTGTAACTACGGATTCAACTATCCATGACTTGAAAATACCTTACCACCCCCTTCTAAAAAAATACCAAAACCAAACTTTGATTTTGCCATTTCATATGAGGGACACCATTTTACAATGCCATTATTATGAGACTTGAGCATCTATGGATTTTGGTATCCACAGGTTTCCTAGAATCAAACCTTAGTGAGTGCTAAGGGCCCATTGTACATTGCGATCAGATATGGATGAGCATACCATGTTAGAGAAGATACTACAAGAGTCCATTCAGACTAAACTATTATAGCACTGTTATTCTACTTTAACTGCCATGGTTCCATTTCATTCCCATGAAATTTGAAATACTTTTGGTATTCTCAGCCGGATCATTCCAGTGCCTTATGAAACTTCCACAGGACAAAACCACAACTGTTAAAGCGGAACCACAGTACTATAATAATGCAATATGAACGGGCTTCTGGTAAACATATGTACTGGTGGTACATACCATTATAATTACTTGTCAAATGGCCTTCAGAATCTTACTGTTCTGTAGAATACATTGGGGAAATGTAGACCCCCAGATATATATTTAAAATAAGTCCTATTAGTTCTAGTTAGCACAACAACAGATGGGACTGTGGCGCAGCTAGCTGAGAGTCAGCTGCATTAAGATCACTACTGACAAAAAGGTCGTGAGTTCGAAGCCAGCTCGATCAGAGTGAGCTTCCGACCAATTTGTGTAGCTTGCTGTCGACCTTTGCAGCCCGAAAGACAGTTGCATCTATCAAGTAGGAAATTTAGGTACCGCTTTTGTGGGGAGGCTGATTTATGATACCATAAAAATCTCCAGCAAGCAAGCAAAGAATGAGGAAGTACTTCATCAGTGTCACAAATGGATGATGAAGCGACAGCTCCCCTGGTGGCCAGAACACCCTTATGAAAAAACTGGAATATTAAATAGCTTCTGTGTGTCTGTCTATATATGTTGTGTGCCTATGGCATTGAATGTTTGCCATGTATATGTACATTGTAAGCCACCCTGAGTCCCCTGCGGGGTGAGAAGGGCGGAATATAAATACTGTAAATAAATAAATAAATAAATAAATAGGTGATGGAAATTGCATTCCAGCAACATCTGGAGAACGATGTGTTCCCGATCCCTGGCTTTAGAAAAAAGCAGCAAGAGCAGATCCAAAGGTTATCATTCCAGTGTCGAAGCTATTATAAATGCTTGTTGTAAATATAAACAGTAAGTATGACAAGATCCAAAGCCGCTGTGTGCTTTGCATGCACACTCAATTTTGTTACAGCATCTTTTTCCAAACAAGTAACAATAAAAATAGGCAACTCCATTTCCTTCCATTTCCTAATATCACCATGTCACAAATCTAATCCCCCAAGTTATTGGAAAGGAAGAAGTGTTTGCTCTTGTTGAGAAATTTAGCTCACACCTTTTGTGTGAAACTCAAAGTGGCAAACTGAACAGATTCATAGTGGGAAGAATGAAATAATCAAGTCATTTAGCAAAGGCAGAATAGTAAAAATGAGGGCAGCCAACAAGCTGATAACGGAATACTTTTAAAACAGTAATTAAGTAATTAGTGGCATCAAATGCCACTGAACTGGTTAAAAGAACAGTATGGATCTGCATGGTACCTGAAAAATAGCAATGAAGGCACTAGTCAAACATAACTAGAGAGGAAAAAAGCTCCACAGTTTGGGTGCCACCAGTGGAAAGACCCTTCCCCATAACTCAAGCTACTAGCAGAAGGTACAGAAAGCAAAACAGACATCAGAAGAGCTGCAAGACCAAGAACAAGCCACGAGAATAAAGACGAAGATCCACCCAGAGGAAAAGTGTTCTTGCCATTCATCAAAGGAACCACTGACCGCATAGGGAAGCTGATGAGGAAACACAAATTACAAACTATCTACAGACCCACCAAGAAAATCCAACAAATGCTACGTTCAGGAAAGGACAAGAGGAATCTTCTCACTTCTGCAGGAGTCTACCGTGTACCATGCAGCTGTGGACAAGTCTACATAGGGACCACCAAACGCAGCATTGCCCAAAACACGAATCAAGGAACATGAAAGGCACTGCAGACTACTTCAACCTGAGAAGTCAGCCATAGCAGAGCACCTGATGAACCAACCTGGACACAGCATTTTATTTGAGAACACAGAAATGCTGGACCACTCTCACCATGCCAGACTACACAAAGAAGCCACTGAAATACACAAGCATGTGGACAATTTCAACAGAAAGGAGGAAACCATGAAAATGAACAAAATCTGGCTACCAATCTTAAAAAACTCTAAAATTGCAACAGCACAACAAAAGAGAGGAAGCAGGCAGGGACATCTAATTACCTCTCAACAAAAGTTTGCTCCAGGCACAGTCAGCCCATTGTATGCTAATCAAGGTGGTCAGTTGAAACATTCACACCTAGCTCCAGCAGACATGAGTCCTTTGTCTCACCCTGGTCATTCCACAGGTATATAAACACTTTTTCCTAGTTCCAACAGACCTCACTACCTCTGAAGATGCTTGCCATAGATGCAGGCGAAACGTCAGGAGAGAATGCCTCTAGACCATGGCCATACAGCCCCCCCCCCAAAAAAAACTACAACAATCCAGAAATCGTTTATTTAAATCACCCTGTCACCTACAGTGTTCAGTGAGAATACATTAGAACAGGGGTGTCAAACTCATTTTCATCAAGGACTTCATCAGCCTTATGGTTGCCTTCAAAGGGCCATTTGTAATGGTAAGTGGATAATGCAATAATAATAATAATAATAATAATAATAATAATAATAATCTTTATTTATACCCCTCTATCATCTCCCCAAGGGGACTCGGGACAGCTTTCATGAGGCCAAGCCCAGCAATACAATACAACAATATACACAGGACACTGGGTGAGACAGCAATGTAAAGTATCTGTGGGGGGATCCGGGAGATAAAGTAGGGTTTAATTGCACTAAAAAGTAATATAGTGCTTCTGAGGGCATTTTTGCAGGAATTGGTCAGGTCAGGGAATTATTGTTCATTCATTCATTAAAGGCACACTGGGACAGCCAAGTTTTCAAGCTCTTCCTGTAGACTGCCAAAGTGGGAGCTTGCCTAATATCTCTGGGAAGCAAGTTCCAGAGCATAGGGGCCACTACAGAGAAGGCCCTCTCCCTTGTCCCCGCAAGTCGTGCTTGCGATAGGGGCGGGAGTGAGAGAAGGGCCTCTCTGGAAGATTGAAGAGATCATGTAGGTTCCTAAATAGAGATGAAGTCACACAGGTAGGCAGGTCCCAAATCATTCAGGGTTTTGTAGGTAAGAACCTGCACCTTGAATTGGAACCGGAAAATAAACGGCAGCCAGTGGAGCTCCTTAAACAGGGGGGTTGATTGCTCCCTGTAATTCACTCCAGTTAGTAGTCTAGCTGCTGTCCGTTGGACCAATAGGCCATCTTCAAGGGCAGCCCCACATAGATCACATTGCAATAGTCCAATCTGGAAGTAACTAAGGCATGGACCACCAAGGTCAAATCCGACTTCACGAGGTATGGTCGCAGCTGGCGCATGAGCTTCAATTAACCATGTTGCCCTGGCATTGAAAGTCTCACAGGCCACATAAAATGATGTGGTGGACCAGATTCAGCCCCCAGGACTTGCATTCAACATGTGTGCATTAGAACTCAGAAAACTGTAGAAACCTGTTCGGCCCCACAGCCATTGTCATGTGGAGTCCCTCAGGTATCAATTCTGTCCCCAATGTTGTTTAACATCTACATGAAGCCGTTGGGGGAGATCATTCGGAGTTTTGGACTGAGATGTTATCTCTATGCAGATGATGTCCAGATGTGTCACTCCTTCTCACCTGTCACCAAGGAGGCTGTCCAGACCTTGAACCGGTGTCTAGCTGCTGTGTCGGACTGGATGAGAGCTAACAAATTGAAATTGAATCCAGACAAGACAGAGGTCCTACTGGTTAGTCGTAAGGCCGAACAGGGTATAGGGTTACAGCCTGTACTGGATGGAGTTACACTCCCCCTGAAGTCGCAGGTTCGCAGCTTGGGAGTGATCCTGGATTCACCGCTGAGCCTGGAACCCCAGGTCTCGGCGGTGGCCGGGAGAACTTTTGCGCAATTAAAACTTGTGCACCAGTTGCGCCCGTACCTTGGGAAGTCTGATCTGGCCACGGTGGTCCACGATCTTGTCACATCCCGAATAGACTACTGCAACGCTCTCTACGTGGGGTTGCCCTTGAAGACTGTTCGGAAACTTCAACTAGTCCAGCGAGCGGCAGCCAGATTGCTCACTGGGGCGACATACAGGGAACACACCACCCCCCTGCTATGCCAGCTCCACTGGCTGCCGGTTCAGTTCCGAGCACAATTCAAGGTGCTGGTCTTGACCTATAAAACCCTGTACGGTTCCGGTCCAGTGTATCTGTCCGAACGTATCTCCCGCTACGTCCCACCTCAGAGTTTGAGATCATCTGGGGAGGCCCTGCTCTCGACCCCACCACTCTCACAAGTGAGGCTGGTGGGGACAAGGAGCAGGGCTTTCTCAGTGGTGGCCCCTCACCTGTGGAACTCACTCCCCGGGGAAATCAGAGCATCACCATCCCTCCTCTCCTTCAGGAGGAGGGTGAAGACTTGGTTATGGGACCAGGCCTTTGGGCAACCAGGCAATTAAAGACCAGCAGGATTGACGAAATGGTATTAAAAGCAGATCTATGAGACAGCAAACACTGACAATGTAAGGGAGGAATTAGGTTTGTATTGATTTTATTGATTTTATTGGAATAATGCATGAAGCTGTTGGTAACTGTGAATTTATTGTAATTTGTGAGGATTGTTGTGATGCAGGCATCTAATCGTGCCTTTACTGTGTAAGCCGCCCTGGGTCCCCTTCGGGGTGAGAAGGGCGGGGTAAAAGAACCCCAAATAAATAAATATAAATAAAATTAGATTTAAATCCCCACAACCCACCAGCAACCACTGGCCATGCCTGCTGTGGAAATCTAATAGCCCCAGTCTACAAAAAACATGTTTTCAGATTCTGAGATTGTATCTACATTTGTGACCTCGTAAAGAAGAGAAGCCAGCTCAGCATTTCTCACCTGAGTCAGAGATAAACAGAAGAGTAAAACTGCTTTGCTGTCATTTATTTATTTATTTTTAAATGAGAAAGCAAAGGTTTCCTTTTTGGATCCCTGAGCACCATTCAGCCATCTGTTTGTGTCTATCCCAGAGCTGACTCAGTGCCTGCCACTTGGATGCTTCCCGTTCTCTGCCTGTCTACCCAGCTTGCTTCCATGAGTCAAAATCAAAAGTAATGCAAGTCCCAAAATGAGGAGGAGGAGGAAAGAAGAAAGTCGGATGACAGACACATTTTGACACACAAGTCCTGTTTAGTGCTCTTATCCCTCACAGTACATTTTGTGTCCTTCCTCTCGCCATTTAGAATTTGTAGAATTGAGATCTTTTTGGGGAGGGGAGTAAAAGAGAACACAATGTAGAGATGCCAGCTGTCCCATAATGCATTACGACAGTTTCTTGGCAAAAAAGTACACCCAAACCACCAGAAAAACAGCAAAAATGGACTGGGGAAAGGACAGAAAGCAAAACCATCATTTCCCAAGTCTCAGTAGTATCCTTGCATCTCTACTGTCTCTGGTTAATGTATTGTCGGCTTTCATGGCCCGAATCACTAGGTTGTTGTAGGTTTTTCCGGGCTATATGGCCATGTTTTAGAGGCATTGTCTCCTGACGTTTTGCCTGCATCTATTGCAAGCATCCTCAGAGGTGCTTGCCATAGATGCAGGCAAAACGTCAGGAGAAAATGCCTCTAGAACATGGCCATATAGCCCAAAAAACCCTATAACAACCCACTGTCTCTGGTTAATTTTCCACATTACATGAAAATCTGTTAAGCTTACTGCTCTCATAGATAAACCTTCTATACTGGTGAGCATTTTCAAGCAGAAGTAGAGTGCCTTTCACTAGCCATTCCCCCTTGAAAATGACTCTTATAAGATCCTGTGTCAGAAGTTGCAGATTTTGGACAGAGTGACTGGGTGTGTGTCTGTCTTTGTTTACATGGGTGACTGTTCCCACTTTTGGACAGTAGTTATGGACTGTTCAAAAGTAAGATTTTATACAATGCAAACCATTGGAGAAGCCCCTCTAACTCAAGAACCACTCTGCAATAACAGTATGCATTTCATTATAATTAATTAAAATTAATATTAATTAATTATAATTAAAATTAATTCATTAAGTTGCATCTTGTCTTCCTCCCAATGTGGGGTTCAACTAGTGTCTCACATATACCTCCATTCACATATCACACACTCACCAAAGCCATCGGATATGGAGAGGATATGTATATGGAGTGGCAGAGCACATAGTTGGTAGACTTCTATGTAATAATAATAATAATAATAATAATAATAATAATAGGATCATAAATCTGCAAAGGCCATCGAAAATGAACATGCAAAAATACTGTGGGACTTTCAAATCCAGACTGACAAAGTTTTGGAACACAATACGCCAGACATCATGATTGTGGGGGAAAAAAAGTCTGGATTTTTGATGTCACCATACCAGGTGACAGTCGCATTGAGGAAAAACAATGGGAAAAACTCAGCCGCTATCAAGACCTCAAAATTGAACTGCAAAGACTCTGGCATTAACCAGTACAGGTGGTCCAAGTGGTCACTGGTGCACTGAGTGCCGTGCCAAAAGATCTCAGGTGACATTTCGAAACAATAAACATTGACAAAATCACAATCTGTCAACTGCAGAAGGCCACCTTACTTGGATCTGCGCGCATCATTCAAAAATACATCACACAGTCCTAGATGCTTGGGAAATGTTTGACTTGTGATTTTGTGATACGAAATCCAGCATATAGATCTCGTTTGCTGTGACATACTGTGCTTTTGTGTCAGTAAAATAATAATAATACTTTATTTATACCCCGCCACCATCTCCCCAAGGGGACTCGGCGTGGCTTACATGAGGCCAAGCTCAACAATGAAGCAATACAAATATACAACATGGGAATACAACAGTAAAATATAAAGAAAAAAAATACAAGAAACAATATATATAAGCAAAACAAACAATATAAAATCACAATAATTGAACACAACAGAAAATGATCACAGTGGGCAGGACTGGTTGCAAACACTTGGTGAGAGAGCCATGTATTGTATCAGGACAGGAGATATGAAAATGGGGATTAATTGCAATAGCAGGTAAAATAAAGTATTCTGAGGGCATTTTTTTTGCAGGGTTTGGTCAGGTAAGAGATTATTGTTCATTCAGTCATTGAAGGCACACTGGAACAACCAAGTTTTCAAGCTCTTCCTAAAGATCGCCAGGGTGGGAGCTTGCCTAATTTCTCTGGAGAGTGAGTTCCAGAGCCGAGGGGCCACCACAGAGAAGGCCCTCTCCCTTGTCCCCACAAGTCACACTTGCAATGGGGCGGGAGCAAGAGAAGGGCCTCTCTGGAAGATTGAAGGGATCCTGTAGGTTTGTAAAAGTAAATGTGGTCACGAAGTTGGGGATAAACTCATGACTCAAAGGCAGAATGCAAATGAGAAGAGGGATGAGGAAGACTACTGGGTTTTATAAGCTAAGGAACACTATAAAGAGTAGATGAGCCCCAATTTTGTCTCTTCTTCTCCTGACATTAGAATTTAGGATCTCCCCATAGAAGCTGGCTGACAGAAGGCTCGGCACAGACCAGAAGAAATTACTTTCCACCTGTTTTGATGAGGTATGATGTTCCAAAGGGATCACAAAAGAGAGAACAGATGTCCTTGCTGTACTTTGGCAGACAAGTAGCCAAATTTGGACAAGATAGTTTATTAGATGAGTCAACAAAAATAGATCAATGAAAATATTATAATAACATTCATGGAAAGAATCCTAGTTTCAAAATATGAAAGAAATGAAGGCAGAAATCTGAACTATTTCAGTCTACTAGATATGGACTTATATCTGAATGTTTCTTCGTGCATAAATGTATCTGCACATACAAAAATAATATAGTGCAGCGCCGATATCCATGGGACCAGTGTTCAATTTCATTTTTCTGTGCTCAACAAAACACATCTTCTTTAGACATTTTCTAAGTTCTCTAGCATGACTGTTGGGTTCTTGAATCACAAATCTTTTATTTCAATAGTGTTCACAATTAGCTGTGAATTTGAATACCTATGTGAAGTCTGGGAAGACATTCTGTGTGAATATGGGGAACATAATCTAGGTCAGAAAGAATTGTTCTAGTTTATTTCACCTCTAACTAGTGTTTTATAAGCAAGAATTGAGTTAATTGCTTTTGTCATGTGAGTCGTAGAGTCAAAATGTGATTCACATACACTAATCTGCTCCTTCCATGATCTACATCTTCATCTCACGGTTGGAATGTGCATTTTGATTTCAAGCATTCTTCTTTCAAAATGAGTGATCAGTGCAGTAAAACTGCACATGTTTGATTTTTCACTCTTTTCCCTCCTGTCCATATCCCAGTGATCTTCTCAGTTTGATTTAGATCAGGGGTTCTCAAACTAAGGGTCGAGGGCCGAATACGGCTCTCCAAGGTCCTTTACCTGACCAGAGGTGGCCCTGGGTAATTTTCAACGGTAAGCAAACAGTACTTTGGCACCCCGCCCCCCAAACCAATCACTGATATATATTTTCTGTTCATCATGGGAGTTCTGTGTGCCATATTTGGTTCAATTCCATCATTGGTGGAGTTCAGAATGCTCTTTGATTGTAGGTGAACTACACATCCCAGTAACTACAACTCGCATATGTCAAGGTCTATTTTCCCCCAAGAGCGCCCCTGGGCAAAATCAACTATACTGCAAATGCTTACTTTGCGTAATGGGTTGAGCTGCCCCTGTACCTGGCCCTCGCTCAGTGTTAACCTAAGTCTGAAAGAACTTGAACGCACACAACAACAACAACAAAAACAACAAAAACAACAATCCTATCTCATCAACCAAAAGCAGGTCCATGCTTCCCATTGAAATAATAATCTATATAAATAAAAATGGAATGTTTGTTTGTGGGATTAACATAACTCAAAAACCAGTGGACGAATTTACACCAAATTTGGACACAATACACCTAACAACCCAATGTATGTCCTTCACTCAAAAAAATGATTTTGTCATTTGGGAGTTGTAGTTGCTGATATTTATAGTACACCCACAATCAAAGAGCATTCTGAACTCCACCAATGATGGAATTGAACCAATCTTGGGACACAGAAAGAAATTACATACATTAGAAACCAACACTTTCACATTACTTTATTTTTCAGGTCACTAGACCGGGCGACAGCAACGTGTGGCAGGGGATGGCTAGTAAGTTTATATTTGTTAAAATTGTTCTTCATTTTAATTATTGTATTGTTTTAAGTGTTGTTTTGCACTACAAATTAGATATGTGCAGTGTTCATAGTAATTCATTCATTTTTTTTTTCAAATTATAAACCGGCCCTCCAACATTTTGAGGGACCATGACCTGGCCCTCTGTTTAAAAAGTTAGAGGACCCATGATTTAGATGATTCAGATTTTTTCCTTAGTCTGGAATTATAAATAGATGCATTAGACATTTCATCTTTCTACTGATCAATCTATAGGTTAAATATTAGGAAAAGGCTGAACTGAATTCCTGCCCTTGGAAACAGTTTATGTGCCATGAGAGAATGCTAAGGAAGTCAAATCCGCTTACGTGTCACTGAAATTTGTAATGGCTGTGTGTTCAAATCCTACAGATTTTGAGTAAATGAGTAACCCAATCGAAACTGGTGCCAAGCATTCCAAGCCACAGAGTTCACTTGGGATTCCAGTGATAAAGAATGAATGAAGCGTATCCCCAAGTAATGAATCTTTTCCTTCAGTCCCATTCAGGATAGGATGCTTGCTCAATTCTGAATTGAGAACCACTAATCCCTATGCATATCCTCAGTGTGTCCAAGTTGACCCCCCCCCCCCCAAAAGACATATCTATTAGGCCTGGGTAACAACGCAAAAATTTGTTTCTAAAATCGATTTGTAATTGGGAGTTTTTTTTGTTTCGATATTTAAAATAATTACAAAATTTTCCAAAAAAAAAGTTCAGTATTTACGAAATTTCGTAAATATTTACAAAACATTTTGTAAAGATGGCGCCCTTTTTTTTTTCAATATTTTTTCAATATTTTTTAAATTTAATTATTAATTTAGTAGAATAGGGAGGAGAAATTAAAATTATTATTAAGGAGGGAAGGCAGGCACTCACTCTGGCGGGCCCTTTTGCTCGCCACTCGCTCGCCCCTCTCGCTCGCCGCTCGCTTGCCCCTCTCGCTCGCCGCTCGCTCGCCCCCTCGCTCGCCGCTCGCAGAAAACAAGCTTGCTCCCTCCTCCCTGTGGCTTCCTCTCACTAGCTACCATGATTTCCTGGCTTTTGGACATAAAGATTTGAAGGGAGATTTAACAAATCAGCTAAATGTATTAAGAACCCTCTTCACAATTGGAACACATTAGAACATTTACATAAAGCTGCATTACCCATATTCCCAATCATATCCCCAAGTTCGCCCCTCTCCCTTCCAAGGAAAAGTAAAAGCTCGCCCTCTCAGCAAGCATCGGCAGGCGGCCATCTTACGTATTTCCAAAATGGACGGAAATACAAAATTTTTTGGCGCCTGCCGTTTCGATATTTAAAAACACTTCCAGGTTAAAAAAAAAGTTTTGTAATCGTTTCGTAATTCAAAAATTAACGAATTTTTTAACGAATTATGAATTAACGAAACGAATTGACCAGCCCTAATATCTATAATTAAAAATGTAATGTTTGTTTGTGGAATTAACATAACTCAAAAATCACTGGACGAATTGACACCAAATTGACACCAAATACACATATTAGGCCAGCGAGTGTCCATCACTCATAAAAACACTGAAAAACACAGCAGAAGAGACTTAAAAAGCAAAAAAAATGCATTACAACACATGCACAAAACCACATATATACACAAACACACATATATACATATATACACAAATATATATACACAGATATACAGACACAAAGCACATATACACAGACTGGGTCACAGCAACGCATGGCAGGGGACGGCTAGTATTAAGTTAAAAACACACATGGATGCTGATGTGCCTACAGTCCTCACATACACAAATAGTGAAGGAGCTCTTGGACTGACTCAACTTTTTCTGCCTTGGGCTCATGGATTCAATTTCTGCTCCCATGTGAATTCCAGTCTCTCTGTGTGTCCCCTCGCTAACAGGAAACCTAATTTGAACCAGTCTGCCTACTCAGATTGCAGCCCCTTCTTGTAAGCATGGCAATAATGAAAAGCCAGCAATGGTTGTCATTTTCAACTGGACATTAGCCGTCTAATAATAGGTGATTTGCCAAGCTAAATCTGCTTCCACAGAGACAGGAGTCTCAGTAGCAGTGAAATAATGGGTGACTGGCAGGTCATGAAATTGAGTGTTAGTCCGTGACAGAGAAAAGCCTGTCAAGCTAGGACTTCATCTCACAGTTGTTCATACAGTGGAGAAGTTCGGTGGGAGGGAGGATGGAGAATGTGGTTGAATTCGCGCAAAAGAAGAAACTCGCCCATAACTCCAAGGGAACGGAAATCCAGGAATACATAACTGGATTATTTCACAATGACCATATACTAGGAATGTGACATAACAATTCAAGGTCACTGAATTGGAAAACAAAAGGAGATACTCAAAATATTTTTTAAAAAAACAATATAACATGCCTTTCCTAATTGTCTAGCATGGGCATGTTGTCATAATACAACCTAACCATGCGGGGTTAAATTTAGCAGCAAATACTGATCTAGCCCCGACCACCCATGGAGCCGGCTGGCTCCAATCACATGATGTTGTGCCAGCTCAGTGGATGAAGGAGGGCATAACTGGTTGTCATGTATTATGTTCTGCAGTTGATGGTGGTTGGTGATGGAAGCGTTAATGTAAGTCTTAGTTCTAAAGGGTTGAGTAATCTGTAAGTAAGAGTTCATGGGTGAAAGCAATTAAGGGTGGAAGTATGCAAGAGATGGGTTGCAGCTGGGTGCTTCTGGATATAAGGAGCTAGCCTTGGGACTGATCTTTGGGAGAAAAGTATTTGTTTACTTTGGTGGTAGATGTTGCTGGTTTTCCCCCCAGGTTTGCGGATTTTTGGTGTCCTGACCTGTCCCCTGAACCTTTGGAATCTTGAATCTTTGAACTGGCTTCTGACTACGGTATAGATTCTTGATCCCTGGACTTTGTTTACTGAACTCTCGGCGTTTGACCACTGGACTGAACCTTTTGACTACGGAGTTATCTTGAACCTGCAACAGTGTTTGCTATTTTTGTTTTATATTCTGTGGCTGAGTGCAATCTTTATGTTTTATATTTTGGACTATTAAAACACCCAGAAAGTTTTAATTAATTATTTTATACAAACTGAGTTTTTGTTCGGTTCATCTCTGCCTCTGTAAAGGCAGAGCCCTAGCATTGTGACACCGGCATGCCATCACTTCCCTGGCAATATGGGAGGCTTCCTGTGTTGCCATTCCTTCAATGGGCGAAGCTGCAAGATCCACATTTCATAGAATCATAGAATCATAGAATCAAAGATTTGGAAGAGACCTCATGGGCCATCCAGTCCAACCCCCTGCCAAGGAGCAGGAATATTGCATTCAAATCACCCCTGACAGATGGCCATCCAGCCTCTGTTTAAAAGCTTCCAAAGAAGGAGCCTCCACCACACTCCGGGGCAGAGAGTTCCACTGCTGAACGGCTCTCACAGTCAGGAAGTTCTTCCTCATGTTCAGATGGAATCTCCTTTCTTGTAGTTTGAAGCCATTGTTTCGCGTCCTAATCTCCAAGGAAGCAGAAAACAAGCTTGCTCCCTCCTCCCTGTGGCTTCCTCTCACATATTTATACATTGCTATCATATCTCCTCTCAGCCTTCATTTCCCCCTGTGTGAAGAGCTGCTAGAGGAGCCTGTAGAAGCAGGGTGTGTGATGATGGCTTCCAAATGCTCAGTGTGGAACCAGAGCTTCACTGAGATCCATCACCAAAGACATGATGAGGCTGTTAGTCTAGTTGATGATTATGGTGATGACTATGATTTATAAGTGATAAGGACTAGAAAATATACCGCATGCCCACCACTTTCACAGAGTTTAGATGTGGACACCTGCCAAAGTGGAAAACACCACTATTTTTATTTTTACATCTCTTTGGTCAACTTTGTGGTCAACTTCTGGTGGAAGTTGACTATATAATTGCACTAAGGACCTAGAGATTTCAAGAGAAATCTTATCTCTAGGGCTCTCTTGATCAGGGGTCCTCAAACTAAGGCCCAGGGGCCGGATACGACCCTCCAAGGTCATTTACCCAGCCCTCGCTCAGGGTCAACCTAAGTCCTGAAACGACTTGAAAGCACACAACAACAACAATCCTATCCCATCAGCCAAAAGCAGGCCCACATTTCCCATTGACATACTAACAAGTTTATATTTGTTAAAATTATTCTTCATTTTAATTATTTGATTGTTTTTAAGTGGTTTTTTTTTTTGCACTACAAATAAGATACTTACAGTGTACATAGGAATTCATTCATATTTTTTTTCAAATTATAATCTGGCCCTCCAACAGTTTGATGGACTGTGACCTGGCCCTCTTTTTGAAAAGTTTGAGGACCACTGCTCTAGATCCTTTAACGTGACTCTGTGGGCAACATCTGGTAGACATTGATCATAGTGTTGACCTGGAGAACCTAGGGATTTTTAGAGAGAACATCTTAATTGAATTAATGAATAATCACATCTGCTAAAGTTAAATTATAGATGTGATGAGTTGATTGTACGTAAGAGTCGTGTATTAGTGTATGTAAAAAAGAGAGGAGGAAGGAATAAAGTGAGGAAGTAGATAAACAGAATGGATTCCTGTGGCCTCATTCAGATATTGCCAAGTTATATTCACAGAGCTTTCCAGTGAATGTGGTTGCAGGGAGGAAATAAAATCTGACTCAGAATGGCCACAATGACAGGCCTCTGGGAAGCTTAGTATGGAGGGTGTTTTTACAGTAGCAACTGAAGCAGGATCATGAGAAAGTATAGTCACCAAAAATGTACGGTTTCTTCCTGCTCTATCCACAATAGACAGAATTGCTTTGCTGATCTTCTGCACCCTTTCAAGCCCCTAACACTCTTGATCCTCTTTGCAAATGAACAAAAACAGTAGCACTGCATCCTGATTTAGCAGCCTCTCAAGGAATTCACAAGGTATTCGTTTCCACTGTCAACTGGCTGTGGACTGTATGATGTCCGATTGATAGTCCCTGATACAGAATGCTGGGTTTTATTGGGAGAATAAAGGCCAATTGGCCGGAGTTGAGGTTTATAGGAGAGGGAACTATTACCACAAAGGCTGGAAACAGGGCAAGCAGCATGACAAAATGGACCAAGCTGCAGGTTACGTGTATATATTACAGGCACACAAAGCTTCTGCCAAAGGCAATTTAGTGCCAGGTCTCTCTACATCCTCTAAAACATTTTGCAGCAGGAATATATATATATATATATATATATATATATATATATATAGAGAGAGAGAGAGAGAGAGAGAGAGAGAGAGAGCTAGCTAGCTTACCCCTGCTTCTACAGAATTATTATGTGTGATTTCATGTATCCATCTCAACAGAATATGTTCTCTGTAGGCATCTTCTAGGTCCTCCATCATAGATCTATGCTACGTTTGGGCCTTCATTTTAATAAGATTCACTATTTCTGGTTCCACATTTACTTGTGAAGTCTGGGAATATATTATCCACAAATATCGTGATCACACTATATATATATTCACACCACACAAGTACATCTATGGATGAAAAGGGGCAGATCAGTAATCATTTGCCAGTCTCTGAACATAAAAAATGATTCCATTATGATTAATGAAATGAACGATTATAATAATGGCTATATGTCTCATGGATCTCCCGGTGGCACAGCGGGTAAAATCACTGAGCTGCTGAACTTGCTGACCGAAAGGTCAGCAGTTTGATTCCGGGGTGCAGGGTGAACTCCCGCTGTTAGCCCCAGCTTCGCCAACCTAGTAGTTCAAATACATGCAAATGCGAGTAGATCAATAGATACTGCTTCTGTGGGAAGGTAATGGAGCCCCCGGTGGCACAGTGGGTTAAACCCCTGTGCCGGCAGGACTGAAGACTGACAGGTCACAGGTTCAAATCCGAGAAGAGGCAGATGAGCTCCCTCTATCAGCTCCAGCTCCTCATGCGGGGACATGAGAGAAGCCTTCCACAAGGATGATAAAAACATCAATTCATCCGGGTGCCCCCTGGGCAATGTCCTTGCAGATGGCCAATTCTCTCACACCAGAAGCGACTTGCAGTTTCTCAAGTCGCTCCTGACACGGAAAAATAAAGTGCTCCATGCAGTCATGCTGTTCACATGACCTTGGAGGTGTCTACATACAATGTTGGCTCTTCGGCTTAGAAATGGAGATGAGCACCACCCCCAGAGTCAGACTCGACTAGACTTTACCTTTTATATGTCTCATATAAATAAATATAATAGTGAGCAAGCAAACAAACAAGGATCACAGATGAAACTCCATCATACTACTGCCATCCTGCAGAGAAATGTACTCTGAGGTTGCATCTATTCTGTAAAATTAATGCAATTTGACAGCACTATAACCGCCATGGATCAAAGTGAAAAACCTGGAATTTGTAGTTTGGTGAGACATCAGCACTCTTTGGCAGAGGAGGCTAAAGATTTTTAATACTACAACTCCCATGATTCCATCTATGTTACACTGACAGAGGAAAAATATGTAAAACAATGCACCGTTATGAGTGTCCTTGTGGGTAACATTGAACGAAGAGCTTGGTACAGCCACGGGGTTCACATGCCCTATGAAGACACTCCAGCTCTGAGGCAGTGTTTGCACGGAGCCTGTGTATTCATTCTTTCTGACAGTGAAAGGTTACCACTGTTTCAGAGCCTTAAAAAAAAGTATAGACAGAGAACCAACTTGCAGTCAAGATTAGATAACACAAGGATTTTTATTTGACTCCTTGTTTTCTGCAAAACTGGCTGAAGTGCTGGCTCTCACAGTGATACAAGGAAGACAGGAATAGACAGGGATTAGGGATAATGAGAGACAGATCTCGAAGACTTCTGTGTAGCAGTCCTCAGTACTCTCTTCTTCTTTCACACGGTGCTAACTAAGATTCTTGTATCCAATTTCAAAATGATGGTGGGGTTTTAATGGTATGAGAGCCATAGTACATCTCTCTGTATGTACAAGCCCTTTTCTACATTAGAATATGCAGTCTTCCAATCCATCTCTCCCACTCATAGCAAAGGCAGGTAAATTTCTTGGCAAGACGTTCTGGTACATTTGCTAGTCAGTAGTTCAGAACAGTAGTGTTATAGAACAAGGGTTGAATGAAAAGTAATGCCTCCACCTTCGTAACTCCTCAACAGATGGCAGTACTGGTATGCGGCAGGTACTGGCTTGTTCAGTAGACTCTCCTCTACAGTTTCATTTTGGCAGGAAGCCTTAGAATTGAATGGTTGTGTTGTTAAAGTGTGAAATATGGAACCCTGCACAAACAGTTGGTCAATGCGACTTGAGCAACGTGTAGTCATTGAATTCTTGACAGCAGAAGGTGTCACCTCAAAATGAATGGAGGATGAAAGAGCGAAACGTGCCAAGAGGAAGGCGCGTCAAGCCAACCCTGACTGGGACCGTCTTCCACCTGGAAACCAATGCCCTCACTGCAGGAGAAGATGCAGATCAAGAATTGGGCTCCACAGTCACCTACAGACCCACCGACAGAACACCGACCTTGGAGGGCCATCATCCTCGAACTATGACAGATCGCCTAAGTAAGTAGTCACCTCAATATCTTTAAATGTACTTGCCCAATGACGCGCAGTACTAACATCAACACAATCACCATAAACAGCTTGCATTCTCTGATGAATCTCCTTTGGGGTGACCAAAGGAGTTGTAGTTGTAGTTCACCTACATCTAGAGAGCACTGTGGACTCAAACAATGATGGATCTGGACCAAACTTGGCACGAATACTCCATATGCCCAAATATAAACACAGATTGAGTTTGGGGGAAATAGACCTTGACATTTGGGAATTGTAGTTACTGGGATTTATAGTTCTCCTACAATCAAGGAGCATTCTGAACCTCACCAACGACAGAATTGGGGCAAATTTCCCACACAGAACCCTCATGACCAACAGTAAAAATTATGCTTTCTGGTGGTCTTTGGTGACCCTTCTCACCCCCCCCCCAACACACACCCCCCCCCCCTCCCGGGGTCTTGACTTCCCAGGTTGAGAAATACTGCCAGTCCAACTCCCTTCACCAGGGCAGGAAAACATAATCAAAACCCTCCTGACAAAGGGCCATCCAGCCATTCACACACACACATATATGTATATGACAGATGCAGTATCAAAGATTTGAAAGGGACCCCTAAAGAAGGACAATGAAATGTCGCATGTTCCAGAGTAGGCAAACCAGACAATCTCCACATCAACACTGGCAAAGAAACAGCAAGAAATACTGTTTACCCACAAGCATAAAGACATTATGTATATTAGAAACCAACACTTTCTCATTACTTTATTTTCCAGATCACTAGATTGGGCCACAGCAACGCACGGCAGGGGACCGCTAGTAAATAATAATAATAATAATAATAATAATAATAATAATAATAGACTAATGATTCAGTTGTCTTGCAATCCAGGCTTTTACTTTGGATAGGGGTGGGGTGTGGGCTGGGGACCCCTGATATCTCTTCATGGATTGGCAGACTAGGCTGGTCCTCACTTCAATTCAATCCCACTGGAAAGAACTGGACTGCCAGTGACAGAGCAGCTTTCTCTGCAACAGGCAATTAACAGGATTTCATGATATAGGTAGTGTCAAAATCAGGCAGGCTGTCACTAAATTACAACTGTACAGTCCCTGTGGCAGGGACAGCAGATGTCACCCTGGCTAACAGGATGGGAAACAAGTCCAGGACAAATCGGCTCAGTAATAATACACCAGGAGCACAGAAGCTCCCAGAAAACATTATCTAACAAGCTACCAAGAAGATGGATCTTGAAATAATGGTTTTATGATCCAGATCCTCTGAGTGAAAGTCAAACATCACTAGAAACCTATGATTCCAATTATTTAAGACAATGGCTCAAGTTCTAGCCTGCATGACCATTCATTAGGGATTCGAGAAGGTGAAACTCCAAACATCTGAAGGATCAAAAGCTGAGAGCTTCTAGATGAGGGAATGGGAAATAAAGGAAGAAAAAAAACACACCATAAATACTCTTTCTGCAATCTTTTACACAACCTCCTTATCCCATGACTGCATTTAAAATAAGCTACCTCTGCCCTTCGGAAACTGAAAGGTGCTAATGATGAGAAGAAACAAAAACTTGTTAAATATTTTCATGTGTTTCCTGGGCCACCTTTTGGGATTTTTAATGGATTGTTTTTATGATGTTATGTTGTGATATTGTGTTGTGTTTGTTTTTATTACTTTGATTTTATTTTGATTTTATTCCATTGCGTCGTGTTTTAATCTATGTTTTTTCCGGGTTTGTCCCTAAGTAAGCTGCCTCGAATCCCTTCGGGGGGTGGAAACAATGTATAAAAATAAATTTGTCATCATTATTATTATTATTATTATTATTATTATTATTATTATTATTATTTGAAACACAACAAGATGAGTCCACAGCAAACAAGGTCACTCTGCTGGCTGTTGCATTGGATCACCCGTCGGACATTTCCCAAGTGTCTAGGACTGTGTGATGTATCGGCGAATAATGCATGTAGATCCCAGTAAGGTGGCCTTTTGCAGCTGGCAGGCGGTAATTTTGTCAGCGCCGATTGTGTTTAAGTGCAGGCCAAGGTCTTTAGGCACTGCACACAGTGTGCCAATCACCACTGGGACCACCTTTACTGGTTTGTGCCAGAGTCTTTGCAGTTCAATCTTTAAATCCTCATATTGTGTCAGCTTTTCAAGTTGTTTCGCTTCACTCCTGTTGTCACCTGGGATTGTAACATCAACGATCCATACTTTTTTTTAACACGATCATGAGGTCAGGAGTAGGCCTGGGTAACAACGGAAAAATTTGTTTCTAAAATCGATTCGTTTTTTGGGGTTTTTTGCGTTTCGATATTTAAAAGAATTCCGAATTTTTTTTAAAAAAAGTTCGATATTTACGAAATTTCGTAAATGGTAAAAAAATTACAAAACAATAACGAAACAATAACGAAACAATAACGAATCGATTCGTTAATGGCGGACGCGACCGCGCAATACGCTAAAAAACCTCCAAATGGGACAGGGGGAACTTCTGAAGCTTCCCTCTCCCTCTGTTGTTGACTGTTGGTGTGATATTATAATTTTTTTTCACTAATTAAACAAAAAACAACTATAAAACTTGCCCCAGACATGCGGAAATAATAACGAAACAACCTCAAACCAATAACGAAACGAATACATAACGAAATACGAAGCATTTACGAAACGAATTGAAAAATTCGTTTCGTTTTTAAGCTGCTCCAGAATGGTTCGTTATCGCTTCGTTAACAAAAAAAATAACGAATTTTTAACTAATTACGAATTAACAAAACGAAACCGCCCAGCCCTAGTCAGGAGTATTGTACTCCAAAACCTTAAAGCTCTCCAAGGTGCTGAACCCTACTACCCAAATAGCTCTTTCTCAGTCAACATAAAACCTGTAGTGAATTCACAAATTCTTACTATCATAATCAATGCTCAAAACTAAAAACTAGCATGGCCCTCTGAAATCAGGCAAGCAAAGAAGGATCCCAACAGTCATTTTCAAGAGTTTGGGGAAGCTTGCAAGTTGTCTGGATCAAGACTGTGTGCTCAGCAAGCCAGTTGACGGAGTAATGGAAACCCTTTCTTGAAGTTTCCTCGCTATAATTTAGACTCCTCTTTTAATAATAAAGAGGCAATAAATATTCTCCTTTTTGTTGAGAGAACTTTTGAAAGGCCTGCAAAGTGCTGATTAATGGGTCTCAGAGACAAAATTTATGCCAATGACTACACAGATTGAGGAAGAAGCCAACAAAGAAGAACACGAGGGCCTACAATCACCTAAATCAGGGGTCCTCAAACTTTTAAAACAGAGGGCCAGGTCATAGTCCCTCAAATTGTTGGAGCGCCGGATTATAATTTGAAAAAAAAACATGAATGAATTTGTATGCACACTGCACATATCTTATTTGTAGTGCAATATATATATATATCTTAAAACAATCCAATAATTAAAATGAAGAAGAATTAATATATATATATAAACTTATTATTTATTTATTCATTCATTTATTTATTTATTTATTTACTGCGCTTATATACTGCAATTCTCAGCCCCAAGGGCGACTCATTGCGGTGTACAACATGAAGAAAACAAGTGCAATCTACAAAGCATAGTGCAAAACAGTGTACAATTCATCATAATCATAAAAACATCTTATCAGACAACAACATTACTACAAATTTACTACTACATTCCGAATCGTCTCATCGTCAAGCCACAATCCGATCTCATTTCCGGTGTTCCATTCCTGGTCAATTGCCAGTCATTGCACTTATTGATCAAATGCCTTCTTAAATAGCCAGGTCTTTAACTTCCTGCGGAATATTAGCAGGGAGGAGGCTAGCCTGATGTCCACGGGAAGGGTGTTCCACAGCCGAGGAGCCACCACCGAGAAGGCCCTATCTCTCGTCCCCACCAGCCATGCGGAATCGAGAGCAGGGCCTCTCCGGAAGACCTCAAAGTCCTCGTGGGCTCATAGGCCGAGAGGCGGTCAGTTAGGTATTTTGGGCCGGAACCGTTTAGTATTTCAATGGGAAGTGTGGGCCTGCTTTTGGCTGATGAGATAGAATTATTTTTGTTGTGTGCTTTCAAGCCATTTGGTCCATGCCTTGGTCACCTCTAGATTGGACTACTGTAATGCGCTCTACGTGGGGCTGCCCTTGAAAACGGCTCGGAAATTCCAACTGGTCCAACTGTCGGCGGCCAGGCTGTTAACTGGTGCTCCTTACAGAGAGGTCAACCCTCCTGTTTAAGGAGCTCCATTGGCTGCCGTTCATCTTCCAGTCCCAATTCAAGATGCAGGTGCTCACCTACAAAGCCCTAAACGGTTTTGGACCCGCCTACCTGCGTGACCGCATCTCCATCTATAAACCCACATGTTCCCTTCGATCATCTGGAGAGGCCCTGCTCACGATCCCACCTGTATTGCAAGCACGTTTGTTGGGGGACGAGGGACAGGGCCTTCTCTGTGGTGGCCCCCCAACTCTGGAACTCTCTCCCCAAGGACATCAGACAAGCCCCAACGTTGGCAGTCTTTAGGAAGAGCCTGAAGACCTGATTGTTCCAGTGTGCCTTTCCAGAATAGGAAACTCCTGGCATCATATCCCAAATGCACTTTGTTAGAGATTTAGGATTGTCTGCATATTGCACCTACCTCCAAAAAACCTCTACATATCACCTGTCAAGTCCATTACATTTGGGCCGGCCTTTAGGTTTTAAATGCGTCATGGTGTCATTGTTTTTAGTGTTTTATTGTTTTGCTTTATGTTTTATTATTTGCTTATGAGTTTTACTGTTGTATTTGTATGCTGTTGTTGGTTGGTGGCCTTGGCCTTTGTAAGCCGCACCGAGTCCTTCGGGAGATTTTGCAGGGTATAAATAAAGTTAATAATAATTAATAATAATTTCAGACTTAGGTTTAACCTGAGCAAGGGCCGGATAAATAACCTTGGAGGGCCGTATCCAGCCCCAGGGCCTTAGTTTGAGGACCCTGACCTAAATGGTTATGAACCAGCTCTTTTATACAACGTGGCATCAGAGAATAGGAGAATACATGTCTAATAAGCCCAGGGCTCTCTGCATTGCTTACAAGTTAATTCACGGTTTTTATTTAAAATGTTCCTGTGCTTTTCATGATATGAAACACATACAAACCCGCATGGGCTTTTTAGTGCAAGTGTTGATGTGCCAGCGCATGCAATTGAGTGCCTATCAGTGTGTGTCAGTCTAGCAGTTTTATTTCATTTTTTTCCAGCTCTGTAGGTGTAAAGAAATGGATCATATTCCAGGAAAATGCACTGCAGTGTGGCTTGTGTCAGTCCACTGGGGCCCATTATACTAACAGCATGTCCATTCAGTCTGATATATAAATTACTAATGTAAATTAATGGATAATTGAAGCCCTTTAGTCCCAAATATTTAAATAATTTAACGGGCAATTAAGACAAGGGGGGCAGGGACAAGGGAGAAAGAGAATCTTTAATTCCATGAATGGGAGAGATTGTCTTGAGGGGAAGGGAAGGAAAACAGCTGACACATTTCTTAAACTGGCACTGATAGTTGCCATGCTCATTGCCCATTTTGGACAAAATATTGTGCATCAGGCTCAGGGGCAGAGGAAGGGATTTCAATACTTAGAAGCCATCTTAGCAATGTACTGAAATAATACTATCATAGCATCCTTGAGAATGGTATCATAGTTTTTAAGACCCAGTGCACCAGGAACCTAGAATATAAGAGGACCTAGAAAATGCATAGAGAGGATATATTTTGTCAGACATGCGTTAATGAAACTACAGATACCGGTTCTGCAGATACAGGGGTTATACTATCTTTGTTTAAAACAGACTGTATATACTCATTAGGCATGGATAGAGTCATGTCAGATAACTCGTTGCTAGTAATAATTTCATTAAAATCACCTTTTTGAAGCAATATTGAAGCTTTTTAAAAAACCGGAATTCCCTTTGCCCTTTTGAAGCCTTTTCCACCATTTTCGTTACAACTCAAGAAGTGAGTCGGAAATGATTCAGCTCCCCCTCCCCCTTTCTGGTCCCTGCCAGTTTTAAACCAGAGAAGGAAGGAATTTCCTGGCCTCGGCTCAAGCCAGAGAAGCCAGTTTTAAACCAGAGAAGGAAGGAATTTCCTGGCCTCGGCTCAAGCCAGAGAAGCCAGTTTTAAACCAGAGAAGGAAGGAATTTCCTGGCCTCGGCTCAAGCCAGAGAAGCCAGTTTAAACCAGAGAAGGAAGGAATTTCCTGGCCTCGGCTCAAGCAAGAGAAGCCAGTTTTAAACCAGAGAAGGAAGGAATTTCCTGGCCTCGGCTCAAGCAAGAGAAGCCAGTTTTAAACCAGAGAAGGAAGAAATTTCCTCCGCTTGCTTTTCTCCACTTCTGGAGTAAAACAACTACTTTCAAAGTAAAGACCACCCAATGAAACAGGAAATAACACTTTCAAACCATTAATGAAAGGATTCGGAAGTCTCGGACATTTCAAAAAGTTTTGAAATTTTTTTCTGTGAAAATCAGAATTGACTTCAGAATCAAATCACCAGCATCCCCTACATCCAAAACGAGTTTTGAACCAAGCCTAATACTCATGTATAAGTTGACCTCATGCATAAGTGGAAGGCAGGTTTTGTGGCCAAAATAAGAAATTTTGACACAATCCTTGGACAGTTTGAGGGTCATTCCATGGAGAAGGGAAAACACAAATGCCATCTCAGGAGACCAGCTGCCCCTGCCCAACACTGCCACTTCCCCATCTAGGCATTCAGGAAAGCCAGAAAGGAGAAAGTAGAGGAAATCTATAGTTTTTTTAGGTTTTCTCAATATGAAATAATCTCTCACCTTTCACAATTTTACTCAGGCAAGGGGAAGGTTCCTTTTACAGAACTGATATTCCAACACTGCCATAATGTCAGAATTCATTAACACTGAATTAGACCCAGCATGTGCAGCCAGTCATACAAAAGCACCTACCTAAAACATCTAGTGCCCTTTCATATTGGCTGAGGATAATGGGACTGTTAGTGTAACACCTCTGTAGGCCACCAGATTGAGGAATGTGATAATGTTTTTCAAAAACGGTATGGTGATGAGTCAAAAGGAAATTTCTAAGTTCATATCACAGCTTGTAGCTGTTCAACTGAATTTTGTAAATCAGAAACTTGTTTTATAAAATTCTAGCTGAAGAAATGTATCAGAAACGTTCCATATATTTTATTTATTTATTTCCTATATTTATACCCTGCCCTTCTCACCCTCGAGGGGAGACTTATTGCGGCCTCACAAACACCATACGGTGTCATCATAATAAAACAATCATAGAATCATAGAGTTGGAAGACCTCTGGGCCATCCAGTCCAACCCCCTGCCAAGAAGAAGGAATATTGCATTCAAAGCACCCCCGACAGATGGCTATCCAGCCTCTGTTTGAAAGCTTCCAAAGGAGGGGCCTCCACCACACCCCGGGGCAGAGAGTTCCACTGCTGAACAGCTCTCACAGTCAGGAAGCTCTTCCTCATGTTCAGATGGAATCTCCTCTCTTGTAGTTTGAAGCCATTGTTCCGTGTCCTAGTCTCCAGGGAAGCAGAAAACAAGCTTGCTCCCTCCTCCCTGTGATTTCCTCTCACATATTTACACATGGCTATCATATATCCTCTCAGCCTTCTCTCCTTCAGACAAAACATGCCCCGCTCTTTAAGCCACTTCTCATAGGGCTTGTTCTCCAGACCCTTGATCATTTTAGTCGTCCTCCTCTGGACACATTCCAGCTTCTCAATATCTCTCTTGAATTGTGGTGCCCAGAATTGGACACAATATTCCAGGTGTGGTCTTACCAAAGCAGAATAGAGGGGTAGCATGACTTCCCTGGATCTAGACACTATGCTCCTATTGATGCAGGCCAAAATCCCATTGCCTTTTTTTGCCGCCACATGACATTGTTGGCTCATGTTTAACTTGCTGTCCACGAGGACTCCAAGATCTTTTTCACACATACTGCTCTCAAGCCAGGCATACCTCATTCTGTATCTTTTCATTTCGTTTTTTCTCCCGATCAACAATATATTAAAATATTAAAAATATTAAACAATAATTAAAAGAATTGATTAACACACACCTATTAAAATTAAAATTATACAATTACAGCTGAAGCAATGTATGACATTTTTGGAAAATATATGGTAGACCTATTTGGCAGAGCAAGAAAATCTGAAAAATTGTGAAAAAAATAAAGCAATGATTTTTTTTAGAAGATATCAGTATCACCACCTCTATTAACTTGAAGCTTTTTTTTTTTTTTTTTGGTCGTGTCAGGAGTGACTCCTGGTGTGAGAGAACTGGCCGTCTGCAAGGACGTTGCCCAGGGGACGCCTGGATGATTTGATGTTTTTTATCATCCTTGTGGGAGGCTTCTCTCATGTTCCCTCATGAGGAGCTGGAGCTGATAGAGGGAGCTCATCCGCCTCTCCCCGAATTCGAACCTGCGACCTGTCGGTCTTCAGTCCTGCCGGCACAGGGGTTTAACCCACTGCGCCACCCATCTTGAAGCTGGGAGAACATGATGGGCCTAAAGCAGGGACAGGCTTCCCAGCATTGTTCAACTACAACTTTCTCAATTCCTTTTGGCTGTGCTGGTTCAGACTGCTGGAGCATGCAGTTCAACATCTGGAGCACTGCATGATGCCCATCTCCATGTTCAAAGGATGGTAGCCACCAGGAATCAAGCACAACCTGATAAATCAGCTTCTGAAGTTCACCGCTCGGTATTGCCTACCAGCCAAAGAGCTGCATTCACAATAAATCTGGATATTATTACTAAGTGTTACTATGAGATTCTGAATATCAAGGCTCTGAAATGTCTGTGATGATGGGGTGGAACAAGGCCACTTAAAGAAGCTGTGTCCCTCACTGCATGCCGCATTTGAGAAAGGCAGTACTAAGCCATTCCCAGCATTTCCATGTCTGGTGACACAATATCAAAACATGTCAAGGGGAGGGAGGGGGGTGAGAAGATAAAACATTAAACAAAAGGGAAGGAGTTGGGAAACAATAGTTTCTCAATAGTACACAATAGTGAATAGAGTTCAGATTACATCCTGAACGACTTTCTCATGGGGAAAGGGCTAGAAAGACACCCCTCCTTTTTTTGTTTTGTTGTGTTTTGTTTTCCGTGTATTTGCCATCCAAAGCAAACATGTTCCTTTATTTTAGGTGGTGTTTTTTTTTCTTTTTTGGAAAAAAGCTAAATACGGAGGAGCCAGACAGGAAATGAAAACCATCTGGGAAACATCTGGCACTGCTTTGCTTCAAGCCATACAACAGCGTGGAGCTCTCCAGGTACCTGCTGCTGTCTCTACAAATTAGTGTGTGTGTGTTTGTGTGTGTATGTGTGTGAGCACGCAGGAGAACAGCATAGTCAAATGTTTGTTTTGCCTCTCCTCCTTTGTTTACTGATCCTTTCTCCTCCTTGTTTTATAGGTTCTGGAAAATGTGGGTCTTTTGGCTTTTCTCCTCCTTCTCCTTTACAGACTTCATTTATTTATTTATTGTATCAGGAGAGAACCAAACAATTTTATTGTATTAAAAAAAGCAAAAAAGCACAAAGTTTGCAAACTTGGCATTCTATGAAATGCCCTATTAAATGATCAGAAGTGACTTGCAGGCTCCATGCCTTCATTCTACATTATCAGCTAGGAACCACAGCAATTTCCAAGCGAATCCTTGGATTATAGACTGAGTTTCGGAATGAGGTGTTATCTCTATGCAGATGATGTCCAAATCTGTCACTCCTTCTCACCTCTTACCAAGGAGGCTGTCCAAACCTTGAACCGGTGCTTGGCTGCTGTGTCGGACTGGATGAGAGCTAACAAATTGAAACTGAATCCAGACAAGACAGAGGTCCTACTGGTCAGTCGTAAGGCCGAACAGGGCATAGGGTTACAGCCTGTGTTAGATGGGATTACACTCCCCCTGAAGACGCAGGTTCACAGCTTGGGAGTGATCCTGGACTCATCGCTGAGCCTGGAACCCCAGGTCTCAGCGGTGGCTGGGAGAGCTTTTGCACAATTAAAACTTGTGCGCCAGTTGCGCCCGTACCTTGGGAAGTCTGATCTGGCCACAATAGTCCACACTCTTGTTACACCCCGAATAGATTACTGCAACGAGCTCTAAGTGGGGTTGCCTTTGAAGACTGTTTGGAAACTTCAATTAGTTTACTAGATTACTTACCGGAGCATCATACAGGGAGCATACCACCCCCTGTTATGTCAGCCCCACTGGCTGCCGATCCAGTTCCGAGCACAATTCAAAGTGCTGGTTTTGACCTACAAAACCCTACATGGCTCCGGCCCAGCGTACCTGTCTGAACGGAACAAGCCCTATGAGGAGCGGCTTAAGGAGCTGGGCATGTTTAGCCTGAAGAAGAGAAGGCTGAGAGGGGATATGATAGCCATGTATAAATATGTGAGAGGAAGCCACAGGGAGGAGGGAGCAAGCTTGTTTTCTGCTTCCTTGGAGACTAGGACGTGGAACAATGGCTTCAAACTACAAGAGAGGAGATTCCATTTGAACATGAGGAAGAACTTCCTGACTGTGAGAGCCGTTCAGCAGTGGAACTCTCTGCCCCCGAGTGTGGTGGAGGCTCCTTCTTTGGAAGCTTTTAAACAGAGGCTGGATGGCCATCTGTCAGGGGTGATTTGAATACAATATTCCTGCTGTTTGGCAGGGGGTTGGACTGGATGGCCCATGAGGTCTCTTCCAACTCTTTGATTCTATTATTCTATGATTCTATGATTCTTCTACGTCCCACCTCGGAGTTTAAGATCCTCTGGGGAGACCCTGCTCTCGGCCCCACCTTTATCACAAGCAAGACTGGTGGGGACGAGGGACAGGGCCTTCTCGGTGGTGGCCCCTCGCCTTTGGCATTTGCTCCCCAGGGAAATTAGGTCATCAACATCCCTCCTCTCTTTCAGAAGGAAGTTAAAAACCTGGATATGGGACCAGGCCTTTGGGTAAGCTGGCAGATGGATAAAAGACAATGACGACCAGAGTAGGAAAGGACTATGACAATGCTGGATGGACTATGGATTTATGAATTGGCGAACGTTGACCACAAGATGATTTTATTGCTGCTATTGTATTAATTTGATTGTTTTAACTAGTTATAATTGTTGTTGTTATATTGTATTTTGTGAACTGTTGGGCATCGAATTGTGCCTTTTGTAAGCCGCCCTGAGTCCCCCCTAGGGGTTGAGAAGGGCGGGGTATAAGCACTCTAAATAAATAAATAAATAAATAAGACAAGAGTCCTCAAACTAAGGCCCGAGGGCCAGATATGGCCCTCCAAGGTCATTTACCCGGCCCTCGCTCAATGTCAACCTAAGTCTGAAACTACTTGAAAGCACGCAACAGCAACAATAATCCTAACTCATCAGCCAAAAGCAGACTCACACTTCCCACTGAAATACTAATATGTTTATATTAAAATTGTTCTTCATTTTAATTATTATATTGTTTTAAAGTGTTTTTTGCACTACAAATAAGGCATGTGCAGTGTGCGTAGGAATTCATTCATGTTTTTTTTTTCAAATTATAATCCGGCCCTTCAACATTTTGAGAGACTATGACCTGGCCCTCTGTTCAAAAAGTTTGAGAACCCCTGGTATAAGATTTCCCTTTCCCATTCAATCCTGGGTTAAACTGGAAAACCTTTTTGTGCTATAAGCAGGTCCTTTTCCACATCTGTTTCCCAACATTCACATGTACAAAACAGCAGGGGAGGTAAATGGCAAGGGTGCCCCTTCATTCCTGGATTTTTGCTTTTTGCCTTGGTAGCATCTGTGTCACTGAGGGAGCCAATGCTAATGGATCTAAAAACATATTTCTCAAATAACTCATCCCAGCTATAGCCCACAAGAGACAGACATGAAAGACTCTGGATATATCTGTGGCAACCAGAGGGACCCCATCGGACGTTTGAGGCAATCGCAACAGCTCTGCCATAGCCCTGATGAGAGAGGCATATGGGCATGAACCGCTGTGACAAGCCAGTCTTAAAATCTTCACATTAGTTTTGGGTAATGGGATGCAAGAAACATGTGGCCTCGATGATAAACCAAACTAGCTCTGCTATAGCTTTTGGAGAAGGGACCACTGGCTTTGTGTCATCCCCATTCATATACATGTTCAAACGCTGATAGTCTGCTCAGAACATTCCCCGAGGTGAGACACATAAGCTACCAAGGAGAGAAAAGAAGCTTGAAGAGAAAGCAAGTGAAAGAAATACATTCCACATTTGCAATTTTAAATTATGCAGATTGTATTATTCAGGAATTTGATTTTAAATCTATATAAATAAAAATGTAATGTTCGTTTTGTGGGATTAACATAACTCAAAAACCACTGGACAAATTGCCGCCAAATTTGGCCACAAGACATCTACTAACCCAAGGAGTGTCCATCACTCAAAAAAAAAATAGGATTTTTTCATTTGGGAGTTGTAGTTGCTGGGATTTATAGTTAACCTATAATCAAAGAGCATTCTGAACTCCACCACTGATGGAATTGAACCAAACGTGGCACACAGGACTCCCATGACCAATAGAAAATACTAGAAGGGTTTGGTGGGCATTGACACTGAGTTTGGAAGTTGTAGTACACCTACATCCAGAGAGCACCGTGGACTCAAACAATGATGGATCTGGACCAAACTTGGACAAGACTTGGCACGAATATTCCATATGCCCAACTAGGAACACAGATGGTGCTTGGGGGAAATAGACTTTGACTTTTGGGAGTTGTAGTTACTGGGATTTATAGTTCACCTACAATCAAAGAGCATTCTGAACCCCACAAATGATAGAATTGGGGCAAACTTCCCACACAGAACCCCTATGACCAACAGAAAATACTTAAGGCCATACAGAAATTACATATATTAGAAACCAACATTTTCTCATTACTTTATTTTCCAGATCACCAGACTGGGTCACAGCGACGCGTGGCAGGGGATGGCTAGTGTTCTATAAACCTCTAGGCCCTCCAGTGTGACCCTACGCTCAACCTCCTCCAGTAATCTGGATGTCCAAGAGGTTTCTAGAGAGAACATGTTTCTAGGAATCTCTAGTTTTCTAATATGATTCAATGGTCAGCCTCCAGCAATAATTGACCACAGTCATCCTGGACAACATAAACATTCCTAGAAAGGTGTTCTCCCAAACTTAAAAAATGCAATTGCTTTATCAATGTTTCCTCCTTTCATGGGGGTTCTGTGCCTCTAACCTCAGTGAATGTGTGTGTGTGTGGGTGGGGGGCTAACCATAATTCAGAATTTGTTCAGACATCACAGAAAAGCTTGTGAAATAACTAATTGATAGGACTTGCTCTATCACGACACAAAGTGAAGCACCTGCATCAAGGGAGACAAAATGATAATCCTCTCTCCGTTCTTTGTTTCTGATGGAGAAGAAGGCTGTCTGTGTTCCATCACTTATGGATTGACAATGTTGTGGGATGTGTTTTCCTGTGGTATGATCAACTATTGATCAAATGGATATCAATAGTTACAGGATACAGGAAGCATATGCATTATGACTAATTGTAATCAATCCAATTGGTTCTCCACAGGAACTTGAAGAGAAAGGAGACTCCACTGCTACATCAAGAAGGGGAATTATCCCCCTGTGTATGGGTCTGAATTTAGGAAAACACACAGGAGTAAGGTTTTGTTGCACTCCTGAACAGGAATAACCCTCTGACTTTAAAACACCACATGGTGAATAGGGAAACAACACTTTTTTATTGAAGATAAATGAAAACAGCCAGGTAAAAACATGCTTTAAGAAAATAAATGAGTCCAATAAGGTAGGAAGATAAGCAGGAACAAAATATTCCAAGGTAGGGTTCAACGAAGTTCAAAAGTAAGATCCAGACTTTTGTAATACAATCCAAAGTACCAGGAAAACATTAATCCACAGCATGAGTATATAAGCACAAGAGACAAAGAGTCAAACCATGAACAAGAAATCCTTAACATGAATCTTCCAAGCAAGGCTTCCATAAGACAAGAACAAGGACGTTGCAGGATTCTGAAATGATGCTTCATCTGACTATATTTTCCCTGATGGGAACTTTATATCCCTCCATTAGGCTATTCCCAGCACCCAGAAATTGGTTTCGTTTTCCTTGACTGCCTTTCCCCCTTATTTCTCGAAGCCTTGCAGAATGGTGAAAGCCTTGGCTGAGCTGTCTGTTTTGGCTAATTTCCAGCTGTCTGTCTATTTGTTCACTATCTATCTGCTCATTAGTTTTTCCAGATGCCAAGTTGTTTTCAAACTCCAAATCCTGGGAACTCTCTGGTCAGGGAGAAAACTATCATCCCTATACCCTGTAGGAACATTCTCATGGGAAACTACACTTTGAACCGGTGTCTCTATGTCATTCTCTGCATTAATATCATTGACCAGACCATTGCCAACTTGACCCTCAGTGACATAATTCCCCACATCTAAAGCACCTAGATCACCTTGAAACACAATCACAGGCTGAACACCAACAGGTTTAACCTATCTCTATTCATATGAGGTGGTCCCAATCCAGATCAGGCTCTCACAGGCAATGAGCTACCTCTTGAAACAACCCCCTTCCCTACTACAGCTCCCAGAACTAGGATACTCTGGCAGATACATTCGAAAAATAACTTTAGTAAATAATAATGATAACATTTATTTGTATTCCACCCTATCTCCCCAAGGAGATTCAGGAGGGATTCCAACAGACAAAAAACATAGAGGCAAACATTCAATGCTTCACCACAAGTGCAAACATAAATACATTCATGATGCACCTAATCCCAAAACAACCCGATATCAAGCAATCAATGGGTTGTTGTAGGTTTTTCCGGGTTATATGGCCATGTTCTAGAGGCATGTGACTCTAGAACATGGCCATATAGCCCGGAAAAACCTACAACAACCCAGTGATTCCGGCCATGAAAGCCTTCGACAATACACCAAGCAATCCATTATTGAAAGAATCCGAAATTATAAAATTATATATCACCACAAAAACTATATATATATATATATTTGGAACCATAAAAGCATAGCCTCAGCTTCAACTTTCCCTAGCTCTGATCCAAATGCAATAGTTTCCCATGCAAAATAGGACCCACAACCACCCTACATTCATAAGAGGGGGGATTTCTCTCCCAGAAGAGATGGACATGAGCATTTTGAAAAGCTTCCTCCCACTCCCAGGACATCCAGCGGGGGATATGGCACGTATTGGCCTCATGTTTACCCTGCTTTGGTTGCTCCCAGTTTCCACCTCTGAGGGATTGATAGAGAAGATCCTAGCCATAAGGTTTGGGGGCAGAGGTTTAGGGTTTATTTGCTTGTCTTTGATAATCTCCATTAGCTCTTAACACTTCGAAACACAATCAGAAATCTCTGGAGGCTCTGGGGGAGATTACGTGCCTGGCTCTTGGGGCTGTCCCCAGTGAGCAAAGCATCTCGAAAGCTGGTTTATCCAGCTTGCAAAGGATTCCCTTTCAGATGGGGAATCCCCAGGTGGCAGAGAGCCAAGCTACCACCAGACAAAAACGCCTACATAGGGTTCAGAGTACACAAGCTGCTTTGAAGAGGAGTGATGGACAAGTTACCTCACAAACTAAGTCCAGGATTTGGAAGTTTTACAATTTTTACTCTCGGATTTCTTCATTCCATACTGGCCATGGGATTACTGGAGATACAGATCCAAAAAAGTAACTTTCCCCAAATTGTATCTAGTGCTGACCTTTTTTTGGGGGGTAAACTTTCAGGCAAATTAGTTTTTTCAGATTTCACCAAAAAAGTTTGAAAGCATTGTATGAAGCGTCATGTATACACTTAGTTTTCCACTCAAAATATAATAGACCACCTATATACTAGGGCTGGGCAGTTTCGTTTCGTTAATTCGTAATTCGTTAAAAATTCGTTATTTTTTATTACGAAGCGGTAACGAACCATTCTGGAGCAACTTAAAAACGAAACGAATTTTTAAATTCGTTTCGTAAATGCTTCGGATTCGTTATGTATTCGTTTCGTTATCGGTTTGAAGTCGTTTTGTTATTATTTCCGCATGTCTGGGGCAAGTTTTATAGTTTTTTTTTGTTTAATTAGTGAAAAAAAATTATAATATCACACCAACAGTCAACAACAGAGGGAGAGGGAAGCTTCAGAAGTTCCCCCTGTCCCATTTGGAGGTTTTTTAGCGTATTGCGCGGTCGCGTCCGCCATTAACGAATCGATTCGTTATTGTTTCGAAATTGTTTCGTTAATGTTTCGTAATTTTTTTTTACATTACGAAATTTCGTAAATATCGAACTTTTTAAAAGAAAAATTTCGGAATTCTTTAAATATCGAAACGCAAAAAACCCCAATAAACGAATCGATTTAGAAACAATTTTTTCCGTTGTTACCCAGGCCTACTATATACATAATGGAGCCCTCGGTGGCGCAGTGGGTTAAAGCACTGAGCTGCTGAGCTTGTTGATCGAAAGGTCGCAGGTTCGATTCCGGGGAGTGGCGTGAGCTTCCGCTGTCAGCCCTAGCTTCTGCCAACCTAGCAGTTCGAAAACATGCAAATGTGAGTACATCAATAGGTACCGCTCCGGCGGGAAGGTAACGGCGCTCCATGCAGTCATGCCGGCCACATGACCTTGGAGGTGTCTACGGACAACGCTGGCTCTTCGACTTAGAAATGGAGATGAGCACCACACCCCAGAGTCAGACATGACTGGACTTAATGTCAGGGGACTACCTTTACCTTTACCTATATACATAATGATACATTTTGTCATTTGGTTTGTCAGTGAAAGAAGGGTTCAAAATACTCTAACTCTTACTGCAAGAAATCTTTGAATGCCGCATAAATTTTGAAGCCTTTTTGCAATTTGCGATTTACCCTTTGCTAAATTTGCACTTGTTTGTTTTGTTCAGAAAACACATTTTTAGAACAGGAAATATCAGTACATTTTTTGGACAAACAATACGATTTACTGATTGGCAATGTTGTTTTCTGTACAAAGTAACAACACATGGCTATTGTGCAGAGATTCTAAACTTTGAAAATTCTTCTCAGTTCTGGATTATTTTGATCGTTTTAAACATATTTTGATCATTTTTGAATATTTTTTATATCTATCCCTCCCTAAGGTACACCAGTGGCTATTAGGACCTGGCCTACGCAAACTCTTAAATAGTGGCACCAAGTATTTTGATACGGTGCCACCTTGACTTAAGAATGTCCCAACTTAAGATCGTTTTGAGTAAAGAGCCACTGATCATTTTTTTGGAGGAGCCAACAATCGTATCAAAGAGAAAATACAAACACTTTACCAGTAGATCATAGAATCATATCAGAGAATCATACCATAGAATCATATCATAGAATCAAAGAGTTGGAAGAGACCTCATGGGCCATCCAGTCCAACCCCTGCCAAGAAGCAGGAATACTGCATTCAAATCACCCCTGACAGATGGCCATCCAGCCTCTGTTTAAAAGCTTCCAAAGAAGGAGCCTCCACCACACTCCGGGGCAGAGAGTTCACTGCTGAACGGCTCTGAAGTAGCTGGACCTGCAAGATTAGTAGAAAGAAATATACTGTGGTTGAGGAGGGAAGGAGAGGGAGATTTGGAAGGTAAATGTTAAAGAAAGGGATTGTTATGATTATGAATATAAAATTCAATAGGGGGGCAGAGAGCCAGCAATCAGCCCAGGTTTTGCTTTGACATGCGAGCAGTGTTTTGAGTTAAGAACTAGCACCAGAAGGAGCACTAGAGCGAGAGTAGAGGGCTTTAGAGTTCCAAGGGAGCAGACTCCGTGCCTCATGCTCTTGTCCACTTTGGGAGATTGTTGTTTGCTTTTCTCTTGTCCGCACTGAGAAACTTTGGGTTAGTTGATTTTGTGTGGTTTTATTCCTGGTGTGTTTATACTGGTTTTAAACCACTTCATTGGATGTGTTGCAATAGCAGTTTCCCAGATTAGCTTAGTGTTTACACCTTATTTTTTTTCTGGTTATTTAATATTAAATGTTTATTTTACTTAAGTGATATTTGTCTTTACTATTCTAATGTAGCACAAATCCTATGTAAAATCATACTATGTATTTTTGAGATGAATACTGAAATCTGAAATATATACAGAAATCTTTATTTAGGGAGAGGGAGCGAGAGAGGGAGAGAGGCTTGAATGAGTACAGTATGAAGAAAATGATGCTTTTGCTTCTTCACTTTGTGCTTTCTTGCCACCTTTGTGCTTCTCTCATTTTAAAGTTGACCTTTCTTTTATATTGTTCCATGTGAATGTGCATTTAGACATTGTTTATTATCTTCAAAATCATTTTCCTATTTTGAAACATCTAACAAACAAGGGGGAGCAGAATGGTTTAATGACATTCAGCAAAATTTCAATGGGAAAATTTGCTTTGAGATAAGAGTGTTTTGAGTTAAGAACTCATTCCCGGAACAAATTAAGTTCTTAATTCAAGGAATCACTGTATTCTATACCACTATTCCTAAAATGAGGGAGAATGCCCCAGAAAATTAAATCAGTGTTGAGATTACTATATTCCCAAGTACCATTGTTTATGATTACAGAGGAACTCCAATTGTAGTCACCTTCTTCCATGATATTGAAAAGACAGCTGTGACAGATGAAATGATTTAACCCATTTCACATACAAATTGATGCTGAAACAGTGTGGGTGTTGAATCAATTATCTAAATCCTGAAATAATTCTATTTAACTTGGCCTAATAAAGACTGGAATAATTAAGATTTAGCCCAATATTTTCTTATTCCCTTCAGAATAAGTTAATTTCAGCAGCTAAAACAATTCTTGAAGTATTGGGGATGGGGGGATGCATTTCCTCCCGTTTTAGCGCCCTTTGTGTTCCTCTATTCACTGCTACTATTTGGCAGCATTTTCTTCTCTCTTGCCCTCACTTTCCTTCAGCAAGGTTTTCCACACTACCATTACTGTTGGCTGTAGAAACACGTATTGTTTTGGTCACATCATTCCCAGGGCCCTTCCACACAGCCACATAACCCGGAATATCAAGGCAGAAAATTCCAGAATATCTGCTCTGAACTGGGTTATCTGAGTCCGCGCTGCCATATATTTCAGTTCAGAGCAGAAAATGTGGTATTTTATTCAAATGTGTGGACGGGATCCCGGATAAATGAGGGGGGGGGGGGGGGGAGAGAGAGCCAGTGGGAGAAAGAGAGAGAAGATGCTACAAGAGAGGAGATTCCATCTGAACATTAGGAAGAACTTCCTGACTGTGAGAGCCGTTCAGCAGTGGAACTCTCTGCCCCGGAGTGTGGTGGAGGCTCCTTCTTTGGAAGCTTTTAAGCAGAGGCTGGATGGCCATTTGTCAGGGGTGATTTGAATGCAATATTCTGCTTCTTGGCAGGGGGTTGGACTGGATGGCCCAAGAGGTCTCTTCCAACTCTTTGATTCTATGATTCTATGATTCTATGCAGATCACTGGTGAAAGCCAAGAAAGACAGTGGATCAAGGTGATCACAGAGGTCGACATGGGCAGGAGCAGCCAGAAAGCGTGGAAGCTGCTAAGATGGTTGAGCAATGACCCCTCATGTATAATATCACAAAGGACTACCACCTCACCCGCCCTCATAGGAAACTGCTACAAAACAGGAGCTTTTTTGTTGAGTTCCAGGGCCAGAGAAGCAGATGGCGGAAACAGAAGAACGGCCTGCCTCAGGGGAGCGTGCTTGCTCCATCCATGTTCAACATCTACACAAATGACCAGCCACTGCCAGAAGGGACAGAGAGTTTCAGCTACGCTTATGATCGTGCCATTACTGCCCAAGCAGGGAGCTTTGAGATGGTAGAACAGAAGCTCTCCAAAGCTCTAGGTGCTCTTACTGCCTATTACAGGGAAAACCAGCTGATCCCCAACCCATCAAAAACACAGACATATGCTTTTCATCTCAAGAACAGAGAAGCATCCCAAGCTCTGAGGATCACCTGGGAAGGAATCCCACTGGAGCATTGCAACGCACCCAAATACCTGGGAGTCACTCTGGACCGTGCTCTGACCTACAAGAAGCACTGCCTGAACATCAAGCAAAAAGTGGGTGCTAAAACAATATCATACGAAAGCTGACTGGCACAACCTGGGAATCACAACCAGACACAGTGAAGACATCTGCCCTTGCGCTATGCTACTCTGCTGCTGAATACGCATGCCCAGTGTGGAACACATCCCACTACACTAAAACAGTAGATGTGGCTCTTAATGAGACATGCCGCATTATCACAGGGTGTCTGCGCCCCACACCACTGGAGAAATTACACTGCTTAGCCGGTATTGCACACCTGACATCCACCAGGAAGTAGCAGCCAATAGTGAAAGGACCAAGGCGGAGACATCTCCAGCTCATCCCCTGTTTGGGTATCAGCCAGCACGTCAACGACTTAAATCTAGAAATAGTTTTCTAAGCTCTACAGAGATACTCGCTGAACACCTCAGCAAGCGAGAGTCCAAAAGTGGCAGATTCAAACCTAGAACCTCAACCAATGGCTGATACCAAATGAGAGACTCCCGCCTGGGCACACAGAAGACTGGCGCTGAACAACCAAACTGTGCTCTGGCACCGCGAGATGCAGAGCCAACCTTCAGAAATGGGGCTACAAAGTGGAATCCACAACATGCGAGTGTGGAGAAGAGCAAACTACAGACCTGCAGCAATGCAACCTGAGCCCTGCAACATGCACCATGGAGGACCTTCTTGCAGCAACACCAGAGGCACTCCAAGTGGCCAGCTACTGGTCGAAGGACATTTAATCAACTACCAAGCTTGCAAATTTTATATTTTGTCTGTTTGTTTGTTTGCTTTTGTTCTGTTAGAATTGTAATACAATTGACTGGTTGCCCTGACACAACAAATAAATAACTAACTAACTGGTGAAACATAAGTATGTTTGCAAAAAGAGCTGAAAAGATCTGGAAAAGGGAATCAGTTTTCCAAATCTTAAAGAGTTTAGAATAAAGGAACTCCTTGTCACTCAGCTCCAAAACTCAGAAAAAGTTCTTTTTAATGAATCCCTCTCCCCACCGCTGCCAGCAAGCTTAACTCTACTTATATCTATTTGTGTGGTTTCCTAACATGCATGTGCTACAAGTACATCCTCAATGATATAATCTAATGCAAAAGAAGAAAGCAGGAGAAAACTTTTAATTAACTCTGCTTCATTTAGATGGAGATTAATTACATAACACTCAGCAAATCGAGCCAGGATGAGATTATTTCAAGTCAGCCTTGTTGGACAAAATCCTTAAAAGCATTAAAGAGAGCCAGAGAGAGAAAGACCCTTCCACGCACTTACGTCTCTACTTTTCAGGGGGGAAAGGAGGTTTCCGCCCACTCTTGGATCTTGGAATTAGGGCTCCACATGCTGTAACACTCAGGATTTCAAAAAAGAAAGAAAGACAGAGGCAGCCTGCTGATCTTTCAGCCACAGCTTTACTGGTCTAAACAGGTGTCAAAACTGAATGAAGCTCAGTGGAACATCTGGTGTCCTGCTGTTCATTTGTTAATGGCCTCACAGATGTGTGAAGTCAATGGCTACTTTAGGCTTCTGTTTACTCTACTGGGATGCTAATACCACAGGCCATCTTGAAAGCTTCAAGAAAAAAGAAGTTTGATAACCTTTGCTGCAAAGGTAGCTAAGGTCACAACACTTAATAAATCAAAGGATTCATATTATTTGTATATATGCAGGCATTGATGCATGCACTGAGACACATCAGACTGGCACTAGCATTAGACAGAGTTGAGTTGACCATGTAGTTTATTTTTTTGTGTGTGTCAGGATCACTTGAGAAACTGTAAGTCACTTCTGGTGTGAGAGAATTGGCCGTCTGCAAGGAGCCAACAATGTGATGTGGCGGCAAAAAAAGCCAATGGGATTTTGGCCTGCATCAATAGGAGCATAGTGTCTAGATCTAGGGAAGTAATGCTACACCTCTATTCTGTTTTGGTTAGACCACATCTGGAATATGTGTCCAGTCTGGCACCACAATTCAAGAGAGATATTGACAAGCTGGAATGTGTCCAGAGGAGAGCGACTAAAATGATAAAAGGTCTGGAGAACAAGCCCTATGAGGAGCGGCTTAAGGAGCTGGGCATGTTTAGCCTGAAGAAGAGAAGGCTGAGAGGGGATATGATAGCCATGTATAAATATGTGAGAGGAAGCCACAGGGAGGAGGGAGCAAGCTTGTTTTCTGCTTCCCTGGAGACTAGGACGTGGAACAATGGCTTCAAACTACAAGAGAGGAGATTCCATCTGAACATGAGGAAGAACTTCCTGACTGTGAGAGTCGTTCAGCAGTGGAACTCTCTGCCCCGGAGTGTGGTGGAGGCTCCTTCTTTGGAGGCTTTTAAGCAGAGGCTGGATGGCCATCTGTCAGGGGTGATTTGAATGCAATATTCCTGCTTCTTGGCAGGGGTTGGACTGGATGGCCCATGAGGTCTCTTCCAACTCTTTGATTCTATGATTCTATGATGTTTTGATGTTTTACATCCTTGTGGGAGGCTTCTCTCATGTCCCCGTATGGGGAGCTGGAGTTGACAGAGGGAGCTCATCCACACTCTCCCGGATTCGAACCACTGATATTTCGGTTTTCAGTCCTGCTGGCTCAAGGGTTTAATTACAAAAAACTGTAGATTGCAAATCACAATTTCTATATTCTAAGAATTTCTACATTGAATGTAACATGAGAACATTCACACGATTAATTAAAGACTGTTTTTTAATACATTATCTTCCAGTTATAAACAGTCTTTAATTAATCATGTGAATGTTCTCATGTTACATTCAATGTAGAAATTCTTAGAATATAGAAATTGTGATTTGCAATCTACAGTTTTTGTAATTGTTGTTATATATCTGTGCATGTTACAATTACAGGCTCAAGGTTTACCTATTGTCGAAGGCTTTCATGGCCGGAATCGCTGGGGTTGTTGTAGGTTTTTTTTGGGCTGTATGGCCATGGTCTAGAGGCATTCTCTCCTGACGTTTCGCCTGCATCTATGGCAAGCATCCTCAGAGGTAGTGAGGTCTGTTGGAATTAGGAAAAAGGGTTTATATATCTGTGGAATATTTTTTTTGTCGTGTCAGGAGCGATTTGAGAAGTTGCAAGTCACTTCTGGTGTGAGAGAATTGGCTGCCTGCAAGGACGTTGCCCAGAGGATGCCCGGATGTGGGTTTTTTTGGTGTTTTTATCATCCTTATGGGAGGCTTCTCTCATGTCCCCACATAAGGGAGCTGGAACTGATAGAGCGCGCTCATCTGTCTCTCCCCGGATTCAAACCTGCGACCTGTCGGTCTTCAGTCCTGCCGGCACAGGGGTTTAACCCACTGCACCACTGGGGGCTCCTCTGCCATGGTCTAGGGCATTTTCTCCTGACGTTTCGCCTGCATCTATGGCAAACATCCTCAGAGGTACTGAGGTCTGTTGGAAGTAGGAAAACTGGTTTATATATCTGTGGAATGACTAGGGTGAGACAAAGGACTCTTGTCTGCTGGAGCTAGGTGTGAATGTTTCAACTGACCACCTTGATTAGCATACAATGGACTGACTGTGCCTGGAGCAAACTTTTGTTGAGAGGTAATTAGATGTCCCTGCCTGCTTCCTCTCTGTTGTTGTGCTGTTGCAATTTTAGAGTTTTTTAAATACTGGTAGCCAGATTTTCATGGTTTCCTCCTTTCTGTTGAAATTGTCCACATGCTTGTGTATTTTAATGGCTTATTTCTCTGGTTGAAGTAGTCTGCAATGCCTTTCATGTTCCTTGATTCGTGTTTGGGCACTGCGTTTGGTGATCCCTATGTAGACTTGTCCACAGCTGCATGGTACACGGTAGACTCAAGGAACATGAAAGGCACTGCAGACTACTTCAACCAGAGAAGTCAGCCATAGCAGAGCACCTGATGAACGAACCTGGACACAGCATTTATTTGAGAACACAGAAATGTTGGACCACTCTCACAACCACCATGTCGGACTACACAGAGAAGCCATTGAAATACACAAGCATGTGGACAATTTCAACAGAAAGGAGGAAACCATGAAAATAAACAAAATCTGGCTACCAGTATTAAAAAAGAAGCTTTTCCTGTTCCTTCTTTTCTCAATGGCCGTGAAGGTCGGAACAAACACAACCCCCAGTCCAATGGCCTATGTTGAAGGCACAGAGTCTTCCTTTTGATGCCAAAGGACTGGTTTGAAGGCGCTTGGGTCTCTTCAACGTTGTCCAGGGCGATCTGGACATGAAGTATGAGTCCCAAGGGAAAAAACTTAGAATTGGTGATGAGAGGTAACTTAATTAAGGGCTTTAGAGCAAGTTTCTTTCTCACATCTATCTGATAGAAAGTTTGATGGTAGAATGAGAAGAAAGCCCTGCCCTCTTCCCCAGGAAGGGGAGGAGCCAAACAATTAACAGGGGAGGCAATTTAACAGATTCAAACAACATTGATAGAAAGCAATAGATAGCCAAACAATTCAACTGTACATTTATAAACTAGGCAAGTTTGGGCAGGTTATACAGTTTAAACCTTTGCACTTTAAAGTTCAACATACAGGTGGTGCCACTCGTGCCGTCACATATAAAATAATATAATGTAATATAATGTAATGTAATATAATATATTGTATATACTAGCCTGGGTAACAACGGAAAAATTTGTTTCTAAAATTGATTTGTATTTGGGGGTTTTTTTTGTTTCGATATTTAAAATAATTACAAAATTTTCCTTTTAAAAAGTTCGATATTTACGAATTTCCTAAATGGTAAAAATTAACGAATCGATTTCCGAAACAATAACGAATCGATTCGTTAATGGCGGACGCGACCGCGAAATACGCTAAAAAACCTCCAAAACCTTCTGAAGCTTCCCTCTCCCTCTGTTGTTGACTGTTGGTGTGATATTATAATTTTTTTTCACTAATTAAACCATAAAACTGGCCCAGACATGCGGAAATAATAACGAAACGACCTCAAAACAATAACGAAACGAATACAATATCGAAATACGAAGCCATTTACAAAACGTTTTTGAAAATTCGTTTTTTTAAATAATTGCTCCAGAATGGTTCGTTATCGTTTTGTAATTGAAAAATTAACGAATTATTAACGAATTACGAATTAACGAAACGAACCGCCCAGCCCTAGTATATACATATAATATTTATAATATTATAATGTAATACAATATAATACTGATAATAATATATTATAATTATATATTTTATATTACATGTAATATTACTAATAATATTGCAATATAATGGGTATAGTACAATATAGTAATATATAATACTGATATTGTAATATGCTAATAATATAATATATTGTATGTATATATATCTTGTGAGCCACTCTGAGTCTCCTTGGGGTGAGAAGGGCGGTATATTAATGTTGGAAATAAATAAATAATAAATAATATTTTGTTCCTCTTTGTTTTTAAATGAAGAAAACAGAGACACAGCAGGTTATGGTTTGACAAAACAAAACAAACAGTGACCAGTAAGACGCGATCAAAAGAACAGCTAGATTACTAATGTTGCTTTAAAAGATTTAAAGATCAACTTTTTTTTCTAAGAGAAACTGAAGGGAGTAGGACACTATTTGAATGGGATTTCAGCATCTAAAGTCTCCAGGCGCTTTGCAAATCCTTGACTAAATATATGCATAAAAATATGAAATGTCAAGCTGATTATCAAGAACAATGTAAGCTAAAAGAGGAGGCTGTTCCTTTTTAGCTCCATCACAGAGAACCTTTCAATTATTAGGTCACACATGTCTGTCAATGCACAATGAAACAGTCTCCACAGGAAGTGGTGCAAACTCCTGGGATATGTAAAACTAGATGGGACAAAGCACTAGAACAAATGTTTAATCCCACCAGGGGCACGGGAAATTCTAACAGGTCTTTTCTAACCCACTTCCATCCCTTTTGAAAACATGGGCTTTCTAGCCAGTGGCCTTTTCAAAGCCCCAAACAAAAATTGTATTAGATTGATGACAGCTACTTATTCAAGGCTGGTTTTGACAACACAATTCCTAATGTTTCTGGAATGGCTCTACTGGCATTATAAATTATGGAATGTACATTGCATCTTGGAATCCGCATGGATTATGGTTATATAAGGCAAATTAAAACACACACAGAGTTTTCCAACTCTGGTTTAGGGAACTTCCTTAAATCTACATGGCTTCATAGTTCCAACTTGACTCTAACAGCCTACATTGCTCCACAGCAAATAGTCTAAAACAGTGTTTCTCAACCTGGGGGTCGGGACCCCTGTGGGGTCACGAGGGGGTGTCAGAGGGTCATCAAAGACCATCAGAAAACATAGTATTTTCTTTTGGTCATGGAGGTTCTGTGTGGAAAGTTTGGCCTAATTCTATCATTGGTGGGGTTCAGAATGCTATTCATTGTGGGTGAACTATAAATCCCAACAACTACAACTCCAAAATGGCACGGTCTATTTTCTCCAAACTCTACCAGTGTTCACATTTGGGCAGATTGAGTATTTGTGCCAAGTTTGATCCAGATCCATCATTGCTTGAGTCCACAGTCTGGATATAGGTGAACTACAAACTCCAAAAACTCAAGGTCAATGTCCACCAGACCTTCCCAATATTTCTCTTGGTCATGGGAATTCTGTGTGCCATGTTTGATTCAATTCCATCATTGATGGAGTTCAGAAGGCTCTTGATTGAGGTGAACTATAAATCCCAGCAACTCCAGCATTACCAAATGACAAAATCAATCACCCCCAACCCCACCTGTATTCAAATTTTGGGCATATCGGGTATTTGTGCCAAATTTGGTCCAGTGACTGAAAACACATCCTGCATATCAGATATTTACATGACGATTCATAACAGTAGCAAAATTACAGTTATGAAGTAGCAACGAAAATAACATTATGGTTGGGGGTCATAGAATCATAGAATCATAGAATCAAAGAGTTGGAAGAGACCTCATGGGCCATCCAGTCCAACCCCCTGCCAAGAAGCAGGAATATTGCATTCAAATCACCCTGACAGATGGCCATCCAGCCTCTGCTTAAAAGCTTCGAAGAAGGAGCCTCCACCACACTCCGGGGCAGAGAGTTCCACTGCTGAATGGCTCTCACAGTCAGGAAGTTCTTCCTAATGTTCAGATGGAATCTCCTCTCTTGTAGTTTGAAGTCACCACAACATGAGGAACTGTACTAAGGGGTCGCGGAATTAGGAAGGTTGAGAACCACTGGTCTAAAAGCACTGCATTGGAGAGACTCTTTACAGCATGTACAGCTATAAGTAAAGCCCTAAGGCAAATTCATATATGCAGGCTGTGGCACGGCAGTAGTTTAAAGATGCAAGCCACATAATCCTGCATTGATTTGAACAGTTGTTTTGGGAAAAGCTACTTATGAGAATGTATTCCTTCAAACATCTTTATTCACAATCAAACCACTACACCAGGGGTCCTCAAACTTTTTAGACAGAGGGCCAGGTCACAGTCCCTCAAACTGTTGGAGGGCTGGTGTTCTGTCGCGTGCTGGGCCTGTAACAGCTGTCTTTTCTATAGGACGTACACTTTAAGCCCAACGGGAAGCCAGGGCGCCTCAAAGAGAGGTTCTCAGGGATTTTTCTGAAGTGATGGTCTTTAGAGTCTTTAAAAATACAACAAAGTCTTTATTATGGAACAAACAACAAATCTTCAATTGTTCAAACAACACTTCAAGGCTTTCTTAGTCTAGTCCTCAATGGACTGGTACCTGACTTTGATTAACTGTACTTTCGCTGTAGGAAGAAACCCTATTTAACCTCTCACAGGCTGTTTACTATCTATGCTTAATTGGTGTGGGTCCTACTACCAATTCCAAATGCGTCTGGGTATCGAGTAGACCTACCAGCCAAGGCTTGTAGATATTTCAGCTGGAGTTCTGTGGATCTGTAGTGCTGTCCTCTCTCAGAGAATTCTTTGAAAATCTCAGGGTTGTTTTCCCTCTGATTGCTGTGAGGCCGAGAGGCTGTGAGCTCTCAGCCAGAGCCTTGGGACCTTTTCCCTGGAATTTCTGTTTCTGTTTCCCCGGATATTCTTTTTTCCCTGGATGCTCTTGAGAAAAGAAGCTTTTCTACGGGACGAGCTGGTCTATGTCCTATAGTTTAGCTTCCTTTTGTGAGACTGCCCCAAAAATGGCTCCTTTCCCTCCCAGAGCCCCGAACAAGGGGCGGAACCAAAGCTTAATTATGATGGACAGGAGGCCTGCCCTATGACTGCAAACAGATAACAGAAAGAAAATAAAGTTGGAGCTCCTGGTACAGCCGTACCAGCACAGCCAGATTATAATATGAAAAAAAAATATATGAATGAATTCCTATGCACACTGCACATATCTTATTTGTAGTGCAAAAAACACTTAAAAATAATACAATAATTAAAATGATGAACAATTTTAACAATTAGTATTTCAATGGGAAGTGTGGGCTTGCTTTTGGCTGATGAGATAGGATTGTTGTTGTTGTGTGCTTTCAAGTTGTTTCAGACTTAGGCTGACCCTGAGCGAGGGCTGGGTAAATGACCTTGGAGGGCTGTATCCAGCCCCTGGGCCTTAGTTTGAGGACTCCCTGCACTACACTATGTAGGTTCTATCTTTCATGCTATTTACGGTGACTACTGCTGTATGTGTAGTTCACCTACAATTACCCTGAGCAAGGGGTGGAACCAAAACTTAATGATGATGGACAAGTGACTTGCCCTATGACTGCAACCAAAGGAAGCCACCTATCTGCAGAGTCCCTGAAACCTTGGACTGCAAGCAAACATTTAATACAAGGCAAATAAAGTTGGAGCTCCTGGTACAGCCGTACCAGAACAATCATGTTCACTCAAACGTGTCCAATTAGTCACATATCTTCTGCCCCTTCCTCATTTGCCCGTCATTTGGTATGTTTCCCTGCTCTGTGTGGGTCTGGAGCACCACGAGGAAGACTTTGACACACATACTTCTTTCCTGTGTGCTTATAGCAGCTTCAGAGCAGGTAAAGCTAATATTCCCCACAAGTTCATCTCATACCTCTGGTCTCTGCATTAAGAGGAACCAGAGGAGTCTTCTCCTCTCTGCTGTTTGGAGTTAACTCATTCTTTCCTTTATAGCCATCTGCCAATTATAGCATCCTAACTCAACAGCTACCTTCTGCTTGTGCTCCAGTAATATGCCTCCTGCGGGCCACTCCGAAAAGCTACTGTTTTAGCAGTTCCCTTTCGAAGACAGGAGAAGAGGGAAGCCACAGAACAGCTGTGCAAAGCAATAATTGCTGACCTTCCTGGGGAAAAGCAAGGCGGTGGAGGAGACCCCACTGCAGAGACACCTTCTCCAAGCACATCTTCCTTAATTAAGCCCTTTTATCTTTTCATTGCTAGGCATAAAATCTACCTCCTCTCCCCCCTCCTGCCCCCACGCCATTTCTCCTTCAGGTTCATAAAATACGGGAAGCTTCCATTTCTATAGTTAGTTATTTTAATGTGATGCACATGATGGCCATTATTTGCTTAAGTGCTGCTGAGGAGTTAATTGTGGGTACCTGCACTTCCTGCTGCAACTCTTTCGTCTCTTCACCTCGGGAACCCAATTACATTCAAGGAGCTGCCCTAGCTTCCTTCAAAGAATTCTTTCAGCAGTGCTTATGATGGCTATGATGTGGCTATTAATGGCAAAACAAGATTCCCTGGATCTATTCATAATTTTCGGGTCAAACACAGAAAATAGTTGAGGCACAGTCTTGAACTGACTTAGGGTCCTTCCAGAAAGGTCCTATATCCCAGGATCTGATCCCAGGTTTTCTGTTTAACCCAGATTATCTGGCAGTGTGGACTCATATAATCCAGTTTAAAGAGGAAAACCCAGGATCCGATCCTAGGATACTGGGCCTGTCTAGAAATAATAATAATAATAATAATAATAATAATAATAATAATATAAACTTTATTTTTACCCCGCTACCATCTCCCCCAATGGGGACTTGGGGCGGCTTACATGAGGCTAAGCCCAAACAACAAATTACAATAAAATAAAATACAAGTTGCTGTTCTGTCGCCGCTGGGCTTAAAATGAATTGCTGTTAAAACAGGACGTGCAACTTGAGTCCAACGGGAAGCCAGGGGGCCTGAAGAGAAGCTCTAGCGATTTTTCCCCCATAAACAGTCTTTAGAGGGCTTGAGCGTAAATACAACAGTCTTTATTGATGAACAATCAAACAGAAACTTCTTTTGTCTTCAAAGGCTAAACAAATGCTTCCAGGCTTCAAGCAACTGGTGGCTTCTAACTGTTTCTTTGCTTTACTTTAATGGAAAATCCCTTTCCAAACTTCTCCCAGGCTAACTGTGAACCTAAACCTAACTGATGTGGATCCACTACCGGGCTGAACTGCGTCTCAAAACCGAGTGGACCTACCAGTAGGCCTGTAGTCACTTAGCTGGAGTTCTTGATGTTTAAAGCTGTTATTCCCTCCGAAATTCCTCAGGGCTGTAAGGCTGTTTCCCTGGAACCTTTGGGAATCTTTAGATGCTCTTAAGGCTGTTCCCCGGGAAGTCTTAAGGGTTGAAGCTTTGTACAGGAAAAAGTCTGTACACGTCCTGTACATTGACTTGCTAGCTGAGACTAACTGAAAAATTGCCCCCTTCCCTTCCCAATTGCCCTGAGCAAGGGGCGGGACCAAACTCAACGATGATGGACAGGTGGCTTGCCCTATAACTGCAACCAAAAGAAGCCACCTATCTGCAGAGTCTCTGAAACTCAGGACAGCAAACAAAGCCAGACTTCATGGAATTCTGCTCATCTATGGGTATTATTTCTTTGCTACATTTGTATACCGCCCCTCTCAGCCCGCAGGCGACTCACGGCTGTTTACAGTCAACAGCAAAACATAAGCCATGTCTTAACTTTCTTCCGAAATGTTAAAAGGAAGGGGGGCGGTTTAATATCCCTAGGGAGGGCATTCCATAGCTGAGGGGCCACCAAGGAGAAGGCCCTGTCTCTCGTCCCTGCCAGCCATGCTTGTGATGAAGGTGGGATCGAGAGCAGGGCCTCCCCAGACGTTCTTCTGAACCCCACCAATGATAGAATTGGGCCAAACCTCCCACACAGAACCCCCATGACCACCAGAGTGGGCCACAGCAACGCGTGGCAGGGGATGGCTAGTAACTATATAAAGTAACAATTAATTACAGACCCACTCTGACCAAATCTTGGCACAGACGAGGGGCAGCAAGCCAAAACATCATGGCAAGTTCTCCTTCAAGACAAACACTTTTTTTCTTTATGTATTTGAATGGTGCCTTAATTTTCACATGTCAGAAAGTTATGAGCAGGAAAGTCAAGTTATTAGCAATAAACTTAATGAAGTGACATGATGCCAGGTTTCTGTGCCCTTGCTTTTGGTTCTCTCCTCTCCTCATGCAGAAGAAGTAAATGAAGGCTGCCTGTTGTAATTACCTACAAGACCGTAAAAACCCCAAACACATTCAGAAATCAGGTTCCCATTAAATGTTCCATCTTCTCAGCCCCTCCTCCCCCCCACACGCAGATGTATAACCTAGAGCTCCGAACTCACTATAATTAGGAAGAACTAATCTAATTTCAGATTTTAGTATCCCTTATCACTCTAATGCAGGCATTAAAAACTTTATTAAGAAAGCCATCATTACACAGTGCAGGGATGTTAGAGCAGCCACAGAAATTTCTCAACCATTCCAGAAACAAAGTATGTATGGGCTGAGAATGCTTGCCGATGTATTGTCTCTCAAGGTAGTATGAAGGTGGCTCTCACTTTTGGCCTACAGTGCCAGGCATAAACACTCTCTTCTGAGTAAAGAGTCTCAAAAGTACTAGTACAGGGTTCTGGGAAACCTACCGTATTTCTCTATATTTCTAACACAGTGTAACCTATCTGATTTGAACTAAATAGCAGGCAGCAATGTCACAGCAAATTACTTAGTTTATTAGATAAAGCAAATGTTTGATACATTAGTAGACATGCTACTAGGCCTGGGTAACAACGGAAAAATTTGTTTCTAAAATCGATTCGTTTTTTGGGGGTTTTTGCGTTTCGATATTTAAAAGAATTCCGAAATTTTTCTTTTAAAAAGTTCGATATTTACGAAATTTCGTAAATGTAAAAAAAATTTACGAAACACTAACGAAACAAATATGAAACAATAACGAATGGATTCGTTAATGGCGGACGCAACCACGCAATACGCTAAAAAACCTCCAAATGGGACAGGGAGAACTTCTGAAGCTTCCCTCTCCCTCTGTTGTTGACTGTTGGTGTGATATTATAATTTTTTTTTCACTAATTAAACAAAAAACAACTATAAAACTTGCCCCAGACATGCGGAAATAATAACGAAACGACCTCAAACCGATAACGAAACGAATACATAACGAATCCGAAGCATTTACGAAACGAATTTAAAAATTCGTTTCGTTTTTAAGTTGCTCCAGAATGGTTCGTTATCGCTTCGTTATAAAAAAAATAACGAATTTTTAACGAATTACGAATTAACGAAACGAAACCGCCCAGCCCTACATGCTACACTTCAAAGAAACACAGAGGACAAGGGGGATCCCTGTTTACCAGGAGAATCCTAAGATCAGTAGGTAGATCAAGATTAAAGCCACTGCTGCCTCCTCCTCCTTGGGTACAATTGGTCATGAATCTATATATATATATAAATGCTCTGTGCATAATGAGTTCCTTAAAAACAAAAGAACCAATGAACGAAATCACACCAAATTTGGCAACAAAACATCTCACAACACAAGGAGTGACCATCACTCAAAAAATTATGATTTTGTCCTTTGGGAGTTGTAGTTGGTGGGATTTATAGTTCACCTACAATCAAAGACCATTCTGAACTTCACCAATGATGGAATTGAACCAAACTTGGCACACAGAACTCCCATGACCAACAGAAAATACTGGAAGGGTTTGGTGGGCATTGACCTTGAGTTTGGGAGTTGTAGTTCACCTACATCCAGAGTATATATGGCAATGTTTGCCATATATGTGTACACTGTAATCCGCCCTGAGTCCCCTGCGGGGTGAGAAGGGTGGAATATAAAAACTGTAAATAAATAAATAAATAAATAAACAAACTCCAACAACGATGGAATTGAACTAAACTTGGCACACAGAATTCCTATGGCCAACAAAAAGTATTGGAAGGGGTTGGTGGGCATTTACCTTGAGTTTGGGAATTGTAATTCACCTACATCCAGACAGCACCATGGACTCAAACAATGATGGATCTGGATCAAACTTGGCAGGAATACTCAATAAACCTTGACATTCAGGAGTTGTAGTTGCTGGTATTTATCGTTCACCTACAATCTAAGAGCATTTTGAACCCTATCGATGATAGAATTGGGCCAAACTTCCCACACAGAACTTCCATGACCAACAGAAAATACTGTGTTTTCCGATGATCTTTGGCGACCCCTCTGACATCCCATCATGACTTCCGGGTTAAGAAATGCTGGTCTAATAGGTATGGGGAACCTCAATATTTGAGTTTAAATCCAGCATTCTGTGCATCTCTAGATAGTCTTTTTCCAAGAGAGCTTCCCCTTATTCGACTTGCCTTAGGATTCCAGCAGCAAAGCACTTAAGCTAGAAATATGCTAGTGTTTTTGGTCTTACTCGTCTGTCTTTAGAAGTTACCACCCTGGTGGCAGGTGAATCTTCTATTTTCATGCACTTGAATAGATGATGAAGGAGAATGGGTTCCTTCCTTCCTTCCTTCCTGGACGCAGGACAGCTAAGACTAGGGCCAAAGTAGAACTGCTGCTTAGGAGAAACATTTACGACCTTCGAGCAGGATCCTGCTGACGGCTTAATGACCTTTCTGTATTTCAAGTAGTGGTTTTATATTTACGACCTAAAAGGAGCAGGCAATCAGGAGGGCCATCATATCATCCCTTTCTGCTCCTGACCCAGTGCTGTCCAAACAGTATCCCAGCCTCAGCTCCAGGAAGCCATAAAAAACGATTTCATTTTTGGGGAGGTGGAGAGAATGGAGGGGTCGTATATCTTCGACACCCACCCTTAGGAACCAAATTAAATATTAATGTCAGGAAGCCTTACAGAAAGCACACTAGAAACCAAAGTGTGTTTTCAGACTGTCTTAAAAGTGGAACAGATCTTCTCCCACCATTGCTGCCACGCGGTTCTTTGGCCTAGAACTCAGAAAGTGGTTTCAGGATGGATAAAAGGAAGGATTTTTACAAGGGATACAAGATCAGCAGAACACATCATGCGATGTGCGGGGCTGGATGAATGCAAAGCTGGGGTGAAAATTGCTGGAAGAAACATTAACAACCTCAGATATGCAGATGACACCACTCTGATGGCCGAAAGCGAGGAGGAGCTGAGGAGCCTTCTAATCAAGGTGAAAGAAGAAAGCGCAAAAGCCGGGTTGCAGCTAAACGTCAAAAAAACCAAGATTATGGCAACAAGAATGATTGACAACTGGAAAATAGAGGGAGAAACCGCGGAGGCCGTGACAGACTTTGTATTTCTAGGCACAAAGATTACTGCAGATGCAGACTGTGGCCAGGAAATCAGAAGACGCCTACTTCTTGGGAGGAGAGCAATGTCCAATCTCGATAAAATAGTAAAGAGTAGAGACATCAAACTGGCAACAAAGATCCGCCTAGTCAAAGCCATGGTATTCCCTGTAGTCACCTACGGATGTGAGAGCTGGACCTTAGGGAAGGCTGAGCGAAGGAAGATCGATGCTTTTGAGCTGTGGTGTTGGAGGAAAGTTCTGAGAGTGCCTTGGACTGCGAGAAGATCCAACCAGTCCATCCTCCAGGAAATAAAGCCCGGCTGCTCACTGGAGAGAAAGATACTAGAGACAAAGTTGAAGTACTTTGGCCACATCATGAGGAGACAGCAAAGCCTAGAGAAGACAATTATGCTGGGGAAAGTAGAAGGCAAAAGGAAGAGGGGCCGACCAAGGGCAAGATGGATGGATGGCATCCTTGAAGTGACTGGACTGACCTTGAGGGAGCTGGGGGTGGTGACGGCCGACAGGGAGCTCTGGTGTGGGCTGGTCCATGAGGTCACGAAGAGTCGGAGACGACTGAACGAATGAACAACAACAACAAGATCACCTTTGAGCAATGTACCAGAGCTGTGGGTTAACCTGAAGACCTTTGAAGCTACAAAGGCAACAAACACAAAGAGGAAAACAAATTCTATAGGATTTAAGCAATTTTCTGTCTCTGGTACATGGGGACCCTATAATAATCTATATAAATAAAAATGTAATGTTTGTTTGTGGGATTAACATAACTCAAAAACCACTGGATGAATTGACACCAAATTTGGCCCCAAGACACCTACAAACCCAAGGAGTGACCATCACTAAAAAAAAAAAATGATTTTGTCATTTGGAGTTGTAGTTGATGGGATTTATAGTTCACCTACAATTAAAGAGCATTCTGAACTCCACCAATGATGGAATTGAACTAAACATGGCACACAGGACTCCCATGACCAACAGAAAACACTAGAAGGGTTTGTTGGGCACTGACCTTAACCTTGGGAGCTGTAGTTCACCTACATCCAGAGAGCACTATGGACTCAAACAATGATGAATCTGGACCAAACTTGACATGAATATCCCATATTTATTATTTATTTATTTACAGCTTTTATATATTTTACTATAAATGAGAAATAAAACACATACATAGGTCTCATTTCAAGATGGAGGTACTATTTTGAGTGCCCAAAGGAGATTTTAATTTTAAAAAATTCTTTAAAAGTATTTTTTAACCCATGGAGAACAAGTCTATTTAAGGTTAGTAGTCATCATAGCGATCCACTACCCCTAGAGTTAGAAAGATATACCAGATGTTTATGAGGGCAAACAGGTGGGAGATATAGGTGTTAACCTATAAAGCCCTAAACGACTCCGGCCCGGTTTACCTCTCCGAACGTATTCTCCCCTACGAACCATCAAGATTACGAAGATCGTCTGGAGGGGCCCTGCTCTCGGTCCTGCCGGCCTCACAAGCGCGGCTGGTGGGGACGAGGGACAGGGCCTTCTCGATAGTGGCCCACGACTCTGGAACTCTCTCCCGCCAGAGGTTAGAACCACCCCAACAATCCTGACATTCAGGAAACAGGTGAAGTCGTGGTTATGGAGACAGGCTTTCGAAGAATGAGACAATGATCTGGATGGAAGACGGTGTATATTCGATTTTAGTATGACGACTGACCACTGTAGTTTTAAATATATGTGCTTTTTAAATGTTTTATTGTAATGTGTATTTTGATATTTTACCGATTGTATGTGTTTTTATGGTTGGAAACTGGGCTGAGTCCCTCTTATGAGGTGAGAAGCTTGGTATATAAAAATTTGAAATAAATAAATAAATAATATTTTGTTTGTAGGTTTCCAAAAGGGCACATTGGTTTGCAGAGGCGGCCCTAGGTAATTGTCAATGGTAAGCAAACAGTATTTTGGTGCCCCCCCCCCCCCCAACCAATCACTGATATATATTTTCTATTCGTCGTGGGAGTTCTGTGTGCCATATTTGGTTCAGTTCCATCATTTGTGGAGTTCAGAATGCTCTTTGATTGTTGGTGAACTATACATCCCAGTAACTACAACTCGCATATGTCAAGGTCTATTTTCCCCCAAGAGTGCCTCAAGAGCGCCCCTGGGCAAAATCAACTATACTGCAAATGCTTACTTTGCGTAATGGGTTGAGCCGCCCCTGTTGGTTTGCCATTCTGAGAAGACAGTGTTACCCTACATAAACCTCTGCTGTGACTCTGTCCTCACGCTAAGCTCACGCTAAGCTCTGTTCTCACTAACACCTGGTTCCATATGTTCTGGGAGGGACTGAAAGTGAGATTGGGTGGAGATTCTGGAGCATACAAGTCTGGAGGCTGAGGTTGGTGGTGCTGGAAGAGTGAAGGTATATCGGCTATTATTTATTTATTTACTTCATTTATATACCGCTTTTCTCAGCGACTCAAAGCGGTTAACAACAACAGTTTCAATACAAACATTACAAAATCATTGGAACATTTAAAAGCAATAGTATAACAACAATTAAACATCAATATGACAATCATTTATGTCTCATCAATAGAATCAGAATCCAGTCCCATCATCCGTTATTCCATGTTCCTATAATCAATTTCACTGCCTAATCAAATGCCTGTTTGAACAGCCAGGTCTTCACTTTCCTCCGAAATGCCAGTAAGGAGGGGGTTGATCTGATATCTGTAGGAAGGGCGTTCCACAGCCAAGCGGCCACCACTGAGAAGGCCCTGTCTCTCGTCCCCGCCAAGTGTGCTTGTGATGCCGACAGGACTGAGAGAAGGGCCTCCCCAGATGATCTTAATGTCCTAACTGGTTCATAGGAAGAGATGCGTTCGGACAGGTAAGTCGGGCCAGAACTGTTTAGGGCAGTGGTTCTCAACCTGGGGTCCCCAGATGTTTTTGGCCTCCAACTCCCAGAAATCCTAACAGCTGGTGAAGTGGCTGGGATTTCTGGGAGTTGTAGGCCAAAAACATCTGGGGACCCCAGGTTGAGAACCACTGGTTTAGGGCTTTATAGGCTAAAGCCAGCACTTTGAATTGTGCCCAGTAGCAAATTGGCAGCCAGTGGAGCTGGTGCAACAGAGGAGTTGTATGCTCCCTGAGTGCCGCTCCTGTTAGCATCCTGGCTGCCGCGTGTTGGACCATTTGAAGCTTCCGAGCAGTCTTCAGAGGCAACCCCACATAGACAGCGTTGCAGTAGTCTATACGGGATGTAACCAGAGCGTGGACTACCGTGGCCAAGTCAGACTTCCCAAGGTATCTGCTGGGTTTGGAGGAGGACAGGGAACCCAGAAGAAATATATGGCTGAGTGTTTAATGACATGGTTTGAGAAGCCAAAGATCCTGGCAAAATCGAAATAACAGAGATCTTGACTATGTGCTGTGCATCGCTAAACTCTGAGTCCCTATGGCTCACTGTTAACTAGACAGCTGTTTTGTGCATCAGTAGAAATACAACAATTTATGCAGAAATATGTGTCTGTAACACATACGCATTTTGCAAACTGCCTGAAGACTTCACTTAGTGGTGCTGTGTTGAGGGTGATTTTTAAAAAAAAAACGGGAGAAGCTCAAGGCATTATTTTATCAAGGGTTACCTAAATATTCATTCAGAGTAAAGAGCTCATTAAGATTCAAAATTAACAAACATTAAAAAGTAAATCCCGTATTTCTTCATAGTACAACATAGCTCCAACAGAAGTCCCCCCCCCCCCCCCCCACACACACACAATGTTGCAGGCTTCACTAACTATACAAAACTCTCACAATCAAGTCTTACAAAACCTGTGATTTTGGGGAGGTGGGGTGGGGAATGGACCTACATTCTGTGCTGTAGGCAGTAATGTCAGAATTGAAGACAGATGGCCTGTAAACACCCACCTCCCCTAAGATCTAATGTGCCTACAAAGAGCTTCCATTGCCCCTCTTATCTGCACACACCCACACAGATTTGGAAATGTGAGCTGGATTTTGTCCATCTGCCACATCAGGAATGGACAAGGCTGAAAAATGGTATGTTCTCCCGATTGCTCAGTCTTTCTCCCCTGAAGGGAAAAGCCTGAGAAAGAACAGAACACAGTCTTTACTATAACAACGGGGAATGTCTGTATTGCATTATGTTACATTACATTAGAATACATTATTTTATATTAATACATAATTGTAAAAGCAATACAATGTTATTATGTTATATTGCATCACACCTTCTCCAACTGGTTGCTCGTGAGGTATATTAAATTACAGTTTTCACCATCCCTAGACTCCTGCTTGGGGATAATAGGAGTTGCAATCCAACACACCTGGAGGGACAAGATCTGGCGAAAGTGTGTTCATCGTGAAAGCAAAAGAGCACAAGATTGAGACCATGAATGGAAGCTTACTGGCCTCAATCCCATGACTTGGGGATTAAACCCTCCCCCTAAGTTTCTAAAGTCTGCAATATTTAATTTGAATATGCAGAGAGATGGGATTTATTTTCAATGTCTTTCTCAGTGCTGGTTAAGCACCCATCTCACTCATGCCTGTCTTTTAAATCAAGAAATCTCCTTTCACAGAAAGAGATTTAACACCAATCTGACACTATTTCACAGATATGTATATACATATATGTGAGGGCATTGGGGTGAAGTAGAAATGGGACAGGAAATAACCCTGAAAGCTCCAATATTTACCTCTGTAATGAAAGCTACTCCAAGCTGAAAACCAAGTGCTCTTCCATCAGTCACCAGCCAATCCCTCTCCAATCCCAGAAATACAACTTAACGGTGTAACATTAGAAAATGTTGATCATTTCCGCTACCTTGGCAGCCACCTCTCCACAAAAGTCAACATTGACACTGAAATACAACACCGCTTGACAGGCATGTAGCCGGGGGGGGGGGGGGGGCTCGGGGGGCTTCAGCCCCCCCCTCCCCGAAATTTTCATGGTGGTTCGCGAAAAGGCCTTATTGGTGCATTATTTAAACTGTTATGTTTATTCATATCATGATCTGATCACCATACTCAATATATCCCATATGCATGGGGGTATTGGGGTAATGATACAAAAGGTTTGCTAGGCTAGACCCTCTTTCACTCAGACTCAGCCCCCCCCCCCCCGAAACTCAGCCTCCCTCAAAACCCCCCTGGAAAAAAAATTCAGCCCCCCCCCCCCCCGAAACGAAATCCTGGCTACGGGCCTGCCGCTTGAGCTCTGCGAGTGCAGCTTTTTTTCTGAATGAAGCAGAGAGTGTTTGAGGACCAGGACATCCGTAGGGATACCAAGGTGCTTGTTTATAAAGCTATTGTCCTCCCAACCCTGCTATATGCCTGCGAAACGTGGACTGTCTACAGACGTAACATTCAACTCCTGAAACCATTCCATCAGCACTGCCTCCAGAAAATCCTGCACATCTCTTGGGAAGACAGGTGGACAAATGTCAGCATGCTGGAAGAAGAAAAAACCACCAGCACTGAAGCGATGGTCCTCCGCCATCAACTCCGCTAGACCAGCCACGTTGTCTGGATGCTCGACCACCGTCTCCCAAAGCAGTTGCTCTACTCCAAACTCAAGAATGGAAAATTGAATGTTTCCTCTACCTCGGCAGCCACCTCTCCACAAAAGTCAACATTGACACTAAAATACAACACTGCCTGAGCTCTGCGAGTGCAGCTTATTTCTGAATGAAGCAGAGAGTGTTTGAGGACTGGGACATCCATAGGGATACCAAGGTGCTTGTTTATAAAGGTGTGTCCTCCCAACCCTGCTATATGCCTGCGAGATGTGGATTATAATAATAATATAATAAGAATAACACTTTTTTTGTACCCCGCTACCATCTCCCCAAGGGACTTGGTGCGGCTTACATGAGGCCGAGGCCAAATACAACAATACATGCAATAATAACAACAATACAAGCAATTATAATAAAAAACATGGACAATACGATATGCAACATTAACAATAAGACAACACACAATTAAAACTCTGGGAAGGCCAAATGTAAAATTAAAATTGAAAATAATGCTGGAGCATGGGCGAAAAGGTGGTAGTGGCGTTTGTGGAAAACATACAAGCATACCTAAAATGTAAAGTGCTTCGGAGGACAAAGTGCTATGGGATCATTATTCTGGGAAGGCAGACTGGAACAACCACGTCTTCAAGCCCTTCCTAAAGACTGCCAGAGTTGGGGCCTGCCTGATGTCCCTAGGGAGTGAGTTCCAGAGTCGAGGGGCCACCACCGAAAAGGCCCTCTCTCTCGTCCCCACCAATCGTGCCTGCAATGCTGGTGGGATCGAGAGCAGAGCCTCTCCAGATGATCAAAGAGATTGTGTGGGTTCGCCCACAGAGATGCGGTCACGCAGGTAAGCGGGTCCCAAACCGTTCAGGACTTTGTATGTAAGAACCTGCACCTTGAATTGGGTCCGGATTGTCTACAGATGTCACATGCAACTCCTGGGATGATTCCATCAACACTGCCTCCTGAAAATCTTGCAAATTTCTTGGGAAGACAAGCGGACAAATGTCAGCATGCTGGAAGAAGCATTGAAGCAATGGTCCTCCGCCATCAACTCCGCTGGACCGGCCACATTGTCTGGATGCCTGACCACCATCTCCCAAAAAACTCTCCTCCGAACTCAAGAATGTAAAACGGAATGTTGGTGGACAGGAAAAGAGTTTTAAAGATGGACTCAAAGCCAACCTTAAAAACTCTAGCATAGACATTGGGAAATGGGAACTGGAGATCAGCTGTGACCAATAGTGCTGTAGAATTTGAAGAGGCACGAATGGAGGGTGAAAGAGAGAAATGTGCCTAGAGGAAGGTGCATCAAGCCAACCCCGACCGAGACCACCTTCCACCTGAAAACCAATGCCCTCACTGTGGGAGAAGATGCAGATCAAGAATAGGGCTCCACAGTCACCTACAGACCCACCAGTGCACTGATCTTGGAAGACTATCCTACTCAGACAATGAGGGATCGCCTAAGTAAGTAAGTAAGTAAGTAAGTAAGTAAGTAAGCTACTCCAAGCTGAGTAGAAGCATCACTATAGCATTAATATGTAACAAAGGGAAGAGTAGGGAAGTTTCTTTTGCTGCAGAAGGAGAACCTTAGTAAAGGCTAACAGCCTAACTTTGAGCTCAGCCAGGGCAGGGCTGCTGACGGGCTTGCCAGGTTGCCTTAGCATTTTGCCCTGCAGCTGATGTTGCAGTGGGAATAGTCAGACGGGCTGAGACTTGCAGGTGCCTAATATTCACTTACCCAACATGAAGATGGGGAGCTTTGAGTTTACAGCTCCTGGACACCGAAACACAGCAGCATTCCAAAACCAACTCCACTGTTACTTTGAACATCGTTGCTCTCTTTCCCACACAAGTTTTAAATCATACTTCAAAAGGAAATCCCTTCCCTCATCTTTACCGTATATATACTTCTGGCACAACCACAAGCTATTCCACAAGTCCCCATGAGGAAGTGGGAAAAGACCCGTTCTACCAGCCCAGACAAAAGACTACAGTGGGCCTCTGATGTTTGGATTTGGTTCCAGGACCACCTCCCCCCCCCCCCCCACCACCACCAATGGATACCAAAATCCATGGATGCTTAAGTCCACTAATAGTAAAATGCTCTCCCTCATATAAAATGGTAAAATTGAAGTTTGCTTTTTTGAATCTAAAAATCCATAGTTGTTGCAATCTTTAGATACGGAAGGCCAACTGCAGTTGCTTTTTTAGTCACTTCTCCCTATCTCTTTTTCCTTTCCTTTCATGAGGGCAGGACTGCCTTCTATTAATTAACACCACAATTGAAGAGAGATATTGACAAGCTGGAATGTGTCCAGAGGAGGGCGACTAAAATGATCAAGCTGGAATGTGTCCAGAGGAGGGCGACTAAAATGATCAAGGGTCTGGAGAACAAGCCCTATGAGGAGCGGCTTAAGGAACTGGGCATGTTTAGCCTGCAGAAGAGAAGGCTGAGAGGAGATATGATAGCCATGTATAAATATGTGAGAGGAATCCACAGGGAGGAGGGAGCAAGCTTGTTTTCTGCTTCCCTGGAGACTAGAATGCGGAACAATGGCTTCAAACTACAAGAAAGGTAGATTCCACCTGAACATGAGGAAGAATTTCCTGACTGTGAGAGCCGTTCAGCAGTGGTACTCTCTGCCCCGGAGTGTGGTGGAGGCTCCTTCTTTGGAAGCTTTTAAACAGAGGCTGGATGGCCATCTGTCAGGGGTGCTTTGAATGCAATATTCCTGCTTCTTGGCAGGGGGGTTGGACTGGATGGCCCATGAGGTCTCTTCCAACTCTATGAATCTATGATTCTAATTGAAAGTAAGTTGTTCCAGACCTTTTTTGGGGTGAGAACTAGGGCCCCTTCCACACAGCCATATAACCCAGAATATCAAGGCAGAATAACCCTCTGCTTTGAACTGGAATATCTGAGTCCACACTGCCATATATCCCAGTTCAATGCAGATAATGTGGGATTTTATTCAGCTGTGCGGAAGAAGACTAGGGTAACAACAATCTATAAATAAAAATATCTAGACATCAGTGTGTGTGCGCGCGTGTATATGTGTGCATGTGCTCTTAAGTCGCCCATTAACTTATAATGACCCCAAGAATTTCATATAAAGTACTCAGAGAGTCACCTACGGATGTGAGAGCTGGACCATAGGGAAGGCTGAGTGAAGGAAGATAGATGCTTTTGAACTGTGGTGCTGGAGGAAAGTTCTGAGAGTGCCTTGGACCGTGAGAAGATCCAACCAGTCCATCCTGCAGGAAATAAAGCCCGACTGCTAATTGGATGGAAGGATAGTAGAGGTCAAGATGAAGTATTTTGGCCACATCATGAGAAGAAAGGAAAGCTTGGAAAAGACAATGATGCTGGGGAAAATGGAAGGAAAAAGGAAGAGGGGCAAGATGGATGGATGGCATCCTTGAAGTGACTGGATTGACCTTGAAGTAGCTGGGGATGGTGACGGCCAACAGGGAGCTCTCGCGTGGGCTGGTCCATGAGGTCACGAAGAGTTGGAAACGACTGAATGAATGAACAATAACTCAGAGAGTGTTTGACATTTTTTTTCTGCTGAAATATAACCTATAGTAACTGGCATTTGTTGGTGGCTTCCCATCCAACTACTAACTGGGACGCCCTTGTTTAGCTTCCAAGAACAGAATGGATTTGGTGCCCTTGGACACCAGGCTACCAAGATGTAAACCTGCTGGAAAGCCATAGCCTTTCTTTTGAAATGTGGCCAGAATATCCTCTCTAGACCATGAGTGTCCTTTGACCAGGTATTCCCTCTCAACGTAACCCCACAGAGTTGTTGAGTAGACTTAATGAAAAGAGTATAAAACATGGCTGTCTGAACCGGAAACTGTCTGAACCGGAAACAGCCCCTTCCAAATGTTACACCTCCCATCAAGCTATATTCTGTTGGGAAAAGTTTTCCCTCCTTCCCTTCAATCGGAGGCAGGGAACTTTTCCCAATTTTTCTCATAATCGTTTCAAGGACTCTGTTCCCAAAGGTGGCTGTGGAAAAATATATATGATGCAGCTAAGTAGCAAAGTCAAAGCAATACTCCACACATACATACACAGATAACATCTTTCTCTTTTTCTGTTCTCTTGCATTTTCCCTCTCAACCCTCTCCGAAGTAAATTTCTTCATTCTTTTCCGAAAAAGGGACTGTGAGTAGTTTGTAACCTGGTTTCCAAAACTGCTTCAAACCCCTTCTATGTGCAAAACACTGCTGCTCAGCCTGAAAAACTGCCAACTCTTTGTACCCATCACATAGGAGCTGTATATGAAAATGAGCAATGACTATCTCAACATCTCTCTGGACCCTCAAAACTGAGTTGCCAGCTTTCCCATTCCCCAGATACACACACAAAAGACAGAGTTTCGGCCTGATAGGTCTGAAGTGTCTGCAAGAGTTCAGCAGCTGTCTCTTATTAGCACCTCGGTTTCTTCCATGCCAACATGGAAGAAACAGCTCAGCGGGAAGCTGGGAGTGGAGCGGGAGGAGTGATGGGATGAGAGCATTAAATGTTTTCTTTTCTTTGATTTCATCTCTTTATTTGGATCAGTAGGGAAAGCTTCTAGAACACAGACACTTCTGAAATGCGCTGACTTTGCCAAGCATCCTGATAGCCACAAGCCTATTCTTCGACCCACAGCACAGGGAGAATAAAACTCTCACAGTTTCCCAACCAGTATGACTATTGAAAAGAGACTAATCATACTGGCTAGTCCTGGAGCTTGCCTGTTATTGAACATCAAGAAAACCAAAGTGCTCTTCCAGCAGTCACCAGCCAATCTCTTTCCAATGCCAGAAATACAGCTTAATGCTGTAACATTAGAAAATGTTGATCATTTCCGCTACCTTGGCAGCCACCTCTCCATAAAAGTCAACATTGACACAGAAATACAACACTGCCTGAGCTCTGTGAGTGCAGCATTGTTCTGAATGAAGCAGAGAGTGTTTGACGACGGGACATCTGTAGGGATACCAAGGTGCTTGTTTATAAAAGTGTGTCCTCCCAACCCTACTATATGGATTCTGATTCTATTGATGAGACCTGACAGATTGGTTATATTGATGTATTGATGTTTGATGTTTAATTAATGGTTATGCTATTGCTTTTAAATGTCCAATGATTTTGTATTGTGTATCTTGAAACTGTTGTTGTTAATCGATCTGAGTCGCCTAAGAGCTGAGAAGAGCGGTATACAAATAAAGTAAATAAAGTAAATAAATACTATACGCCTGTGAGACGTGGACTGTCTACAGACATCACATGCAACTCCTGGAACGATTCCATCAGTGCTGCCTCTGGAAAATCCTGCAAATCTCTTGAGAAGACAAGCGGACAAATGTCAGCGTGCTGGAAGGCGCAAAGACCGCCAGCATTGAAGCGATGGTCCTCTGCCATCAACTCCGCTGGACCGGCCACGTTGTCCGGATGCCCGACCACCGTCTCCCAAAGCAGTTGGAAGAATGGAAAACGGAATGTTGGTGGGCAGGAAAAGAGATTTAAAGATGGGTTCAAAGCCAACCTTATAAGCTCTGGCATAAACACAGAGAACTGGGAAGCCCTGGCCCTTGAGTGCTCCAGCTGGAGGTCAGCTGTGACCAGCAGTATTGTAGAATTTGAAGAGGCACGAATGGAGGACGAAAGTGAGAAACATGCCAAGAGGAAGTCGCATCAAGCCAACCGGGATCGCCTTCCAACTGGAAACCAATGCTCTCACTGTGGGAGAAGATGCAGGTCAAGAATAGGGCTCCACAGTCACCTACGGACCCACCGCCAGTACACTGATCCTGGAAGACAATCCTACTCAGACAACAAGGGATCGCCTAAGTGAGTAAGTAAGGAACTTGTGTTCATTTATGTGCCTTTAAGTCACCTGTTGATTTATGGTGACCCTATGAATTTTACAGGATTTCCTTCGCAGATTGTTTTGCTAGTTCCTTCCCTGAAATATAGCCTACAGCACCTTGGATGGTTGGTCTCCCATCCAAGACCTAAGCAGGGCTGATCCAGTTTGTCTTCCATGGTAAAACAGAATCTGGTTCCTTTGGGGTATTTAGGCTGTACCCGTTCTAAAATAATGTTTCCAATCTCTGCTTCCAGCCTCACTCTTATGACTTTTCAATGCCTCCCCTCTTACCACCTGTGGCGAAAGTAGTCAGCATGACTTTTCTAACAGAGGTTAACTCCCTGGCCGTCAGCACAGTGGTAGCATTAATATATTCCAGTAGGGTTTTGTCTTGCCCTGGTGAGTGGAGCAGACAGGCCATTGGGAGGGAAAGAGGACTGGCTGCGGCTGTGGGCTAAAGAATGTCTTGCCTCTCTCTTTATCTGTGCCTCCGGGCTCTCCTACCGGGGCGTCTGCAGATAATCAAGGAGCAGATTTGAAACACAGGCGCCAGACAGGATCTTTATCTCCCTCTAAAGAGGAATGTGGATCAAGGCAATGAGTGCAACCTTTTCAGAGAGGGAGAAACACACCCGCACCCCAAACAAACAAAGCTGTTTTTTCCTCGGCAGCAGAAAACCAGACATGCTACTGGATGGAGCACCAGGAGAACAAACAGAGCAAAGTTAACAACAAGTTTGTCAGGAAGGCAATCATGAAAAAGAAAGTCTACTCTCTTTTGGAAATCGGGGAATGACATAAGGTCTCCTTCCATGAATTTAGCTGTGCAGCCAAGAATTGTGTCATGGAATACATGCTATGTCCAAGGCATCTCCATACAGTACATTTGTTTCCCTGGACTGCACCAAACTAAATAGATCCACCTTCTTTTTAAGTCAATACAACTGACTTATTTAATCTGTCTGAAATGAATAAATAAAATAAACTAGGACGCGAAACAATGGCTTCAAACTACAAGAAAGGAGATTCCATCTGAACATGAGGAAGAACATCCTGACTGTGAGAGCCGTTCAGCAGTGGAACTCTCTGCCCCAGAGTGTGGTGGAGGCTCCTTCTTTGGAAGCTTTTAAACAGAGGCTGGATGGCCATCTGTCCGGGGTGATTTGAATGCAATATTCCTGCTTCTTGGCAGGGGGTTGGACTGGATGGCCCATGAGGTCTCTTCCAACTCGATGATTCTATGATTCTATGATTCTATGTTGGTAAGCCATAAAGATAGGAAGGAAACTCTTAGCCTTAGTGATGTGGTTGAATTGCAACTCCCATCAGCCCATCAAGATAGCCATGGGATCATGGGAGTGGCAGACTAACAATATTTAGAAAGTCACACATTGTCCACACACATGAACAGAGCTTTTATCACTTCACCTACCCACATGATTTGAGAAATTTCCTGAGTCCTCTTCATCTTATTCCTTGGTCTTCCCCTCTCATGCCTCCTACTCTTTATTAGTTTTGCAGTAAGATGCTATAGACTAAAAGTAGGGCCAAATCTCAATATCCAAGGATTCAGTGTTAGATACCCAACTAATGGCTTATAGTATGTACTTCCTTGTCTCTCTCCTGAGGAATCTGTATAATGACCAAGTAGCAACAGTAAGAACTGACCATGGAACAACAGACTGGTTCAAGATTGGGAAAGGTGTACGGCAGGGTTGTATACTCTCATTCAACTTGTATGCAGAACACATCATGTGATGTGCGGGGCTTGACGAATGCAAGGCTGGGGTAAAAATTGCTGGAAGAAACATTAACAACCTTAGATATGCAGATGATACCACTTTGATGGCTGAAAGCGAGGAGGAACTGAGGAGCCTTCTAATCAAGGTGAAAGAAGAAAGTGCAAAAGCTGGGTTGCAGTTAAACATAAAAAAAACCCAAAATTATGGCAACAAGACTGGCAAATAGAGGGAGAAAATGTGGAGGCAGTGACAGACTTTGTATTTGTAGGTGCAAAGATTACTGCAGACGCAGACTGCAGCCAGGAAATCAGGAGACGTCTACTTATTGGGAGAAGAGCAATGACCAATCTTGATAAAATAGTGAAGAGTAGAGACATCACACTGGCAACAAAGATCCGCATAGTTAAAGCAATGGTATTCCCCATAGTAACCTACGGATGTGACAGATGGACCATAGGGAAGGCTGAGCGAAGGAAGATAGATGCTTTTGAACTGTGGTGTTGGAGGAAAGTTCTCAGAGTGCCTTGCACCGCAAGAAGATCTAACCAGTCCATACTTCAGGAAATAAAGCCCAACTACTCATTGGAGGGAAGAATATTAGAGACAAAGTTGAAGTACTTTGTCCACATAATGAGGAGACAGGAAAGCTTGGAGAAGACAATGGGGGAAAAGGAAGGAAAAAGGAAGAGGGGCCAACCAAGAGCAAGATGGATGGATGGTATCCTTGAAGTGACTGGCTTGACCTTGGAGGAGCTGTGGGTGGTGATGTCCATCAGGGAGCTCTGACGTGGAGTGGTCCATGAGGTCACGAAGAGTCGGAAGTGACTGAACGAATAAACAACAACATGTACTGCCCTAAATCTTTGGACTATATACAGTGAGTCCCCGAGTTACAAATGACACATAGTTACAAACGGTTGTGAGACAACAGGGAGAGAAGTATAACCCTAAGAAGGGAAATTCACTTTTGGAGGGGTTATCATGGGGAAAAGAGATCTCCACCGAAGTTTTATTCCTAATCTTTCTTTCCACACGAGGCCAAATTTCTCAAAATCCAATTATCACAGGGGCAGAAAGTGAGGTGAAATCTTCTGAACAGGGACACAGAGAGAAAAACAAATATCACCCCTTCCCTATGCTAACCAAAAGCTATCCAAAGCTATATATTTGGCTGGTGTTATACATAAAAAATGTACCTTTTTCAACTTACAAACAAATTAATCTTAAGAGTGAAGCTACAGAACCTATCTTGTTCATAACTTGGGGACTGTCTGTATTTTGCTGCCTAAAGCAGAGCTTAGTAGTTACTTTCCCTGCCTCCACCATGGGACCATGTATTTTAGAGATAACTGAAGAAGTTATCGATACCTGTGCTCTGCCAAAATAATTCCACCTGAAGCATGCAGCATTGTTTCCTTTGGCCACGATGTGATTTCCTTCTCACAACACTTTTAAATGTAGCACCCTTGTTATGTCCATATGCATTTCTCTTCTAGCTATATCTTTTGTAAAATATGAGCTGGAGTTCTGTCTGAAATGGAATCTAGAAGATCAATTCCCCCCTAAACAACGCCATTAACTGGGTGACTTTGGAGCAATCACTCTCTTTCATCCAGATCCACCTTACAAAGTTGTTGTAGGGAGGAGGAGAAGGAGCGCACCGGAGACAAGGTGGGGATATAAATGTAACAAATAATAAGTAACTTTTGGTTAAGTCTGTAGTGGGATGTATCAATGTATATTTAGTAGATTTATATCCCACTTTTCACGGATTTTGGAATTTAATAATAATAATAATAATAATAATAATAATAATAATAATAATTTATGTACCGCTCTATCTCCCCGAGGGGATTCAAGGTGTTAGCTAGCTGTGTGCATTTATCTTACATAGATTTGAAAGGATGTGTTTCATCCAACACAAAAGATTCAACTTTTTCCTCTGCTGACATCCCTAGTCATGAACGAGGATGAGGAAAGAACTCCGTAGCAAGTACAGACAGAACAAATTATTATTTGTAATTATATAATATGCACAGCACAAGGGAGGGCAGCTTAAAAGGGCATAAAATTCACTGTGAAATCCCTCATGCAGCTCAGCATTATGCACATTTAGCTGGGAATAAATCTCAACAGAGTCTAATTGGGTGCAGGATTACAGAACGCTGCAGTTTGAGTGAGTAAGCTCCACTGAACACACTGAGGCTTACGTTTGAGTAAATAATGCATCTGCTGTTAAGAATATCATCTAGAAAGATTACAGAAGTGCAATCATCTCAGAGAACCCATAACTCAGAGGCGGAGTATATGTTCTGTATCTAAAATATCTCACAATCCACCCTGGTTTTGTTAGTCAGTGATGGGACCCCCATCTTAAACCCTCTTCCCTCCTACTGTAGCCCTATTTGGAATGAAATATTTTGGATATATACAGTGGGGGGGGGGGGGTAAGTATTTAGTCAGATACCAATTGTACAAGTTCTCCCACTTAAGAAGATGAGAGAGACCTGTAATTGACGTAATAGGTAGACCTCAACTATGAGAGACAACATGAGAAAACGTATCCAGAAAATCACATTGTCTGATCGAATTTCTCTGCAAATTATGGTGGGAAAAAAGTATTTGGTTACCTACAAACAAGCAAGATTTCTGGGTCTCACAGACAGGCTCCTCTGTCTTCCACTCATTACCTGTAGTAATGGCACCTATCTGAACTTGTGATCTGTCTAAAAGACACCTGTCCACAACCTCAAGCAGTCACACTCCAAAATCCACTATGGTGAAGACCAAAGAGCTGTCGAAGGACACCAGAAACAAATCTGTCACCCTGTACTAGACTGGGAAGACTGAATTTGCAATTGGCAAGAAGCTTGGTGTGAAGAAATCAACTATGGGAGCAATCATTAGAAAATGGAAGAGATACAAGATCACTGATAATCTCCCTCGATCTGGGGCTCCATGCAAGATCTCACCCCATGGGGTCAAAATGCTCACAAGAACGGTGAGCAAAAATCCCAGAACCACACAGGGGAACCTAGTGAATGACCTGCAGAGAGCTGGGACCAACGTCACAAAGGCTACCATCAGTAACACACTACGCCACCAGGGACTCAGATCCTGCAGTGCCAGACGTCCCCCTGCTTAAGCCAGTACATGTCCAGAGCTGACTGAAGTTTGCTAGAGATCATCTGGAAGCTCCAGAAGAGGATTGGGAGAATGTCATATAGTCAGATGAAACCAAAGTAGAACTGTTTAGCAGAAACACAACTTGTCGTGTTTGGAGGAGAAAGAATGTTGAGCTGCATCTAAAGAGCACCATGGGGTGTTCTGTGAAGCATGGGGGTGGCAACATCATGCTTTGGGGCTTTTTCTCTGCAAAGGGACCAGGGCGACTGATCCGTATACATGAAAGAATGAACGGGGCCATGTATCGTGTGATTTTGAGTGCAAAGCTCCTTCCATCAGCAAGGGCACTGAAGATGAATTTTTGGCTGGGTCTTTCAGCATGACAATGATCCCAAGCACACCACCAGGGCAACGAAGGAGTGGCTTCATAAGAAGTATTTCAAGGTCCTGGAGCCACCTAGCCCATCTCCAGATCTCAACTCTATAGAAAACCTTTGGAGGGAGTTGAAAGTCCATGTTGCCCAGCAACAGCCCCAAAACATCAGTGCTCTTGAGGAGATCTGCATAGAGAAATGGGCCAACATACCAGCAACAGTGTGTGCCAACCTTGTGAGGACTTACAGAAAACGTTTGACCTCTGTTATTGCCAATATAGGATATATAACAAAGTATTGAGATGAACTTTTGTTCTGGACCAAATACTTATTTTCCACCATAATTTGCAAAAAAAAAAAAATGATAAAAATAAGACAATGTGATTTTCTGGATGTGTTTTCTCATGTTGTCTCTCATAGTTGAGGTCTACCTATGATGTCAATTACAGGCCTCTCTCATCTTTTTAAGTGGGAGAACTTGTATAATTGGTATCTAACTGAATACTTTTTTTTCCCTCACTATATAACCTGTTCTTCAAATTGTGGAAAAGTAGAGGGAGTGTTTCTCTTGTTGAAAGATTCAGCAAGAAACTTTTCAATATTGAAAACATAGTAGGGATTAGGAGCTAAAACAACTCTGCCCCCCACCCTGCCTCGCACACCACGGTTTCAATAAGATTCATATTCCAAGATAGCTATTTGTTAAAACTAATTGCACAAAGGCAGGCTACACAACCTGACATATTATTTGGCTCTCAGCTAAATGGACCAAGAAAGTGACTCCGTAGAAGCCAAGCTTCAATGTTCTGTATGCATTCCGCACTGGGTGTCTTTTATGCAGAACTGACAAGAGCCAAAAATGAGGTGTCTAGTATGTTTTGGAGAAGGAGCTTGCAACTGAGAGGTCAAAGGTAGAAAACACCAAGGACTGGTTCAGAGCTTCACATATTACTGCATGCCCAGCAATTGTGAACTAGGAAACAGAGCTGTTGGGATGTATTCACCAGCTGTTGTAGTTCAGCGTGATGGTAACGTTACTACTACTGGTAGAAGGGAGAAGAGGTCTGCGCAGGAGTTAGAGGAGGAACAACAGCGAAAGCGCATTAGGGAGATAATCATGGCCCCAAGTGATTCTGAGACGTTTGAGGGCTTCTCTGATTGTGAAATGGGGGATGGGGAGGAGAGCAGGGGAGTAAAGAGGGCTACTCGCAATCCAGAGTCCGATGAGGAGCTTCAGAGGAAGCGCATCCGGGAAATACTTAGCGCTCCTACAGAGGACGAGGATTTCATGGGGTTTGAAAGGAGTGATGGGTCTGGGAGTGATATGGGAGAGGAGATTGAGCTGGATTGGACCCGTGTTCAACAGATTAGGGACATTTGTAACCAACCCACCTCCAGTGATGAATTTGAGGGGTTCACAGGGGATTGGCAACCGGGGAGCACTTGGCAAGATCTAAGTCTTGGCAGACGCTGGCAGAGGTGGAGAGATGGGTGCTCGGGTTCAGCTGCAGGGATGGAGGCAGCTGAGAGCGATGAGGAAAGGATGGGGAGCTCATCATCCTCTAATGAGGAGCTGTAAGTTAAAGGGGGTTCAGAATGTATGGCTCTTTGCAGAAGGCAAAGTATCTTTACGGGACATAAATCTTTGTTACTGCCAACTCTCGAGCTTGGGTCCTTGGACTACAGATTCCTGTGTTCCTGTGTTTACATTACTCAACGGCTTGACCACGGACCGGTTTGACTAACGCTTTTGGCTTTTGAACTTAAAACATTGCTAACTTCGGGTTTGGACATTGCATCGTTTTCTGTTTGCTGTGACTGTGTTTTTGAACTGTGTGAATTTTGAAGCAGATTGCTGAACTTTGTGTTTAACCCGGATTAAACAGCGTTATAATCCGGGTTATATTTTTGTTGCTGGCATCGCTTCGTTTTTGATGCCAAATTACTGCTCTGACTCTCTGCACTGAAGTTAAGTGCTTCAAAAGACTATTTTTGTATAATAAAGCTGTGTTTGAACTCTTTATCTTGTATTTGGCTCTACTTAAGGCTTCTGGGTCTTGACGTCAGCTGTAGCAAGAATTGCCAAGTATGAAGGATGGTGGGAACTGCAATCTTAATGGCAGGTGGAGAATTATATGTTGCCAGTTCCTGCTATATAGAAGTACATTTGCTGTGAGCACAACCATCTGAGGAATGTATACAGCTTAACCTTTGCAAGCCCGCTTTATATATGCAGTAAGAATTAGTAACAAAACTAGAAAATATGCTAAGCTTATTCCTTTTAATTAGAAATACAGACATTTAACAGATAACAAGAACTCATATCTTTAGCATATCCAGGGTGTATTGGTATATGAATAGTTCATTTTCACTGCTCTATGCACCCATTTAAAGACACTGGTCCCATTAACTGTTCCTGTTGTCCAGTCACAGCCACAGTTTCAAATCTGTTATTACTTTTTAAGCAAAAGAATATCTCAGTGAGCTGCACGCAATTCATTCCTACAAAAAAAAGGGGAAAATAATTCATAATTTGTTCTTTGAGATTCGAAATTATTTCTCACAGTCAATTAAATGGGAATTTACTAACATAATGGAAGAAAGATGGAATTTAGCAACCTACTCTGCATTGCAGGTGGATCAAGAAAAGGTTCAGGCATGGCAAACAGATAAAAAGTCGGATGTTTTCAAAATAAAGAATAGCTTATTTTTGAAAACAGAGAAGAGCAATGCATGTCTGGTCTGCAGTTTTGTAATAAGACTCCAAGAATAGTTCCAGATGAATTGAAAAGGGACATGCAGCATTATTCTAGAATAACCATTTAAAACACTCATCAAGGATTTAGCAGAAGGCATTGGTCCAAATGCAATAGGAATCACACAAACCACAAACTGAGGATGTATTTACACTGTTGAATGAATGCAGTTTGACATCACTTTAATAGCCATGAGTCAATGCTATGAAATTCTGGGATTTGTAGTTTGGAGTGGCACCAGCACTCTTTAGCAAAGAAGGCTTAAGACCTTGTAAAACTACAATCCAAGTGTCAGGATTCCAAGTGCTGCTAAACTGCATTTATTCTACAGTGTAGACCAGGGGTCCTCAAACTTTTCAAACAGAGGACCTGGTCACAGTCTCTCAAACTGTTGGAGTGATGGATTATAATTTGAAAAAAACAAGAATGAATTCCTATGCACACCGCACATACCTTATTTGTAGTGCAAAAAAACCCTTAAAAACAATACAACAATTAAACTGAAGAACCATTTTAACAAATATAAACTTATTAGTATTTCAATGGGAAGTGCGGCCCTGCTTTTGGCTGATGAGATAGGATTGCTGTTGTTGTTGTTGTTGTTGTTGTTGTTGTTGTTGTGTGCTTTCAAGTCATTTCAGACTTAGATTGACCTGAGCGAGGGCCAGGTAAATGACCCTGGAGGGCCGTATCTGGCCTCCGGGCCTTAGTTTGAGGACCCCTGGTGTAGACATATGGCAAGGCTACAACCCTAGATCCACTTACCTGGGAGTGAATCCCACTGAACTCAACATTTTCAACTGAACAGGCATTTTTAGGATGCCACTGTTAGAAGGAATTGTGTTCTCTCGTGTGCTGGGCCTGTAACAGCTGTACTTTTCTATAGGACGTATACTTTAAGCCCAACGGGAAGCCAGGGGGCCTCAAAGAGAGGTTCTCAGGGATTTTTCTGAAGTGATGGTCTTTAGAGTCTTTGATGATGCAACAAAGTCTTTATTATGGAACAAACAACAAATCTTCAATGGTTCAAACAACACTTCAAGGCTTTCTTAGTCTAGTCCTCAATGGACTGGTACCTGACTTTAATTAACTAAACTTTCTCTGTAGGAAAAGCCCTTTTTAACCTCTCCCAGGCTGCTTTCTATCTATGCCTCATCGGTGTGGGACCTACTACCGATTCCAAATGCGTCTGGGTATCGAGTAGACCTACCAGCTGAGGCTTGAAGATATTTCAGCTGGAGTTCCTTGGATCTGTAGTGCTGTTCTCCCTTCGAGAATTCTTAGAAACTTCAGGGCTGTTCCCTCTGATGCTGTGAGGCTGAGAGGCTGTGAGCTCTCAGCCAGAGCTTTTGGGACCTTTCTTCTGGAATTTCTGCTTCTGTATCCCCGGATGTTACTTTTTCCCTGGATGGTTATTGAGAAAGGAAGCTTTTCCACGGGACAAGATGGTCTACATCCTATAGCTTAGCTACCATGTGTGAGACTGCCCCAAAATGGCTCCTTTCCCTCCCAGAGCCCAGAACAAGGGGCAGAACCAAAGCTTAATTATGATGGACAGGAGGCCTGTCCTATAACTACAAAACAGATAACAGAAAGAAAATAAAGTTGGAGTTCCTGGTACAGCCGTACCAGCACAAAGTGTACCAAGTATTACATTAAAATAGCGTAATGTTTATGTTACCTTCAAAATGACTTGGACTTCAACTTCTAATGTACTTCATATTGGCTGTGCTAGCCAGGCATTATGAGCGATGTAGTCCAACAATTTCTAGAGCAGTGATTCCCAACCTTTTTTGACCAGGGACCAATTTGACCAGGGACTACTCTCCAACATTAGTACCAAAAGGGTTACAAATCGGTTTTTGGTCAACTTTAGATTCAGCTTGATTATTTGTGGTGCTGATTCAGAAAATTGCATTGGATAGACCACATCAGCTCTAGTTTCTGATACAGAACATATGCCATACAGTAGTCGCCATCTGCTAGACCAAAGAAAACCATATTTAATAAGCCTCGGAACTATAAGAGGGTTCCACAAGACCAGTTGCTCTCGTTGCAATGGTGTAGTAATTGTGAGGTCGCAGATCATATTTTAATTCTTGTGGCCCATATTTTAATTCTTGAACTGGTGGTTCATGGACCACAGGTTGGAAACCACTGTTCTAGAGAGAGAGAGAGAGAGAGAGAGAGAGAGAGAGAGAGCTCCCCATCCTAGCAGGAGAGGGGAACAAACTTGGCTAATCGGTGTGCCCTGTTGCTTGCCAACAGTAAGCAGAGTTCTCTGGATTTTGATTTAGTCATGCATAGAGGAGAGCTGCTGAAATTGATGGGCTTACTCTAAGTATAATTAATTCTGTCTCCAATCCAGTAATTAGATATGAAAGAAAATTATCTAGTCTGTTTAGCAAAATTACCCTCCCAGTCTTCAGTCAGCCTGATGTCTCAAATTCAATCAAAATATAGCCTTGCAATAATGCAAGAAGCCTTTAATTTCTTTAAAACACAGACTCCTGTCATTTAGGGAATTTGATTAAGGGACACCAGTCTTTTCAACTCTTTAACCTCTTCCCTGCCATCACTCCTATAGGGCAGCCAAAGGGCTTACTATGCAATAGAAACTTAAATTAAAACTCTTTAAGACTGTCTAACAAAGCAGGCTTTTGGTTCAAGGCTTGAATAACTAAGATTATTACAATCTCCTTAGACACCCCTCTAGGGAGTGGTGGGACCTTTACCAGGAGGGAAAGATCCAAGCAGAGCAATGATTCTTTTATCTATTCATTTCAATCCCTGAGAGCAGCCTACCTGGAGAGTTCTTGGGTGGCTATTTCCCTTCTCAGACCCAGCACACTGAGACAGGTTTCTTGTCTCTGCCTTGTGCATGACTCCATCCTTATTGTGTAGTCATTCATTCCATTTATAATGAGTTCCATGTGCACACCACCTTTCTTCCAATATGTTCAAGGTTGCGTACATAGTTGATCCTTTACTTACTTCATCTTGCCAACAAGAACCCTATGAAACAGCTGAGGGTGAGAGAAAGCAGTTGGCTCAGTGTCAACTATAGCTTTTCATGGCTCCCAATTCCCAGACCAAGGCTCTGTTAATGCATTGCCTGACTTACTGGGTGAGGCTCCTTGTGGCGGGGGGTGCTCTCCCACAGGCCAGAATGATGGCAGGGGGCTTCTCCTTCCCAGAAGCCCACTGCACAGTGGTGACTTTCCCACCAGTTGGCCAGCTAGCCAACCGGCAGCCAGCCCTGACCGGGCCTCCTGATTGGCCAAGGCCGGCCTTTCCCACTGCCAGCAGCCCTCATAAGGGCTGCTCTGGGCACTTGCAGGCACTGTGCTTGCTTCAACTTGCCTTCCACCCACCCTGCATGCCTGTATTTTGTGTTTTGGTATTGTTTTTCTTCAGTCTGGTTATGGTCAGCTTGTCACAACTTAGGTTGGCATGTGGCATGGACCCTGGATCTGGCTTCCTTCCACCACCGGTACGGGGGGGGGGGGATGTCTGGTGGTCCTTGGGGGTGCCATGTAATGCGGGCCGGTATTATGCTGGTGGCACCCTGACGTGTTTGGCAGTATCGGTCAGCAGCAGGCTGACCAATCATGATCCAGAACCCATGCCTGGCTGCCAACCTCTTCATTCCTGTAATCAATAAACAAGTTGAGGCCATTTTTTCACTCCAGCCCAGTGTTCATGTCTTCTTTGGATTTCCTTCGGTGGGAGGGGTGTCACCCATCCACATGCAATACTATAGTAGATCTCTCTAAGATGTTACTGTTATTGTTGTATGCCTTTGAGTTGTTTCTGATTTATGGTGGTCCTATGATGACCTTATCTCTAGGTTTTCGTGGCAGGATTTATTCAGAGGGGATTTGCTATTGTCTTCTTCTGAGACTGGGGCAGCATGTTTTAGTGAAGGTCACCCAGTAGGCCTCTGTCATTGATAGGGATTTGAACTCTGATCTCCCAGAGTTCTGGTCCAACATTCGAACCAATACACCATGCTGACTCTGTCTCTGTCTCTCTCTCTGTGTGTGTGTGTCTCTCTCTCCCAAACAAAGCATATCTGACCGAAACCTGCCTAACCTCACTCATCTGGTTCCTTCTGAGATCCAATTCTTCTCTCATTCCCATGATGAAAAAGAAGAGTTGGACATAAAATGGTTGAAGGATGCAACCCTATAGCTTCTCAACATTTCAGAGTAGGAAGGAGCCACAGAAAGCACCACCAATTGTTTGTTCTTAAGCATAGTCCACCATAAATATGCTCTCTTGATCAAGTACCCCCTGCCTTGCATGGCCTTTTTAAGGTGAACTCTCAGAACAGGCAAGGTAAGATCCCACAAAGACCTCACACAGCCAATCTCCCTTCAGCAGCATGTGTCTGACTACAGGTGTAGGTGGTACTATTCCTGCAAGGAGAAGCAAACTGATTCCTCAAGGAAAATCCGGCTCACAGCTCTCTGGACTGTGGGTCAGGCCATAGCAGCATAACCCTCCTGTTTAAGGAGCTCCATTGGCTGTCGTTTACCTTCCGATCCCAATTCAAGGTGCAGGTGCTTACCTACAAATCTCTAAACAGCTTGGGACCTGCCTACCTGCGTGACTGCATCTCCGTCTATGAATCGACGTACTCCCTTCGTTCATCCGGAGAGGCCCTGCTCGCGATCCTGCCTGCGTTGCAGGCGCGTCTGGTGGGGACAAGGGACAGGGCCTTTTCTGTGGTTGCCCCCGACTTTGGAACACCCTTCCCCAAAGACATTAGATTGGCACTCACGTTGGCAGTCTTTAGGAAGAGCTTGAAGACCTGGCTATTCCGATGTGCCTTTCCAGAATAGGAAAACCCCAGCACTATGTCCCAGAAGCACTTTATTAGAGTTTAAGATTCTCTGCATATTGCACTTGCCCAGAAATCCAACATACCACCTGTCACACCCAGCACTTTTTATAATCTGTACCCATCATTTGACCCGGCCCTGGTTTTTATTGTGTTATGGTGTAATGTTTTGTTGTTATTGCTTTATATTTTGATTTGCTTTGAATTGTATTGTTGTTGTTATGCTGTTGTTGTGTTGAGGCCTTGGCCTGTGTAAGCCGCATCAAGTCCTTCGGGAGATGCTAGCGGGGTACAAATAAAGTTTAATAATAATAATAATAATAATAATAATAACAACAGCTGGTGAGTATCATGGGAAAGAGGTGCCACCATGATGATACTTATGTCCATGGGAGTGAGGAAGTATCATGCAGAGCTAATTCCAACCTGGACGATAGGGACAACAGTATCACCCTAACGGAAGAAAGAGGCACTGAGATGCCACATTGTAGACCACATGCTAGAGCAAATATAAGAAGCACATGACCTATTGTCTCATCTTTTAGCTTTAATTTAGTAGGGAAAGAAAGGGAAGGGCAGATTCCCTGGGAGGCTGTATTAACTAGGCCACCCAGTAGTTATAAGACACACTCGTACTGTTCCAGACAATCAAGAAAATGTACACATATCTTCCTGAATGTGGGAACAAAATGTGTATCGGACTGTCTCCCATTTTAATCTGGGAAAAACACTGTGCCACAGGTAGCATGTTTTGGAGGAACTATACTCTGTCTTTTCGCCAGATGCCATGGAAAGTTTATATTGTCTCTGGGAACATCCAACTTCCATAATTAAAAGACAGGCTTGTGATTGTTACTGTTTGTCCCAATTCTTTGCTACTAAAGAAAGTGGATCTAAAGGAACTGGGGGTGGGTGGGAATGGCAACCAGACAACAAACCAGCAGGAAACAGTGGGCCTGCAGTGATTTTGTTTCTGATGTATTTACTGAAATGCTATTTACAGATTAGCTTTCTTTTCTCTGCATTTATTATCATCCCACCAGCCTTCAAAATAGGCACTGGAGGCACTTTGATTAATGCAGTTAAACTCTGCTTCATTTCAAGAGAAACCTCATTTTGAACTGGTGCCTCTCAAAATCTCAACCCTGTGGTCTCCAAATAGTTTGCCATCAGTACAATCACATCCAGTTGGGCATGTGTGCTTTTGTCTCTGTGTGTCTCTGATACAACATCATTTCAGTCTTACCCCCCTTCCCACGCTTTAACCATCAAAACCTGATATTTTTCGTGGACTTTTTAACATTATAATTTTCATGGACCTTTCTACATTTTTAAAAGGTCAGGCATGCTTCACCCACTCCTCCAGGTCTTGCCTTGTTGGACCATTGCTTTAAAACTCACAATTTTCTTTTCATTTCTCTTTCTTGGTGCCTTTCTTCCTCTCCCTTTGATCAATTTGTCTTTCCAGTACTTCATTGCATTTCATCAACTTTATCTGAGCACAGTGGAGAACTGGCGGAATATTCCCATTGTCTAGGTTCTTGTGGGTTTTTTTCGGGCTATAGGGCCATGTTCTAGAGGCATTTCTCCTGACGTTTCGCCTGCATCTATGGCAAGCATCCTCAGAGGTAGTGAGGTCTGTTGGAAATAGGACAATGGGTTTATATATCTGTGGAATGGCTGGGGTGGGGCAAGGAGCTCTTCCCTGCTGCAGCTAGGTGTGAATGTTTCAGCTGATCACCTTCATTAGCATTTGAAGGCCTGCCTGAGCCTGGCTACCAGTATTAAAAATCTCTTAAATTACAACAGCAAAACAGCAGAGAGGAAACAACCAGGCACATCTTAACACCTCTCAACAAAACATTTTCCCAGGTTCAGGCAGGCCTTCAAATGCTAATGAAGGTGGTCAATTGAAACATTCACACCTAGCTCTAGCAGAGAAGAGCTCTTTGCCCCACCCCAGCTATTCCACAGATATATAAACCCATTGTCCTATTTCCAACAGACCTCACTACCTTTGAGGATGCTTGCCATAGATGCAGGTGAAACGTCAGGAGAAATGCCTCTAGAACATGGCCCTATAGCCCGAAAAAACCCACAAGAACCTAGTGATTCCAGCCATGAAAGCCTTCGACAATACATTCCCAACGTCATTTTTTTAAACTGAGGATAGAAAACTTTTTGAGTTAATGCCTTCCAGAATCCCATCCCATGAAAGACAATGATCATGTTGGCTGGGCAATGCTGGGAGTTTTCTTATTTCTGCTAATGTGTGTTTTTAACACCATTCATTTGGAGTGTTGGAGTTCAGCCTGTGATTGTGTTTCAGGATCAGGGTGCTTTGGATGTGGGGAATGATGTTAATGAGTTTCAAGATGAGTTTCAAGATGGCAATGGTTTGGTCAGGGATATTGATGCAGAGAATGACCAGGAGATCCCTGTAGTTTCCCATGAGAATGTCCCTGAGGGTTATGGAGATGATGGTGTGCTTTCCGAAGTGTTACCACAGAGTTCTCATGAGAAAGGACATGAAAATAGCTCGGCACCTGCAGAAATTAATGAGCAAGTAGATAACGAGCCAAGAGATAGAAGAGAAGAGTTCAGTTAAAACAGGAAGGCTGTGCAATGGCTTAGGCGCTCTGCCAGGCTTCGATAGAAAACAATAACAAAGCCTCAACTAAAGAGAAACCAATTTCTGACTGCTAGTGACCTAGCTAAAGAGGGGATAAAAGTCTCAAATTTGGGATGTGTAGTCAGATTAAGCATTGTTTAGAATCACGCCAGGTTTTCATCCTTGCTTCATGGAAGCCTTGCTTTGAAGTTTCATGCTAAGATATTTCTTGTTCATGGTTTTGGATTCCTGGATTTCATGATTGCTTGCCCAAGACTTGGATCAATGTATTCCTGATTTTCTGGATTATATTAGAGTTGTGTGGACCTTGCTTTTATGGACGTTGCTGAACTCTACCTTGGACTAATTTGTTCCTGCTTATCTTCTTACCTCATTGGATTTACCTATTTCTTTAAAGTGCTTCTAACTTTGCTGTTTTTTACTTATCTTCAATAAAAGATTGTAGCGCAGCTGGCTGAGTGTCAGCTGCATTAAGATCACTCTGACCAAAAGATCATGGGTTCGAACAGGCCTGTAGCGAGGGGGTGGTTTTAGGGGTTCAACCCCCCCCCCCGAAATGTTTCAGATTTTTTTAAAAAACCTGGTTTACTCATGAATTTTAACTGGTTAACCAAATCCCCATGCTAACTCTATGAGATGCAAAAAATTAAGAGTCCCTCCAGAACTGTAAGCACTATCTCAAGCAAATATTGACAATTTATTCGCACTGTCATTACTTGTAGCAATACCTGATGTAGTGAAGCAACCAAGTTAGGTGTGTTGTGTTGAATGCTCTCATTAAGGAGGCCAGACTTGGTGGAGGTGGTTGACAGGGGTGGAGCTGCAGGCTATTGAAGGTTGCTCTGCCCCCTGCTGTGCTCTTTGCTTCAGCGTGAGCTAGGAGGCAGGTTTCTACCCCCCCTCCCCCCCGGCCGAATTTTTCAACCCTCCCCGAAATTTTCACCCCCCCCCCAATCCCCTGAAATTGTCAACCCTCCCCGAAATTTTTTTCTGGCTATGGCCCTGAGTTTGAAGCCAGCCCGGGTTGGAGTGGGTTTCCAACAAATTGTGTGTAGCCTGTTGTCGACCTTTGCAACCCGAAAGACAGTTGCATCTTTCAAGTAGAAAAATAAGGTACCACCTTAAAGTGTGGGGAGGCTAAATTAACTGATTTATGAGGACATAAAGAAGACTCCAGCAAAGCATTCCAGCGGGGAAGCATGTGGGAAATGCGGAAGTGCTTCATCAGCGTCGCAGATGGACGATGAAAGCGACAGCTCCCCTGGCAGCCAGAAAAAGTTAAATAGCCTCTGTGTATGTCTGTATATGTCTGTATGTCAAAAATTGGCATTGAATGTTTGCCATATATGTGTACACTGTAATCCGCCCTGAGTCCCCTGCAGTGTGAGAAGGGCGGAATATAAAAGCTTTAAATAAATAAATAAATAAAACAAAAGGATTGTTTTTTCCTATTCAATGTGTGGTGTTCAAAGTCAAAGGATTATTCCTGTCCTGGAGTGCAACATGGACCAAGATGGCTGCTCCACATTCCCATCAGACAGTTGCAATATTAACCTCGATAGAAAAGGTTATATCATTATGTTGCTCCCAGTACTTTATCAAATAAACGTAAGAATACTACAATCAAGGAACATGAAAGGCACTGCAGACTACTTCACCCAGAGAAGTCAGCCATAGCAAAGCACCTGATGAACCAATCTGGACACAGCATATTATTTCAGAACACAGAAATGCTGGACCACTCTCACAACCACCATGTCAAACTACGCAGAGAAGCCATTGAAATACACAGGCATGTGGACAATGTCAACAGAAAAGAGGAAACAATGAAAATGAACACAATCTGGCTACCAGTATTAAAAAAAACCTCAAAAATTACAACAGCAAAACAACAGAGAGTAAACAATCAGGCACATCAAATCACCTCTCAACAAAAGATTCCCCCCAGGCACTTCCAAGCCATTCAATGCTAACTAAGATGGTCAGTTGAAACATTCACACCTAGTTCCAGCAGACAAAAGTCCTTTGTCCCACCCTGGTCATTCCACAGACATATAAACCCATTTTCCTACTTCCAACAGACCTCACTACCTCTGAGGATGCTTGCCATAGATGCAGGCGAAACATCAGGAGAAAATGCCTCTAGACCATGGCCGTATAACCCGAAAAAACCTACAACAACCAAGAATACTACAGTTTATTATTTATTATTTATTTATTATTTGCATTTATTGACCGCCACTCTCAGCCCGAAGGCGACTCGTGGCGGTGTACAGAACACAGAACATAAAGACAACAGTTACAATAAATCAGAGTCATAACACACAACTTACTAGCAACAAATAATTAAGCTAAAAATCCGCTTCGTCTTGTTTGGGTCATAATCCATCTCGTCGTCCTTAGTCCATTCCGGTGGTCATTCCAAAACATAGCACTTAACTGAAGGCCTTTCCAAAGAGCCAGGTTTTCAGGCCCTTACGGAAGGCCATGAGGGAGGGCGCCTGTCTAATTTCCGCAGGGAGGGAGTTCCACAACCGGGGGGCCACCACCGAGAAGGCCCGTTCTCTAGTCCCCGCCAAGCGTGCCTGTGAGGCAGGCGGGACCGAAAGAAAGGCCTTCCCGGATGATCTCAAGGTCCTCGTGGGCTGATAGGCCGAGATGCGGTACTCAAGGTATTTTGGGCCGGAACCGTTTAGGGCTTTGTAGGTTAGCACCAGCACCTTGAATTGGGCCCGGTAGCTAATCGGCAGCCAGTGGAGCTGGGACAGCAAGGGCGTTGTGCGCTCCCTGCGTCCCGCTCCGGTTAACAACATGGCTGCCGCGCGCTGGACTAGCTGAAGCTTCCGGACCGTCTTCAAGGGCAGCCCCACGTAGAGAGCGTTGCAGTAGTCGAGGCGGGATGTGACCAAAGCGTGTACCACCGTGGCCAAGTCAGACTTCCCAAGATACGGGCGCAGCTGGCGCACGAGCCGAAGCTGTGCAAATGCTCCCCTGGTCACCGCCGAAACCTGGGGATCCAGGCTCAGCGATGAGTCCAGGGTCACACCCAAGCTGCGAACCTGCGCCTTCAAGGGGAGTGCGACCCCGTCCAGCACAGGCTGTAACCCTATACCCTGTTCGGCCTTTCGACTGACCAGGAGTACCTCTGTCTTGTCTGGATTTAATTTCAGTTTGTTCGCCCTCATCCAGACCGTCACAGCGGCCAGGCACCGGTTCAGGACTTCGACAGCCTCCTTAGTAGCAGGTGGAAAGGAGTGACAGAGTTGGACGTCATCTGCGTACAGGTGACACCGCACCCCGAAACTCCGGATGATCTCACCCAGCGGCTTCATGTAGATGTTAAACAGCATGGGGGACAGTATGGAGCCCTGAGGAACACCACAGGTCAAAGGCTGTGGTGTTGAACAGGAGTCCCCCAATAACACCTTCTGGGTACGACCCTCCAGAAATGACTGGAGCCACCGCAAAGCGGTGCCCCCAAGACCCATCTCTGCAAGGCGTCCCAGAAGAATACCGTGGTCGACGGTATCGAAGGCCGCTGAGAGGTCCAGAAGCACCAACAGGGACACACTCCCCCTGTCTAGCTCCCGGCGCAGATCATCCACTAAGGCGACCAAGACCGTCTCGGTACCATGTCCCGGTCTGAAGCCAGACTGTGCCGGATCCAGATAATCCGTGTCTCTCAAGAATACCTGGAGTTGTGAGGCCACCACGCTTTCCATGACTTTGCCCAAAAAGGGAAGATTGGAAACAGGCCGAAAGTTGTCAAATTTAGTGGGGTCCAGTGATGGTTTCTTCAACAGCGGCTTTATAATAGCCTGTTTTAGGCTCGCTGGAATCGTGCCTTCCCGAAGGGAGGCATTAACCACCACCGTTACCCACTCAGCCAATCCCCTCTGGCCTCTTTCAGAAGCCAGGATGGGCAGGGGTCTAGGATGGACGTGGTGGGCCTCATTTGCAAGAAACAACTATTTTCATTTGCATTCATACCCTCTGAACCAAATCTCCCACAATAGCTGGATCTTATTGGGAGAAAGTTTCCTGTGTTAAAATTTGCAGTTATGAAAATGGAAAGAAAAAGATAGACACCTCTTGCAAGGAAATACTTTTCAGTTGTGCAATGGACTCTTTGGACTGAAGCCATCACATTTTGTCATTTGAAAGAATTAAAGGGAAAGAAAGCAATACACGGTGTTAAACTGTGCTGACCCCATATTTCTGAAACTTTTAAATTATTACTCTAGAGTTCAGCACTTTCATTTCAGCACACAGCATGCATTTGTGAGAGTTTTTGTCATTCATACTGGCTTCCTTTCCCCATTTACAAAATCAGACTGCGGTGCTATACTATCAATGATGTTACCACTGGCCAGTGAACAGTGGAAATCAATTTTCTAGGTAATTCTACAATGAACATCATTTCGATCGTTCTCTCCCACATCCTGAGCCCTAAGTAACAATTTCGTTTCTTTCACTATTTTGCCATTTACTGTAACTATGCAAACCACCACATTATCTGTGCTGATGTACTAGCCTTCCTCCCCTTTCCTTGCAATTTCAGAAAAGAGTCTTTGCTCTGAAACAGAATAAGAATCGGAAAAATTCACCAAGTGCTTTGCTTTATCTAGGTGCTGTAGTTATTTCTGGGCTAAATAAATCCAACTGGTTTCCTAGAAGTGACAGTCCTAGCTTTTGTGCAGTTCACCGAATATTAGTAAGCCAGACGAAAAGGAAAGTTCACAGTTACATGGTCTCATTTTCTAGTATCTACATACTGAGTTAACCCAAGTTCAGCTGAAAAAGATTAACATTTAAACAGTTCTTAGGTTCTTGTGGGTTTTTTCGGGCTATAGAGCCATGTTATAGAGGCATTTCTCCTGACGTTTCGCCTGCATCAGGAGAAATGCCACTAGAACATGGCTCTACAGCCCAAAAAAACCCACAAGAACCTAGTGATTCCAGCCATGAAAGCCTTCGACAATACATTAAACAGTTCTTAGTTCTGCAATTTTTCCTCTAATAAATTTTATTTATTTATATATTTACGACATTATATGCCACCCTTCTCACCCCGAAGTGGACTCAGAGCAACTTACAATATGTTCATTCGTTCAGTCGTTTCCGACTCTCATGGACCAGCCCACGCCAGAGCTCCCTGTCGGCCGTCACCACCCCCAGCTCCTTCAAGGTTAATCCAGTCACTTCAAGGATCCCATTATTATTATTATTATTATTAACTTTATTTGTACCCCGCTAGCATCTCCCGAAGGACTCGATGCGGCTTACACAGGCCGAAGCCTCAGAACACAATACAGTAAAACATAACACAACAATAAACAAAGCAAATCAAAATAGTTAAGCAGAATAACAACAACAGTGACAATACATCAAGACACTTTAAAACTGGGCCGGCCAGAGCAATGGGGTACAGGGTTAAAAGTGCTGAAATGGCAGGAGGAACGTAGGATTAAAATAGTGCGGTGTGCAGCAATCTTAATTATACTAAAGTGCTTCTAGGACTTGGGATGGGGAATTCCTAATCTGAGAAGGCACATCGGAACAGCCAAGTTTTTAGGTTCTTTCTGAAAGCTGCTAAAGTAGGGGCCTGTCGAAGATCTTTTGGAAGGGCGTTCCAAAGTCGGGGGGCCGCCACAGAAAAGGCCCTGTCCCATGTCCCCACCAAGCGCGCTTGCGACGTGGGTGGGATCACGAGCAGGGCCTCCCCAGATGACCGGAGTGAGTGTGTGGGTTCGTAGATGGAGATGCGGTCACACAGGTAGGGTGGTCCCAAACCGTTCAGGGCTTTGTAGGTGAGCACCTGCACCTTGAATTGGGCTCGGAAAATAAATGGCAGCCAGTGGAGCTCCTTAAACAGAGGGGTAGACCTCTCTTGATAATGAGCCCCGGTTAGCATCCTGGCTGCTGCCCGCTGGACCAATTGAAGTTTCCGAGCCGTCTTCAAGGGCAGCCCCACGTAGAGCGCATCCATACATCTTGCCCTTGGTCAGCCCCTCTTCCTTTTTCCTGCCATTTTCCCCAGAATACAAGATATATTATTTTATTTATTTTGGGCATTTCTACCCCGCTCTTCTCAACCCCCGAAGGGGGACTCAGGGCGGCTTACAAAAGGCACAATTCAATGACAGCAATACACATAGTAAGATAAAATACATAGCAGCAACAATTATAAAATAATTAAAACAATCCAATTATACAATACAACTAATAAAACCAAACTAGTGATCAACGTTCGCCAAGCTCAAAATCCGTAAGTTCATTCCGCATTGTCATCATCCTATCCAGTTCTAGTCGTCATTATCCTTTGCCTATCTGCTAAATTACCCAAAGGCCTGGTCCCATATCCATGTTTTTAATTTCCTTCTAAAAGAGAGGAGGGATATCGATGACCTAATTTCCCCGGGAAGCGAATTCCACAGGCGAGGGGCCACTACCGAGAAGGTCCTGCTCCTCATCCCCACCAACCTCATATACACACAATATATTGTATACCTCTTATAAGATATATATACATACAATATATTATATTATTAGCATAGTACAATATCAGTATTAATTATTACTATATTGGATTACACCATTGTTATTGTTCATTTGTTCAGTCATCTCCGACTCTTCGTGACCTCATGGACCAGCCCACACCAGAGCTCCCTGTCGACCGTCACCACCCCCAGCTCCTTCAAGGTCAGTCTAGTCACTTCAAGGATGCTATCCATCCATCTTGCCCTTGGTCAGCCCCTCTTCCTTTTACCTTCTACTTTCCCCAGCATAATTGTCTTCTCTAGGCTTTGCTGTCTCCTCATGATGTGGCCAAAGTACTTCAACTTTGTCTTTAGTATCCTTCCCTCCAGTGAGCAGTCGGGCTTTATTTCCTGGAGGATGGACTGGTTGGATCTTCTCGCAGTCCAAGGCACTCTCAGAACTTTCCTCCAACACCACAGTATTGTAACATTATTAGTAATATTACATGTAATATAAATATATAATTATAATATTATATAGCCTTCCAATAGAAGATCACTAGGGTCACTTTGTGGTTCACTCATATATATTTGGATTATATGTTCAAAGAAAAGGAACTTCCATATTGTATCTCTGTCTGTTTGATGGCCACAAGGAACCAAGCTAATTTGTACAAAATGCATCCGAAACACAAGCCCTATTGAACCCGATGAGAAAAAGGATTATGCCACATGGTAAGACATATGGCACAGTCTGCTGTTTCATATGGTAGCGTTGGATGAAGTCCATTTTGAATGATATGCCAAAATTGTTTTCATAAAACAACTTTAAGCCACAGGATAACCAGATTCCTTTTCTTTTAACTTCACCACCAGAGATTGGTGAGACACTGTAGCATAGTGATTTGAATGCTAGACTAGGACTCTGTGAGACCAGAGTTTAAATCCCCACATAACTATAGAAATGCACTATGTGACCCAATAGCAAACCCAATGTCAAATCCTCCCTGAAAAAAATATTGTCAAAAAAACTCAGCTTTAGGTTCACCTTGGGGCAGTGGTTCTCAACCTTCCTAATGCCACTTCCTCATGTTATGGTGACTCCTAACCATAAAATTAGTTGTGTTGCTACTTCATAACTCATTTTGCTGCTGTTATGAATAGTAATGTAAATATATGATACTAGCCGTCCCCTGCCACGCGTTACTGTGGCCCACATGGGGGTTCTGTGTGGGAGGTTTGGCCCAATTCTATCGTTGGTGGGGTTCAGAATGCTCTGTGATTGTAGGTGAACTATAATTCCCAGGAACTACAACTCCCAAATATCAAGATTCTATTTTCCTCAAACTCCACCAGTGTTCACATTTGGGCATTTTGAGTATTCTTGTAGAGTTTGGTCCAGATCCATCATTGTTTGAGTCCACAGTGATCACTGGATGTAGGTGAACTACAACTCCAAAACCAAAGGACACTGCCCACCAAACCCTTCCAGTTTTTTCTGTTGGTCATGGGAGAACTGTGTGCCAAGTTTGGTTCAATTCCGTCGTTAGTGGGGTTCAGAATGCTCTTTGATTGTAGGTGAACTATAAATCCCAGCAACTACATCTCCCAAATGAGTGAGTGAAGGACATAAATTGGGTTGTTAGGTGTATCGTGTCCAAATTTGGTGTCAATTCCTCTAGTGGTTTTTGAGTTCTGTGAATATCACAAACGAACATTACATTTTTGTTTATATAGATGCAGTATGTATTTTCATTCACTGGACCAAATTTGGCACAAATACCCAATACATCCAAATTTGAATACTGGTGGGATTGGGGGAGGGTATTGATTTTATCCTGTGGGTGATATAGATGCTGGGAATTATAGTTCGCCTACACTCAACAAGCATTCTGAGCTCCACCAAGGATGGAACTGAACCAAACTTGGCACACAGAACTCCCATGATCAACATGATCAAAATACTGGAAGGGTTTGATAGGCATAGATCTTGAGTTTTGGAGTTGTAGTTCACTTACATCTAGAGAGCACTGTGGACTCAAACAATGATTAATCTGGACCAAACTTGGCATGAATTCTCAATATGCTCAAATGTTAATACTGATGGAGTTTGGAGAAAATAAACCTTGACATTTGGGAGTTGTAGTTGCTGAGATTTATAGTTCACCTACAACCGAAGAGCATTCTGAAGCCCACCAATGATAGAATTAGGCCAAACTTCCCACACAGAACTCCCATGATCAACAGAAAATACTGTCTGTGATGGTCTTTGGTGACCCCTCTGACACCCTCTCATGACCCCTTCAGGGGTCCCGTCCCCCAGGTTGAGAACCACTGGATTAACATAACTCAAAAACCGCTGGACAAATTGACACCAAATTTGGCCACAAGACACCAACGCAAGAAAACTATGTCCTTCACTCACAAAAAATCCAAAAAAACACTTCCCCTTCCCTCCCCACCCCCCCTCAGAAAGACGTTCTACCATAAGCCTCAGGGAGGGAAGGGGGAGGGAAGGAGTGCGTGTGCACTCCTTAGGAAGGGACCCCAAAGGCCATTCAGTCCAACCTCATTTTAAAGTAAAGGAAAATACCATCAAAGCCCTCCTGACAGATGGTCAACCAATTGGAAGGGAGCCCCAGAGGCCATCCAGTCCAATTCCCTTTGGCTGTAAAGATGTCTGTCTGTATGTCCATCCATCCTTCCATCCATCAATCACTCCATTTACATATCTATCTATCTATTTATCTACCTACCTACCTATCTATGTTCTATCCAACTACCTTCTGTTCCATCTCTCAATGTCCCTTCCATCTGTCCCTTCTGTCTATTGCTTCAACTGGAATTCCTCTGTTTTCTGAGGGCCATAGCAATGCGTGGCAGGGTACAGCTAGTCTATTAACTGTTTAATTGCTTTTATATATGTATGTATATTTGACATAGGCATCGAATTGTGCCTTCTTTTGTAAGCCGTCCTGAGTCCCCCCTCGGGGGTGAGAAGGGCGGGGTAGAAGTAACCGAAATAAATAATAAATAAATATATAAATAAAAATGTAATATTTGTTTGTGGGATTAACTCAAAAACCACTGAACGAATTGACACCAAATTTGGACGCAAGACACTTATCAGGCCAACGAGTGACCATCACTCATAAAACACTGAAAACATAGTGAAGCAAAAAAAAATATACATTAGAACGCATGCACAAAACCACATATATCTACGCAAACACACATATACACATACACACGCAAAACACATATACACAAACTGGGCCACAGCAACGTATGGCAGGGGACGGCTAGTTTCTTCATAAATAACTCCCCTCTGTGTAGTAAAAAAGAACTGATGTTGAGTAAAAGATCTGTAGAGGTAAGACAATGAGCAGGCGAGGTCATGAGGAACTTTCCATTTGCTTACCTAATGAACAAAAATCTGCCATTCTGACCTTGAGATGGCTCCAGATTACAGTTATGGGTTGCACTCTCAGGCACAGTCCAGATTGGCTGATGCCCCACTGAAAAATATAATAACCCCCAAGTTGCAGAGCTATGGCTACCGCCTGGATTGCTGCAGCTGTTCACTCATAAGAAAGAGAGCACCCAGGGACACCTGGTGAGAAATAAATTGTTCTTATAATGCTAATTCATTTTCTGCTGCTTAATGAAGTTAAGATATAGGATTGATATTATACCCTGCTGGCATGAGAAAATTGTGTCGCAAGACACCCAGTCAAAATTGGTTTCTAAATTTGCGGGTCTATGTGTATCTATGTATACGCAAAGCTTTGGGAATACAAATTATAATTTGTGAACCCAGACCTTGGATGACCTGAGGGTTTCATTTCAGAAAAATGTGTAAGAGCAGATGATTAACTGAATTAGACTCTCTCAAAGAGCTATTGTTGACTTTGCAACAGCAACAGAAAAAACCTTTAAGGAAGAAGATCTTCTTGTTATGTTTCAAAGTCTTAGCAGAAACACACACAAAAGCTTTTAAAAAGTATTTTAAAGATTGTTAGCTTGCCCCATCTGGGGTCAAATAACTAGCTAAACAGTGCGCACACGTGTGTGACTGTGTTAGTTAAAACACACTGGAAAATATATTCTTTAAAGAAGCAAGAGAGAGAGAGAGAGAGGGAGAGAGAGGGAGAGAGAGGGAGAATGAATACATTTGATTAATTCTCAATTGCTCTACTCTTGCCAGGCAGGTTGATTCTTTCCAAACAAGACTTTATTAAATGTTAAGTGTGCCCACACCACTCAATAACAACTATTGCATCAAATAGGAGGATAATTATTTCCAAAGTTACTTAATACTCTGAAGTTTGTGAGTTTTTCTCTTTTCTACCACATGTGTACAAGTCATACTCTTGTTCCAGAATCACCGACAACAGTATTGCCACAAGAACAGGATTTTAGGGGGAAATCCAGAACCGAATTTAGTGTATATACTCAATTATAAATCTAGTTTTTCAGCCCTTTTTCGACATGCGAGTGTGGAGAGGAGCAAACCACTGACCACCTGCTGCAATGCAACCTGAGCCCTGCCACATGCACAATGGAGGACCTTCTTGCAGCAACACCAGAAGCACTCCAAGTGGCCAGATACTGGTCAAAGGACATTTAATCAACTACCAAACTCACAATTTTTGTATTTTGTCTGTTTGTTTGCTTTGTTCTGTTAGAAATGTAATATAATTTGACTGGTTGTCCTGACACGACAAATAAATAGCCCTTTTTAAGGCTGAAAAAGCTCCCCTCGGCTTATACTCGAGTCCAGGTTATTTATTATTTAACTCTGTTATTAGTATTATTTTATTACATTTATTATTTTACCCGGTTATTAGTATTATTTTTATTATGTTTATTATTTCACTCTATTTATTAGTATTATTATATTTATATTATTTTACTCCAGTATTACTATTACATTTATTATTTTACTCTACTTATTATTGTTACATTTATTGGTCTTTTCTTACTGTTATTATTACATTTACTATTTTACTCTATTATTATTGGTACTATTATTTTACTCTATGATTATTACATTTATTATTTTACTTTTTTATTGTTATTATTACATTTATTATTTTACTCTATCATAATTATTTTTATTACATTTATTATTTTGCTCTCTTTATTATTATTGGAAGGATATGTAAGAACATTTACAGCGAATAATGGTTTCATCAGAGTTGGACAGCCTTAGCTTAAATTACAGTTTTGTGTAAATATTCAAAAACATTTAACCTACAGATGCCTCAATTAATGTAATTTTGTTGGTATCTATTTTTATTTTGAATTTTACCAGTAGCTGATGTATTTTCCACCCTTGGCTTATACTCGAGACAATATGTTTTCCCAGTGGTAAAATTAGTGCCTCAGCTATTTATTTATTTATTTATCGTGTCATCAGCAACCATACCATTGTATTACAATTCTAACAGAACAAAACAAACACACAGATTAAGTGCCTCAGCTTATACTTGAGTATATACGGTATATACTCTACCTGTTCCATTTTGGCATCGACAGTTGCAGTCAATCCTTTCTCTCTCTACTTTTTCAGCTTTTCAAGATCTCTGTCCTCCAACTTTCCTTTTCCGTTTACAGTTTACTTCAGCTACTAAAAACCGATTTCAAAGGTAATTTGTACTCAATTTCCTTGGGGAAGTAGGATGTGCTCTTGCTGTTTACAATAGAAACTGGCAAAAGTAAACAGCTGCAGCCTCCCTTCGCTAGTTTGCTCTTCCTCACTACCAACTTTTGTCATCTTGATCACAACTCTGGTTGTGCTGGTACAGCTGTACCAGGAGCTCCAACTTTATTTTCTTTCTGTTTGCAGTTATAGGGCAGGCCTCCTGTCCATCATAATTGAGCTTTGGTTTCACCCCTTGTTCAAGTTTCTGGGAGGGAAAGGAGCCATTTTTTGGGCAGTCTCACACAAGGAAGCTATACTATAGGATGAAGACCAGCTCATCCTGTAGAAAAGCTTCTTTTCTCAATAGCATCCAGGGAAACAGAGCTTCCAGGGAAAAGGAAATTACAGGGAAAAGATCCCAAGGCTCCGGCTGAGAGCTCACAGCCTCTCAGCCTCATAGCAAACAGAGGGAAAACAGCCCTGAAGTTCTCAAAGAATTCTCTGAGGGAGGAACTCCATCTGAAATATCTACAAGCCTTGGCTGGTAGGTCTACTCGATACCCAGACGCATTTGGAATCGGTAGTTGAACCCACACCGACGAAGCATAGATAGTAAACAGCCTGGGAGAGGTTAAAAAGGGTTTTTTCCTACAGAGAAAGTACAGTTAATCAAAGTCAGGTACCAGTCCATTGAGGACTATACTAAGAAAGCCTTGAAGTATTGTTTGAACCATTGAAGATATGTTGTTTGTTCCATAATAAAAACTTTGTTGTATCATTAAAGACTCTAAAGACCATCAATTCAGAAAAATCCCTGAGAACCTCTCTTTGAGGCTCCCTGGCTTCCCGCTGGGCTTAAAGTATACATCCTATAGAAAAGACAGCTGCTACAGGCCCAGCGCGTGATGGAACACTAGTCATTCAACTATCCTACTCAAAATGCACTCACACACTTTCTCTCAGTGTTTCTATCTTTTTCTCTCCCATGTACGTGTGCATATCTGTATCTTTAAGTCGTCCGCCAACTTATGGTGAACCCATTAATTTCATAGGGTTTTCTAAGAAAAGGAATGCTCACTCGTAATTTTGGCCACTTCCTTCCTCTGAAATGTAGCCCACAGCACCTAGTAATTTTCTTATAAGTTTCCTTCCTCCCTCGCAAAAAAATTGGGTCCAAATTCATGTTACCTTCCCCACTCCTTAAAGACGAACTAGAAACAGAATGATATTTCCGGAGACATTTTAAGATAGTCAGACATTATAGTTGTAAAATACTCTGAGGTGCAGATACATTTTCACGATTTACTGACCATATCCATTCCTTGGCGATGTGCCTTGCACTAAATAAATAGCATTTTAGGAATCTTTCCTGCTGACCTCATATCTTGGCACCCTTTGAAAAGAAATTCTTCAAAGTTTCCCAGGAATTGCAACATACAGCTATGAACATGTCATCTGAACCAGATGATAAAGTTATAATTTAAGAGAATCTGATTATGCTTAGTTTTGCACTGCGGCAAGGACACTAAGTACATTGTGTGAGGCAAAAAACAATGCTATCTCAGCACACAAGACCTCTACATTTTCTTTATTTTGTGTTTTAAAGGTGGTTTTTCTATATGCTGAAGCCAAAAATGACAGTTTTCCAATACCTATGGATATTGAGGGCTGCCTGACGAGTTCTGCTAACTATGAATGCTCCAGGACAGAAATCAGGATTTCACTAGTTTGAAGGCAAATGACAGAAGCTTTATTCAATCTGCAGACTGGATGATTGTATAGCAGCGAGTGCACAAAATGTACAAGCGTAAAGTGTATGGAAATGCAGTCATTTTTATACTCAAGAATTTCCATGCATTAACTTTGCTACGGTTTGAAATTCCCTCCCATTCCCCTGTTTGGTCAGTGCTGAAATGCTGGCCAGCATTTTCCTGGACCCTGATTGGCTGAGAGGTGGGCTTAGCTAGTGTGCGCACTGATTGTATATCTTAAAACTTCCAAATATTTGTTTATAATACTACCATTCAAAGCCCTCAACTCTCTGCTCTGACAATAATTCTTTGACTAAATTCTATATTGTTCATCAAACCTAATAAGATTCCAAACAATCTTATTAGGTTTCCAACTTTTCTTTTGCTGCTGTTTCCATAGATGTATGAGGGTTGAATGAAAAGTAATGCCCCCACCTTCGTAACTTCTCAACAGATGGCAGTACTGGTATGCAGCAGGTTCTGGTTTGTTCAGTAGACTCTCCTCTACAGTTCAGTTTTGGTGGAAAGCCTTAGTATTGAGCAGTTGTGTTGTTAAAGTGTGAAGTATGGAACCCTGCGCAGACAGTCAGCCAATGTGACATAAGCAACGTGAAGTCACTGAATTCTTGACAGCAGAAGGTGTCACCCCAAAAGAGATTCATCAGAGAATGCAAGCTGTTTATGGTGGTTGTGTTGATGTAAGTACTGTACATCATTGGGCGAGTAAGTTTAAAGGTGTTGAGGTGGGAACATCTGACTTGCGTGACAAACAAAAAGTTGGACGTCCTGTGACAGCAACAACCAAGTTTCTCAGGGATAAGGTTGAGAGATTGAATCAGGATGATCGTCATATCACTCAGAGAGAAAATTCAAGCATAATCAGCCTTTCACAAGAACGTGTGTGTCACATTATTGCTTTGCTTGGCTATTGGAAGATATTTGCAGAATGGGTACGCTTGAAATGAAAGCGCACAGACTTGAAACTTCAGAGACTGGATCTCACCACCGAACGATGGTGAGATCCAGACTTCCATCTGTTCCCAATAATGAAAGAAGATCTGCAGGGACATCATTGTGCTTCTAATGAAGACGTTGAGAGAACTGTGAGACGCTGGTTGCGGAAACAGGGTGTCGACGTCTTCTGTGACGTCTTCAGAAAACTTGTTCATCGTTGTCAGAAATGTATACAATTGTCTGGTGATTATGTGGGAAAGTGAATAGTGGTAGTTAAAGAGCACATTCTAAGAATTATTTCTGCGTTTGATTTATTAAAATATCCCCATCCAAACTCAAGTAACGAAGGTGGAGGCATTACTTTTCATTCAACCCTCGTATCTTAGGGCCTAACCTTGGTCTGTATCAATTCCACACTCTCAGGCATGTCTCATAAAATGTTTATTAAAGTATAAATTCACTTTAGCTTTCTCATTTCATAAATAGGAGCCCCCGGTGGCGCAGTGAGTTAAAGCACTGTGCCGACAGGACTGAAGACCGACAGGTCGCAGGTTCGAATCCAGGGAGAGGCGGATGAGCTCCCTCTATTAGCTCCAGCTCCTCATGCGGGGACATGAGAGAAGCCTCCCACAAGGATGATAAAACATCAAAATCATCCTGGTGTCCTCTGGGCAACGTCCTTGCAGACGGCCAATTCTCTCACAACAGGAACGGTTGCTCCTGACACGACAAAAAAAAATAATTCATAAATATCCATACCACCCATACCTTATGTCATGCCCTTAGGGCACAAACCCTAAGGTTATGAAAGAAGGGTAAAATGTATATTAGGACCCAGTGAAATCATTTGTTGACTAACTTGAGAGAAAGGCATATAAAGATTAGGCTGTTAACTTTCCGAAAAAAACTTAACAAAGATACTCTAGTCTGCCCTTCCAAAATGATATCATATTATTTACCTCTGGAGAAAAGAAGCACCACGTTGTAATTATCTCTTTCTAGTTTGCCTGGGGATTTAACATATGCACAAACACATGAATGGTTAGCGGTCAGAAAGTCTCCTGAATAAGACTCTTGATGTATAACTATAAGCCAAATTACTTGAGGCCATTAATCCAGAATTGCACGTTCTGAACGGATGACTTGCCTTCTTTGTGGCTTGCATTTCAAAAAGGCCTGCATTGCAAACCATCTTTCACAAGAAAAACAAACAAGAAACCTTGCAAGAGCTTTCCCTCAATTCCTTTCTGCGTCAAACCACTTTCTTTTCCGTTTATTTTCGAATTCTTCATTTTGTTTTGATAGATTTATAAATCATTACTCTTTCTAAACTCTGTTATCTGTGTCTTTCTGTATTTTTAATCGAAATGAAGACATCTCACTTGTACAGAATTGAATTTGCCCTCAGCTGCCTTCCTCTTGCCCAGCATTTCTTCCAGTCTTCCAAATACAAAAAAAAGTTTTAATTCTAGTAGACAACATAAGGAGTCAGAGTAGTCTGAGGATTACCTGGGAAGGAATCCCACTGGAGCATTGCAGCACACCCAAATACCTGGGAGTCACTTTGGACCATGCTCTGACCTACAAGAAGCACTGCCTGAACATCAAGCAAAAAGTGGGTGCTAGAAACAACATCATACGAAAGCTGACTGGCACAACCTGGGGATCACAACCAGACACAGTGAAGACATCTGCCCTTGCGCTATGCTACTCTGCTGCTGAGTACGCATGCCCAGTGTGGAACACATCTCACCACACTAAACAGTAGATGTGGCTCTTAATGAGACATGCCGCATTATCACAGGGTGTCTGCGCCCCACACCAATGGAGAAATTACACTGTTTAGCCGGTATTGCACCACCTGACATCCACCTGGAAGTAGCAGCCAATACTGAAAGGACCAAGGCAGTGACATCTCCAGCTCATCCCTTGTTTGGGTATCAGCCAGTACGTCAACAACTTAAATCAAGACATAGTTTTCTTAGATCTTACAGAGACACTCTCTGGAACACCTCAGCAAGTGAGAGTCCAAAAGTGGCAGGCCCAAACCCAGCACCTCAACCCGTGGGTGATACCAGATGAGAGACTCCCCCTGGGCAAACAGAAGACTGGGTGACTTGGAAGGCGCTGAACAGACTGCGCTCTGGCACCACGAGATGCAGAGCCAATCTTAAGAAGTGGGGCTACAGGGTGGAATCCACGGCATGCGAGTGCGGAGAAGAACAAACCACTGACCACCTGCTGCAATGCACCCTGAGCCCTGCCACATGCACAATGGAGGACCTTCTTGCGGCAACACCAGAGGCACTCCAAGTGGCCAGATACTGGTCAAAGGACATTTAATCAACTACCAAGTTGGCAAAATCTGTGTTTTTTAAATCTGTTTGTTTGTTTTGTTCTGTTAGAAATGTAATACAATGGTATGGTTGCTGATGACACAATAAATAAGTAGAAGAGCCACATATTGGTGTTGTTAGATCTCAAATAGGCAGCTTCTCAACTATTGCTCTTGCTTTGCTGAAGTCTAAAACAAAACCTCTGGAGGGCAAAGGTGTGAAAACCAATGTGTGAGACACAGGCAGGCAGTTTTGTAGCTCTAACATTATGTTTCAAGTCATATTTTCCAGCCACTTATTTCCCACTTTTTAAGTGGAACCTTAAACCCTAAACCTTGTTTTTTATGCGAACTTTTCACATAGACAAAGAAACTGTTTGATACTTTTGTTTGTAACGTATTTGCCGATTAGGATTTTATAACAGTCCATATTTATTTATTTATATATTTATTTACAGTATTTATATTCCACCCTTCTCCCCCCGCAGGGGACTCAGGGTGGATGACAATATACATATACGAGGGGTATTTTAAAAGTAAGGTCCGTTTTGTTGTAGACACTAGTAGTTCGCGCGCATACCGCAACGAGCGCGCGCGTTGTGTACCAGCATGCCTCGGGAACAACTGTGCTCAGTTTCCGCTCTGTAGCTAACCTGTACAGTTCTGTTCTGTGCTTTAAAAATGTTTAAGACTATCAACTCATCCGCCGCATGTGAGGTCCGCTCAGTGATACGGTTTTTGTCAGCAAGGAACCTGCCTGCTGCAGAATTTCATCGACAGATTTGTGAAGTGTACGGTGATACTGTTATGAGTGAAAGCAAAGTGTGTAAGTGGGTACGACAATTCAAAGATGGCCGTGACAACGTCCATGATGAGGACCGCTCCGGTCGCCCTTCTTTGATTACAGACGATTTGGTGGCTTCAGTTGAAGCGAGTTTTTATGAAGAGGGTATTTTAAAATTGGTTCAGAGGTATGATAAGTGTTTGAACAAACTTGGCAACTATGTTGAAAAATAGAGTGAAGTGTGTACTTCCTGAAAACAAATTTACTTTTTTGAAATAAACTTTCGTTGTGTACTTATGTTCCAATGGACCTTACTTAAAAAATACCCCTCGTACATGGTGAACATTCAATGCCATAGACACACAACATATATAGACAGACACACAGAGGCTATTTAACTTTCCAGCTTTTTTTTTCATGAGGGCATTCTGGCCACCAGGGGAGCTATTGCTTCACCATCCATTTGTGACAATGATGAAGTACATCCTCATTCTTTGCATGCTTGCTGGAGATTTTTATGACATCATAAATTAGCCTCCTCACATAAGCGGTACCTAAATTTCCTACTTCACAGATGCAACTGTCTTTCAGGCTGCAAAGGTCGACAGCAAGCTACACAAATTGGTCGGACGCTCACTCCGACCTGGGCTGGCTTCGAACTCATTACCTTTTGGTCAGTAGTGATCTTAATGCAGCTGACTCCCAGTTAGCTGCGCCACTGTCCCAGCAAACTTTTTGCATAGATAATAATCTGTTTGATACTTTTGTTTGTTTTTTGTAGTGTCTTGCTGATTAGGATTTTATGACAGCCCATACTGAAATGTGTTAGATGTATCAGTAAAGTGTGGGGCAAAAAGAACAACAAGAGAGCATAACTTGAGTGGAGAAAGGTGGGGTAGGAAATAAAGGACTTGCTTAAGTGGGCAAAGATGGGTTGGGATTTTGTCAGAATTGCCAGTGACTGTGATATTGGAGGTGATCTGTATTTCTAAGCTATATTTTTGATTCTCACTTCTTTTGGTAGTGAGGTACTAGACCACCTGGGGTGACAGTTATAGAAACTAACCTCTCAAATACAGTGGATTTTGGTAACCACAGGGGGTCCTGGAACCAAACCCCAGTGGATATTAGGTGCCCTCTATTTAATGTTTCTCTTTTTTACTGTATTTAACCATATTATTTAATATAATATTATTTTTAAAGGACCTTAGCATTTTGTTAGGGGTTATTTTTGTGACTTTTTAAAATACTATATTAATTCCACTAGTATTTATTACTATGCTTCCAGGCTGATACTTGTCTTAATATGTAATTTTTCCTTCCACTGGAAAAGCATAATTTGCCTGGTTTTCAATTATGTTCTAGCCCAGATATTATGTGTTTCTTTTATATTCAAAATACAGAATTGATATGTGTAAAAATATTTCTAATTGAGCCTTTCTGTACCAGTGTTCTGTAAGGGATCATCAATAATTCTACTTGAGTAAATTCACAGAAAGGAGCAATCATTCCCAGGCTATTTGCAAAGCTTGCATTAAAGATGCGCCAGCATTGCTAAGAAAGACCCAGCCAGAGGCAACCAATGACTTGCTGCACTCTGAATACGTGTGTGAATCAACATACTTGAACAAAACTGGTCTCCTGGACTGTTTAAAACCTATCAACCGATTTATCCAAGAAAGAGTCACCAACAATCATAATAAGTTGTTCACAGTACATATTAATACTGCTGTTAGAATATTCTGAAGAACTGGGTGCCTCCTGGTTGATGGTTACCAACAACCATGTTAAGTTATTCACAGAACAGTTCGATTCTGGGAGTTGTAGTCCAACAAACTACAGTTAACTCGAACTCAAGTAACTGGAATCTCAAATGGCAAAAAGTAGACTTGTGGTCTACTGTATTTTTTAAGCTATAGGGTCAGATCTGCAAATAGATGACCAAATCCAACAGCCAAATTCTGATCTTGTAACTACGGCTTTTGAAATTTATCCACCTCCTGGGTTCTTCCCCAGACCTACCTAGCCCATGTCATTCACCCCGTAGATCCAATCCTATGCAGTCATTGGCTAAAATGCCCAAGATGGGCAAAAGCCACCTGGGTAAACATTGGTCCAACTAAATAATAATAATAATAATAATAATAATAATAATAATAATAATAGCAAGGAATTATGCAATAATAATTGCAGACTGTACAAGGAAGCTGATGAAACCATGGATCATCTCCTCAGCTGCTGCAAAGAAATCGCACAGAGGGACTACAAACAAAGGCACAACTCTCTGGCCCAAATGATTCACTGGAACTTATGTCACAAGTACCACCTGCCTGCAGTAAAGAATTGGTGGGATCATAAACCTGCAAAAGTAGTGGAAAATGAACACACAAAAATACTTCAAATCCAGACTGACAAAGTTTTGGAACACAATACACCAGACATCACAATTGTGGAAAAGAAAAAAAATCTGGATTATTAATGTCGTAATACCAAGTGACAGCTGCATTGAGCAAAAACAACAGGAAAAATTCAGCCACTATCAAGACCTCAAAATCAAAATGCAAAGGCTCTGGCATAAACCAGTACAGGTGGTCCCAGTGGTCATTGGCACACTGGGTGCTGTTCCAAAAGATCTCAGCTGGCATTTGGAAACAATAAACATTGACAAAATCACGATCTGTCAACTGCAAAAGGCCACCTTACTTGGATCTACGCACATCATTCGAAAATACATCACACAGTCCTAGATGCTTGGGAAGTGTTCAATTTGTGATTTTGTGATACGAAATCCAGCATATAGATCTCGTTTGTTGTGACATACTGTGCTTTTGTGTCAGTAAAATAATAATAATAATAATAATAATAATAATAATAATCAATTTATTTGTATTCTGCCCTATCTCCCTGAGGGGACTCAGGGTGGATTCCAGAATACATAAACACAAAGGCAAAATTCAATGCCTAGAAATAACAAACACAGATAAAGGTAAAGCCTTCCTCTCCTGGCTCTGGGGATGGTGCTTATCTCCATTTCTAAGCCAAAGAGCCTGTGTTGTCTGTAGACACCTCCTAGGTCAGTGGTTCTCAACGTTCCTAATGCCGCGACCCCTTAATGCAGTTCCTCATGTTGTGGTGACCCCCAGCCATTAAATTATTTTCATTGCTACTTCATAATTGTAATTTTGCTACTGTTATGAATCATTATGTAAATATCTGATATGCAGGATGTAATTCCTATTGGAGTGTTATGGGAGGATTGATTTTGTCATTTGAGAGTTGTGGTTGCTGGGATTTATAGTTCGTCTACATTCAAAGAGCATTCTGAACTCTACCAACGGTGGAATTGGACCAAACTTGGCACACAGAACTCCCATGACCAATGGAAAATACTGGAAGGGTTTGGTGGACATTGACCTTGAGTTTGGGAGTTGTAGTTTGCCTACACCCAGAGAGCACTGTGGATTCAAAGAATGATGGATCTCGATCAAACTTGGCACGAATATTCAATATGCCCAAATGTGAACACTGGTGAAGTTCAAGGAAAATAGACTTTGACATTTGGGAGTTGTAGTTGCTGGGATTTATAGTTCACCTACAACCAAAGAGCATTCAGAAGCCCACCAACGATAGAATTAGGCCAAACTTCCCACACAGACCAAGAGAAAATACTGTCTGTGATGGTCTTTGGCGACCCCTCTGACACCCCTCACGACCCCTCCAGGGGTCCCAACCCCCAGGTTGAGAACCACTGTCCTAGGTCATGTGGCTGGCATGACTGCATGGAGCACCCTTACCTTCCCACCAAGGTGGTACCTATTGATCTACTCACATTTGCAGTTCCGCAGAAGCTGGGGTAATAGCAGGAGCTCACCCCGTCCCGTGGATTGGAACAGCCAACCTTCCGGTCAGCAAGTTCAGCAGCTCAGCGGTTTTACCCATTGTACCAGTGCAATCCCCGTGGTTCTGAATCAAAATCCCTTCTGGCACAGGGATGGGAGAAACTGTTTTGGATTATTTTTGCCCTCACCTAACTTTCAGTAGGTATTTTGACTCTGACTCTAACCTGGAGGAAGTTTGGCTCCACCGTATAGTTGCCTCTCCCCCACCCTCAACCCTTCTGTTTTCTTCGGTTTCTCTGTTGGCATTAGCATAAAAGTTCTGCTGAAAAACTCTAGGTTTGTACCTAATTCCCTATTGTTGATACATCTTTGAATTAGGATTGCATGGCCACCACTTTGCCCCGCACAAAAAAATGCAAGATGAACCGACCAAAGCAAAACTTGAAATCCAATAGTTTGAAACTTTGGCCTTGTCATTTGTGAATTGAAGAGGGTTTTATTGTGTTTCAAGGTATTGTGCAGAAGTTTCCGTCCTAATTGATACAAATGTCTGCATTTGTGTAAGATACAAAGTGGTTATGCTATACTTCTTTTTTAAACCAACCTGATAACTGTATCAGCATATTTTTCTCGATTCCTTCCACTTAATATTGACAACATTTTTGTACTTAGTATTGGCAATTCTGATTGCACATTTCTTCAGAAATGAGAGAGACGGCAGGACATCCATCAATATTTATGCTTACTTTTGAAATAAACCAATGTAAAGCAATAGTGAATGCACCATTGATCTTTCATCTATAAGTGGGTTTAAAAAATGTGTGTTACAGTGATTCCAAGTATGGAGGACTCTTTGTAAAACACTTACCGGTGTATGACTTCAGTAGTATTATCTAAGAAAACATGTATTATTATTTAAATTACTACTTTTATTCAATATGAATATTATAACAGTGTTGCTTTAGTTGAATGCTCTCTGTTCTGATTTCAAGGGCAGTGCTTTCCTGAATCCTGAGTCATATGTTCAAGTTGCTATCTTTTAAAAAAAGACCAATTCTAATCACAACCTACCATGCATGTTTACACCCCTAATACCTTAGGCATGCCTCAGTTCACAAAACTGCTGTCAGAGAGGTTCTTCTTAACTTTTATAGTCTCTGCCATTTTCCCATCCTTGTCCTCTATCTAACTGAAAAGTTCTGCAAACGAAAAGAGCTAAGGCCATAATGTAATACAATATAATACTACTAATAATAATATATTATAATTATATATTTATATTACATGTAATATTACTAATAATATTCCAATATAACGGTATAGTACAATATAGTTATATTTAATACTGATATTGTACTATGCTAATATATATATATATATATGTATATATACATATATATACACATACATACATACATACATACATATATACATATACACACACACTAGCTGTACCCGCCACGCATTGCTGTGGCCAACCTTCCCTCCCTCTTTCTCTCCTTCCTTCCCTCTTTCCTTCCTTTCCTCTTTTTCTTTCCCTATCTCTCTTCTTTCTTCCATCTCTATTTGTTTCTTTCCTCCCTTTCTTTGCTCTTTGGTTACATACTTCCTTCCTTCCCTGTCTTTTGTTCCTTCTTCCTTCCCTCCCCTTTTCCTTTCACTTTATTGTTTCCTTCTCTCCTTCCTTGCTTCTCTTTCTTTCTTTCTTTCTTTCTTTCTTTCTTTCTTTCCTTCCCTGCTTCTCTCCTTCTTTCCTTCCCTCTTTCCCTCCTTCTCTCGTTACTTCTTGACTGTCCCTTCCATTTAATATTGTATTTATATCTTACATAGAAAGAAGGAAAGGAAGAAGGAAGGAAGGCAGGAGGGACATGAAGGAAGGAAAAAGGAAGGAAGGGAGGGAAAGTAGGGAAGGAAGGAAAAGAAAGAAGGAGGCACAGGGAGGGTGGAGAAGGAAGGAAGGAGGGAAAGAAAGGAGGGGGATGAAGAAAGGAGGGAGGGAAGGAAATGAAGGGGAAGGAAATGAAGAAAGGGAAAGAAGGAAAGGGAGGGAGGGATGAAAAGAAGGAAAGGAAGAAGGAAGGAGGGACAGGAAGGAAAGGAAGGAGGGAAAGAAGAAAAGGAAATAAAGGAAGGAAGAAAAGGGAGGAAAGAAGGGAAGGGAGGGAGAGAAGGAAGGTCCTTCATTCAAGCACCATGGACCTTCCTCGCCTCCTCCATCCCAGCTATCACTCTGCAAATGACTTGTTCCACAACCAAGACTTCACTTGCTTCCTAAACGTCAGGAGGGAGGGGGTAGATCTAATTTCATTTGGGAGAGAGTTCCATAGACAGGGAGCCACCACAGAAAAAGCCCTGTCTCTCATCTCTACCAAACGCAACTGAGAAGGTGGCAGGACCGAGAGCATGGCCTTTCCAGAAGATCTTAATGCCCTTGATGGTTCGTAGGGGAGAATACCTTCAGGCAAAAGGGGTACATGTTCTATAATTGGGGTGCTAAACTTATATTTACTGAGGGCCACGTCAGCCTTGTGGTTGCCTTACAAAGGTCGTATGTAATTATAAGACAGTATAAAGGTAACTATGTTTCTCTGACAATGAAACCCTCATAGGTTCACCAAGTCAACATCAACACCGAAATACAACATCGTCTGAGCTCTGCGAGCGCAGCATTTTTCCGAATGAAACAGAGACTGTTTGAGGACCGGGACATCCATAGGGATACCAAGGTGCTTGTTTATAGAGCTATTGTCCTCCCAACCCTGCTATATGCCTGTGAGACGTGGACTGTCTACAGACCTCACATGGAACTCCTGGAACGATTCCATCAGCGCTGCCTCTGGAAAATCCTGCAAATCTCTTGGGAAGACAGGCGGACAAACGTCAGCGTGCTGGAAGAAGCAAAGACCACCAGCATTGAAGCGATGGTCCTCCGCCATCAACTCCGCTGAACCGGCCACATAGTCCGGATGCCCGACCACCGTCTCCCAAAGCAGTTGCTCTATTCCGAACTCAAGAACGGAAAATGGAATGTTGGTGGACAGGAAAAGAGATTTAAAGATGGGCTCAAAGCCAACCTTAAAAACTCTGGCATAGACACTGAGAACTGGGAAGCCCTGGCCCTTGACCGCTCCAGCTGGAGATCAGCTGTGATCAATAGTGCTGCAGAATTTGAAGAGGCATGAATGGTGGGCGAAAGGGAGAAGCATGCCAAGAGGAAGGTGTGTCAAGCCAACCCCGACCGAGACCGCCTTCCACCTGGATCATCTCCTCAGCTGCTGCAAGGAAATCGCACAGAGGGACTACAAACAAAGGCACAACTCTCTGGCCCAAATGATTCACTGGAACTTATGTCACAAGTACCACCTGCCTGCAGTAAAGAATTGGTGGGATCATAAACCTGCAAAAGTAGTGGAAAATGAACACGCAAAAATACTTCAAATCCAGACTGACAAAGTTTTGGAACACAATACACCAGACATCACAATTGTGGAAAAGAAAGAAGCTTGGATTATTGATGTCACCATACCAGGTGACAGTCGCATTGACGAAAAACAACAGGAAAAACTCAGCCGTTATCAGGACCTCAAAACCGAACTGCAAAGGCTCCGGCATAAACCAGTACAGGTGGTCCCAATGGTTGGAACAGCACACTGGGTGCTGTTCCAAAAGATCTCAGGTGGCATTTGGAAACAATAAACATTGACAAAATCACAATCTGTCAACTGCAAAAGGCCACCTTACTTGGATCTGCGCACATCATTTGGAAATACATCACACAGTCCTAGATGCTTGAAAATTGTTCGACTTGTGATTTTGTGATATGAAATCCAGCATATAGATCTCATTTGTTGTGACATACTGTTCTTTTGTGTCAGTAAAATAATAATAATAATAATAATAATAATAATACTTATTATTTATTTGTATTCTGCCCTATCTCCCCGAGGGGACTCAGGGTGGATTCCAGAATACATAAACACAAAGGCAAAATTCAATGCCTAGAAATAACAAACACAGATAAAGGTAAAGCCTTCCTCTCCCGGCTCTGGGGGTGGTGCTTATCTCCATTTCTAAGCCAAAGAGCCTGTGTTGTCTGTAGACACCTCCTAGGTCAGTGGTTCTCAACGTTCCTAATGCCGTGATCCCTTAATGCAGTACCTTATGTTGTGGTGACCCCCAGCCATTAAATTATTTTCATTGCTACTTCATAATTGTAATTTTGCTACTGTTATGAATCATTATGTAAATATCTGATATGCAGGATGTAGCCTTCCACCTGGAAACCAATGCCCTCACTGCGGAAGAAGATGCAGAGCAAGAAGAGGGCTCCACAGCCACATACAGACCGACAAGAATACTGGAAGACAATCCTCCTCTGAAAACGAGGGATCGCCTAGTTAAGTAAGTATATGACATAGCAGGCTGGATTCAGCCCATGGATCTTGCATTTAACACATGTGTTTTAAGAACATTGCTACTTCACAATTTGTTTCATGATAAAATGGTCCTCAAATGACAAGCCATTGTGAGACTCTTGACAGTGAGTTACTACATTGGCAGTAGTGGTAGCAGACATTAAAATTAAGGAGAGAAAATGTGTGCGTAAGTGAGGACTTGTCTGTCATGAACTGGCACACATTTCTGTTTTCTTATTCCTTTCAGGAAAGTGTCTGTAGAAGACAGATTGACAAATAGACAAATGGAGGAAAAGGTCTGAAATAGACTTTCATTTGATGGTTGTGCCAGGCACATAATACTATTTTTTTTTGTAAAATTCAACTAAATGAGGACCAATGTAGACCCATCACATGAGCAGATTAACTGGAAGGAAAGGCAGACAAGCAGACGGGGCTGACAGGCTAGAAGGAACAGCCAAATGGCTCCCATCCACAACCTGTTAGTCAGAATGAAGAGTAGCAGGAGTCCCTGGAGATTAATACAAGAAAAGGGCAAGTGTGTTTCCTCCAAGTGCCTAGGCCCCGACTTCAAAATATCCTGGCCAAAGATTGTTGTTTGTTGGCTAGTTTTAATCTTCCTCACCTCCAAACAGTTGTCTCAGTGACTACGTCAGTCAGGAGCCAGTGCATGTCTCCAGAGAGTCTAACAAGGCACCCCAGTTTGCTTGAAGATCTAGCTTTAAGAGTTCTGGTCTTTCTGCTAACTCAGAATCCCTTGAAAGGAAGAAAGAGGAGCAGCCCAGGAACAGAAAAAGGAGCCTTGTACGTTCCCCATTGCCACCAATGGCCTGGCCATTGACCTGTGGTGTCCCACAAGGTTCCATTCTTTCTCCTATGCTATTTAATATCTACATGAAACCACTGGGTGAGATCATCCGGAGTTTTGGAGTTCAGTGCCATTTCTATGTGGATGACACTCAACTCTATAACTCTATTTCCACCAGACTACAAGGAAGCCCCTTAGGTCCTTGACCAGTGCCTGGCTACTGTGATGGGCTGGATGAGGGCTAACAAGCTGAAGCTTAATCCTGACAAAACAGAGGTTCTTCTGGCCAGTTGTGGTACTGATCAGGGTATAGGGTGGCTACCTGTGCTCGATGGGGTCGCACTCCCTCCAAGGACACAGGCCCGCAACTTGGGGGTCCTTCTGGACTCCACTCTGATACTTGATGCTCAGGTGTCGGCAGTGGATGGGAGGGCCTTTGCACAGTTAAAGCTGCACCTGTACTCGTGAAATCTGATTTGGCCATGGTGGTCCATGCCCTAGTCATGATATTAGATCAGCCCCCTCCCTCCTGACTTTTCAGAAGAGAGTGAAAACCTGGCTCTTCGAGCAAGCATTCGGAACCCCGGAATAAATAGTCAAGCTTGAGATGGAGAATGACCCAGGAATGGCCAAGATGATGAAACGGACGAGGACTGGAATGAGAGAATATGGCTCTTTTTAAATTGTTATTGCACTGTCATTTTTGTTTAAATGCACTTAATTGTCTTTGCTTTTGAATGTATGTATTAGGGCTGGGCAGTTTCGTTTCGTTAATTCGTAATTCGTTAATAATTCGTTAATTTTTCCAATTACAAAATGATACCGAACCATTCTGAAGCAATTATTAAAAAAACGAATTTTCAAAAACGTTTTGTAAATGCTTCGTATTTCGATATTGTATTCGTTTCGTTATTGTTTTGAGGTCGTTTCGTTATTATTTCCGCATGTCTGGGCCAGTTTTATGGTTTAATTAGTGAAAAAAAAATATAATATCACACCAACAGTCAACAACAGAGGGAGAGGGAAGCTTCAGAAGGTTTTGGAGGTTTTTTAGCATATTTCGCGGTCGCGTCCGCCATTAACGAATCGATTCGTTATTGTTTCGGAAATCGATTCGTTAATTTTTTACCATTTACGAAATTTCGTAAATATCGAACTTTTTAAAAGGAAAATTTTGTAATTATTTTAAATATCGAAACAAAAAAAACCCCCAAATACAAATCGATTTTAGAAACAAATTTTTCCGTTGTTACCCAGGCCTACTATGTATTGATGGCATCGAATTGTGCCGATATGTAGACCGCCCTGAGTCACCTGCGGGCTGATATGGGCAGGATATAAATGATGTAAATAAATAAATAAATAGTCACCTCTAGGTTGGATTACTGTAATGCACTCTACTTGGGTTTGCCCTTGAAGATGGCCCAGAAACTAGTTGGTCCAAAGATCTGCAGCCAGACTACTTAGGGGGCTGGTTACAGGGAGCAATCTACCCTGCTGTTTAAACAGCTCCACTGGCTTCCAATAAGTTTCCAGTCCCAATTCAAGGTGCAGATTATCACAGATAAAGTCCTAAATGGTTCAGGACCGGCTTATCTCTGCAATCGTATCTTCCCCTATGAACCAGTGCATGCCTTGAGATCATCCAGGGAGGCACGACTCTCCCTCCCTCCACCGTCTCAAGCATGGTTGGTGGGGACAAGGGAGAGGGCCTTCTCAGTCATGGGCCCCTGGCTCTGGAACTCCCTTCCTAGGGAGATCAGACAGGCTCCCACCGTGTCGTCTTTCCAGAGACAATTAAAAACCTGGATGTTCCAGTGTGCTTTTGATTGAACAGTCCACCAGTAATTTTCCTGTCCCTACTTTAAGTTCAGCATTTTACATCGGCCGTCTTATTGTCTACCTCAACACTTTTGATGACAGTATTTCCAGCCCTGCCTTCTGGATTGTTGCACTTTCCTTGCGCTCCCTTCAGAATGTAGCTGAGGTACAGTGAGCCTGTATCTCAGCTATGTTCTTTATCTCAGCCATATTGTTTGATGTTGTTTACAATTGTGATGGTTTTTATATATTTATATTTGATGTTTTTAATCTGTTGAGTTTTATTTGTAACTAGCCATCCCCTGCCATGTGTTGCTGTGGACCACATGGGGGTTCTGTGTGGGAGGTTTGGCCCAATTCTATCGTTGGTAGGGTTCAGAATGCTCTGTGATTGTAGGTGAACTATAAATCCCAGCAACTACAACTCCCAAATGTCAAGAATCTATTTTCCCCAAACTCCACCAGTGTTCACATTTGGGCATATTGAGTATTCGTGTAGAGTTTGGTCCAGATCCATCATTGTTTGATGGATCTACCAAACTACCAAACTCACAAATGATATATTTTGTCTGTTTGTTTGCTTTGTTCTGTTAGAAATGTAATATAATTGACTGGTTGCCTTGACACGACAAATAAATAAATAAATCATTGTTTGAGTGCACAGTGCTCTCTGGATGTAGGTGAGCTACAACTCCACAACCAAAGGACACTGCCCACCAAACCCTTCCAGTATTTTCTGTTAGTCAAGGGAGAACTGTGTGCCAAGTTTAGTTCAATTCCAACATTGGTGGGGTTCAGAATGCTCTTTGATTGTAGGTCAACTATAAATCCCAGCAACTACAACTCCCAAATGACAAAATCAATTTTTTGAGTGAAGGACATACATTGGGTTGTTAGGTGTCTTGTGTCCAAATTTGGTGTCATTTCCTCCAGTGGTTTTTGAGTTCTGTTAATCCCACAAACAAACATTACATTGTATTGTCAAAGGCTTTCATGGCTGGAATCACTAGGTCCTTGTGGGTTTTTTTCGAGCTATAGGGCCATGTTCTAGAGGCATTTCTCCTGACGTTTCGCCTGCATCTATGGCAAGCATCCTCAGAGGTACCTGCAGGCGAAACGTCAGGAGAAATGCCTCTAGAACATGGCCCTATAGCCCGAAAAAACCCACAAGAACCTAAACATAATAGACATATCCAGCATCTGAAGAAAATCAACAGACGGAGACAGCGCCGGAAAAGTCACAGAAACACGGACGAAACCAACACCAGAAGGGAAAGATTTCGCTTTGAAGACTTTGGGAAGTTCATCGCACCGGGGGGGGGGGGGGGGGGGGGAGGCGGATGGAGAGGGTGGGAAGGGGGTAAGGGATTATTCTGTTTTATTTGATTCTGCTTTCTATCTCGTCCTCTTTTTCTTTTTCTTTTTATTATGTAACACTGAAAATTTGCACAATAAAAATCATAAAAAAAAGAACCTAAACATTACATTTTTATTTATATAGATTTTTAGACATGACCCTTGTAAGCCGCCCCGAGTCCCCTTGGGGAGATGGTTGGCGGGGTATAAAAATAATAATAATAATAATTATTATTATTATTATTATTATTATCGGGCTGGATCTTCCTGGATTTTTCAGCTGCCTAGCCAAAAGATCCAGGGATGCTCCTGAAAAAGGATCTGGATACCCAACGAAATTCGGATACCAAAAATGGATCGCCTTCCAGCTGAACTGCATAAGCCTACTAGCTAGCCAAACAGAAAGCCCATCAGCCTCTCTCTGTCTCTCTCACACACGTTTTGTGGAAAGCTAAGCCTTTGGGGAGCCCATTTTGCATCCCCATCTCCGAGGCTAAGCACCCACCAATATATTTCTTCACAAAGAAAACACTACACTCATCTCTTTATATCACTCTCTAAGGCACACGACAGACAGAGGCAGAATTAGATGGAGAGGCAGGCAGTAAAACTCCTCAGCTGAGACTACTAAGTGGTCTTGGCTATTGCATGGAGGGGTCATTAACAGTCAGGCTGGAAGTGCTGCATTCCCTTACAGCTAGTACATAAATAGTAATGAAAACTGATTCAATGTGTCATTTATATAAAGAGAAAGAGACAAGGACTGTAAGTGAATAGTCACGGAAACAGATGCGGGACCACGGCTTTCCCTGGACACTATTCTCACAAGACCCAAGTCCCGTTATTTACAGTTCATTAAATAATGCTCAGTGTGTGAATGTAATGGTGTGGCTTCCACATCACCCACTCTAGCATCATCGCCTATGTAAGAGGCCAAAGTAATGTTGCATATCAACATATGAGGTTAAATAGAGCATCGTTTGCCAATATTTCAACTTGCAAGATAGCTAGACTTAAGAGTGGAGCTGTTTGCTCTTTGAAAATACTATGTCTGAGCATGTATAAGCAAGCAGAGCCATGTACTCCCCACCATGTCATTCATGAACATGAGTACCCATTGAATTGCTGTGGCAAAAGACACATGAAGGACCATTGCAGATTGACGTTACTGCTATGTACAGAGCAATCAAGAAATCAAGTATGAACAGAAAACAAATATCTTTAAAAAATTGGAAAATGGCCAAAAAACGTGATTTTCAAATGATGTGAAAAATACCATACTCAACGGACAATAATATTCACAGGGAGAGGGTTATTAAATGCAAATTGTGCACATAAGTCAATGCAGAAACATTATTTTCCACTTTAAATATGCTGTTCTCTGTGCAAAACAACCACATTTGAATTTTGCACCAAATAAGTCCAGAAATATGACTAGGATTAGAAAACTGCATGATGTTCAGAGACTAGAGAGGCCCTGTTCTCGATCCCACCGACATTGCAAACGTGACTTGTGGGGACGAGGGACAGTGCCTTCTCAGCAGTGGCCCCCTGCCTGTGGAACGCCCTCCCCAGAGACATCAGAGTGGCTACCTCCCTCCTGTTTTTTAGAAGGAAAATCAAAACCTGGCTATGTGACCAAGAGTTCAATCAGTGAGCAGCAAGTAAAAGACGATTTTAACACTTATGGTAATGATTTGACCCGGACTGGATTTTGGATTCCAATTTTTAATAGGCATGTGTTAATTAATTGTTTTAACTACTGTTTTTAATATTTTAAAATATTTTTAATGTACTGTTGATTGTTTTATGATGATGACACCATATGGTGCTTTGTGAAGCTGCCCTGAGTCTCCCGTCCCGTTCCCCCCCCCCCCCGCCCCCGGGAGTGAGAAGGCTGGGGTATAAATATAGGAAATAATAATAATAATAATAATAATAATAATAATAATAATAATGGAACTCTGAAAAAGGAGATGGAGGGCCTGATTCTGGCAGCCCAAGAACAAGCCATTCGAACCAATGCCATCAAAGCCAGAATTGAAAAGTCGACAACAGATCCCAAATGTAGACTCTGCAAGGAAGCAGATGAAACAATAATCACATTCTCAGCTGCTGCACGAAGATGGCACAGATAGACTATAAGCAGAGGCATAACACCGTTGCTCAGGTGATTCATTGAAACTTGTGCCACAAATACCATCTGCCTGCAGCAAAGAACTGGTGGGATCACGAGCCAGAAAAAGTTACAGAGAATGAACACGCCAGACTCCTCTTGGACTTCCGAATTCAGACAGACAGAGTTCTGGAGCACAACACTCCTGACCTCACAATCGTGTTAAAAAACAAAGTACGGATCGGCGATGTCACAATCCCAGGTGACAGCAGGATTGCAGAGAAACAACTGGAAAAGCTGACACGATATGAGGATTTAAAGATCGAACTGCAAGGACTCTGACACAAGCCAGTCAAGGTGGTCCCAGTGGTGATCAGCACACTGGGTGCAGTGCCTAAAGACCTTGACCTGCACTTAAACACAATCGTCGCTGACAAAATTCCCATCTGATCTTTGTTAATTTTATCAATATCTGTATGTATGTATTTTTATCCTTTACAATTTTAGCTTGTAAATCACCTAGAGCATCTTGGATGGAGGGCGATTAATAAGTAATTAAATGATGATGATGATGATGATGATGATGATGATGATGATTTGCCAGTTGCAGAAGGCCACCTTACTGGGATCTGCACGCATTATTCGCCGATACATCACACAATCCTAGACACTTGGGAAGTGTCCAACGTGTGATCCAATTCAACAGCCAGCAGAGTGTCTGCTGTGAACTCATCTTTGTTGTGTATCAAATAATAATAATAATAATAATAATAATAATAATAACTGTTTCTACATCAGAAAGAAAATGGCTCAAACTACTTGTTTCTTCTAAAAAAGAAAATTAGTGCAGAATGACATCCCTGCAAATGACATTTATATAAAATACCTGAACCAACCTCATTATAATTAGAACTCAAAGGGATTTAGAAGAACCATGAATTCGCCACTATTACTTTCCGTGTTAAGCTCTGAGCACACGGAAAGTATGTTGACTGCCACAGAAAGAGGCTAAAAAGCTTCACCCACTCAAAACATTTTAAAACATTCATCATCAAGGAATTCATGAACTGACAGACCTCCAAAGAGCTACCTGAATATAATTTCCTCTAATGGATGAAATGGGGAATTATGCTCGACCAGTCGTTTGAACACTGCAACTTAAATTAGAAAAGGTGTGTACCTATTGATGCAGTTTCACTCCTGCTTCATTATTGAGAGCAGAAGCTGGGAGGAAGAAAAAGACAGGAATAGTCTCTGCATGGTGCTAAATTTACACAAAAACTAAGTAAATTGCCATTTACGGATGTGGTTTTTGCAGAACCTCTAACTGCCGAAGAAAGTACACACACACACTACTATTTTTCAGGTTTTACACAATATACTGTGCTTTCTCTAATTAGTCCTAACTAGAGGCCTTCACCATGCCTAAATCCATTCCTGCCTCCATGTTATTATAGCCATGAAATGTACAGCTGATGATCAAAATACATGCGTGCCTTTTTTCCATGCTTACCAGATGGGTGATAACCCATGCCAGCATTTTTAAAATGCTATATGACAGATCCCAGAAAAACACAGTGGCTTGCAGTACATCTTAGGATCATCACACCAGAAAAGGAAAGTTATCACACCCAGTTTAAACATGATTCTCATAAAATGTTCACTGGCTGTCACTCACAACAGAATTAGAGGAGGAAAAGATAAATGACTTGAGTAGGATTTCCTGGTTAGGTACAGGAATCTTATTTATGCATTTATGTATTTATGTATTTATTTACAGTATTTACATTTCGCTCTTCTCACCCTGCAGGGGACTCAAGGAGGATTACAATCTTTATATATATATATATATATATATATATATATATATATACACACATACATATACATACACACTCATTATGCACAGAGCATGCATGCATATATATATATATATATATATATATATATATATATATATATATATAAATGCTCTGTGCATAATGAGTACCTTAAAAACAAAAGAACCAATGAACGAAATCACACCAAATTTGGCAACAAAATGTCTCACAACACAAGGAGTGACCATCACTCAAAAATTATGATTTTGTCATTTGGGAGTTGTAGCTGCTGGGATGTATAGTTCACCTACAATCAAAGAGCATTCTGAACTCCACCAATGATGGAATTGAACCAAATATGGCACACAGAACTCTCACGACGAACAGAAAATATATATCAGTGATTGGTTGGGGGGGGGGGGCAAAATACCCTGTCCCATTTTAGTTTGTATATATACAGAGGCGGCCCTAGGTAATTTTCAACGGTAAGCAAAGGGTATTTTGCAGGGCCGTAGCCAGAAAAAAATTTCGGGGAGGGTTGACAATTTCAGCGGGGGAGAGGGGGTAAAAATTTCAGGGAGGGTTGAAAATTTCGGGGGGGGGGGGGGGGTTGAAACCTGCCTCCTAGCTCACGCTGAAGCAAAGAGGCAGAGCAACCTTCAATAGCCCACAGCTCCGCCCCTGTCAACCACCTCCACCAAGTCTGGCCTCCTTAATGAGAGCATTCAACACACATACACACAACTTGGTTGCTTCACTACATCGGCTATTGCTGCAAGTAATGACAGTGTGAATAAATTGTCAATATTTGCTTGAGATAGTGCTTACAGTTCTGGAGGGACTCTTAATTTTTTTGCATCTCATAGACTTAGCATGGGGATTTGGTTAACCAGTTAAAATTCGTGAGTAAACCAGGTTTTTTTGTAAAAAATCTGAAACATTTTTTTGGGGGGGGTTTGAACCCCTAAAACCACCCCCTCGCTACAGGCCTGGTATTTTGCCCCCCCCCCCCAACCAATCACTGATATATATTTTCTGTTCGTCGTGAGAGTTCTGTGTGCCATATTTGGTTCAATTCCATCATTGGTGGAGTTCAGAATGCTCTTTGATTGTAGGTGAACTATACACCCCAGTAACTACAACCCGCATATGTCAAGGTCTATTCTCCCCCAAGAGCGCCTCAAGAGCGCCCCCGGGGAAAATCAACTATACTGCAAACGCTTACTTTGCGTAATGGTTGAGCCGCCCCTATATATATACCCCAGACAGGGACTGGAATAGATTTCTGTACACTACATTTTTTTTAATGAACAGGAAGGAAAGAAAATTCCACTGTTCTCCCTTTTCACTGGCACAATTCTGGCAGATCTTAGCACATAATGTTTCTTGACCTTTGGGTGTCCAACCCATAGGATTGCTCTGCCTCAAATATAGTCTTCACTGTAATCTGAGTGGCTCTGCATTGCATGAATAGATGAGAATATGAAAATGTTGAAGGAGGAATTTATGAGGCACATTGACAGAACCAGGCTAAACATAAAAAGATTATGTCACAATGGCATAATTTGAGAGCAAAGCCAAAGTATATATACCTGACTGCTTTATGGGGCATTAATTCTAATGTTCTGATGTCTGTCAGTAATTCCCCAAGTAAAACTTTAACAGGATGCCATTGTGACCCAAACAATATTTGCTGTTGGATTAATTCTAAAATCGACTGTCACATTTTTAATTTTACTCTCATTGCTGATAACCATTTCTAAAACCACTTTTGAAATTCTAAATATATTGGGCACTTGATTAATGGTTTTTGAATGTTAATAACTAAATAGTGCTTCATAGTCTTATTACTAACTCAGGCTTGAGTATCGAGCTGTTCTGTTCTGTTCAAGTCCTAACCATTGTATAAGGAGGAAATATGACATTTTCTCAATTTATGACTTGTTATTGTGTGACATTTCTGATTTATGCCAACCCTAAGATAAACCTATTACAGTTTTCTTGGCAAGATTTATTTAGAGAGAGGTTGCCTCTGCTTTCATCTGAAGCTAAGATAGTGTGACTTACCCAAGCCTACCCTACTCAGCAGATTTAATTGCTGAATGGAGATCCACCTCCTGATCTCGACATAATCCATATTTCAAACCACTACACCATGTTGCCTCTCTGTCATGACTTTCCCCCCTGAATTACCTTAGCACTGACCCTTCAAAGCATTTCTATACTTTCTAACCATTTCTTAGCTTTCCCATGGATTTCAGCAGTATATTAAGTTAGACAGGAAGTTGAAGTGTTTTGATCACTGGCCCTGCTAGCAGGTTACTTCTGAAATTATGGCCTAAGACTGTAATCCTACTAGTGTAATGGTTCCCAACCTTTGGTCCTCCAGTTGTTTTAGACTTCAACTCCCAGAAATCCCAGCCAGTTTACCAGTTGTTAGGAATTATTAGAGCTGAAGTCCAAAATATCTGGAGGACCAAAGGTTGGGAACCACTGTACTAGTGATTTATGGTAGCAATTCCAGAGTTGTGCAGTGTTGTATCCAAAATCCATGGGCCACCAAGCAATTTCTCCAATGTCTTCTTCCATCCCAGCCACTGTGCCTGTAGCTTTTTCAATGTGTGACCACAGGTCACACTACTACATTTAGGTTGATATAGTTCACAAATGGGATTCCCCTCCCCCCCACCAGGTTCTGCATATTAATATGAGAGAAAATATTTATTTGGAGTAAGGAGAATAACCCAAAAATGCTTCTGCTGGATTGGTGAACAGGGTGAAATTACCAGCTATCCTTAGGCCAGCTCCCAGAAGGCTCTGTGAGCAACATTAGTGAACTTACCATCCTAATGGGAGTTAATTAATAAGTTAATTGGCAGATTTTCCAAGTAGTGGTCAACCTCTAACCCTATAGATTGTCTCTCCTCCCAAAGTTCACACCAAGGGTTGCTTATGGTGTATACAGCAAATTACTCACAGGGGAAATGCAGTCCCTTTTTGTGGAATTAAAATCTAGTTACTGTTTAGGTAAGGCACACATTCTGGTGTGTTGTCTTTAGTCACTCTTTGTGTCTAACCTAAGTAAGAGACAACTCCTTCCAAAGCATTCATTAGAAAATTTTGGGGAAACCCTATTGGACTTTTCCCCATTTTTCTAAAGACTTTCTCCCCTCTCGCAATTTTGGGGGGGGGGGGGGGGATGAGACTATTGTATATTTTAATTTCTTACAATTCATTATTGTAAAAATAACAAAACTTGGGTTGTTGTAGGTTTTTTCGGGCTATATGGCCATGTTCTAGAGGCATTTCTCCTGATGTTCTCCTGCCTCTAGAACATGGCCATATAGCCCAAAAAAACCTACAACAACCCAGTGATTCCGGCCATGAAAACCTTCGACAATACAATAACAAAACCTATTTGCTGTCCTTGAGTGAAGGACATACATTGGGTTGATAGGTGTCTTGTGTCCAAATTTGGTGTCATTGGGTTGTTAGGTGTCTTGTGTCCAAATTCTCCTCCTATGAACCGACTAGGACATTAAGATCGTCTGGGGAGGCCCTGCTCTCGATCCCGCCCGCATCGCAGGCGCGGTTGGCGGGGACGAGAGACAGGGCCTTCTCGGTGGTGGCCCCCCGGCTGTGGAACGCCCTACCTGTGGACATCAGACAGGCCCCCTCACTGCTGGCATTCCGGAGGAAGGTCAAGACTTGGCTTTACGAACAAGCGTTTGGCTAAATAGTGCAATGAAATACAGTAAGATGGTACAACTGAACATAGGAATTGGTATAAAGGATTATGATTACGGATTCTGATTTTGATTTGTTTGCTGAGGCGCACGTCTATGATAATGATTGTTTTTGACTTGATATGTTTGTATAATGTGCTTTTAACTGCTTTTTTGATGTTGTTGTGTTAACCTTTACTATGTAAACCGCCCTGAGTCGCCATTTCGGCTGAGAAAGGCGGTATAGAAGTAAAGCAAATAAATAAATAATAAATAAATAAATTCGTCCAGTGGTTTTTGAGTTCTGTTAATCCCACAAATGAACATTACATTTTTATTTATATAGAAGTAGCACTGTACCTTGAACAACCATTTTTTCTTCTTCCAGGAAATACTGGCTCAAGATATTGGAAACCCCCTTAGGACAACATGTCCTCTGTAGGTCCCTCACTGAATGGTCATTACTTTTTTTCCACCCATTCATGTTTTCACCCTCTCTAAGTCCAGACTTTAAAACTATCCAGAATGAGATGCAAGTCAAGTGTTTTTCCATCTCTTTTGCTCTTACCATTACTTGTATATTCAGAGAGGTCAAGTGATCACACAAGGCAAGAATGGAGGAGCTAGAGTGCCACAACCTGGGGGGCTCCATAGACCAACAGTGGTACCCAAGTAAAGGGAGGGCATTCTGGATCTTCCAAAATGCTGTTTCACATCGGTTGCACTGCCTTAGTTCATCTTTATAAACACATGTTGATACCTCCAGCTGCTATTAGATACAATGGAATAAAAATCCAGAACAGAACAAAGCCGCAGGATTTCTGTCTCCTGCTTTCATAATAAAGCCACAATTCTTGGCTCAGACCAGTGTTTATCCCTCCTCCTTTCACCTGCACCCTGAAGTTTAACACAATAGTCCATTGACATGATCCATGGGGAACAAGGGCAGGGAAGATGGAGGCATTCTTTCATGGCATCCAAGTCTTTTGTTTTCTGCATCGCTTGGAGACATCTTTAAATAAAAAATCTCTTGACGTGCAAGAGCTTGGTTATTCACCATATATGAATAAAAACACAGAATTGGCTGCTATTCTATTTGATAGTGGTAAGGATTAAATAAACACAATTTAACTCTCTAATTCCTACGAGTCTTGAAGAAGTTATTTTTCTGGATCAGAGGGGAAGGCTACATGGGCAGGAAAACCTCGACAGACCCTGAATTGACTCTTGGTGTTGTCACAATGTGTTGTCACAATGTTTGAGTACTTCTGGTATATATCACGTTGTTCTGGTACAGCTCCAACTTTATTTGCTTTGCATTGAATGTTTGGTTGCAGTCCTGTGTTTCAGGGACTCTGCAGATAGGTGGCTTCTTTTGGTTGCAGTTATAGGGCAAGTCACCTGTCCATCATTGTGAAGTTTTGGTCCCGCCCCTTGCTCAGGGCAATTGGGAAGGGAAGGGAGCCATTTTTTCAGTCAGTCTCAGCAATGAAAGTCAATGTACAGGACGTATACGGACTTCTCCTGTACAAAGGCTTCAACCCTTAAGACTTCCCGGGGGAGAACAGTCTTAAGAGCAAAAAGATTCCCAAAGATTCCCAGGGAAACAGCCCTAGAGCTCTGAGGAATTTCGGAGGGAAAAACAGCTTTGAACATCTAAGAACTCCAGCTGAAGTGACTACAGGCCTACTGGTAGGTCCACTCTGTGCTTTGAGATGCAGTTCAACCCGGTAGTGGAGCCCACATCAATTAGGTTTAGGCTCACAGTCAGCCTGGGAGAAGTTTGGAAAGGGATTTTCTTTTAGAGTAAAGTAACAGTTAGAAGCCACCAGTTGCACAGAGCCTGGAAGCATTTGTTTACCCCTTTGAAGACAAAAGAAGTTTATTTATTTATTTATTTATTTATTTGATGCACTTATTAACCGCCATTCTCAGCCCATAGGGCGACTCATGGCGGTGTACAAATACATATAAAAGACAATTTACAAAAGAAACCAATTTCAACAACATATAGACTAAACAACAATTACAGACAACATTAAAAATCCGCTTCGTCTCTTAGTAGAATCATAACCAGTCTCATATTCCTTGTTCCATTCCGATATTCTTACCACATTATTGCACTTAATTAAATGCCCTCTCGAACAGCCATGTCTTAAGGCTTTTTCGGAAGGACATGAGGGAGGGCGCCTGTCTGATGTCTGCAGGGAGAGTGTTCCACAGCCGGGGGGCCACCACCGAGAAGGCCCTCTCCCTCATCCCCACCAGCCGTGCCTGTGAGGCAGGCGGGATCGAGAGAAGGGCCTCCCCAGACGATCTCAAGGTCCTCGTGGGCTCGTAGGCCAAGATGCGGTCCGAAAGGTATTTTGGGCCGGAACCATTTAGGGCTTTGTAGGCCAAAACCAGCACCTTGAATTGGGTCCGGTAGCAAATCGGCAGCCAGTGGAGCTGGGACAACAAGGGCGTTGTGTGCTCCCTGCTACCCGCTCCAGTTAGTAACATGGCTGCCGCGCACTGAACCAGCTGCAGCTTCCGGGCCGTCTTCAAGGGCAGCCCCACGTAGAGAGCGTTGCAGTAGTCAAGGCGGGATGTGACCAGAGCGTGTACCACCGTGGCCAAGTCAGACTTCTGTTGAATGTTCACCAATAAAACACTTTGTTATATTTTACAAGCCCTCTAGAGACTGTTTATGGTGAAAATCCTTGCGAATTTCTCTTCGGACCCCCTGGTTTCCCGCTGGGCTAAAGTTGCATGTCCTGTTTTAAAGGCAATTCATTTCAAGCCCAGCGTGCGACAGAACACACATGATATTCTGGGTTAAAGTGGCTTTATCACACCTCAGGCAAAGTCAAGGAATGCTCTGAAGTTTGTTGGAAACTCTGGAATATCTAAAAGTTATAACCTACTGGACCAGATCTGCTTCAGACTGGTCTGCTGTCCAAAGAGGACACCACAGCCTTCACTCTTTCCCTGTTGGATGGATGCCGAAGTTGCTGCCACTGCCATTCCCAATTGACTACAGAGTTTTCTCTGTGCGAACTCCTAGCCATTCCAAGGGCGGAGTGGTGGTAGCTTCCAATATCTGCAGGGGCATTCACACAATCAGGAAGAAAGTGGGGAAATGGGCCCCTTCCTTCTTCCCAGTCATGTGGCCACCTCTCCCAATGTCAGGATGGGATGCCTGTGATAACCAAGAGCTCGCACAGAGTTCTGTGATTTGCTGGGAGTGGTGGTAGGAACATGGAAGATGAGGTGATAGTCCAAAGGGGCAGTCTTTATCCATCTGGAAGCCAATGCAGTGCAGCAGTACATTTACTTGGATTATTATTATTAATAATTATTATTATTAACCTTTATTTATACCCCGCTAACATCTCGCGAAGGACTCGGTGCGGCTTACAAGAGGCCAAGGCCCAACACATCAATAAAACAACAGCATAGCAATACAACAATCGATACTCATAAAGCAAAACAATAAACATTAAAACAACAGCAATAAACATTAGACAATAACACCACGACGCATTTAAAACTGAGGCCGGGCCAAATGTAATGAATAAAAATTTAAAAATGCTGGGCCTGACAGGTGAAATAGATAGGTTTTTGGAGATAAGTGCGGTGTGCAGACAATCTTAAATCTCGAATAAAGTGCATATGGGACATGATGCTAGGAGATTTCTATTCTTGGAAGGCACACTGGAACAGCCACATCTTCAAGCTCTTCCTAAAGACTGCCAATTTTGGGGCTTGTCTGATGTCCTTGGGGAGAGAGTTCCAGAGTCGGGGGGCTACCACAGAGAAGGCTCTGTCCCTCGTCCCCACAAAACGCGCCTGAGACGCAGGCGGGATCGTGAGCAGGGCCTCTCCAGATGATCGGAGAGATCGTGTGGGTTCGTATACGGAGATGCGGTCATGCAGGTAGGCAGGATAAGTGTGGCTGCTTCTGTAGCCAGTCCACGTCAAGACTAGGCAAGGATTTCCTGGCAAGTGTAGACTGGCCCCTAGACTCACATAGTATCCACCATGGCCACTCTGGTCTTATGATGCATTGGCGCTCTTTCATACTGTTGATCACTTCATCATCTACTAAGACAATAAGATTCTACTTCTCAAGAGTCATTTGTACCAAGAGACTTTCATCCTAGCTTACATGTAAATGGAGTTTGATCAGAAAATGTGCTCCTTTGTGCTTTGCTCTCATATTTCACCATATCTTTAATTAAATGATGGGGCAATGCAATATGCTTACTCTTGAGTAAGACCAAAATCTCCATACAGGTGCAATATGTGTAATTAAACCTCAAGACTTCAATTAATTGATAATGACAGAAAATCCCCATCACAAATTGCTATGCTCAACATTAATAACTCCCCGATTCCATTTTTAAAGCTAAAATAGTAAAGCTAAAGAGTATAATAAATGAATTCCAATATGGAACGGACAAAGCTATCTCTTGCTTTAAAAAATTAGTACTGAACAAACTCAGCCTAAAATATCTAACTACAACCAGTGACTAACAAAGCTAATTAAAAAGTCTACTTACTATAAGAGATTGCATATTAGAAAGTTTATAAATCGACACTTTTCTTGCAAGGAAGTTGTCAGCCTTATGACCCTACTCACCTATTACAATACAGATAGATTTGTCTCAAAGCAAATGCATTCATTAGAGTCCCCTCGGGAAGATAGGACGGGAATTTATTTATTTATCATATCAGAAGCAAACCGAACGTACACATTTAAAAACACAAACAAAGTTTTAAACTTGGCATTATACTAGGGCAGGTTGTAAACATTCAATCCGCTTTGAGTCCCCCCAGGGGTGAGAAAGCGGCATATAAATACTGTAAATAAATAAATAAATAAACTTATCATCATCATCATCAGAGAGACATTCAGTTCATAGTATATTGCATATACCAGTTGGAAAATACAAAACATGAACAATTATTTTTGATTTCTTCATTCATAAGATGTGAATGTGTGTTCACACTCTATGTGTGTATGTAGACATGTATGTCTGTATAATATCTGTATGGGGGCAAGTCAAGCCCTGTTTCGAATTCATGAGAAAAGCAAATTAAATTGCTATTCAAAGCTTTCACTTTTTCCAAGATTTCTCACAGCTCATTGTGCTTAAGTCTACCAAGTTGATTAAGAATGACTAAGAAAGAAACACAATATATTTCTATGCATGCCTACTTAGAAGTAAACATTATTGAACTCATTAAGGATTATTCCCAGGTAAGTGGATGGCAGTTTAAGGACACATCTACACTGGGGACTTAGTTCGGTATAAATCCAAATCAGTCTCATGGCCACATATTAACATGTCCTTGCTCCGAGTTAACATTTTCCATTTTCCCACTCTCAGGATCTCAGCCTGAAAATTCCATTAGCCCCCCCCCCCCCCCCCCAATGAGATACTCCAATGCCAGAGATAAAGCTTAATGGTATAACATTAGAAAATGTGGACCATTTCCTCTACCTTGGCAGCCACCTCTCCTCCAAAGTCAACATCGACACTGAAATACAACACCGCCTGAGCTCTGCGAGTGCAGCGTTTTTTTGAAGCAGAGAGTGTTTGAGGACTGGGACATCCATAGGGTGTTTGTTTATAAAGCTATTGCCCTCCCAACCCTGCCATATGCCTGCGAAACGTGGACTGTCTACAGACGTCACATGCAACTCCTGGAACGATTCCATCAGTGCTGCTTCCGGAAAATCCTGCAAATCTTTTGGGAAGACAAGTGGACAAATGTCAGCGTGCTGGAAGAAGCAAATACCACCAGCATTGAAGCGATGGTCCTCCGCCATCAACTTCGCTGGACCGGCCACATTATCCGGATGCCTGACCACCGTCTCCCAAATCAGTTGCTCTGCTCTGAGCTCAAGAACGGAAAACCGAATATTGGTGGGCAGGAAAAGGGATTTAAAGATGGGCTCAAAGCCAACCATAAAAACTGTGGCATAGACACTGAGAACTGGGAAGCCCTGCCCCTTGAATGCTCCAGCTGGAGGTCAGCTGCGACCAGCAGTGCTGTAGAATTCGAAGAGGCAGGAATGGAGCGTGAAAGAGAGAAATGTGCCAAGAGGAAGGCACATCAAGCCAACCGACCGGGACCGCCTTCCACCTGGAAACCAATGCCCTCACTGCGGGAGAAGATGCAGATCAAGAATAGGGCTCCTATGGACCCACCCTGGAGGATTATCCTACTCGGACAACGAGGGATCACCTAAGTAAGTACCCAATTATAATAGACTGTAGGGCCTGGTTTTAGGTAGCATACTCATTGTTAACTTATTGTGGGCCTTTTCTATCATTTTGTATTGAAATATTGGCTGTGCAATCGTAACATTTGAAAGACATGGGCAAATGAAAAAGACTCTCATCCATTAAGCTACCCTGCAACACATCACTAGCTTTACATTTATGTTATGTTAAGGACCATCATGGTGTTGTAGTTTGAGCATTGGTTTATAATTCTGGCGAACAGGGTTCAAATCTTTTCACACCCATAGAAACCTACTGAGCAAGTCCTTCTCCCTTAGATTCAAATCTTGTCCAAAAAAAAAAACTGTAATAAATTCACCTGAGAGTTTCCATGAATCAGAAGCAACCTGAAGGCACACAATAATAAAAAGTCATAAAGTGAGGCAATACCACATTTCCTCCTTTTACTGATAGGACTTAAACAGCCCTAGGTAATTTTCAACGGTAAGTAAACAGTATTTTGGTGCCCCCAACCAATCACTGATATATATTTTCTGTTCATCGTGGGAGTTTTGTGTGCCATATTTGGTTCAATTCCATCATTGGTGGAGTTCAGAATGCTCTTTGATTGTAGGTGAATGATACATTCCAGTAACTATATGTCAAGGTCTATTTTCCCCCAAGAGCGCCTCAAGATCAACCCTGGGCAAAATCAACTATACTGCAAATGCTTACTTTGCGTAATGGGTTGAGCCACCCCTGGTCCAGATCTATCATTATTTGAGCCCACAGTGCACTCTCGATGTAGGTGAACTACAACTCCAAAACTCAAGGTCAATCCCCCCAAACCCATCCAGTATTTTCTGTTGGTCATGGGAGTTCTGTGTGCCAAGTTTGGGTCAATTCCATCATTGGTGGAGTTCAGAATGCTCTTTGAATGTAGGTCAACTACAAATCCCAGCAACTACAACTCCCAAATGACCAAATCAATCCCAGCCCCCAGCCCCAAGCCTGCTAGTATTCAAATTTGGGTGTATGGGGTATTTGTGCCAAACTTGGTCCAGTGAATGAAAATACATCCTGCATATCATATATTTACATTACGATTCATAACAGAAGCAGAATTAAAGTTGTGAAGTAGTAATGAAAATAATGTCATGGTTGGGGGTCACCACAACATGAGGAACTATATTAAGGGGCCATGGCATTAGGAAGGTTGAGAAACACTGGTGTAGAGCATCCGTTCTGAGATATTTTACCCACATCAAGAGGGAAGTAGCACACCAAAGCTCTTTTCTCCTTTCACCATCTCAGCTGTGGGCATCTTTCCATTGAAAGTTCTGGATTAGGAGGTCTCTGATTCTTCTCTTTTGGTGGCCTCAATGTAAAAAGGGGGTGGGAAACGGTGTAGAAAAGGAGCTCACCCTGGAGGCAGATGGGTCTAATAGGCATTAAAGTTCTCCAAATGAGATTTTCCATGCTCTTTCATAAGGAAACAATCCCCTCAGCTTTGGATTTCATTGTATTCATGTGAGAAAAAGAGGATAAGTAAGCGATGAAAAGGACCCTCAAAAAGCGGGGAGGGACCTTTCTTTCCACAGTATCCCCACACAATGCCTTAAAATCTGATCTTTGTTTGTTTGTTGTTCCTGGACTGTTCTTGTTGTCATAATGACCAAGGCACCCCATCCCTTCTTCAGGTATTGGGATATAGTCCTTGTTTTAAGTATCAAAGAACCACAAAGGCCAACAACCAATCACTCTCTGCCCCCTTCCACACAGATGAATCATAATTCAGCTTACTTACTTATTTTACTTAGGTGATCCCTCATTGTCAGAGTAGGGTTGTCTTTCAAGATCGGTGTACTGGGGGTGGGTCAGTAGGTGGCTGTGGAGCCCTATTCTTGATCTGCATTTTCTCCCGCAGTGAGGGTATTGGTTTTCAGGTGAAAGGCGGTCCCGGTCAGGGTTGGTTTGATGCGCCTTCCTCTTGGCACGCTTCTCCCTTTCGCCCTCCATTCGTACCTCTTCAAATTATGCAGCACTGCTGGTCACAGCTGACCTCCAGCTGGAGCGGTCAAGGGCCAGAGCTTCCCAGTTCTCAGTGTCTATGCCAGAGTTTTTAAGCTTGGCTTTGAGCCCATCTTTAAATCTCTTTTCCTGCCCACCAACATTCCATTTTCCGTTCTTGAGTTCGGAGTAGAGCAACTGCTTTACGGATTATGATAAGCTAAATGGACTCACTAATTACAGAACCCGGTGAAACAACGGCCACCAGGCTGGCTTCTTTTCTAGTTCGGAGTAGAACAACTGCTTTGGGAGACGGTGGTCAGGCATCTGGACAACATGGCCGGGCCAGCAGAGTTGATGGCAGAGGACCATCGCTTCAATGCTGGTGGTCTTTGCTTCTTTCAGCACACTGACATTTATCTGCTTGTCTTCCCAAGAGGTTTGCAGGATTTTTGGAGGCAGTGCTGATGGAATTGTTCCAGGAGTGGCATATGACGTCTGTAGACAGTCCACATCTCGCAGACGTATAGCAGAGTTGGGAGGACAATAGCTTTATAAACAAGCACCTTGGTATCCCTACGGATGTCCCAGTCCTCAAGCACTTTCTGCTTCATTTGGAAAAACGCTGCACTTGCAGAGCTCAAGCAGTGTTGTATTTCAGTGTCAATGTCAACTTTTGTGGAGAGGTGACTGCCAAGGTAGCGGAAATGGTATAACTTAATGGTGTAACTGGGATATATGGCTGCGTGGACTCAGATGTGTGGACTAAAACGATCACGGGTCTGGAGAACAAGCCCAGTGAGGAACGGCTTAAGGAGCTGGGCATGTTTAGCCTGAAGAAGAAAAGGCTGAGAGGAGATAGGATAGCCATGTATGTGAGAAAAAGTCACAGGGAGGAGGGAGCAAGCTTGTTTGCTGCTTCCCTGGAGACTAGGACGCGAAACAATGGCTTCAAACTACAAGAAAGGAGATTCCATCTGAACGTTAGGAAGAACTTCCTGACTGTGAGAGCCATTCAGCAGTGGAACTCTCTGCCCCATAGTGTGTTGGAGGCTCCTTCTTTGGAGGCTTTTGAACAGAGGCTGGATGGCCATCTGTCAGGGGTGCTTTGAATGCAATATTCCTGCTTCTTGGCAGGGGGGTGGACTGGATGGCCCATGAGGTCTCTTCCAACTCTATGATTCTATGAACCCACTTCAAAGCTCTTGATACAGTTTAATGCTCTTGATACAGTTCAAAGCAGACATTGTGGGTTATTCTGCCTTGATATTCTGGATGGAAGGGCCCTCTGTGTTGCAACTCTGGAGCCTTTTGGAGGAAAACAGGTTGAGATGTTGCCATCTCCAAAAGACAGGGAAGCTATTGTTTTCTGATAGGTTTTTTTGGGGGAAGTATTTCTAGAACAACCCTTTCCCCCCTTTGCCATGTGTAGCCTCAGGAAAAGAAACTATTCTGCAATGAATAATAGTTCTTTCTCCAAATGAAACCACAATTTCACCAACTTCAGTCATATAGAATGACTTGTTTACAATTGTGATTGTTTTTATATATTTATATTTGATGTTTTTAATCTGTTTTGTTTTATTTGTAACTAGCCATCCCCTGCCATGTGTTGCTGTGGCCCACATGGAGGTTCTGTGTGGGAGTTTTGGCCCAATTCTATCATTGGTGGAGTTCAGAATGCTCTGTGACTGTAGGTGAACTACAAATCCCAGCAACTACAACTCCCAAATGACAAAAATTGTAACTTTTTGAGTGATGGTCACTCCTTGTGTTGTAAGACATTTTGTTGCCAAATTTGGTGTGATTGCGTTCATTTGTTCTTTTGTTTTTAAGGTACTCATTATGCACAGAGCATTTATATATAGATGATAGATAGATAGATAGATAGATAGATAGATAGATAGATAGATAGATATGGGACTTAGAGGAGAGCTTTTGAAAGTAAAAAGTGTCCCTGCTGAAGAGGGAAAACCAACATTTTCCCACTACTAGTCTCCCCATAACCTGTTGCACCTACCACGTTTTGCCTTGCAAGCTTTTATGGAGATTGGCTGAGACATAAATGGAACACTAAAAATGGATTCTGGCGAAGGAAGCAATGACTTTTCCTGCTAGTACATTCTATTAGTTTGAAAAACTACAGCTTGCCATGACTGTATGTTACGCACACTTGGATTTAAAGCTTCAAAAAAGGTACTTTTGAGGATTTCAACTTCTCCCTCCAACAACCCAGCTTTTACGGCAAAGGGCTGGGGATTGTGGTGACTGTAATCCAAAAAAGGAAATTTCCCAAGCTTTTCTTTAAACTAAAATGTCTGCCAGAGTTCTGTGTACTTTGCAGCTTACTCAGCACGTTCAGAGGAAAACTGACATTTCTTAGTGATTACGATTCATTGATTATACAGTTCTTTATTTTGGTCTGCTTCAGATCAGACGCAGAGCAGCAGAGATGGGAGAAAGGAGCTGTTTCTTCCTTTTTTAAAATAAAAAAAATGCATCTGTGGTTTTATTTGCTGACAAAAGAAGTTGAACTTCTCCGAACAAGACAGGGATGGCACAGACGTGCTGTCAAACTTATTTCACAGCTTACAGAATCAAACACGCCAGAGGCATTTTAGAGTTATATTGCTAACATGGAACATATCAGGCTACCTTTAAATGTGCTTCAGCTCACAAATCCCACTGGCATTCGAAGTTCGAACCACCTCACCAATCAGTGTTTAATGCTCTTGATACAGTTTTAGTGGGCAGAAATAAATTTAGTTGCCTGCAGAAGGGATGGAAAGGAATGAGTTCTAACTTGTAAAATTATCCCACTGCATTTTAACTGGTTTTCACAGATCTTTTTCAGGAAACCGGCAAATGATCTCAGATTGTGAGTTGTTGTATGTTTTTTCGGGCTATATGGCCATGTTCCAGAGGCACTCTCTCCTGATGTTTCACCTGCATCTATGGCAAGCATCCTCAGAGGTAGTGATGATTGCCATAGATGCAAGCAAAACGTCAGGAGAGAGTGCCTCTGGAACATTATTATTATTATATTATTATTATAACTTTATTTGTACCCCGCTAGCATCTCCCGAAGGATTCGATGTGGCTTACACAGGCCGAAGCCCCAAAACACAATACAACAATATAATACCTAAAGCAAATTAAAAACAGTTAAGCAGAAAAAAATAACAGTAACAATACAACAAGACACTATTAAAACTGGGCCAGCCAGAGTAGGGGTACAGGATTAGAAGTGCTGATGTGGCGGGAGGAATGTAGGATTATAAAGTAAGTGCAGTGTGCAGTGATCTTGGTTCTACTAAAGTGCTTCTAGGACTTGGTGCTAGAGGTTCCTAATCTGAAAAGGCACATCGGAACAGCCAGGTTTTCAAATTCTTTCTGAAGACTGCCAATGTAGGGGCCTGTCTGAGATCTTTCGGGAGGGCGTTCCAAAGTCGGGGGGCACCACAGAAAAGGCCCTGTCTCGCGTCCCCACCAATCGCGCTTGTGACGCGGGCGGAATCACGAGCAGGGCCTCTCCAGATGACCGGAGTGAGCGTGTGGGTTCGTAGACAGCGATACGGTCACGCAGGTAGGGTGGTCCCAAACCGTTCAGGGCTTTGTAGGTAAGCACCTGCACCTTAAATTGGGCTCGGAAAATAAACGGCAGCCAGTGGAGCTCCTTAAATAGGAGGGTCGACCTCTCTCTGTAATGAGCCCCGGTTAACATTCTGGCCACTGCCCATTGGACCAGTTGGAATTTCCGAGCCGTTTTCAAGGGCAGCCCAACGTAGAGCGCATTGCAGTAATCCAATCTAGAGGTGACCAAGGCATGGACCACCCTGGCCAGATCAGCCTTCGCAAGGTACGGACGCAGCTGGCGCACAAGTCTCAGTTGTGCAAAAGCCCTCCCGGACACCGCCGACACCTGAGCCTCAAGCGTGAGCGATGAGTCCAAGAGGACTCCCAAGCTACGGATCTGTGGCTTCAGGGGGAGTGTAACCCCATCCAACACAGGTAGCCACCCTATACCCTGACCCGGTTTGCGATCGACCAGGAGGACCTCTGTCTTGTCGGGATTGATCTTCAGCTTGTTTGTCCTCATCCAGATAGACACAGCGGCCAGGCACTCATCCAACACCTGAGAGGCCTCCTTGGAATTAGGTGGAAAAGAGTAGTAGAGTTGTGTGTCATCTGCGTAGAGAACATGGCCATATAGCCCGAAAAAACCTACAACAACCCAGTGATTCTGGCCATGAAAGCCTTCAACGATCTCAGATTATGTTTTTCCTGCTAATTTTCTAAGTAACAGCATTCTCTCTTCGGACCTGCAGTTTTCTTGACCTCCAAGAAGTCTATCTGTGCCATTTCTCACCATGTATTTGGCCAAATCATCCTGACAAAAGAAGGCATATTGGAACTGGTCTGGTCCTCCACAGACCTAATGTCTGTGGTGCCATGAAAAAGCTGGCTAGTCTGGGCCAGATTCCAGGCATAGGAAGTACTGGGCCCTTGCAAGGGGCCACTGTCAATGTCTCCCTTTTGGCAGGATGTTGAGTGGATGTAAGGAAACTACACAATAAAACTAATCAGATGTATGGGAATGAGCCTACTGACTGAAAGAGGCTGAAAATACCCTCTTTCTGCCTCCTAATTCTACACCTGCCAGCCATTCATGTAATTCATGGATTGCCATATTTTAGACAGTTTTGATCATATAATACAGTAAGTAATCCAAATAAGGCAACTAGTAAAGGCAAAGGTTTTCCCTTGACATTAAATCTAGGCGAGTCCAATTCTGTGGGATGGTCCACGCCTTAGTCACTTCCAGATTGGACTACTGTAATGCACTCTACTTGGGGCTGCCCTTGAAAACAGCTCGGAAATTTCAATTGGTCCAACGGGCGGCGGCCAGGTTGTTAACTGGTGCTCCTTACAGGGAGAGGTCAACCCTCCTGTTTAAGGAGCTCCACTGGCTGCCATTTATTTTCCGGTCCCAATTCAAGATGCAGGTGCTTACCTACAAAGCCCTAAATGGTTTGGGACCCGCCTACCTGCGTGACCGCATCTCTGTGTACGAACCCACACGATCTCTTCGTTCATCTGGAGAGGTCCTGCTCATGATCCCACCTGCATTGCAAGTGCGATTGGTGTGGATGAGGGATAGGGCTTCCTCGGTGGTGGCCCCTCAACTCAGGAACTCTCTCCCTAAGGACATCAGGCAGACCCTGTTGCTAGCAATCTTTAGGAGGAGCTTGAAAACGTGGTTGTTCCAGTGTGCCTTCCCAGAATAAGGAATCTCCTAGCATTATGTCCCAATGCATTTTATCAGAGATCCAGGATATCTGCATGCCCATCCCCCTCCAAACACTCCACCTGGTCATGCCCAGCACTTTTAATTTTAATTATTACATTTGGCCCTGCCATTGATTTTAATTGTGTCATTGTGTGTTGTTAATGTTATTGCTTTGTTTTTTGAGTTATTTTGCTGTTGTTGTTGCTGTTGTTTTCACTATTGTATTTGGGCTCGGCCTCTTGTAAGCCGCACCGAGTCCTTCAGGAGATGGTAGCGGGGTACAAATAAAGGTTTATTATTATTATTATTATTATTATTATTATTATTTCTAAGCCAAAGAGTCGGTGTTGTCCATAGACGCCTCCAAGGTCATGTGGTTGGTAGGACTGCATAAAGTGCTGTTACCTTCCCGTTGAAACAGTACCTATAGATCTACTTATATTTTTGTGTTTTTGAACTGCTAGGATGGCAGAAACTGGTAGTAACAACAGGAGCTCACCCCGTCCCATGGATTCGAATTGCCAACCTTCCAGTCAGCAAGTTTTGCAACTTAACTGTTTAACCCATTGCGTCACCACGGCCCCCTGGATAATAGATATACATTATATTTACTTTGTGGTTACAAGAAGCAATGGGAGGCATCCTAATTGCAATTTCTGGACTCCTCAAAGCTGCTGCATCTACTGAGGCATCATATGTTTTAGTGAAGTCACATATAATGCAGTTAAATGCAGTTAAACTGCATTATATGAGTCTCCAGTAACCATATAGTGCAGTTGAAATTGTATTAAAAAGTCAGTGTAGATGGGCCCTGGGATCACAACTTTTGGAGCAAACTCTGAGAACCTCACATTGAGTAAGTCTGACCTTGAAGCTACAAGAACAGTCCTGGTTAGCATCTGGATGGAAAGCATCAACAAATACTAGCTGCTGTATGTAATATTTCAGAGAAAGAAACTGTATTCAGAATCCAAATAGATTTTAAAAACTGACCATGAATTCAATGGTTTACTTCCCTTACTCAGACCTCCTTAAATTCTCCCAAGTCAAAGAATTGCAAACTAAAAGCAAAACACTAGGGCTGTCCAACCACGGAAAAATTTGTTTCTAAACTCGATTCGTTTTTAGGGGGTTTTTGCGTTTCGATTTTTAAAAGAATTCCGAATTTTTTCTTTAAAAAAGTTCGATATTTACGAAATTTCGGAAATTGCGAAACAATTACGAAACAATAACAAAACAATTACAAATCGATTTGTTAATGGCGGACGCGATCGCGCAATACGCTAAAAAAACCTCCAAGTGGGACAGGGGGAACTTCTGAAGCTTCCCTCTCCCTCTGTTGTTGACTGTTGGTGTGATAATTTTTTTTTCACTGATAAAACAAACAGCAACCCTAAAACTTGCACCAGACATGCGGAAATAATAACGAAACGATTTCGAAACGATTTCGAAACGATTACGAAATGAATTGTAAATTTTGTTTCGTTTTTTAGTTGCTCCTGAATGGTTCAATATCGCTTCGTTATAAAAAAATAACGAATTAATAACAAATTATGAAATTAACGAACGAAACCGCCGAGCCCTACAAAACACCAATAAATAAATTACATACAATAACTTGTTGGATGCCACAGAGGGACCACAGAGTCCCATGGCTCAGATTTAAGGAGTATTTACTATTCAGGGCTGATTTTTTAAAGGACAATTGGTGACTCAGTCACTTCCACATCCTTTTTCTTCTTCCCTCCCTCCATTTTAAATCTAGGGCAAGAGATAAACATGGGATTATGTGCAATTGAATATTGGAACGGCTCAGATGATAACTTGGGTAGTGAGACTAATAGCAAAGGTATTGGTTTTATATGTTTTTAAAGTTCTAATGTATGTATTTTGTAATTCTGTTTTAAATGTTGTTTTAGTTGCATATTATTGAAAGCATCAAATGGTTGCCTGGCTGTAAAGCCGCCTTGAGTCGCTTCCAGGTTGGAGAAAGGCGGGGTAGATAATAATAATAATAATAATAATAATAATAATAATAATAAATAAATAAAAATAAAAGGCATTTCCTGCTCGAAAAGAGTTGTATGGGGAAATATTTAAAAAACAAATAATATACACTGGATGCAACTTTCCATTGTTTCAATGAACTTTGTGGGTGTTGGGTTTTTTTTGGGGGGGGGAGGATGACTATGTCTTTGGCACTCTCAATCCTCACCATCCCAATCTATATAGAAACACCAGTTTATACACTTCACGGACTAACTTTGCTCACCTCCTAGAAAATAGCAGTGCTTCTCTCTTGTCCTCCCCCTACCCGCAACTCACTTTTGTACCCCAGCAAAATTCAAGGAGGTAAAAAGATAGCTACTCTTTGTTTTACCTATTTTCTTTGGTTTAAGTAGGTCACTGATGGCCTATCAAGGCATATATTGGCAGAAGACTGGCCTCAAGACAGAACACCCAGGAAGTTAAGTGACCCACCAGAAGGAGGTTCCCAGGCTATAACAGTGAACTCAGTAGACACTTGTCACACTTAATGAGAGGGTGTGGATTGCTGAGGGCTGAGTAGAAAAATGTGTATAGGAGGGACTGAATAGAACAGGACAGAGATCATACCGGGAAGGTAAAGGATTGTTGCACTAAGCGTATTTCAGTCAAGTCCAAATGCAGAAGACACAATAACACTGCACCCAGGCAAGAGGGGAAAGAACAGAAAAACTTTACTCTTATTAGCAGAGTTAAAACATAAACTTACAATGTTACAAACAGTGCAACAAACTTACATAGTCTTTGTAAGCAATACAGAATAAGGCTTCTTCATCTTCATCCAAATGAGAGAGCAGTAGAAATGGTTGAGCAAAAAGCCTGAAAAAAGGCTCCTCAGGGCAAAAGCTGAACTGTATTCCAAAAACCATACAGTTATACCACACTTACTAGTTGACCTACATTAGCAGCTGCATATAATAATTAACAGCATACGGTTTTCTTTAACACACACACACACAAACTTGATCCTGTTATGACTTACTGTACCTTGGGAAGTCTGACTTGGTCATGGTGGTCCACGCTTTGGTTACATCCCGTTTAGACTACTGCAACGCTCTCTACGTGGGGTTACCTCTGAAGACTGCCTGGAAGCTGCAGCTAGTCCAACGCTCGGCAGCCAGGCTACTAACAGGTGCTGGGTACAGGGAGCACACCACTCCGCTGTTACACCAGCTCCACTGGCTGCCAATTAGCTTCCGAGCACAATTCAAAGTGCTGGTGTTAACCTATAAAGCCCTAAACGACTCCGGCCCTGTTTACCTCTCCAAACGTATTGTCTGGAGAGGCCCTGCTCTCAGTCCCACCAGCCTCGCAAGCGTGTCTGGTGGGGATGAGGGACAGGGCCTTCTCGGTGGTGGCCCCTCAGCTCTGGAACTCTCTCCCACTGGAGATCAGAACCGCCCCTTCTATCCTGACATTTAGGAAACAGGTGAAGACTTTGGCTATGGAGACAGGCATTCGACGAGTGAGTCAACACCCTGAGATATGGATGGAGGATGATGAGCAACGATTTTAGTCTGACGACTGACCATTGTAGTTATTGATTGTAATTGCTGTTTTAATGTTTTACTGTAATATGAATTATGATATTTTATGGATTGTATGTGATATTATGGTTGGAAACCGGTCTGAGTCCCTCAAGAGAGGTGAGAAGGCCGGTATATAAAACTTTTAAATAAATAAATAACAGGGATCATAATTTAAAACCACAGGGGGTAAAAAACTTAGTCTTTCTTCCAATTCATTTTTAAGGGCTACTCAAATTTCGAGTCTATTCTTATCCTTCTCCGAACTTTCTACCAATTACTTTGCCTTCTCTTTCTTTAATACATATGGAGTCAAATAAACTCTTGGGTACAATCCTCAGAGATATCACACCACCCAGTTTCTCTGTCTAACTGGAGTCACCTTTCCCAACTTTCCCCTGAAGAATTACTCTCTCTATATATATTATCACTCTAATGTGCATTTTTGCCCTAAGCTCTTGGAGAAATGTCGGGCAAGGGGAGAAGGAGGAATGTGCAATAAAAGTGCCTATTGGCACATTTGTAATTAATCCTTCTAATAATAGGGAGCTGAAGTGACCTAATGGCAGGGCTGTGCATCCTGAAGCACCTGTCGAGGCAGGACGCCAATCTGTCGAGCAAAAAGGTCGCCAGATTCTTACACAGCAAGGGGTGTGAGCTGAAGAGGTGCGAAAGGAAGCCGGGACAGAAGAGGGGAGAGATTCTAAAAGACTTGATGATAGCAGATGATGAAAGGGTGAGTTACGGTGGGGAGAACAGCAGGGAGGATTAAAGGCACTGAGTAAAACAGGGTAATGTGGGACACCCTCCAACAAACCTGGAATTAAAGGCTTAGTTGCATTCTTCCTCTCCACTGCTCTGCCCTGCCATTACTATTATCCCACCCACCCACTGTCCCTGTTTAATCTTTTAGCTTCACATAGAGAATCTTCTGGCCACCCCATGAAACACTAACCATGCTAGTCCTCTTTTGAGGCAGGCTTGCGCCCACACATGTCCCTTAATGGAAGACAAAGGGGCTCAGCATATGGCATCCAGGGAGGAATCAGACACATAGGTTGTAGGGCTGAGCGGTTTCGTTTCGTAATTTCGTAATTCGTTAAAAATTCGTTATTTTTTTTAAACGAAGCGATAACGAACCATTCAGGAGCAACTAAAAAACGAAACGAATTTTTAAATTCGTTTCGTAATTGTTTCGAATTTGTTTTGTATTCATTTCGTTATCGTTTTGAAATCGTTTCGTTATTATTTCCGCATGTCTGGGGCAAGTTTTATAGTTGTTGTTTGTTTAATCAGTGAAAAAAAATTATAAATATCGCACCAACAGTCAACAACAGAGGGAGAGGGAAGCTTCAGAAGTTCCCCCTGTCCCATATGGAGGTTATTTAGCATATTGCGCGGTCGCATCCGCCATTAACGAATCAATTCGTAATTGTTTCGTAATTGTTTCGTAATTGTTTTGTAATTTACGAAATTTCGTACATATCGAACTTTTTAAAAGAAAAATTTCAGAATTCTTTTAAAAATCGAAACGCAAAAAAACCCCAAAAAACGAATCGATTTTAGAAACAAATTTTCCCGTGGTTGCCCAGCCCTAATAGGTTGTTGTGGACAATATGACTTCCTCATTAGGGCTGGTTTAGAAAGGAGTCAGTGATAGAGGGGCCAGTACTAGGGGTTCTCTAACGTAGCAGAATTAGAACTACCACTTTTGGGGACTACAACACCTAGAAGTCCCCAGTTAGCATACTCAGCGGCAGCAATAAGGAAAGCACACAAGGTACAGAATGCCCCTTGAACAAATGGTCCAGCCCCAATGTATACTATATAAAAGGGATATAGGATGATCCCCATATCCATTATTTTATTATTTTTATTTTAAACATTTATATTCTGACCTTCACACCCTGAAGGAGACTCGGGGTGGAGTACAGCATGTATATTTATTATTTATTTATTTAAAGCATTTATATTCCACCCTTATTTATTTATTTATTTACTTCGCTTATATACCGCAATTCTCAGCCCAGGGGCAACTCACTGCAATGTACAACATAGAAAAACAGGTGCAAAATACAAGACATAGTGTAAAATAATCCACAATTCTTCATTATCAAAAAACATCCTCATCAAAAACATCAACATTACTACAAAAACAATTCCGTGTCATCTCATCGTCAAACCCACAATCCAGTATCATTTTCCGATGTTCCATCGGGGACTCAGGGCAGAGCACAACACATAAATGGCAAACATTCAGTGCTGAAACATACTGGACCATACACATACAAAAGGATTAAAATCACTTATCTTGACATTAAAATCCACTAGTTAAAACTGTCTCAACAACCAGATCGAATTTGGATGGCATACTAAGGGTTCCAATATTGCCTCATTGCACAGTCCCAAAGGCTCGGTCCCACAGCCACGTTTTTATCATCCTTCTAAAGGACAAGAGGGAGGGGGCTGACCTGATCTCATTAGGAAGGGAATTCCATAGCTGAGGGGCAATTACTGAGAAGGCCCTGTCTCTTGTCCCCGCCAAACGCACCTGTGATGGTGGTGGGACCGAGAGTAGAGCCTCTCCAGAAGATCTTAATCTCCGCAGTGGTTCCAGCTCAGCTGGACAATTCCTCACAGATGCAATGTTGGCTCCAATGTGAGATTAACTTGCAGCCTTCACTGCTGCAGAATACGCCCTTGCATATATGGCAAACATTCAATGTTGGGACAAGAATTCATCCATGGAGGATATATTCCTGAACTTGCCATGAATAGCGAACCCTACCAAAATTAATGTCTTCTGCTAGAAGTTACTTTAGAATTGCTCTAGAGAGAATATTTGTGTGAACTAATTGGAAAAAAATATGTACAAATTCCTATGCACACTGCACATATCTTGTTTGTAGTGCAAAAGAAAGAAAAATGTTTAAAATGAAAAACAATTTTAACCAACATAAACTTATCAGTATTTCAGTGGAAGACCCCAGGGGCCACCCAGTCCAATCCCCTACTGCCATGCTGGAAAAGCATAGTCAAAGCACCCCCAACAGATGGCTATCTAGCCTTTGCAACAACAACAACAACAACAACAACAACAGGAGCAACCAAGGACCATCCAGTACATTTCTCAGCCTTTTTCCTCCCTCCTCACATTTTTTCCCTTCAACCTGCAGCTGAGAGATGCACCAAGATTATTCTTTCCCCTCCATTTCACTCTCCTTCCCCCTCTCTTCCCCCTCTTTCTTTCTTTTCTTTCCTCTTTTTCTCCTGGAAGTTCATCCTTCTGACTTAGTTTTACCCGAAAGCTTCAGGGAATTTCGATAAAAGGTGGCCCAGGCAAATTCCTAGGTTCTGCCAGCAGTGCCGGCAAGGAGGCCCCATAAGCTGTGGTGGTGGGGCTCCACAGGCCACATTCTTCCTAGGAAGGCGTCGTGGCTAAGCCTCTGACTGTGCTTCATGAAGCTTTAAGGGCTCTACGGAGCACAGTTTGAGAACCGCTGCACTAGAAAATTCCTAGACAGATTTCTACTCTAGGAATTTTGAAAGTCCTCCAATGTGATTCCATGATCTCCTGGCAGAAGCATAGCATAGAATCGCCTGGCGGGCTAGAAAATGCCTAGAAATGACATATTTTGTGAGATGCGAGTAGATGAAACCATGGGTATTGATCCTACTATACAAAATTAGGGAAGAGGGAGAAGTTGATTCCTTATCTCTTCCTTCCACCCACAGCCCCAGAATGTTTTCTCAGCAGGAGTATGAAAGGCATGGAGAGAAAACAGAAGACATATTATTTGATTTAAAAAGGCATCTAACTTTTCCCAAGCAATTCTATGAAATTCAGAGGTTCTTGATAATATAAAGCCACATAAGGTCACGTCACTCTTCACGATCACCTTTCAAAGTTTCTAACTCTTATAAGTCAAAATAACTTATTAGATACCCTTACAGCATCAACAAACAATCAGAAAGTAATCAAAACTGGATGAATACTAATATTTTTATGGGTTAAACAGTGACATATTAATATCCTTCTTTATATCCACTATATCCATGCAAATTATATGTTAGTAGTCATGTGGAGCTCCTAGTGGCAGAGTGGGTTAAAGCACTGAGCTGCTGAACTTGCTGACCAAAAGGTCACAGGTTCAAATCCGGGGAGCGGCATAAGCTCCTGCTGTTAGCCCCAGCTTCTGCCAACCTAGCAGTTCAAAAACATGCAAATGTGAGTAGATCAGTAGGTACTGCTCTGTCGGGAAGGTAACAGTGGTCCATGCAGTCATGCTGGCCACATGACCTTGGAGGTGTCTACAGACAACGCCGGCTCTTAGAAATGGAGCTTAGAAATGGAGATGAGCACCAACCCAGAGTCACACACAACTAGTCTTAATATCAGGGGAAAATAATAATAATGATGATATTAATATTAATAATAATAATAACAATAATAATAATAAAACTTTATTTATACCCCACTACCATCTCCCCAAGGGACTAGGTGTGGCTTACATGAGGCTGAGCCCGCCATACAAACAATACAAGCAATACAAGCAATAACAGGTACAATACAAAGCAATTAAAATAAAACACACACACAAATAGCATAAACATTAAACAAATACAGTGCACATTTAAAACTATGGCTGGGCCAAATGAAATTAAAGTTTAAAAAATAATGCTAGGCATGAACAAGATGCAGGAGATGGGGCGTTGATGGAGAAATACAAGCAGTCCTAGATCAATATAAAGTGCTTTGTCGGACATAGTTCTAAGGGTTCACTATTCTGGGAAAACACATTGGAACAACCACGTTTTCAAGCTCCTCCTGCAGACTGCCAAAGATTGGGTATGCCTGATGTCCTTAGGGAGGGAGTTCCAGAGTCGAGGGGCCACCACCAAGAAGGCCCTCTCTCTCGTCCCCAGCAATCGCGTTTGCGATGCAGGTGGGAGCGCGAGTAGGGCCTCTCCAGATGATCGAAGAGATCATGTGGGTTCGTACCTTTACCTTTACTTTTACTTTTTACCTTTACTTTTTGTGTATGCTAGCTAGTGTTGCCACTTTGTAAACATGGTAGGCAAGAATTCAACAAGTGCCATTACTTTTGCCTCTTTATATCAAAAAAAGCTGTACCGGTTGAATTTCTGCTGTTACTAAGCAGAAGACATCCACTGGGGAATTTAAAATAGGACAAAAGAACGGAATTAAACTACGAACAGGTTCTGAGCTTTAAATATGCCTCTTTTCATAAGAAGGACTACAGATCCGCTTCTAAATGAAGCTAAATTTATCCACATCTAATTAAAAAGCAAAGCTGTAGGTAAGATAATTTACTAAAGTCAATACGAACCGTAGAGAAAAACTGCTGAAAAAGCATTGAACCTAAAAGACAAACAATGCAAAAGGAAAGCCATTTGTTCCGTTCAGTCCACTTGTACTGTACATACATACGGTAACCTGCTTTCCTTTTTTATTTTAAAGTGAAGTGAAAGAAGCAAAAAAGCAAAATTACAAATATTGATTTTTTAATTTTTTTTTTTGCAAAAACTGAAATGTGTGTGTATGCACATGTGTGGCTTCCCTCCCTATGCAGCCTGCAGAGGGGAGTCAGTTTAATCTGGATAGAACCTAGAAAAGCCTGGAGGCAAGCACAACCTTTTTTGGGGACACAAAATGCAGGTTTTCATTAACAATCAAATCAATGCAATAGGTCGGCCTAGAACTAGCAAAATGAACTGAAATCAAGGTCGAGCAATGAGGCCAAGGCAAGAATCGCTCTCCAGCTCCCTCACTGTCAGTATCTCATTTTCTGAAGAACGCAGGCTCCAGAGCGTGACCCAACTTTTAAAAGAATCTACCAACCCTGGGGGCCAGAGCAATTCATTAATTTTTTTTGTTTCTGCCAGTCGTGTGAACTAATACAGTTTCTCCCATGATGGTTCTAGTGAACACAATATATGAGTGTTAGATAAGGTGGAATCTTTTAATGGGCTAATTTCTTTTGAGCCAGTAACATCCATGCTGTGCAATAGACTTAACAAAGAATTATGTAAACTGACATATAGATACAGCTGGGGTTGCCATTTTGGAAACCCAATAGGCAGGAATTCAACCAGTGCCGTTATTTCTGCCTCTCTACACCAGAGCAATGACCAATCTTGAAAAAATAGTGAAGAGTAGAGACATCACATTGGCAACGAAGATCTGCATAGTTAAAGCAATGGTATTCCCCGTAGCAGGGCTGTAGCCAGAAAAATTTTTTGTGGAGGGTTGACAATTTCGGAGGGGGGGGGCGGTTGACAATTTCGGGGAGGGTTGAAAATTTCGGCGGGGGGGTGGGGGGTGGGGTGAAACCTGCCTCCTAGCTCACGCTGAAGCAAAGAGCACAGCAGGGGGCAGAGCAACCTTCAATAGCCTGCAGCTCCACCCCTGTCAACCACCTCCACCAAGTCTGGCCTCCTTAATGAGAGCATTCAACACACACAACCCCAACTTGGTTGCTTCACTACATCGGCTATTGCTGCAAGTAATGACAGTGTCAATAAATTGTCAATATTTGCTTGAGAGAGTGCTTACAGTTCTGGAGGGACTCTTAATTTTTTGCATCTCATAGACTTATCATTGGGATTTGGTTAACCAGTTAAAATTCATGAGTAAACCAGGTTTTTTAAAAAAAATCTGAAACATTTTTTTGGGGGGGTTGAACCCCTAAAACCACCCCCTCGCTACAGGCCTGCCCCGTAGTAACCTACAGATGGGAGAGCTAGACCATAAGGAAGACTGAGCAAAGGAAGATAGATGCTTTTGAATTGTGGTGTTGGAGGAAAATTTGGAGAGTGCCTTGGACTGCAAGAGGATCCAACCAGTCCATACTTCAGGAAATAAAGCCTGACTGCTCATTGGAGGGAAGGATATTAGAGGCAAAGATGAAGGCCACATCATGAGAAGACAGGAAAGTTTAGAGAAGACAATGATACTTGGGAAAATGAAAGGAAAAAGGAAGAGGGACTGACAAAGTGCAAGATGGATGCATGGTATCCTTGAAGTGACTGGCTTGACTCTGAAGGAGCTGAGGGTGGCCACGGCCAACAGGGAGCTCTGGTATTGGCTGGTCCATGAGGTCATGAAGAGTCGGAAGTGACTGAATGAATAAACAACAACAACAACAACAACAAAACACCAGGAAAGGTTCCATATCCAATATTACATTCAAGTCTGCATACTACACATTCAAACAGAATGTTCAATCTCTTTGAGTTTTCTGCTGTGTTGCTTGTTACATCTTATGACAATGCAGTAAAGATTGACACAAGGAAATCTTATAATTAAAGATCAGTACTCAACATTGTTCTTTTTCACTACATAATTATGAAGGGGAGCAGAGTACAAAGAGGTGTAGTTACACAGAGAAATTTTCACACCAATGTTTTGTAACTTGTCCCCCAGGTGCAGGTAAGTGAAAACTGCAAGGATGAGTTCCTTGATTACAAGAATCTTACTGCATTTAGACAAACCACTTTCACACATTCCAAAATCCATAATGCAGAAAACGCCCTAATAGATCAACAAAACATGATTTTTTTTTTACCATATTACCATATTTACTATTTCTAATTTTTACCATTTTAGGAATTTGAAATGAGTCTTAAGGCCAAAATATCTAGTCCCGTGCTTGGTTTTCTTCGCAATTACTCACAACACCTATAGCCAACATAGTTATCAACACCAGGTTCCAAAACAGCAACTCATTCTTAATGGAGCTTTTAATAATTGATTCCGCTTTGGGAAAGAGAAGATGGGGAGAATTATGGGCCAAATAATAATAACAGCAGGAGCAACACCAACAATACTTTACTTCTTTCAGAAAGAATCATGAACTCAGGTTCCAATGGAGTAATCTTGCATAGTTGTGTTATCGAAGATACCAGACCACCCTCCCCAATAAAAGATATATATAAATCATATTCAAGGATTTATAGTTTTACCAAGAATAGAGGATCCAATTGACTAGAAATAGCCTCCTTCTTTGTGATACCCTCGGGATCTTTCAGAAGACCACCAGGAGCTCCTCCAATATAGACTGGGACACCTCCATCTATCTTGGGATGTATTGTCGAAGGCTTTCATGGCTGGAATCACTAGGTTCTTGTGGGTTTTTTCGGGCTATAGAGCCATGTTCTAGAGGCATTTCTCCTGACGTTTCGCCTGCATCTATGGCAAGCATCCTCAGAGGTGTGAGGTCTTGGGATGGTTCACGCAAGCGGGTCTCCACAACTCCGGAGAGTGGTTGAGCCAGCTAATGCTCTCCTGCAGTCAACCTTGATTTCAGTTCATTTTGCTACTAACAGTTCTAGGCCAACGCACCCCCATCTAGTTTGGGACAGTTCATGCCAGTGGGTCTCCACAGCTTAGGAGTGTGGGCGAGCCAGCTGATGCTTTCCCGCTCCCAACCAGGAAGCTGGCCAGTCAGCCACATTGTAGCCAAAGCACCCCAATTCCCAAGGCTCTCTTCATTACCAGAACCTGATGTGTGACACCTCATGACCCATATATCACCCAAACATTGAAGCCAGAAGTCATTGAAATCTTCCCATTCCAGGGGGATGGGAGTAAAAGTAGGCACAGGAAATATGTACATTATTTTACAGAAGACTCACTGCATCTGGGGGGCAAAGGTAGGAGAATAGGAATACTCCCTGCTTTGCAGATCCCCCCTCCCTCCGGAAACCTCACCAAAAAGAAGAGCCATGCATCCCATGGTCTGACTATCAATTCTCTAACAATGGGCACTTCCACTCAGCCCTAAAACCAGTCCTGAAGTGGGTTAAAATAACCCATTTCTGTGCAGGTTCTAGTCACCACCCCATCCACACAAACCCTAGGCTTTCCCGGGGAGGGAGGAGGTTATGTCATCTCAATTGAAATTGGGATGGCATGAAGCCATCCTGAAGCCACTCCATTCTAAATGAGAATTAAGCAAATATGGGAGAAATTGGGGAAACAATTATTTTATATTTGCTCAGCGTTTGGGAGTCGTAATATGAAGGATATGCAAGAAAAATTGGCCAGTGGATCATCTCTTGCTTACCAAGAATGTTTACATCCATGCAGGCATTATGCAAGTGTAATCTGAAATATGTTGCAACCCCAGAGATTATGGAGATGGCATGTTCCCCATCATTTCAAGGTCAAAGTGGTATATTGATCTATACTAAAGAAGGCAACGGTAGATACAATCCACTGTATATTTCCTCTAGCTCAGTGGTTCTCAACCTGGGGTCCCCAGATGTTTTTAGCCTACAACTCCCAGAAATCCCAGTCAGTTTACCAGCTGTTAAAATTTCTGGGAGTTGAAGGCCAAAAACATCTGGGGACCCCAGGTTGAGAACCACTGCTCTAGCTAATTGAACAAAACCCTTTTTGTGTCTTCCAGAAATTTGAAGACAATCTGTGTGGCTTTTCGGAGCTTATAAATGACTTACATGAGAGCCAACATGATATAGTGGTTTGAATATTGGCCTAGGATTCTGGAAGAACAGGGTTCATATCCCCATTCTGCCAAGGACACCCACTGTGTGACTTTGGGCAGTCACAGCCTCTGGCAGAACTCCTCAGAAGAAATCTTGTCAAGAAATCCCCATTAGAGGTTTGCTTTAGGGTAACCAGAAAAATCCCTACAAGACACACAACACATACTAAAAATAAGTTAGTTGAAATCAGATTGAAGATCCGTCGTCCTGAAAACTTGGGGCCAAAAATATATTTTTATTTGTATTTGCATGTATGTACATAGTGAGATATTCTAAAGATGGACTCAAGTCTAAATATGTAATTCATTATGTTCCATATACACCTAATACACATAGCTCTGGAAATAATTCCATACCATAGTTGTAATATGTTTGTGCCTAAACCATCAAAAAGCAAAGGTGGCACTATCTCATCCATCCATGTGGACCATTTCAGATTATTGCAGTATTTCAGAATCACAGATATGGGATACTCAACCTGTATTTCTTTTTCTAGTAATAGATATAACATATTACATATTACACATTTTGTAGCATAACTGAACATTTTTGATAGTTTTACAGTTATGTGGGTATAGGCTAACTAAGTGGAAGAGGAAAAATATCACACAATTCAATTCCTAACACATGCACATGTGTGCTGATGTGGTTAATTTGTTTTTTAACTAAGGAGTAATCTGCATGTTTTTTACCAGCATGCTTTGTGCTAGAAACACAACAACATGTACACATAAATAACAAAACTTGGAGAAGTTACTTTTGTTGATAACAATTCCCAGAACCTTGTTGTGCTGGCTAAAGATAATAATAATAATAATAATAATAATAATAATAATAATTATTATTATTATTATTTTATTTAACTTGTATACCACTAGTCCCAATTTGGCTCAGAGCGGTTTACAGAAGCAAATTAAAACAATACAATTAGCTTTAAAAATAACAATAACAAAACGATAGGCGGCAAGAACAGGCATAGTCCGGGTTGTTCACCCGTCAAAAGCTTGCCGGAAAAGAAAAGTTTTACAGGCTTTCCGAAAAGCAAGTAGGTCTCGGATGGTTCGAGTTTCAACCGGCAAGGCATTCCTTAAATAAGGGGCCACGATCGAGAAAGCTCTATGCCTAGTAGATGATAAGTCCGGATGTTGGGGACTGCAAGCAAATTTTGATCTTCAGACCAGAGTAATCTCTGGGGTTGGTAGGGGGATAAGCGGGCCCTCAGGTATGCCGGCCCCAGACCATGTAAGTCTTTAAAGGTTAGTACCAGTACCTTGAAAGTGATCCGGTGCTCAATTGGAAGCCAGTGCAGCTGCTGGAGGATTGGGGTGATACGACACCCCAATAATAATAATAATAATAATAATAATAATAATAATAATAATATCCAAATAATAATATCCAAATAATAATATCCAAATAATAATATCCAAATAATAATATCCAAATAATAATATCCAAATAATAATATCCAAATAATAATATCCAAATAATAATATCCAAATGTAGTTGAGAATGATGTCTTTGTGAAAGATACTGCATCCCTACAAAGTGTTGGTTTTAATGGTTAAGGCCCTATATAGTTTGTTGAGCGAAGGAAGATCGATGCTTTTGAGCTGTGGTGCTGGAGGAAAGTGCTGAGAGTGCCTTGGACTGCGAGAAGATCCAAGCAGCCCATCCTCCAGGAAATAAAGCCCGACTGCTCACTGGAGGGAAAGATACTAGAGACAAAGTTGAAGTACTTTGGCCACATCATGAGGAGACAGGAAAGCCTAGAGAAGACAATGATGCTGGGGAAAGTGGAAGGCAAAAGGAAGAGGGGCCGACCAAGGGCAAGATGGATGGATGGCATCCTTGAAGTGACTGGACTGACCTTGAGGGAGCTGGGGGTGGTAACGGCCGACAGGGAGCTCTGGCGTGGGCTGGTCCATGAGGTCACGAAGAGTCAGAGACGACTGAACGAATGAACAACAACCCTATATAGTTTGGGACCAGGTTACCTACATGATAGTCTTCTCCCATGCAATCCATCCCTTAGAACACAGAGGTCCTCTGGAGAATGCTTACTCTGACCAACTAGAACCCAACTGGCAAATGTCACTCAGAGGACCTTTTCATCATCTGCTTCAAGACTGAAATGACCTGCCAGAAGAACTCCAACAGCTAAATGAGTTGTCGGAAATTAAGATGCAGCTGAAGACCCATCTCTTCCAGCAGATCTACTCAGTCAACTTTAGCTTGTAAATTCTATCTACATTTATCAGTGAATTGTAACCATACGTATCTTGCATTTTAATAGTTTTTTGTTTTAAAAGATTGCACGCCGCCTCAATTATTGTTGTTGTTATTGTTGTTGTTGTTACTTGAAGTGCCTCTGGTGTTGCTGTGAGAAGGTCCTCCATTGTGCATGTGACAGGGCTCAGACTGCATTGTAATAAATGGTCTGTGGTTTGCTCTTCTGCACACTCGCATGTCGCGGACTCCACTTTGTGGCCCCATTTCTAATATACACAGCATGACACAAAGAAAATGATAGAAAAATGCACCACTTTATCCACAAACACCCCTCATTCCCAAACCTCCGAACTGTATCACTAGATCTAAGTAAAGGGCAAAGAAAACAAGGGGGCTATTGTATGAGTCTGGGAAGATAAGTAAGACAGAAACAAAAGAGAAGTGTGGCAAAATACAACAAACCAGCATTGGCTGATCACCTCTGAATTACACCCTTACTCACACTACAAAAGATATGCGAATTACGCCTCTTTTCTTGCAAAAAAAGGAGAAAGGGTGAATAAAGATGTTGTCACTGACACCCAAGTGCTGTTTTTGAGGAGCAAAGAAAACAAGCAAACAAGAGTGAGAGGCAGATAAGAGAAGACAGACAAGGCAGGCAAGTAGACAAGAGGGGGAAGAAAGGCTGTGATTGATGCTTCCACTTCAGCAAATGTTTTCACTAACATTAGCATTACTAAAGCTTAAAGGGTGTAAGTGAATCAGAAACAGCAGGGACCTGTGGCTTTATGGTACTAACATCTGCTGTAATGTACTCCTCCCAGGCTTTATACAGGCCGCTTCATCAGAGCTCCCCTCTTCCTGCCAGCTCCCCAGACTAACTTCCAGCTAATCACAGAACCCACATATTAGCAGAAGGTTAAACCCCTGTGCCGGCAGGACTGAAGACTGACAGGTTGCAGGTTCAAATCCAGGGAGAGGTGGATGAGCTCCCTCTATCAGCTCCAGCTCCTCATGCGGGGACATGAGAGAAGCCTCCTACAAGGATGATAAAAACATCAAATCATCCGGGCGTCCCCTGGGCAATGTCCTTGCAGACGGCCAATTCTCTCACACCAGAAGCGACTTGCAGTTTCTCAAGTCACTCCTGACATGACAAAAAAAAAAGCAGAAGAGACCTTTATTCCAACTAAAGAGATAAGGCCACCCAGAGAGGCAGAGAGATTCTCATTGCCATGTTGATTCTGAAGGCGACCGAGGCAAAGCACTTAATTTCTTTACTTTGTAAAAAATCACTCTACACACACAAAGACCTAAACCAGAACTTTGACCAAAGAATTGAAAAATTGCTTTTGGAAGTGCACATCTCAGAATTCATAAAATGTCCATGTCACTAGCATTCACCAGCAAAAACAAAGACATTCACTATGAGCAAACAGGAAGAAACCATAAACAGTTCCCATGGCAAATGTGGCTTCTAGGACAACACTTATAACAGAATCATAGAATCATAGAGTTGGAAGAGACCTCGTAAGCCATCCAGTCTAACCCCCTGCAAAGAAGCAGGAAAATCACAAAGCACCTCCAACAGATGGCCATATATAGGAAGCTTTCATTTACCCAAGGTGCTGAAACCTGGTGTTCTCCAAATATGTATTTATCCAAGGTACTGAAACCGGGTGTCCTCCAAATATAATTGTTCTTGTGTGCCTTCAAGTCATTTCTGACTTACGGTGACCCTAAGGCAAACCTATCATGATGTTGTGGTTTTTTTTTTTTGGGGGGGGGGGGAGAAGTTGGCATGGTTTTCTTAGGGGAGGCTTGCCACAGCCTTTCTCTGAGGTCAAGAGAATGTGACTTACATAAAGTCACCGAATCAGTTCCATGACCAAGTTGGAATTTAGATCCTGGACTTTGGAGTACCAACATTATGGGGGGCCATCCAGTTGGACTTGCCTCAGGGATATTCTTGCTGTTTCTGTAGGAACATGTAGAGCATGGGTCCTCAAACTACGACCCAAGGACCGAATGTGGCCCTCCAAGGTCATTTATCTGGCCCTCGCTCAGGGTCAACCTAAGTCTGAAATGACTTGAAAGCACACAACAACAACAACAACAACAACAACAACAATCCTATCCCATCAGCCAAAAGCAGGCCCACATTTCCCATTGAAATACTAATAAACTTATATTTATGAGAATTGTTCTTCATTTTAATTATTGTATTATTTTAAAGTGTTTTTGCACTACAAATAAGATATGTGCAGTGTGCATAGGAATTCATTCATATTTTTTTCAAATTATAATCCAGCTCTCCAACAGTTTGAGGGACTGTGACCTGGCCCTCTGTTTAAAAAGTTTGAGGACCCCTAATTTAGAGGAATGGTGGTTCTCATGAAACGTTTTCCTTGATTTAAGTCTACTAGGAAGAGGCTGATAGCCATACAGTGCGTGGCTTTCTTCTTCAATGAAACTTTCCAAATTCTGCATTTCACTACCACATAGCATATTCAAAGGCATTTTTTCCCTGTCTTCTAGTGTGTTGCTGAAGACTGAATGCAAATGTGGGATCTGAAAACTAGAGATCTCTAAAGAGGAATAAATGGCCACACTCTGCCCCATTTCCCAGTGCTGAAATCAGGCACAAACCCATATCGTTTCAAGTCCCCATCCACATTTGAACCATTCTCCTCTGCCAAGCAAATGAAGCACAGGTAGGCCTTCTCCTCCAACCTCCCTTTTTAAAAGCACAAATACCAGGCAACCCTATACGTTCATAAAATACAAACTCGTGCACCACCTTGCTTGCTGTCAACAGTCACAGGTTCGCACTTTGGCTAACAGGCAAGCAAGAATTGCTGCATTCACAGCATCCCAGGCCCAGATTTTCACAGCCACTTAGGTAAACTGCATGATGTTGCCATGGTGGGGAGAGGAGACAAAGGGAAGGTAAATGGGCCCAAGGGAGGCTGCGATTCTTCTACTTTACATGCCACTCCTAATTTGAAACAAACATGTAACCAAATTGGCAGAATAGAAGAATAGCCAAAGACTTGACTCAATTTCTGAAAGTGACCCAGAAGGGTTCCTTAGTTTATATCTCTGTATTTGCTCCAAGTGGCAAATGGCATCCCCCTTACCTTGGTACAAGCCAGGCAAAGCCAAGGAACCACTCAACTTATAAATGTGAGGTCTAAAGCTCTGTGTTTACTTAGTATTATGTAGAATACTCAAGAACGGAAAATGGAATGTTGGTGGTCAGGAAAAGAGATTTAAAGATGGGCTCAAAGCCAACCTTAAAAACTGTGGCATAGACATTGAGAACTGGGAAGCCCTGGCCCTTGAACACTCCAGCTGGAGGTCAGCTGTGACCAGCAGTGCTGTAGAATTTGAAGAAGCATGAATGGAGGGTGAAAGAGAGAAATGTGCCAAGAGGAAGATGCATCAAGCCAACCCCGACTGGGACCGCCTTCCACCTGGAAACCAATGTCCTCACTGCAGGAGAAGATGCAGATCAAGAATAGGGCTCCTACGTACCCACCCTGGAGGATTATCCTACTCGGACAACGAGGGATCACCTAAGTAAGTAAGTACCCGATGATAAGAGACTGTAGGGCCTGGTCCTTGAGCACTCCAGCTGGAGGTCAGCTGTGACCAGCAGTGCTGTAGAATTTGAAGAAACATGAATGGAGGGTGAAAGAGAGAAATGTGCCAAGAGGGAGGTGCATCAAGCCAACCCCGACTGGGACTGCCTTCCACCTGGAAACCAATGTCCTCACTGCAGGAGAAGATGCAGATCAAGAATAGGGCTCCTACGTACCCACCCTGGAGGATTATCCTACTCAGACAACGAGGGATCACCTAAGTAAATAAGTACCCGATGATAAGAGACTGTAGGGCCTGGTCCTTGAGCACTCCACCTGGAGGTCAGCTGTGACCAGCACTGCTGTAGAATTTGAAGAGGCATGAATGGAGGGCGAAAGAGAGAAACGTGCCAAGAGGAAGGCGCATCAAGCCAAACCTGACCGGGACCGCCTTCTACCTGGAAATCAATGCCCTCACTGCAAGAGAAGATGCAGATCAAGAATAGGGCTCCACGGTCACCTACGGACCCACCGCCAGTACACTGATCCTGGAAGACTATCCTACTTGGACAACGAAGGATCGCCTAAGTGGAAGTAGAATACCCATTACATTTAGACAAAACCTAAACCCAGGATTAGGTTACTTCACAAGAATTGAAGAGTTTGCAGGACTGAATTTCAAGGAAAATGATGTGTGTGTTCACTACACAGGATCATGTTTGTTAACTGAATTAGAACCACCTATTACATAAACATTGATCAGAATTGACCTATTATTTGAGATTTGATGGCAATGCTTTCTTATTTTGTCCATTCTGCCCTTTATCTTCTTTATTTGGGTGAATTTTTCGAAAAATACTAAGTGGAGCTCTTGCCAAAATAGGTTGCCATGTCTCACATTCTTGCCTGTTCTTTTTAAGTTACAGAAAGAAACAAGGAATAGAAAGCAGGTGGTTTAGGGAACCTGGGAAACATGTGTGGTTTTCACACATCTGTTGTTCCCCAGGTGAAATGAGTGGGGAATGCAGGAAGAATAGCTGAAAGGCTGCCAAGATTGCTCCCTATCATCTGCTCCGGATGTAACTGGCTCGGAGGTACCTGGCTAACAATGCCTAATAATCAGACTGGTCCCATGATGTGTAATTCAGTCCCACCGTGACAAGACCTTAAGATTTTTAAAAAATACAAAAGGACAACCTGCAAACCTGAAGGTTAGTAACACCAGCAAAGACGTCAACTACCCAACACAGATAGAAAGGAAGAATTCTGAGAGTGCCTTGGACCGCTTGCAGATCCAATGAGTCCATACTTCAGGAAATAAAGCCCGACTGCTAACTGGAGGGAAGGATATTAGAAGCAAAGATGAAGTACTTTGGCCACATCATGAGAAGACAGGAAAGCTTAAGGAAGAGAATGATGCTGAGGAAAATGGAAGGGAAAATGAAGAGGGGCCGACAAAGGGCAAGATGGATTTATTTATTTTATTTATTTCAAATATTTCTACCCCGCCCTTCTCACTCTGAGGGGGACTCAGAGCGGCCTTACAAAGGCACAATTGCCTGTTTGCTCTGTGAGGCAGTCAGTGGACTGTTCTCAGGGACACACTGTGTCAGTGTAGTGAACAGTGTGAAACAAGGAACTCACAGGGAACAAAAGTTAAAGTCTTAAAGAAAGACTGCTTGTCTAAACAGCTAAGCCTCAAGTAACCGCATTACGCTTTTGTACCACTCTTATTAAGAGTTGATTTGTTCACCAAGTTTAAAATAAACCTGTTTACAATTTCATCTTTAAACTGGTGTCTGTCTCGGTCTGTGAAACTCATAAGATCTCAGCTAGCCTAAAGACAACTCAATTACAGTCCAGTCAGCAAAAGAAGCAGTTGTTAAAGAAGAACTAAAGGCTTTAACATATTTTACCAATTTCACATTCACACTTATGTTTTCCTCAGACATTAATTGAGGTGGTGGCAGCGAAACTACCAATCACATCAGTAATTAACATCGTTAAATCAGTTGGTCACTTGATAATAATATTGAGATGGGATTGCTTGTTCCCCCCTGCCCAAGATTGTCATTGATCCTTATTACACTGGTGGCAGCGGTGGGATTGTCTTGTCCCCCCTGCCCAAGTGTGTCGCTTATCTTTTGGTATGCTCTCTGTATGACGCGTTCTGTATGACGCAAGGATGGATGGTATCCTTGAAGTGATTGGCTTGCTTCTGAAGGAGCTGGGGGTGGCAACGGCCGACAGGGAGCTCTGGTGTGGGCTGGTCCATGAGGTCATGAGTTGGAAGTGACTGAACGAATAAACCACAAAATATAGGAAGAATATAGCTCTCTCAATGCTGTGGGACATACAGTCCTAACCAGTCAAGGAAAGATTCACCACCAGGATTCTACATTAGCATGATCATCAAGTTTGCAGACGACACCAAATTGGGAGGGATAGCCAATAGTCCAGAGGACAGAAGCAGAATTCAAAACGATCTTGACAGATTAGAGAGATGGGCCAAAACTAACAAAATGAAGTTCAACAGTGACAAATGTAAGATACTCCACTTTGGCAGAAAAAATGAAATGCAAAGATACAGAATGGGTGACGCCTGGCTCGAGAGCAGTACGTGTGAAAAAGATCTTGGAGTCCTCGTGGACAACAAGTTAAACATGAGCCAACAATGTGATGTGGCGGCAAAAAAAGCCAATGTGATTTTGGCCTACATCAATAGGAGCATAGTGTCTAGATCTAAGGAAGTAATGCTACCCCTCTATTCTGCTTTGGTTAGACCACACCTGGAATATTGTGTCCAATTCTGGGCACCACAATTCAAGAGAGATATTGACAAGCTGGAATGTGTCCAGAGGAGGGCGACTAAAATGATCAAGGGTCTGGAGAACAAGCCCTATGAGGAGCAGCTTAGGGAACTGGGCATGTTTAGCCTGAAGAAGAGAAGCCTGAGAGGAGATATGATAGCCATGTATAAATATGTGAGAGGAAGCCACAGGGAGGAGGGAGCGAGCTTGTTTTCTGCTTCCTTGGAGACTAGGACGCGGAACAATGGCTTCAAACTACAAGAGAGGAGATTCCATCTGAACATTAGGAAGAACTTCCTGACTGTGAGAGCCGTTCAGCAGTGGAACTCTCTGCCCCGGAGTGTGGTGGAGGCTCCTTCTTTGGAGGCTTTTAAGCAGAGGCTGGATGGCCATTTGTCAGGGGTGATTTGAATGCAATATTCCTGCTTCTTGGCAGGGGGTTGGACTGGATGGCCCATGAGGTCTCTTCCAACTCTTTGATTCTATGATTCTAGTAACTATCAGTTCCAAGCAAAACAGAAGGGAACGAATCTGTGTGAAAATTAACACAAGAAGATCTCACACTTGTCCATTTGCCCTGCATGAAAGATGCATACAGATTGGAAAACTACTCAATGGAAATGTGGGGATGGGCAGTGTGGGAAAGCCTTCCTCCTCATCTTTAATTGCATTGTAAATCCAAATGCTCCCCTTTAATGCTCTGAATAAAATGCTGGCCACAGGAGATTTCTGGCCATGATCAAACAAACTGCCAGAGACATGTCTGGTGACACATCTCTGCACCTTCACATTATGCAGGCTCCCTCTGGCTTTACAAGGTGGGAAGAAAATGACCAGTTAAGTTAAAGAGGCTTCGGAAGTCTTTTTACAGGCAAGCTTGTAAGCTGCCTAGCCCAAGCTCTGCCTGTCAGGGCACTCCAAGCCCCTAACATTTATAGTGAGGTTTTTTCCCCAAACTCTGCAACCATCAAACTTTATGGCTTCCTGACTTCTGAGATTCACAGTTCAGGACATCTTTTTATATCTGAACTTAAAAGGAAAAACATCACACCACTGGCATGTTCATGCCTCCCCTGCTGGAGAGTTATGATGGATACTCAACATAGTATCCTTAACTAGTGGAAAACTGTCTACAGGGAAATCAGTGTGAGAAGTAATGGACAGCTTATATCCACTGATCTGCCAAGGCAGTATCAAAGAAAAGGCACTTTGCTTATGCTTAGAACTACCATTCTGGCCTCAGCTCCAACACTGGCAAAAGGTTTCAGAGCCAAACTGCCAATGCATTTATTTCACAAAAATAGGCAAAATTGTTAATGTTATAGAAAGTACTGCATGTGTGTTTTAAATGCTATATGATATAGACCAGGGGTCCTCAAACTAAGGCCCGGGGGGCAGAAATAGCCCCCGAAGGTCATTTACCCAGCCCTTGCTCAGGGTCAACCTAAGTCTGAAATTACTTGAAAACACACAACAACAACAATCCTAAGGCGACTAAAATTATCAAGGGTCTGGAGAACAAGCCCTATGAGGAGCGGCTTAGGGAACTGGGCATGTTTAGCCTGAAGAAGAGAAGGCTGAGAGGAGATATGATAGCCATGTATAAATATGTGAGAGGAAGCCACAGGGAAGAGGGAGCAAGCTTGTTTTCTGCTTCCTTGGAGACTAGGACGCGGAACAATGGCTTCAAACTACAAGAGAGGAGATTCCATCTGAACATTAGGAAGAACTTCCTGACTGTGAGAGCCTATGAAATCGACTATGACCCCAGGATTTGACGAAGCGGATTTTTAGCATAAGTATATGTTTGTAGTAGTAGTTTTGGTATGTATTGTCGTGATTTACTGTACACTGTCTTTTCTATGTTGTTGTTCACCGCCACGAGTCGCCCTAGGGCTGAGAGTGGCGGTCAATAAATGCAATAAATAAATAAATAAATAAATAACTCTCTGCCCCGGAGTGTGGTGGAGGCTCCTTCTTTGGAAGCTTTTAAGCAGAGGCTGGATGGCCATCTGTCAGGGGTGATTTGAATGCAATATTCCTGCTTCTTGGCAGGGAGTTGGACTGGATGGCCCATGAGGTCTCTTCCAACTCTTTGATTCTATGATTCTATGATTCTATCTTATCACCCAAAAACAGGTCCACACTTCCCATTGAAATAGTAATAAGTTTATATTTATTAAAATTGTTCTTCATTTTAATTATTGTATTGTTTTTAAGGTTTTTTTGCACTACAAATAAGATATGTGCAGTGTGCATAGGAATTAATTCATGTTTTTTTTTTCCAAATTATAATCCAGCCCTCCAACAGTTTGAAGGATTGTGACCTGGCCCTCTGTGTAAAAAGTTTGAGGATCCCTGATGTAGACTGTCATACAGAGCACTTCCAGAAATAGATCCCTTCCATATATGTTGGAGTACAAGTTCCATAGTCCTAATGGTTGAGTGTGGTGGAAGCTGCAGTTGAAGAAATAGGGAAAAAAGTTATTTTTGGTCCATACAGTAAGTCGTAGAAAAAAACCCACTTGAGATTGTGGGAGTTGCGATTCCAAAATGGAACTTTTTCAAGTTCTGATTTCCATGTCAGGAGCAACTTGAGAAACTGCAGGTCGCTTCTAGTGTGAGAGAATTGGCCATCTGAAAGGGCATTGCCTAGGGGATGATAATAATAATAATAACAATAATAATAATAATAATAATACTTTATTTATACTCCGCCACCATCTTCCCAAGGGTACTCGGGGTGGCTTAAATGAGGCCAGCCCAGTAGTACAATAAAACAATATACAACAAGAACACAGCAGAAAATAAAAAATAAAAATGAAATACAGAACCAATATAAATATACACATCAAACAATATAGGTAAAGGTAAAGGTAACAGTTTTCCCCTGACATGAAGTCCAGTTGTGTCCAACTCTGGGGTATGGTGCTCATCTCCATTTCTAACCCAAAGAGCCAGTGTTGTCCACAGATACCTCCAAGGTCATGTGGCCAGCATGACTGCATGGACTGCCGTTACCTTCCCGCCTGAGTGGTACCTATTGATCTACTCATATTTGCATGTTTTCGAACTGCTAGATTGGCAGAAGTTGGGGCTGACAGCGGAAGCTCACACTTCTCCTTGGATTCGAACCTGCGACCTTTCAGACAACAAGCTCAGCAGCTCAGCACTTTAACCCACTGCGCCACCAGGGGCTCCATCAAACAATATAAACACAATATAAAATCAGAACATTTGAACACATAAAATGTATCACAGTGGGCTGGGCCAGTTGCAAAGAATTAAAATTTTAAAAACACTGGGTGAGAGGGCAATATAATGTGTCAGGGTAGGGGATCCGGGGGACAAAATAGGATCTGATTGCACTAGCAGGAAGATAAAGTGCTTCCAAGGACTTTTTTGCAGGGTTTGGTCAGGTCAGGGATTAATATTCATTCAGCATCATAGAGGCGACATTATAAATGGGGCAAACAGAAATGGGATAAATGGTCACTCTCCAAAGGCACATTGGAAGAGCCAATATACCCAATATACCATCCTTTGGGAGGCTTCTCTCATGTCTCCAGATGAAAAGCTAGAGCTGACAGACGGGACTCACCCAGTTCCCAGATTCAAACTGCTGACCTTTCAGTCAGCAGTCCTGGCAGCACATTGTGCCACCAGGGGTTTCTTCAAGTTCTGATGAGGAAAGGCCATAGAAAAGGAAAGAGTTAAAATCAAAACAGTACATTACTTTAATGCAATCGCTTCAAATCTGCCCTGTTCCAAAGCAAAAAACTTTGTTAACTTCTGGAAAAGACAGTGAAAATTTAAAAGCCCAAGTCAAACTGTATACAGCAGCATGGGGGTGAATATAATTTAAGTCAAGCTTTGGAGCAATTGTGGGGAGCCAGAGGCCTGAAATTAAAAGGCAATTCTTTAGAGATGGCGTGATTATTACCTTCACTCATCCCATCCTTCCCACAGTACGGAGCCCCATACCTGAACATCAAGCAGTACTTCCAGCTAGCGTGCTTATTAAATAAAAGAATGGGAGCCTGAACAGGGTGATCATTTGCTCAGCTAGCAAAAGCGAACGTCAATAAGATTCAAATGCAGCTCTGTGCCGGAGGTACCAGCAGGGGCAGCTAACAACTTGTTCATACTCTCAGCTCCCGAACATCCTCGCTTGTCTTCATTTCCCATCATTATCTATCCCCAAATCATCATATTTGAGGCAATATTAATTCTTCAGAGGCCAAATCCTACTTCAAATTGGGGTCTTGACATATTTTTTTGTCACGCACACAAGACTTCCTTGATTCCGACAGATGTTTCGAATGCTTTAGGAATGCAAAACAGAGTTTCAGCTTCAGAGAACTCCGCTTCTTCGGCTCAGTCCTCTTTAATTTTATAGGGAAACGTATCTATAAATGTACTCTGAGAAGTCCTTCAAGCATTGACTCCGATTTCACATTCCACAATCCCTTTAAACAATGCCCTCTGTTCACCATGGCCCTCGTCTCCCCTGTCATTAACTGCAACTTCAAAATACATCTTTAAAGCCCCAGACTCTGAGCAAATTATAATTTGATTCTAGTTAATTACAAGTGAGCTCTCTGGAACCAGAGCAGAGAGCAAGCTAAAAACAATGCACTCGGTGTATTTACTTAATACAACAGACATAGTTGCTATCAGTAGCTAGGAACACGCCGACCCATCATCAGCTTTCACTTCAATCATCTTTAGATACCTTGTCATAAAAGGTTTGGCTTTGCACTGAAAGGGCCACCCAAAAGAGACCTCTTATTAAAGGACTGTCAAGAGGAGCCAGAAGGACTATATGGTGAAATGGGCTAGGAATATAGGGAGACCAATAAATTTGAAGGAATAGGACCAGATCTGGAATACCAAGTTGAAATACACATACGCAAGCGATCTAAAGGAGACAATCAGGCACATCATAACACCTCTCAACAGAACATTTTCCCAGGCTCAGCCAAGCCTTCAAATGCTAATGAAGGTGGTCAGCTGAAACATTCACACCTAGCTTCAGCAGAGAGCTCTTTGCCCCACCCCAGTCATTCCACAGATATATAAACCCATTTTCCTATTTCCAACAGACCTCACTACCTCTGAGGATGCTTGCCATAGATGCAGGCGAAACGTCAGGAGAAATGCCTCTAGAACATGGCCCTATAGCCCGAAAAAACCTACAAGAACCTAGATCTAAAGGAGAACTGGTACAAAATGTTCTTCCGGTGGAATATGACCCCACAAAAAATGGGTTTAATGTACAAAGAACCTCTAAATAAATGCTAGAAGTGTCAAACCCAGGTGGGAACAATGTACCATATGTGGTGGACATGCCCGATTGCAAGAAAATATTGGAAAACCATTCAAGAGGCGACACAAAGGATCTTACAAATTAAAGTGCAGCTTAAGCCAGAATACTTTCTTCTTGGTATTACAGACGGAGATATAGAGTTGGACACTAATAAAGATAAACTGTTCATGTACATAACAACAGCGGCCAGAATCACATATGCAAAGAAATGGGAAATAAAAGAATTGGCAACCAAAGAAGAATGGGAAGCAAAACTCCGGGACATCATGGACATGGATCTACTGACCTTCTACCTAAAGGATACGACGGGCAGACCCTTAATTCCAACAGACTGGTCACTATATAAAGACTACTTGAAATCTCAACAGAGTTTACACTATATTTGTTCTCCTTAATGAAGATAAGAACAGATACAATGATACTTCTAAAAGAAGATAGGAACTAGAAACATGAATAGAGAAGTGACTTGGATTTGATCAAATGAAGGACTTAAGAAAATAAAATATAACAGCCCAGGGGAAACGAAGGAGGAAGTCAAATATAGCTTGATACTTCTCTCTATTTTACACGGTTTCTTTTTATTCTAACTTTTTTACACACCCTCTCTCCTATCTAACATACTCTCTCCCTCTTCGCCTCCTAGGCACTTTTATCTTTGGCCACCTCCCTTTTGGCCTCTAGAAACTTTCTCTACCTTTCTTGCTCCCTTTCTATTTTCCTGCCTCGCGCAAGACTTTTCTTTTAACCCCCCTTTTCCCCTTTCCCCTCTTTCTATTTTATCAATTGTAAACAAAATGCTAATAAATAGGGTATAGGGTTACAGCCTGTGATGGATGGGGTCGCACTCCCCTTGAAGGTGCAGGTTCGCAGCTTGGGTGTGATCCTGGCGGTGACCAGGGGAACATATGCACAGCTTAGGCTCGTGCACCAGCTGCGCCCGTACCTTGGGAAGTCTGACTTGGCCACGGTATTCCACGCTCTGGTTACATCCCGTTTAGACTACTGCAACGCTCTCTACGTGGGGTTGCCTTTGAAGACGGCCCGGAAGCTCCAACTGGTCCAACGTGCGGCAGCCATGATACTAACAGGAGCAGGACGCAGGGAGCATACAACCCCCTTGTTGTACCAGCTCCACTGGCTGCCGATTTGCTACCGGGCTCAATTCAAGGTGCTGGCATTGGCCTATAAAGCCCTAAACGGTTCCAGCCCAAGATACCTATCGGACCGCATCTCGACCTATGAGTTCACCTGGACTTTGAGATCGTCCGTGGAGGCCCTGCTCTTGATCCCGCCTGCTTCACAGGCACGGCTGGCGGGGACGAGAGATAGGGCCTTCTCGGTGGTGGCTCCTCGGCTGTGGAACACCCTTCCCGTGGACATCAGACTGGCCCCTTCCCTGATGATATTCCGCAGGAAATTAAAGACTTGGCTGTTCAAGAAGGCGTTCGAACAAGAAGTGCAATGATTGGTAATTGACTATAGGAATGTAACAACGGAAAATGATACTGGATTGTGGTTTTGACGATGAGATGACGCGGAATGGCTTTCGTAGTAATGATGATGCTTTTTGATGACGATGTTTTTTGTTAATGATGGATTGTGGATTTTTATATTGTGTCTTGTATTTTGTACCTTGTTCTTTCTATGTTGTACACCGCTGTGAGTTGCCCCTGGGCTGAGAACAGCGGTATATAAGCAAAGTAAATAAATAAATAAATAAATTAAGATATTAAAAACAAAAAAGAAAAAGAAAAGAGGAGCCAGAACAGGAGTATAGTGTCTAGAGATCCAGGGAAGTAATGCTACCCCTCTATTCTGCCTTGGTCAGACCACATCTGGAATATTGTGTCCAATTCTGGGCACCACAATTAATAATAATAATAATAATAATAATAATAATAATCTTTATTTATTTATACCAACTTCACGAGGTATCACGAGGTATTACATAGGTATTACATAGGATCAAATGCTTGCTGCTTACAGAATGTTTCAATATGAGTTACTTTCTATCTATTCCTTTTTCCTCAAAATGACTTTTCTACTAATACATAAAAACAAACTTCGCACTATCTTTATCCTATTCCTTTGATCAATCTTCCAGCTGCTTTTCACCTACTTCCTTCCAGACCCTAACTCACTGACCAACTCTCATAGACTGCCTCCAACTGACTCACTAACTGCCATACAATGTTCAGGTGGGCTTCTCCAACTGACATCCTTGCCTCTGTCCCCTTTCAAATCTTGGCACCCGCTCATTTGCATACGACCAATCAGGTCGCTTGCATGCAAATGGCGTCCCCACTGGCAGGGCCGTAGCCAGAAAAAAAATTCGGGAGGGGTTGAAATTTTCGGGGGGGGGGGGGGTTGAAAATTTCACGGGGGGGGTTGAAACCTGCCTCCTAGCTCACACTGAAACAAAGAACACAGCAGGGAGCAGAGCAGCCTTCAATAGCCTGCAGCTCCGCCCTTGTCAACCACCCCCACCAAGTCTGGCCTCCTTAATGAGAGCATTCAACATCCCCCACCCCAACTTGGTTGCATCACTACTGTTCTGTCGCACGCTGGGCCTGTAAATAATTGTCTTTAGAACAGGATGTGCAACTTTTGCCCAGCGGGAAGCCAGGGGTCTAAAAAGAAGTTCTCAGAGGTTTCCACCACAAACAGTCTTTAGATGGCTTGAGAAGTACAACAAAGTATTTTATTAATGAACAATCAAACAGAAACTTCTCTTGTCTTCAGTAAAGTTAAGTAAATGATTCCAAGCTTTTAGGCAACTGGTGAATTCCTAATCTTGCCCACGAAGAACAGGCAACTGTCTTCAATAACTTCTTCTTTAAAGGAAAATCCCCTTTTTAACTTCTCCCAGGCTGACTGTAATCTAACCCTTACTCATGTGGGCTCCACTACCAGGTCGCACTGCGTCTTGAACGTCGAGTTGACCTACCAGCAAGGCAGTAGATGTTTTCCAGCTGGAGTTCTTTGGTCTTTAGGGCTGTTTTCCTGGAAATTCTTTGGAGACTCTTAAGACCTTTCTCCCCCGGAAGGTCTTAAGGGTTGAAGCTTTTGTACAGGGGAAGCTTGCACACATCCTATATATATAAGTTTACCTTGCTGAGACTAACTAAAAATGGCTCCCTTCCCAATTGCCCTGAGCAAGGGGCGGGACCAAAACTTAACAATGATGGACAGGTGACTTGCCCTATGACTGCAACCAAAGAAGCCACCTATCTGCAGAGTCCCTGAAACCTAGGACTGCAAGCAAACATTTAATATAAAGCAAATAAAGTTGGAGCTCCTGTTATAACAGTACCAGAACAACTACATCGGCTATTGCTGCAAGTAATGGCAGTGTGAATAAATTGCCAATATTTGCTTGAGATCGTGCTTGCAGTTCTGGAGGGACTCTTAATTTTTTGCATCTCATAGACTTAGCATGGGGATTTGGTTAACCAGTTAAAATTCATGAGTAAACCAGTTTTTTTTAAAAAAAAAAAATCTGAAACATTTCGGGGGGGGGGGGGGGGAGGTTGAACCCCTAAAAAAAAACCCTCGCTACAGGCCTGCCCACTGGTGCTACTGCTCATACACCAGCCCTTTAAGATAGATCACTTCCAAACTTTCTTAAGTGAGTCAGGTTTGTTACACTGGCCTTTATTAGAGAAAATGCTGTCCTTCAGATTATGCCGGTGTCATATAGGGCCCTTCTACAGAGCCGTATAACCCATAATATCAAGGCTGAAAATCCCACAATATCTGCATTGAACTGGGCTATCTGAGTCTACACTGCCACATATTCCAGTTCAAAGCAGATAATGTGGGATTTTATCCAGCTGTGTGGAAGGGGCCTTAGATCATGTAGCTCCTACATTAATTCTCCATAGTGTTAGTGTTTTGTAGTATGACCTCCTATCCATGGTTTCATTTACCCATGCTCTAAATCAGTGTTTCTCAACCTAGGGGTCGGGACCCCTGGGGGGGGGGTCACACGGGGGTGTCAGAGGGGTCACCAAAGACCATCAGAGGACACAGTATTTTCTATTGGTCATTGGGGTTCTGTGTGGGAAGTTTGGCCCAATTCTATCGTTGGGGTTCAGAATGCTCTTGGGTTGTAGGTGAACTATAAATCCCAGAAATACAACTCCCAAATGTCAAGGTCTATTTTCCCCAAACTCCACCATGGTTCACAGCTGGGCATATTGAGTATTCGTGCTAAGTTTGGTCCAGATCTATCATTGTCTGAGTCCACAGTGATCTCTGGATGTAGATGGACTACAACTCCAAAACTCAAGGTCAATGCTTACCAAACCCGTCCAGTGTTTTGTGTTGGTCATGGGAGTTCTGTGTGCCAAGTTTGGTTCAATTCCATTGTAGGTGGAGTTCAGAATGCCCTTTGATTGTAGGCAAACTATAAATCCCAGCAACTACGACTCCCAAATGAGAAAATCAATCCCCTCATTAACCCCACCAGTATTCAAATTTGGGTTTTATCAGGTATTTGTGCCAAATTTAATCCAGTGAATGAAAATACATCCTGCATATCAGGTATTTACATAATGATTCACAACAGTAGCAAAATCACAGTTACGAAGTAGTAACGAATATAATTTTATGGTTGGGGGTCACCACAACATGAGGAACTATATTAAGGGGTCGCGGCATTAGGAAGGTTGAGAACTCCTGCTCTAAATAAATGGACCCTCCATCCAAATTGTTTGTGGGTCTCGGTAGGTCCTCCAGTGCAATTCTGTGATATGTTTCCAGCCCGATGCTAGTCAAAATACAGGGTTCCCTATTATCCATGGTTTCAGGTCTTCGGGGCAATGTCTTGGAAGATATTCCCCATATGATACAAGAGTTGTGCTGTAGTGGACTGTTGTTCTGATACACTTTTCCTCCTTACAAGAAAGACCTCTTGGATCTGCTTCTGTTTCAGCAAAGATAGGGCTGCGAACTGGAACAGAGATATAAATCTCATGCCCATTTAACTGAGAGTTAAGTCCTGTTGACCTCAGTGAGGCTTAACAACTCAGTAGGCATGCAGAGGTTGCTCTGTAGGGAAATGTGCTGTTTTGTTGGTGAGGCCTGCTACTTACAGCAGAGTTTCTTTCCCTGACATAGATTTGGGACTGAGCTGATGCCATAGTCTGTGGCAGCAAAGAGGTGAATGGAGGCCATCTGCCTAAGCAATTTATTTTAGAAATACGGTCCATTGAGCTTCATAGACATACCTTTTGTTTTACATTTCAGAAAACTCTGCGTATAAATGTGTGTGTGTGTTACAGAAATATCAAACTGACTGGCCTTATTCTTTCTACACACACACAAACACACACAGTGTACACTTAGGATGGAGCATGACATCGAAGTAGAAGCTTTCTGATTGTCAAAGTTGTGTCTTAGAATTTAAGAGAAAACAATACAGTATCTGCTCGAGTTTGTGTATGTATGTGTCTTGAAGATCCTTTAAAATATCTGAACTGGTTTTGAAAAAGTACAAAGACTGAGTTGCTGTGAGTTTTTTGGGCTGTATGGCCATGTTCCAGAAGCATTCTCTCCTGACATTTCACCTGCATCTTTAGCGATAGATGCAGGCAAAACCTGGACATAACATATTATTTGAGAAATGCTGGACAAGTCTAGGGTTAGGGTTAGGGTTTCTGAGGCTGCTCACCATAGATGCAGGCGAAACGTCAGGAGAGAATGCTTCTACAACATGGCCATATAGCCCGAAAAACCTACAACATCCCAGTATGCCAACTGATCCCAACTATAAGGGCTGAGGAAGTTTGATGTAAACAAAGATTCAACTTCAGAAAGGCAAATTGGTTTAAATTCTCAGATATGTTGGATGACAAGATCGTATCAGTCCTTGAGGAATAGGAGTGAAATAGTATCCATCCAACCTTTCCAAGGTCCTCGTCTCCTACCCAAACCCTCTGTGACTGCTTAAGGAAGGCAAAAGTGAGCCTGAGCTTCAGAGAACTCAGCTTCTTCGCCTCAGTCTTTTCATTTGATAGCAACTCTACTTTAAGCACTGACTTTTGTTTCACATTCAGGATTCCCCCTTTGTAAACCATCTGCTCTCTGTTCCTCATGGCTCTCTTAGTCTGTGAGACTGAATAACATCTTTTTAAAGGCAAAGTCTTCCTTTCTGCCCTCACACCAAGGCTGTATCAGACTGTAGTAGCATTGAGGCAGGTTGAGGCGACTTCCAATGCTATGGAATCAGGGGAGCCACTCTTGGGCAAAAGGGCTAAAGACCTTGCAAAACTACAAAGGTGACTGATCCCAATACACAGGCATGTAGGGGGGGGGGGGGGACTTGAGGGGCTTCAGCCCCTCAAGTCCATGAGAAGGCCTTACTGGTACATTATTTAAACTGTTATGTTTATTTATATCATGATCTGATCACCATGCTTAATATGTCCCATATGCATGGGGGTATTGGGGTAACGATACAAAAGGTTTGCTAGGGTAGACCCTCTTTCACTCAGACTCAGCCCCCCCCCCCCCAATCAAACTCAGCCCCCCCCCCCCCAAAATCAAAATCCTGGCCAAGGGCCTGCCATTACATTTAGAAGTTCGTTAAAGTGAAGTTTCTTTCTTTCATTCCTTCCTCTTCTCAACCATCTTCTTCTCAACCCAACACTTGACAATGACCCCATCCACACAGCTATATAAAATCCCACCTTATCTGCTTTGAACTGGGTTATGTGGCAGTGTGGACCCTTCTACAAGTCTGTCAGGAAGCTGGACCATCCAGACAGGGTGAAAGGTTTCCGAAAGTGGGAAGAAAAGGAAGGCTAAAAGGAGAAGAGGGGGATAAGGAAGAATTTATGGCAGGGAAACTCTGAGGATGCTTGCCATAGATGCAGGCGAAATGTCAGGAGAGAATGCTTCTAGAACAAACATTTTTTTGGGATGTATGGCTATCCATACATCCCAAAAAGCCTACAAGAACCCAAGAAAGAAGTTTCTTTCTTTCTTTCCTTCCTCTTCTCAACCATCTTCCTCTGGACACAAGGCCCCATGGACACTTGACTATGGCCCGTTCCACACAGCTGACTCAAATCTGCTTTGAACTAGGTTATATGGCAGTTTGGACTCAGATATCCCAGTTCAAATTGTGGGATTTTCCACCTTGATAGTCAGGGTTATAGGGCTGTGGAAGGGACAGAATATCAAGGCAGATGATGCACAAGATCTGCTTTGAACGGGGTGATCCTAGAGCCCTTCCACACAGCCATATAACCCAGAATATCAAGGCAGAAAATCCCACAAGATCTGCTTTGAACCGGGTTAGCTGACAGCCATATAACCCAGAATATCCACAAGATCTGCTTTGAAACTGGGTTATCTGATGGCCCTTGCACACAGCCATGTAACCCAGAATATCCACAAGATCTGCTTTGAAACTGGGTTATCTGATGGCCCTTGCACACAGCCATAAAACCCAGAATATCCACAAGATCTGCTTTGAACTGGATTATCTGAGGTCCCTTGCACACAGCCATATAACCAAGAATATCCACAAGATCTGCATTGAAAATGGGACATCTGAGGGCCCTTCCACACAGCAATATAACCCAGAATATCCACAAGATCTGCTTTGAAACTGGGTTATCTGATGGCCCTTCCACACAGCCATATAACCCAAAATATCCACAAGATCTGCTTTGAAAATGGGATATCTGAGGGCCCTTCCACACAGCCATATAACCCAGAATATCAAGGCAGAAAATCCCACAAGATCTGCTTTGAACCCGGTTAGCTGAGAGCCCTTCCACACAGCCATAAAACCCAGAATATCCACAAGATCTGCTTTGAACTGGGATATCTGAGGGCCCTTCCACACAGCAATATAACCCAGAATATCTGGGCAGATGGTCCACAAGATCTGCTTGGAACTGGGTGATCCGAGAGCCCTTCCACACAACCATATAATCCAGAATATCAAGACAGAAAATCACACAATACCTGCTTTGAAACTGGATTATCTGAGGGCCCTTCGAAACAGCCATATAATCCAGAATATCAAGGCAGAAAATCCCACAATATCTGCTTTCAATGGGTTATATGAGGACCCTTCAACACAGCCATATAACCCAGAATATCTACAAGATATGCTTTGAACCGGGTTAGCTGATGGCCCTTCCACACTGCCATATAACCCAGAATATCCACAAGATCCGCTTTGAAACTGGATTATCTGAGGGCCCTGCCACACTGCCATATAACCCAGAATATCCAGTCAGATCATTCCCAATATCTTCCTTGAACTGGGCTCTCTGAGCCCACGCTGTCATATAATCCAGTCCAATGTGGATTCTGTAACACTGTGTGGAAGGGGCCAAAGTTTGGGCAGTTTAACACACTTGTCCCATGTTTTTGTGCTGGAACCAATTAGGAAACGACATTGACAACCAAACATAGTGGGATTCCATACAAAACATCAGTTGGAAGCCCCAGATGGGGAGAACCGACGCCACGGAGCCCTGGTGCCCACTCAGGGACTCGCTTTTGCGGGAGTTTCTTGCCTGGAAGTGAGCCCTTTCCCAAACAAACCCGCCTCGCAGACTCAAAGCGCGTTTCCCGGCGCGGCGCTTACCTGCGCGGCAGAGGCTGAGTTTGCCCACCAAGAGCATCAGCATCAGCAGCAGCGAAGTGCTGTCTCGCCAAAGTCCGCTCGCAATCCCGGGCAGGAGAGGCATGGCTGTGCTGGTCCTCCTTCTCCCGGTCGCCTCTTCCTCCTCCTCCTCCTTCTCCTCCTCCTCCTGCTCTTCTCCAGGCTCGGCGTCTTCTTGGGCTCCTTCTCCTTCCTCCTCCTCCTTCTCCCAAAGCCTCTTCCTCGCCCAGGTCTCCCGCTCAGCGCTGCCTCTCCTCCTCCTCCTTCTTTCTCCTTCTCCTCCAAGTCCTGGGGCAGCCAGGCTTCGAGGGACGTGGCTCTCCGCCTCGGCCCGGGGCCAGGCTGCCAAGCGAGCGCCGCCGGGAGGGAGTCTCACTGCGGCTCAGCCCTCCTCCTGCTCTTCATGCCGGCCGACGGAGCCTCCTCGGGGCCCGCTCCTCGCCCTCGCCAGCCCCGCTCGCCAATGCCAGGCGGCTCTTGTCCCAAGCAGACCGAGAGCAGGGCCCCGCCAAGGGGGAGCACGACAAGCGACGGGCGGGGAAGAAGAAGAGAAGGAGGAGGAGGAGCCGCACAGAGGACGGCGGGGCCCCGAAGGGGGGGCTCAGGACGGACGCACCATCCCCAAACACAACACCACACCAGCCTCCTTTCGCTCCTGAGGCGGCAAACCGAATACGTTAGTTGTAATAGTATGGTAGTTGGGTTCGGAAGCTCCGAGCGTTATGGAGATGGAGCATCATTCCTTCGAGAGCGCAGTTTGCTCAAGAGAGACTTAGCTAATGTAAGCCAGGCCGGAGACAGGAAGGAATGTAAGAGTTCTTTAATGATGAAACCCTAACCCTAACCCTTATTTCTCCCTTATTTCTCATGCCAGTAAGGTAATGCTCAAGATCCTGCAAGCAATACATGCAGCGAGAGTTGCCAGATGTTCAAGCTGGGTTTAGAAAAGGCAGAGGAACAAGAGACCAGATTGCCAATATCCGCTGGATAATGGAGAAAGGCAGGGAGTTTCAGAAAAACATCTACTTCTGCTTCATTGACTATTCTAAAGCCTTTGACTGTGTGGGTCATAATAAATTGTGGCAAGTTCTTGGTGGGATGAGCATCCCAAGCCACCTTGTCTCTCTCCTGAGGAATCTGTACAAGGACCAAGTCGCAACAGTCAGAACTGACCACGGAACAACAGACTGGTTCAAGATTGGGAAAGGCGTACGGCAAGGCTGCATACTCTCACCCAACCTTTTTAACTTGTATGCAGAACACATCATGCGATGTGCGGGGCTGGATGAATGCAAAGCTGGGATGAAAATTGCTGGAAGAAACATTAACAACCTCAGATATGCAGATGACACCACTCTGATGGCCGGAAGAGAGGAGGAGCTGAGGAGTCTTCTAATCAAGGTGAAAGAAGAAAGCGCAAAAGCCGGGTTGCAGCTAAACATCAAAAAAACCAAGATTATGGCAACAAGAATGATTGACAACTGGGAATTAGAGGGAGAAAACGTGGAGGCCGTGACAGACTTTGTATTTCTAGGTGCAAATATTACTGCAGATGCAGACTGTAGCCAGGAAATCAGAAGACGCTTACTTCTTGAGAGGAGAGCAATGCCCAGTCTCGATAAAATAGTAAAGAGTAGAGACATCAGACTTGCAACAAAGATCCGCCTAGTCAAAGCCATGGTATTCCCTGTAGTAACCTACGGATGTGAGAGCTGGACCTTAGGGAAGGCTGAGCGAAGGAAGATCGATGCTTTTGAGCTGTGGTGTTGGAGGAAAGTTCTGAGAGTGCCTTGGACTGCGAGAAGATCCAACCAGTCCATTCTCCAGGAAATAAAGCCCGACTGCTCACTGGAGGGAAGGATACTAGAGACAAAGTTGAAGTACTTTGGCCACATCATGAGGAGACAGGAAAGCCTAGAGAAGACAATTATTCTGGGGAAAGTGGAAGGCAAAAGGAAGAGGGCCCGACCAAGGGCAAGATGGATGGATGGCATCCTTGAAGTGACTGGACTGACCTTGAAGGAGCTGGGGGTGGTGACGGCTGACAGGGAGCTCTGGCGTGGACTGGTCCATGAGGTCACGAAGAGTCGGAGATGACTGAACGAATGAACAACAACAAAACCCTAACCCTTACCCAGAGGCGGCCCTAGGTAATTTTCAACAGTAAACAAACAGTATCCCCCCACCCCCAACCAATCACTGATATATATTTTCTGTTCATCATGGGAGTTATGTGTGCCATATTTGGTTCAGTTCCATCCTTGGTGGAGTTCAGAATGCTCTTTGATTGTAAGTGAACTATACATCCCAGTAACTACAACTCGCATATGTCAAGGTCTATTTTCCCCCAAGAGTGCCTCAAGAGCACCCCTGGGCAGGAGCCCCCGGTGGCGCAGTGGGTTAAACCCCTGTGCCGGCAGGACTGAAGACCGACAGGTCGCAGGTTCAAATCCGGGGAGAGGCGGATGAGCTCCCTCTATCAGATCCAGCTCCTCATGCGGGGACATGAGAGAAGCCTCCCACAAGGATGATAAAAACATCAAATCATCCAGGCGTCCCCTGGGCAACATCCTTGCAGATGGCCAATTCTCTCATACCAGGAGCAACTTGCAGTCACTCCTGACACGACAACCCCCTACCCCCCCCCCCCCCAAAAAAAAAAACCCTGGGCAAAATCAAGTATACTGCAGATGTTTACTTTCCGTAATGGGTTGAGCCGCCCCTGCCCTTACCCTAACCCTGAACCGTACCATAGGCCTAAGCCTAACTCCTTACCCAAACCCTTACACTAACCCAAACCCTAAGCCTTATCCTAACCCTGAACCATACCATAAACCTAAGCCTAACCTCTTACACAAACCCTTACGCTAACCCTAAACCTTACCCTAAACATTAGCCTTACCCTAACCCTGAACCGTACTCTAACCATAACCCCTAACTCTTACCCTAACCCTGAACCGTACCCTATTCATAACCCCTAATTCTTACACTAAACCTTACCCTAACCCCTAAGCCTAACCCCTTACCCAAACCCTTACGCTAACCCAAACCCTAAATCTTACTCTAACCCTGAACCGTACTCTAACCTTACCATAACCCTTACCCTAACCCTTACCCTAATCTTGAACCGTATCGTAAGCCTAAGCCTAACCCCTTACCCAAACTCTTACGCTAACCCAAACCCTAAACCTTACCCTAACCCTAAACTGGACTCCAATTGTAACCCTTAACCCTTACACTAACCCTTACCCTAACCCTGAACCACACCATAAGCGTAAGCCTAATCCCTTACCCAAACCCTTATGCTAACCCAACCCTAAACGTTTCCCTTACCCTAACCCTTACCCTAACCCTTACCCTGAATCGTACCCTAACCATAACCCCTAACCCTTCCCCTAACTCTGAACCATACTATAAGCCTAAGCCTAACCCCTTACCCAAACCCTTACCCTAACCCTGAACCACACCATAAGCGTAAGCCTAATCCCTTACCCAAACCCTTACCCTAACCCTGAACCACACCATAAGCCTAAGCCTAACCCCTTACCCAAACCCTTACCCTAACCCTGAACCACACCATAAGCCTAAGCCTAACCCCTTACCCAAACCCTTACCCTAACCCTGAACCACACCATAAGTGTAAACCTAATCCCTTACCCAAACCCTTATGCTAACCCAACCCTAAACTTTTCCCTTACCCTAACCCTTACCCTAACCCTTACCCTGAATCATACCTTAACCATAACCCCTAACCCTTCCCCTAACCCTGAACCGTACCATAAGCCTAAGCCTAACCCTTTACCCAAACCCTTACCCTAACCCAAACCCTAAACCTTGCCCTAACCCTTACCTTAACCCTGAACCGTACCCTAACCATAACTCATAACCCTTACCCTAACCCTTACCCTAACCCTGAACCATATCGTAAGCCTAAGCCTAACCTCTTACCCAAACCCTTACGCTAACCCAAACCCTAAAACTTACCCTAATCCTAAACCGTACCCTAACCGTAACCCTTAACCCTTAACCCTTACACTAACCCTTACCCTAACCCTGAACCATACCATAAGCCTAAGTCTAACCCCTTACCCAAACCCTTACGCTAACCCAATCCCTAAACCTTGCCCTAACCCTTACCCTAACCCTGAACCGTACCCTAACCGTAACCCCTAACCCTTACCCTAACCCTGAACTGTACTGTAAACCTAAGCTTAACCCTTTACCCAAACCTGTACGCTAACCCAAACCCTAAACCTCCCCTACCCTAGACTGTACCCTAACTGTAACCCCTAACCCTTGCCCTAACCCAAACCTAAACCCTAAACCTTGCCCTAACCCTTACCCTAAGCATACCCTTTCTATCCTTCCTTCGCTCTCCCCACTCTCACTCCTCCACCTCTCTTCCCTTATTCACAGTCACCTTTGCATCATCTCCATAACGCTCAGAGCTTCCAGACCAAGCTATCATGATATCACCCGTTAGTTATCCCAGAAGTGGGAAGCATAAGAAGCAAGCACACATTACAGCCACTAGGGCTGTGCCATTGATGCAAAACAGGTTTCAAAACTCATTACAAAATTAAGAGTTGCCAGCATTTCGTTGCTGTTGTTGTCTATTCGTCGATTTGCTTGTGACTTTTGTGACCTAATGGACCAGCTCACACTAGAGCTCCCTGTTGGCTGTGGCCACCCCCAGCTCCTTCAGAGTCAAGCCAGTCACTTCAAGGATACCATCCATCCATCTTGCCCTTGGTTGGCCCCTCTTCCTTTTTCTTTCCTTTTCCCCCAGCATCATTGTCTTTACTAAGCTTTCCTGTCTTCTCATGATGTGGCCAGCGTACTTCATCTTTGCTTCTAATCCAATGAGCAGTCGGGCTTTATTTCCTTAAGTATGGACTGGTTGGAGCTTCTTGCGGTCCAAGGCACTCTCAGAATTTTCCTCCAGCACCACAGTTCAAAAGCATCTATCTTCCTTCACTCAGCCTTCCTTATGGTCCAGCTCTCACATCTGTAGGTTACTATGGGGAATACCATTGCTTTTCCTATGCAGATCTTTGTTGCCAGTGTGATCTCCCTACTCTTCACTATTTTATCAAGATTTGAGGGCGAAAGAGAGAAATGTGCCAAGAGGAAGGTGCATGAAGCCAACCCGATCGGGACCTCCTTCTACCTGGAAACCAATGCCCTCACTGCGGGAGAACATGCATGTCAAGAATAGGCTCCACAGTCACCTACGTACCCACCACCAGTACAGCCATCTTGGAAGACAATCCTACTCGGACAACGAGGGATCACCAAATAATAATAATAATAATAATAACAACAACAACAACAACAATACATTCCACAGACATATCAACCACCTTGCCTAGTTTCCAACAGACCTCACAACCTCTGAGGATGCCTGCCATAGATGTCATAAATAAATAGATTTGGGTGAAATGTCAGAAGATAATGCTTGTGGAACATGACCATACAGCCCAGAAAACTCACAGCAATCCAAATGATTCATGATTTTTCCACTTTTTGGCGGTGGCCGGGGGGGAGGGGCACCCTAACCTTTGCCAAAGTGGGACCCTGCTGCAGTTCCATAAGAAATGCAACCCCAAGGATTTCCTTTCCCCCCTAGACCTGCTTGAGAACTGGTCCATACTTGATCCTTCTGGCAGCTGCTTCTCTTCATATTAACTTCCGGCTGTCACAACTCTCAGCTGCAAGTAGGCAGTCAAATTGGCTGCATCAAACTGACACACATCTTTCTTTATAACATGTACCAGGAACTGCTTCTTCCACAGAAGCTCCCAGTGACACAAGGAGATTTGAGGTCACTGATGGGTGTTCCAAGAGAAATTGTGTCATTGGAAAGAAAAAAACTCCTTGTCATTGGGAAAGCCCATATGTAGTATGCAATGAGACATTACTTCAGGAGACTGGGGAGTTGCCACAGGAAATCAGGTACTTTGTAGGTCGGGTGTTGCAAAGATTGGCTCTAAGAGCAACATCCTTAAAATCAATAGGACCTTATTTTTAAATAAGGCTGTGATGTGAAGTACACTAAATTGATTTACTTTGGTGTGTGTGTAGGTGTGTTTCTAAGCATAAATGTGCTTAGAATTGTAGATCCCCCTCCCAATTTTTTGTCCTTTTGCTGCCACAAAACAGTAGTGTTGCTTTCCTTAGGAAAGAAGAGAGGATTGGGCAATTTAACTAGGAAAATTGCATATTTTGGCAGAGTGACAGGATTCTATTCCTGGCCTCATGAAAGGTCCTAAGAAATCCCTGGCCTGGGTGCTGATTCTCACTGTATGTAGCCAGTTTCGGCATACTTTCAGCACTTCCATACAGATATATGTGATGAATTCCCTACCTTTCTAGGCCAAGGAAAACCCAGGAAGTAGGCCCAGGAAGTTCAGCAGCCATTTCAAAGAGATGGTGCATGTAGGCAGCCATCCTAGAGCACCCAGTTCCTAGAAGGGGCGGAGCTTAGGAGCAGCCTAGAGGGAATGTGTGAAGTTGTGTAATTGGCTAGAAGAGAGTGGGCGGAGCTTAGCTGGAGGGAAGAGAAAAAAACTTGAAGTAAGCACATTTTAAAATCTGATAGCTCAATCAGGGACTGGTGTCTGAAGAGTTTGGGGTTGGTGTTTAAAGAGTAGAGTCAGTTACTTACTTAGGCGATCCCTTGTTGGACAAGTAAGATGGTCTTCCATGATGGGTTTCCTTGTGGATTCGTAGATGGCTGTGGAACCCTATTCTTGACCCGCATCTTCTCCCACAGTGAAGGCATTGGTTTCCTGGTGGAAGGCGGTCCCGGTCGGGGTTGGCTTGACGCGCCTTCCTCCTGGCACATTTCTTTCACCCTCCACTCGTGCCTCCTCGAATTCTGCAGCACTGCTGGTCACAGCTGACCTCCAGCTGGAGCGCTCAAGGGCCAGGGCTTCCCAGTTCTCAGTGTCTATGCCAGAGATTTTAAGGTTGGCTTTGAGGCCATCTTTAAATCTCTTTTCCTGTCCACCAATGTTCCGTTTTCCATTCTTAAGTTCAGAGTAGAGCAACTGCTTTGGGAGACGGTGGTCAGGCATCCGGACAATGTGGCCGGCCCAGCGGAGTTGATGGCAGAGGACCATCGCTTCAGTGCTGGTGGTCTTTGCTTCTTCCAGCACGCTGATGTTTGTAGAGTCAGGGACTGGTGTCTAAAGAGTTAGGGTTTAGAAGAAAGAAGATAGGTTTTGGGAGTGTTAGGAGAAGAAGAGCAAGAGAAGCCAGGAGTGGGTCAGTTAGTATAGATAGATAACTATTAGGGAGAATAGCTAGTCTAGAGTGAAGACAGGACCAAGGGAAAGGTCTGTCTGGAGTTTAAGGAGTCTAGTCAGAGGGAAGTCTGCTAGATTGTGAGGGAGTGGAAAGTTGTTTTGAAACTAAACCTTGAACTGTTCTTTGAAGTAACCATACACTTTTACTCATTAATGCAACTGTTAAGTTTAAGTGCCTGTTTTGTCAAAGTTCTTTCAAATAAACAACTTTGCTCTTTGGTTAACAACAACTGTCTCAAGAGTGCCTCTATGTGAAATAGTTCCATAGCAGTTTAGTGAAGCAGAGTTTTAAGAAATGGTGGCAGGGTTTGTTTAAAGGAATCTCAGTGTTAATTACCTCAGAACTCGGAGCCCTGAATGTGAATCCGGCACAAGACAGCTTGCTTAAAGCCTCTTGCCAAACCAGAAGCTTGATACTCCTTTAAGTGTGGTCGTTGCCAGTGATCACAGAACTTTACCTCAGAAAATAGTGTGTTGGAGGCAAAGTCTCAGCAGCCCTAAGCACTTAATTGAATTCATTTAATAATCTCATTACATATTGGTAGTTCAGCGTTGGGATTGTTAGAGTAAATCCCTTTCTCTTTACATTTTTGGTGAGGCAGCGGTGAGATCTCCAAACAAAGGGGATCCTCAAAGCCTGACAGAGATTCCCTCCTTCTTCAATCCCCATAGCCATTACACCATATAACCCAGAATATCAAGGCAGATAATCCACAATATCTGCTTTGGGTTATCTGAGTTCATACCACTATATAACTCAGTTCAAAGCTGATAATGTGAGATTTTATACAGCTGTGTGGAAGGGGCTTAAAGCTGGATATACACTACCCTATATCTCAAGATCCAATTTCGGATTGTCTTCTTTCAACAATGTCATGAATGACTTTTCAATGTCTTTAAAGCGTAGGTTCTTTTTATTGCAATTTCCAATGTGAGAGGGTATATCAGATTACAGAAAAACATTTAGACATACAGACATACAGATTCTATGGAACTATATTGGATGTACAACAATTTACAGTTACATTGGACTAACAGACAAAGGGGAATTACTTTTTCACTCAGCATTCACATCACATGTACACACATTCATGCTCAGGCATTCAACTATTACCATATCATTTTCTCCCTCCTTGGAGAAGCACCTATTAGGCCAGACCCTGCTTTCCTGCAGCCTGCCAATGCATAGTTTCATAACACCAAAACTCCAATACGCCTAAATGCCAAAACTTCTTTCCCTAAGAACAATGCCAAGGACCAGATCTCTGTTTTCCATACAGCAGAACCCGACTCCCTGCACAAAATCCAAGACTCCAAAAGAGCACTTCTTCCTCTTCCCTTGAGAAAGAAGGCCAAAGTGACCAGACTGCTCCCTTGCAAATCTGCCACTCTCCATAGGTACACTATCTCTCTCCTTCCCATGGAGTATAGCATAGCGGGTGGAAAATACTCCTCAGGTCTGCCACACTTTGAGCATTATTAGACCGAGTCTTTTATAGGAATATTCTGTTGATGTCATCCCAAAGTTGTAAATTAATGATAGGCTTCTTCCATCCTGGCTCCATCTTAGTTTCTTGGGCAAATGTTGATCTTCTTGATTGGTGTTGACAAATACAAGGTTTGTGTTGACTTCCTTCTTAACATTGTAAACATTTCTGTTATCACTGTCCCAATTCTTATCAGAGTTTACTTTTCAGTTCTTATTAGCAGCTTTTCATTACAGTCCAGCAAGCAGGTAGTTAGTCATTGCAGGCCTGGGTCTTTTACTGGTGTTTCCAAAATTATTAGCTCCATACATCCTTCCATTCATTCCCACACATCATATTAAATTCACATTTATCAAATCTGCAATAATAGATTTTTGTGACAACTAAATTATATGAGTCTACACTGCCAGATAATCTGAGACAAACAGATAATCTGGGATCAGATTCTGGGATAAAGAGTAGTATAGATCCAGCTATAGCTTTTATGGTCAAAGTTAGAGACAAGAATAGTGCAACAGCAAATTGGGAAATCCCAAATGTATAGGCATCTTCAAATGGAATGCCACTGGGAAAAATATCTATAGAAGTAGATAAAGTCAGGAATATATCTACTTGTATTGATAGATGAAGGTAAGAGAAATAGCAGTAGGGCTATATTAAAAATACCGGTGGCGCAGTGGGTTAAAGCTCTGAGCTGCTGAGCTTGATGATCGAAAGGTCGCAGGTTCGATTCCGGGGAGCGGTGTGAGCTTCCGCTGTCAGCCCTAGCTTCTGCCAACCTAGCAGTTCGAAAACATGCAAATGTGAGTAGATCAATAGGTACCGCTTTGGCGGGAAGGTAACGGTGCTCCATGCGGTCATGCTGGCCACATGACCTTGGAGGTGTCTACAGACAACGCTGGCTCTTCAGCTTAGAAATGGAGATGAGCACCACACCCCAGAGTCAGAAATGACTGGACTTAATGTCAGGGGACTACCTTTACCTTAATGTATCTATTAGCTACATACATATCCTGTGTTTCTTCCAAGGCATTGTACACAGCTCTCCTCCATTCTTCAGTATCCTCACAACAATACTGTCTGGTAAGTCAGGCTGAAAGAATGACAGGCCCAAAGTGAATGTCATAGCCCAGTGAGGATCTCATACTTGGATTTTACAATAGCATAGCAAGGTTAGTCTGATTTTGTAGCACCTTAAAGCCTGAGAGAGTTTGTATCATAAGCTTTTGTAACTAAGTGCAGTCCTACGCAGATACTTTATCCCAGACCCTATCCAGGGTACCAAATTCTAACTCAGATGATTTGACTGTTAGCCGCTGTGGAGGCAAGAAGAAGTTCTGACTGTCTAAATTGGTTTGGCACCACTGGATAAATGCCCTTAATATCCCCTCCCACTCTTGTCATAGTGATGGCTACTGAGTGCAACATAGCTTGTATCTGTCACCCATCATTTGATGTCAGCTGGGGTGTCAGAACATTGTAGGGTGGGAGAGAATCTACCTCCTTTCCCCCTCTCTTCTTGGACCACAGGAGTAGAACAGCATGTGCCATTCTGTCTCCAAGGGCCACCTGAGCCCAGGGAAGATGGGTCATCTGTTTAAACAGTTGAGCCTGGTTTCATCATAGAAGTAGGCCTACTGCTTACACAGGTCCAAAGTTGCAGTTTGGAAACATCAGAGTAACCCACAACTTTTTTAGTGAAGTTCAAAGCCACATTAATGTAATGTCCGGATGCCTGCCTGACCACCGTCTCCCAAAGTAGTTGCTCTACTCCAAACTCAAGAATGGAAAATGGAATGTCGGTGGGCAGGAAAAGAGATTTAAAGATGGGCTCAAAGCCAACCTTAAAAACTCTGGCATAGACAGAGAACTGGGAAGCCCTGGCCCTTGAGCGCTGCAACTGGAGGTCAGCTTTGACCAGCAGTGCTGTAGAATTTGAAGAGGCATGAATGGAGGGCAAAAGAGAAAAACATTCCAAGAGGAAGCCGTGTCAAGCTAACCCCGACTGAGACTGCCTTCTACTTGGAAACCAATACACTCACTCAGGCATGTAGCTGGGGGGACTCGGGGGGCTTCAGCTCCCCCCCCCCCCGAAATTTTCATGGTGGTTCGCGAAAAGGCCTTATTGGGGCATTATTTAAACTGTTATGTTTATTCATATCATGATCTGATCACCATACTCAATATATCCCATATGCATGGGGGTATTGGGGTAATGATACAAAAGGTTTGCTAGGCTAGACCCTCTTTCACTCAGACTCACCCCCCCCCCCCGAAACTCAGCCCCCCCAAAACCCCCCCTGAAAAAAAATTCAGCCCCCCCCCCCCCTGAAACAAAATCCTGGCTACGGGCCTGCCCTCACTGCAGGAGAAGATCAAGAATAGGGCTCCACAGTCACCTACAGACGCACCAGTACACTGATCTTGGAAGACTATCCTACTCGGACAACAAGGGATTGCCTAAATGGAAAAAAGTGAATCAGTTCCATATGTCATGCAGCCACCATAGATGTGACCCCCCCCCCCCCCCCACAATTTTGTGATAAAGGGTTAGTAGACACGCACCCTACATATATGAAAGCTACCAACTTTGTTCTCCCAATCAGTCTCTAAGGTGCTACAAGCTCCCTTTGCATACTAGACTTTCCAAATTGGAGTCCAGTACTTTGCCTGCTGGGGTGCTAATTTTGCTTAGTGGGGATGATCAAGGTGTGCTGTAATCCTCTATAATGACTTTCCAATTACATTCAAAATTTAAGGTTATTTAGCTAAAAGGTGCTTATCTCAAGATACAAACAATCATCTTGGGCTGTAAAGCCTCTTAGTTTGAGCTTCCTAGAAGACCAATATGGCTATTCAAGGAAGGGGTTGGTGCTTCCAATTGCTGACCACCACCTGTCTGCCCTAGCCATCAGGTGAGTTGTGGCCTCATGAGAACATAGCTTTACTTAAAGGATTTGGGGACCAGAAGTACACATTTGTCCTGGGTTAGCCTTCCTTTTCCAAGAATGTGCTTTCAAATGAGCTTGTCTTCTGTGTCTTTGAAGATGAAAGGAAAACATTTCTAACCAACCTGGCTTGTGTGATTGTAATACTTATGGTAATCACTGTAATATACATTATCACCTGCTTATCACCTATATACCAAAACAAAAGATCCTGCGAATCTCATTTCTTAGCAGTGGGCTTACTGTATGCTTGTTTGAAGGACATTTCACATGTCCATAGAAACTGAAATGGTGCCTCTTTGGTCATTGGATATGAAAGGTTGATAGTCCCAGAGACAGCCAATATGTTTGTTTGTTTGTTTATTTTGGTGCATGGGGCAGAAAATCCTATAGCCAGCTCTTCTGTTCCTTGGCAATAAAAGTCAATAAGAAAAGTCAATAGATACAACAGCTGAAAAGTAATGCCTCCACCTTCGTAACTCCACAACAGATGGCAGTACTGGTATACGGCAGGTACTGGCTTGTTCAGTAGACTCTCCTCTACAGTTCCATTTGGGCAGGAAGCCTTAGTATTGAATGGCTGTGATGTTAACATACGAAGTATGGAACCCTGCACAGACGGTCGGTCAATGCAATTTAAGCAATGTGCCGTCATTGAATTCTTGACAGCAGAAGGTATCACCCCAAAGGAGAATGCAAGCTGTTTATGGTGATTGTGTTGATGTGAGTACTGTGCATCACTGGGCGAGTAAATTTAAAGAAGTTGAGGTGGGAACATCTGACTTGTGTGACAGACAAAGAGTTGGATGTCCTGTGACAGCAACCACCAAGTTTCACAAGCAAAAAGTTGAGAGATTGATTCAGGACGATCATCGTATCACTCAGAGAGAAATTTCAAGCATAATCGGCATTTCACAAAAATGTGTGGGTCACATTATTGCTTTGCTTGACGATCATAGAATCATCAAAGAATCAAAGAGCTGGAAGAGACCTCATGGGCCATCCAGTCCAACCCCCTGCCAAGAAGCAGGAATATTGCATTCAAATCACCCCTGACAGATGGCCATCCAGCCTCTGTTTAAAAGCTTCTAAAGAAGGAGCCTCCACCACACCACAGCAGAGAGTTCCACTGCTGAACAGCTCTCACAGGAAGTTCTTCCTCATGTTCAGATGGAATCTCCTCTCTTGCAGTTTGAAGCCATTGTTCCGCGTCCTAGTCTCCAAGGAAGCAGAAAACAAGCTTGCTCCCTCCTCCCTGTGGCTTCCTCTCACATATTTATACATGGCTATCATATCTCCTCTCAACCTTCTCTTCTTCAGGCTAAACATGCCCAGCTCCTTAAGCCGCCCCTCATAGGGCTTGTTCTCCAGACCTTTGATCATTTTAGTCGCCCTCCTCTGGACACATTCCAGCTTGTCAATATCTCTCTTGAATTGTGGTGCCCAGAATTGGACACAATATTCCAGGTGTGATCTAACCAAAGCAGAATAGAGGGGTAGCATGACTTCCCTAGTTCTAGACACTATGCTCCTATTGGAAGATCTGTGCACGATGTGTGTCGACTTCTTCAGAAAACTTGTTCATCATTGGCAGAAATGTATCCAATTGTCTGGTGATTATGTGGAAAAATGAATAGTGGTAGTTAAAGAGCAATTTCTAAGGATTATTTCTACATTTGATTTATTAAAATATTCCTATTCAAACTCAAGTAACGAAGTAACGGAGGCGTTACTTTTCATTCAATCCGCGTAGCAATTTGTTGCTGCTCTGTTATGACATTCCAGATATCTGAGGTAGCTTTCTCATGTTACCTAATGATAGGGCTGGTCCAGTGTAACTTTAGGTATAAATAGGAAATAGAAATTATGTACATTTTTCACATATTTTGGGTGTGTGTGTGTGAGAGAACACTTGAGCTCAACCTTAATCCTTAAACTATTTCCCGCTTTTCCCTTTCTTTCTTAAATTTTGAAAATCTTCAGAAGGCTTACACTTCTATCTCTGTTCTTTCTTATTTTACTTTCTTTACTTTCATTTCTGAGCCCTTATCACTTCATCGAAAGAGATGTAGATGGAGGGAAGAGACAAAGGAGTCACAGTCTTCTGATTTTGAATTGTTGGGATCAAATTAAGGCAGATGAGATAAATAAGGAATGTTAAAAATTATAGCACCTTATAATTTGAAAGAGATTACGACAACTCATGCACTGCTAATTAAGTCTAATTGTTCCTTTTCTGTGGATAAGAGAGATGAATTATGGTGGGCATTTCGTATCTCCTTGGATTTAATTTCAGGAGCCCTCATGGATACCAAAATCTGTGGATGCTCAAGTTGTCTCTTCCATTCTTAACTAGAGGCTATGATTCTAGGTTAGAATGAGGTAGGTAAAAATGAAAGTTTAATAATAATAACAACAACAACAACAACAATCACAACAATACTTTATTTACCTTCTGCCCTTCTCACCCCAAAGGGGATTCAGAGTGGATGACAGTACACATACATGGCAAACATTCAGTGCTGTTTGTATAGACAGTACACAGACAGATAGCACAGAAGGAGGTGTTGTTTTGATGCCATGGATGGTTGGGGTCGAGTCCACAGGGGGTGCTGTCGCTCCATCGTCGATGACGAAGAGCCATCAGGACTTCCTCATTCCAGCATTTTCTGATCTTTTTCTTTATGACATTGTAAAACACCTCCCCCACTTTTAGCGGTACCTAATTTCTCTAATTACAGCTAAAGCTGTTTTCGAACTGCATAGGCAAACAGTGAGAAGGGCTGATGGTCGACCGCTCATGCTGACCCGGGGCTTCAAAGTTGCAACCTTTTGGTTGATAGATCTTACAGTGGCTGATGATTTACCAGCTGTGCTAAACCTCCAGCCCTGACATTAAGTCCAGTCGTGTCTGACTATGGGTTGTGGTGCTCATCTCCATTTCTAAGCCGAAGACACCTCCAAGGTCATGTGGCCAGCATGACTGTATGGAGCTCATATTATCTTCCTGTCGGAGTGGTACCTATTGATCTACTCACATTGCATGTTTTCGAACTGCTAGGTTGTCAGAAGCTGGGGCTAACAGCGGAAGCTCATGCAGTTATGAAGTAACAACAAAAATAATTTCATGGTTGGGGGTCACCACAACATGAGGAACTGTATTAAGGATCATACCATTAGGAAGGTTGAGAACCACTGGGTTAGAGAGACTATTTCTCTCTCTCTCTCTCTCTCTCTCTCTCTGTCTGACCTACCTCGCACATGAAGGATCGCGTGGGAAGGAAGGAAACCATGTAGGCCACTTTGTGTTCCCTGGAGAAATATTAGGATATAAATGTAGACATGTCCAGAAGCCTTTCTAAGCCTCAGGTCATCACAAATCAGATAAGTGATGCTTAGATTATAGTTTCTTTGCAAGGTTGTTTCCGGGTGACAAAAAAGAAAGGCAGCCACCATCTCCGTGCACCTTGGCAGAATCCGTACAAGGATATCAATGCTGCTGCCACTGCTTACTAGTAATACCAGTGCAGCAGGTGAAGCTGGAGAAGCCACACCTGTCTGGCTGGCGCCTATCCTTTCGGAGCCACCCAGTCATTAAAGAGGCAAGAATGCTCCAAGCCAGGAGAGAGAAAGAGAGAAAGCAAAGAGAGGAGTTATCAGATCTCCAGAGTCTATTACGTCCTTAAGGCACCAAAGAAGAAACGGGAGCACCTTCTTCCCAGTGCGGGAGGCAAACTGGCCAGTGCTTTTTGAGTTTTGCCGTCAGATGCCTTTCCTGGGTATCTGTCCAGGCTTGACTATTGCTGTTGTTGAGCTGGCGCCATTGGGGCAATCTGGGAGGGAAAGAGGCAGACAGTCACTCGCAATGGCCTTTGACAACCCCATTCCCATCATGTCCATTGTTGTTGCTGCTTCCTCCTCCTCCATATAATCTCCATGGGGAACTCTAAGAGTCTTCTTGGACTCCAGTGCACATCAGGGACTGCCAGTGAGGGATGATAGAAGTTGCAGTTCATCTGCACCTGGAGCAGAAATACAGGAAGTTTATTTATTTATTTATTTACAGTATTTACATTCTGCCCTTCTCATCCTGCAGGGGACTCAGGGTGGATCACAATTTATTTATTTATTTATTTCGAGCATTTCTACTCCACCCTTCTCAACCCCCAAAGGGGGACTCAGGGCGGCTTACAAAAGGCACAATTCGATGCCAGCAATATACATAGTAAGATAAAATACATAGCAGCAACAATTATAAAATATGTATTGTCGAAGGCTTTCATGGCCGGAATCACTCAGTTCTTGTGGGTTTTTTCGGGCTATATGGCCATGTTCTAGAGGCATTTCTCCTGACGTTTTGCCTGCATCTATGGCAAGCTTCCTCAGAGGTGACCTCACCACTGAGGAAGCTTGCCATAGATGCAGGCGAAACGTCAGGAGAAATGCCTCTAGAACATGGCCATATAGCCCGAAAAAACCCACAAGAACTGAATTATAAAATAATTAAAACAATCCAATTATACAATACAACTAATAAAAACCAAACTAGTGATCAACGTTCGCCAAGCTCGAAATCCGTAAGTTCATTCCGCATTGTCATAATCCTATCCAGTTCTAGTCATCATTGTCCTTTGTCTGTCTGCCAAATTACCCAAAGGCCTGGTCCCATATCCATGTTTTTAGTTTCCTTCTAAAAGAGAGGAGGGATATCGATGACCTAATTCCCCCGGGAAGCGAATTCCACAGGCGAGGGGCCACCACCGAGAAGGCCCTGCTCCTCGTCCCCACCAACCTCACTTGTGATAGAGGTGGAGCCGAGAGTAGGGCCTCCCCAGAAGATCTTAAACTCTGAGGCGGGACTTAGAAGGAGATGCGTTCGGACAATGCACATATACATGGCGAACATTCAATGCCATAGACCAGAGGTCCTCAAACTAAGGCCCCGGGGCCGGATACGGCCCTCCAAGGTCATTTACCCGGCCCTCACTCAGGGTCAACCTAAGTCTGAAATAACTTGAAAGCACACAACAACAACAACAACAACAACAACAACAACAACAACCCTATTTTATCAGCCAAAAGCAGGCCCACACTTCTCATTGAAATACTAATAAGTGTATACTGTATTTGTTAAAATTGTTCTTCATTTTAATTATTGACCCACCTTGGCCATTCCTCAGATATATAAACCCATTTTCCTAGTTCCAACAGACCTCACTACCCCTGAGGATGCTTGCCATAGATGCAGGTGAAATGTCAGGAGAGAATGCTTCTAGAACATGGCCATATAGCCTGAAAAAACCTACAACAACCCAATTATTATATTTTAAGTGGGGGTTTTTTTGCACTAGAAATATGTCAGTTTGTATAGGAATTCATTCATGTTTTTTCAAATTATAATCAGGCCCTCCAACAGTTTCAGAGATTGTGACCTGGCCCTCTGTTTAAAAAGTTTGAGGACCCCTGCCACAGACACACAACATATATAGACAGACACACAGAGGCTATTTAACTTTCCACTTTCACGAGGGTATTCTGGCCATCAGGGGAGCTGTCACTTCACCTTCCATTTGAGACTGATGGAGTACTTCCTCATTCTTTGTTTGCTTGCTGGAGGTTTTATGGTGTCATAAATTAGTTAAATTAGCCTCCCCACATAAGCGGTACCTTTCCTACATTTCCTACTTGACAGATGCAACTGTCTTTCGGGCTGAAAAGGTCAACAGCAAGCTACACACAATGGTTGGAAGTTCACTCCAACCCGGGCTGGGTTCGAACTCATGATCTTTTTGGTCAGTAGTGATCTTAATGCAGCTGACTCCCAGCCAGTTGCACCACAGTTCCGGTGCTTTTCTGTACTACAACTCTCAGAAGCCCCAAAGCAGAATGGCTATGACAGTGGGGTGAATAATCCTGCCGGCTGGGGGATTCTGGAAGTAGCAATTTCCTTAACTGACTTTTTTTTTTTACTTGCTTTGATCTGCAGGGTTACAGGTTCCTCTACCCTGCTGTAGTGTATATATGTTTTGTGTATTGGTTGCAACATTTGAAAGGGTCTGATTATCCTTAGCTTTTCTGCACAGTGCTTTCAAGTGCTGGTTCAAAGGGTTCGCAGACAATAGTCTAGTTATGATCCTTACAATAACCCTATCAGCTATGTTCTTATGCCACACATTTTAGACTGGAGGACTGAGGCTAAGAGATACAAAGCTACCTAGTCAGTTCAAGATAAAGGCAAGACCTGGAGCAGTGAGTTCAGTGTTCAGATCTTAGACTTTAATTATTATTGAGGCAAATAACTGGTCTCTGGATTTTAGTTTGGCTGTTTATGTATTCAGTGAATTTATATACTTGTGTATAAGTCTAAAAATGTTAATTAAAAAATTGACCTCAAAGCTAGCTATCAAAGGGTCAGTGTTAGCACTGTAATAATAATAATAATAATAATAATAATAATAATAATAATAATAACAACACTGTTCAACGGAGAAAAAGTTTTGGGCCTGAAAATAGTTGTTCTTTTATGATTTTGGGGTGCTGAAAACGAAAATGACATTTAAAAATGTATATTGGCTCAAGTTTTTATGATATAAGAAATTACGTGATCACGTATGGTTGAAAAAATGCATGTTGTGACTTACACTATGGAAGATTCTAGAATACTCTAGAAAGTTTGATGACGCAGTATTAGTGCCATGTACAAAAACCAGAAAGCCCTATATAAGGCCAGACTTTTGAACGGTGAGGGTCAGTCAGTTGAAGACTGAGACAGTATCGTTAAACATCGTTTTACATTGTTCTTTTTACTGTAGTTATGCCTCGCACGTGTGTAAATAAAGCACTATGGAAAAAATATATCAAGGCCAATGGACTCCGTCAATGCTGTCAGACTACTGCTGGAGCATTGTAAGAGACAATCCTTTCCTTGAATACAAAAGAAAAGTCAAGAGAAGCAAACAGGATATAAACTCAAGTCACGATTAAAGCGACATTTAAACTTTCAGACTTTTCAACTGCATTAGGCCTACTAATATAGTTTCTTGCTGCACAAACATAAACAATAGACTAATTAAATAAATATTTCTCATGTATAAACTATTGGCAATATAATTTGACTAAAATTTAGTAAATATTCATGGTTTATATACATGCAGTAAGGTTAGGCGCATTATCATAATATTAACGAATTACCTGTTGTGGAGAAAATTGAAATAGCTGTTGCATAAAAACCAGAGCCAATTAACACATTTAATTATTATATTTGAATTCAGCATGTTAAATTTATTAAGAAACGGCACATTTCATTTCCGTAACTGAGAAAAACTGAAAATTTGTAGAATAGTGTAATCATCATCATCATCATCATTATCTTTATTTATACCCCGCCACCATCTCCCCGAAGGGGACTCGGAGCGGCTCACATGAGGCCAAGCCCAAAAATACAATACAGTAAAATAAAACACAAAACAACAGAAAAAATTACATCAGAACAAAATACATAAAATACAAAATAAAATAAACAATGCAAAATCTATATAAATAAAAATGTAATGTTCGCTTGTGGGATTAACCGAACTCAAAAACCACTGTACAAATTGACACCAAATTTGGACACAAGACACCTAACAACCCAATGTATGTCCGTCACTAAAAAAAAATTGATTTTGTCATTTGGGAGTTGTAGTTGCTGGGATTTATAGTTCACCTACAATCAAACAGCATTCTGAACTCCACCCACAATAGAATTGAACCAAACTTGGCACACAGTTCTCCCATGACCAACAGAAAATACTAGAAGGGTTTGGTGGGCATTGACCTTGAGTTTGGGAATTGTAGTTCACCTCCATCCATGAGCGATATCCAATGTGAAAAGCACACCTTGAAGAATTTCTGATTCATGTTTCAAGAAAATTTTAGAGCATTGCTGGAAAAACACAGAGTAATTATGACCATCTAGATCAGTGGTTCCCAACCTGCGGTCTGTGGACCACCAGCGGTCCACAAGAATAAAAGTATGGTCCATACTCTCACCATTACTACATGTTCTGTATCAGAAACTAGAGCTGATGTGGTCCATCCAATGCAATTTTCTGAATCAGCACCCCAAATAACCAAACCAAATCTAAAGTTGACCAAAAATTGATTTGTAACCTGTTTGGTACTAATGTTGGAGAGTGGACCCTGATCAAAGTGGTCCCTGGTCAAAAAAAGGCTGGAAACCATTGAGCTAGATGTTTTTGACCTATGACTCCCATCAGCCCGCCTCAGCAAAGAAAGGATCAAAGTTTCACTGTTAAAGCAGGTCACAGGTAGCCTTGGTTTAAATGTCGCTACCTCTACAATTTGTTCATAGCCTTTTTGAATGCATGTACACATATAGGCACTGGTTTCCGACAATTTTCCGGGCTCAATTCAAGGTGCAGATTATTACCTAGGTAAAGGTAAAGATTTTCCTCTGACATTAAGTATGGCATTGTCCATAGACACCTCCAAGGTCATGTGGCCAGCATGACTGCATGGAGCGCCATTTCCTTCCTGCCTGACCTATTGATCTACTCACATTTGCATGTTTTCGAACTAGGTTGGCAGAAGCTGGGGCTGACAGTCGGAGCTCATACCGCTCCCCGGATTCGAACCTGCGATCTTTCGGTCAACAAGTTCAGCAGCTCAGTGCTTTAACTCACTGCACCACCGGAGGCTCCTACAAAGCCCTATATCAGTGGTTCTCAACCTGGGGTCCCCAGATGTTTTTGGCCTACAACTCCCAGAAATCCTAACAGTTGATAAACTGGCTGAGATTTCTGGGAGTTGTAGGCCAAAAACATCTGGGGACCCCAGGTTGAGACCACTGCCCTATATGCTTTGGGTACAACCTATCCTCAAGACCACATCTCTTTCTATGAACTTGTGTGGGCTTTGAGTTCAGCAGCAGAGGTCATCTTCTCAGTTCCATCACCATCTCAAGCGTGGTTGGTGGATCGAGAGAGAGAGAGGGCCTTCTCTGTAGTGGCTCCCCATCCCTGGAATACCCTCCCAAAAGAGATTGGGTTAGCCTCCACCCTTGACTCTCTCCGATCCAGCCTAAAAACATGGATTTTAAAGCAGGCTTTTGATCTCGAGTAGGCTGAAATGAGTCCACATGAGGTTGACACTTTGGCACTTTAGTTGTGATTTGAAGGCAGCTACATATGGTATGTGTTTTAAACAATGTTTTTATTTTATTTTATGTGTTAATTGTGCTTGTTTTTATAACTTTTATGTGATATAGTTTTTTGGGCTCATGTACTATTTATGTTATATACTACACTTGTAGTGCCTTGTAAGTCACCCTGAGTCCCTTTTCTTCCATTCATAAGCATATTCAAAAAATAATTAGGGTTAAATATGATTTGAAACCTTTTGGGAGATGATGGGGAATATAAATACAGATTATTATTATTATTATTATTATTATTATTATTATTATTATTATTATTATTTTAAACGCAACAAGATGAGTCCACAGCAGACACTCTGCTGGCTGTTGAATTGGATCACACGTTGGACACTTTCCAAGTGTTTAGGACTCTGCGATGTATCGGTGAATAATGTGTGCAGATCCCAGTAAGGTGGCCTTCTGCAGTTGCCAGATGGTAATTTTGTCAGTACCAATTGTGTTTAAGTGCAAACCAAGGTCTTTAGGCACTGCACGCAGTGTGCCGATCACCACTGGGACCACCTTGACTGGTTTGTGCCAGAGTCTTTGCAGTTCGATCTTTAAATCCTCATATCGTGTCAGCTTTTCCAGTTGTTTCTCTGCAATCCTGCTGTCACATGGGATTGCGACATCGACAATCCATACTTTGTTTTTTAACAAGATTGTGAGGTCAGGAGTATTATGCTCCAAAACTCGGTCTGTCTGAATCCGGAAGTCCCAGAGGAGTTTGGCAATTTCATTCTCTGTAACTTTTTCCGGCTTGTGATCCCACCAGTTCTTTGTTGCAGGCAGATGGTATTTGTGGCACAAGTTCCAATGAATCATCTGAGCAACGGTGTTATGCCTCTGCTTATTATTATTATTATTATTATTATTATTATTATTATTATTATTTTCTGTATCAATAATGAACCATTTCCTGCATTTAGATCCTTGTGTAGCTAACAGAACCCTAACTGTTATCCTCGTGTAGCTAACAGAACCTTAACAAGGGGATGATATTAAAAACATCGAGGGTTGCAGAGATATAAGAAAGGGATCCAAAACAGCTGAGTAAGGTCTGTTGTTGTTGTTGTTCATTCGTTCAGTCGTCTCCAACTCTTCGTGACCAGTCCACGCCAGAGCTCCCTGTCGGCCGTCACCACCCCCAGCTCCTTCAAGGTCAGTCCAGTCACTTCAAGGATGCCATCCATCCATCTTGCCCTTGGTCGGCCCCTCTACCTTTTGCCTTCCACTTTCCCCAGCATAATTGTCTTCTCTAGGCTTTGCTGTCTCCTCATGATGTGGCCAAAGTACTTCAACTTTGTCTCTAGTATCCTTCCCTCCAGTGAGCAGTCGGGCTTTATTTCCTGGAGGATGGACTGGTTGGATCTTCTCGCAGTCCAAGGCACTCTCAGCACTTTCCTCCAACACCACAGTTCAAAAGCATCGATCTTCCTTCGCTCAGCCTTCCCTAAGGTCCAGCTCTCACATCCGTAGGTGACTACAGGGAATACCATGGCTTTGACTAGGCGGATCTTTGTTGCCAGTGTGATGTCTCTACTCTTTACTATTTTATCGAGACTGGACATTGCTCTCCTCCCAAGAAGTAGGCGTCTTCTGATTTCCTGGCCACAGTCTGCATCTGCAGTAATCTTTGCACCTAGAAATACAAAGTCTGTCACGGCCTCCACATTTTCTCCCTCTATTTCCCAGTTGTCAATCATTCTTGTTGCCATAATCTTGGTTTTTTTGACGTTTAGTTGCAACCCAGCTTTTGCGCTTTCTTCTTTCACCTTGATTAGAAGGCTCCTCAGCTCCTCCTCGCTTTCGGCCATCAGGGTGGTGTCATCTGCATATCTGAGGTTGTTAGTGTTTCTTCCAGCAATTTTCACCCCAGCTTTGCATTCATCAAGCCCCGCACATCGTATGATGTGTTCTGCATACAAGTTAAAAAGGTTGGGTGAGAGTAAGGTCTGAGCATAGCCAAAGTCATGAAATACTAAGTAACCTTTTTACAAGAAGGATAAACTGTATCTGGGGATGGTGGGTAGTTGTGGAATATTTGGGGGGAAAGCATATGAACTATTCTGGAACAATAAACAGGAAACCCCAATGCTGCATTTTATTGTTCCAGAATAGTACATATTAGGCTTGGGTAACTACGGAAAAATTTGGTTCTAATCTCGTTTCGTTTTTAGGGGGGGCCTTGCGTTTCGTTTTTTTAAAGAATTCCGAAATTTTCCTTTTAAAAATTTCGAAATATACGAAATTTTGTATAATTATGAATCGATTCGTTAATGGCGGACGCGATTGCGCAATATGCTAAAAAAACCTCCAAATGGGACAGGGGGAACTTCTGAAGCTTCCCTCTCCCTCTGTTGTTGACTGTTGGTGTGATAAAACAAACAACAACTATAAAACTTGCACCAGACATGCGAAAATAATTACAAAATAATTACAAAATAATTACGAAATAATTACAAAAAATTACGAAATAAATTGAAAAAATTGTTTCGAATCTAATTTACTCCTCACACTATTCCTGCATGGCTCAATATTGGATCGTAAGCTAATTTAAATACGAATTAATAACGAATTACGAAATTAACGAACGAAACTGCCCAAACCTAGTATCTGGGGATGGTGGGTAGTTGTGGAATATTTTGGGGGAAAGCATATGTACTATTCTGGAACAATAAACAGGAGACCCCAATGCTGCATTTTATTGTTCCAGAATAGTACATATGCTTTTCCCCAAAATATTCCACAATTACCCACCATCCCCAGATACGGGATACAGTTTATCCTTCTTATACAAAGCTTACTTAGTATTTCATGACTTTGGTGTATGCTCAGACCTTACTCAGCTGTTTTATTGCAGGTTTCTGTTGGTTTAAAAGTCATTTCCACCACCTTCCATGTTTTTTTTTTTCTAATTTGTGATTTTACTTTATTGTGTTTACTTTAATCTACTGTGTTTATTTTAATTGTGTTTATTTTAATCCACTCGCTGGAACACCTCAGCAAGCGAGAGTCCAAAAGTGGCAGGCTCAAACCCAGCACCTCAATCCATGGGTGATACCAGATGAGAGACTCCCCCCTGGGCACATAAAAGACTGGGCGACTTGGAAGGCGCTGAACAGACTGCACTCCAGCACCACAAGATGCAGAGCCAATCTTAAGAAATGGGGCTACAAAGTTGAATCCACGACATGCGAGTCCAGAGAAGAGCAAACCACAGACCACCATCTACAATGCAACCTGAGCCCTGCTACATGCACAATGGAGGACCTTCTTGCGGCAACACCAGAGGCACTCCAAGTGGCCAGATACTGGTCAAAGGACATTTAATCAACTACCAAGTTTGCAAAATTTGTGCTTTTTTTATCTGTTTGTTTTGTTCTGTTAGAAATGTAATACAATGGTATGGTTGCTGATGACACGATAAATAAATAAATTTTAATCTGTATTTTTTGAGCTTGTCCCTTTGTAAGCCGCCCCAAGTCCCTTCAGGGAGATGGTGGTAGGGTATAAAAATAAAGTTATTATTATATTATTATTTCACACTCTAAACTTTAGAGAAGTGTTTCTCAAACTCTGGTTGTCCAGATGTTTTGGACTTCAGGTCCCCAAATCCTTGATCATTAGCCAGGGCAGTTAAAGCTTATGGAAAGTGAAGTCCAAAACACCCAAAGGATTAATATTGCAAAACCACTACTTTGCAGAGTCTTGGGAAAATTGTTTAACATCCTGTATCTTCAGATTCCCCCGACCCCCCTAAAGACTGGACTTTTTTTAAAAAAAGAGAAACACCTCCCCATTATCCCATCTCCCATGTGTCACTTCCATGACATTTTCTTCCCCTCTTTTATTTCCAATTACCCAAAGAATGAAAGTAGATGGAGAGGTTAAGTGCTATATCTCCTCATCTTGAGGACTAGTTTTACATCACTGTTTGAACCCATTGCTAAGTGAGTAAAAGTGGGGTGTGTGAATCCGATTCCTTCTAAGCTCCCTTCTTTCCTTTTCAGCTTCTTTTCCTGCCACTGTTATTAATGAAACACAGAAAACACATGATGGACCTGAATGATCAATGGAGCGTGCAGCAGGTCTCCCTCCTCTCCGCCACACACTCCTGCTTCCTCTGCTGTGCCACTTCAGTTTAGGCTGGCCAGCGCTAAAAAGAGAACAGGATTTATTGCTCAGTTAAAAAGAAAGAGGGATGCAAGGAGGGAATTCAATATGAGAAGAAATAAACACAGCCTTTTAAGAGCCCCAGTTTCCTCTAGTGTTCTGCAGCTAGCAAGCAAATGGACACAAGAGGGTGCTCTGCAACTTCAACCTCAATGCTGCGGAATGGATGGTGAAGCTTGCGATGGGACCCATGGCCACTGCTGCATCTTGGTGGCCCATGAACATGGCCAGAGTAAGACCTTTAGAGACCTTAAGCACTTAAAACCCAATTCTAAATATTAACAGCAATAGGCAGTAAATTTAAATTTTATTTATTGAAATGATAATAATGATAATAATAATGATAATAATAATAATAATGGGGTTTGGCCTAGACAAATGTGCCACAGTGGCATTAAAGAAAGGGAAAATTACACAAAGCGAGGGCATAGAGATGCCAAACGGACAAACCATAGAGTGCAATCAGCCTGAAGCCTATAAATATCTGGGCATACTACAATTGGACAATATCAAGCATGGTCAAGTGTATAATGTGGTCAGCAAAGAATATATCCAAAGAGTCAGAAAGGTTTTGAAGAGCAAATTAAATGGTGGAAATACGATCAAGGCTCTCAACACCTGGGCCATGCCCATCATTGGATACACTGCTGGGATTGTGAACTGGACACAAGCAGAGCTGGATGATCTGGACAGAAAAACAAGAAAACTGATTATAATCCACTACACATTACACCCACGTAGTGATGACGACAGACTTTACCTGTCCAGAAAATCAGGAGGCAGAGGGCTTCTGCAAGCGAAACAAACGGTAGAAGAAGAGAAACACGCACTGGCAGATTATGTGAAAGGCAGACAAGAACCAACATTGAGGGAAGTCAATAGTACTAAATTGCTTAAAGTGCAAAAGACAATGAGGGAATACCGTAAAAACACAATTCAGAGCAGAAGAGAAAACTGGCAAAAGAAGGCTCTCCATGGACAGATCCTAGGAAAAACTGAGAGGCAAATTGAGAAAGAAAAAATATGGCTGTGGCTCACAAATGAAACTCTGAAAAAGGAGACGGAGGGCCTGATTCTGGCAGTCCAAGAACAAGCCATTAGAACCAATGCCATCAAAGCCAGAATTGAAAAGTCGACAATAGATCCCAAATGTAGAGTCTGCAAGGAAGCAGATGAAACAATAGTTCACATCCTAAGCTGTTGCAAGAAGATCGCGCAGACAGACAACAAGCAGAGGCACAACACCATTGCTCAGATGATTCATTGGATCTTGTGCCACAAATCTTGTGTCACAGGTGCGCTTGGCGGGGACGAGAGACAGGGCCTTCTCAGTGGTGGCCCCTTGGCTATGGAATGCCTTGCCGACAGACATCAGACAGGCACCTTCGTTGCTGGCATTTCGGAGAAAGGTTAAGACCTGGCTTTATGAACAGGCGTTTGGTTGAACAGTGCAATCAATCAAAGAAGACGGTAAATGGAACATAGGAATGCCACAAGGATTATGAGAACGGATCTGATTTCACTGAGGCGTTATGCTGTGTGTGTTGATTGTCCTGTTCTGTTTTGTTAACTGTTGTGGATTGATGTTGTTGATCCTGTTTGTTGCACTTGTTGCGTTTTAATTGCACTGACACTGTTAATAATTTGTACCATGTAAACCGCATAGAGTCGCCTGTCTGGGCTGAAATACGCGGTATAGAAATAAAGCAAATTAAATAATTAAATAAATAAATAAATACCATCTGCCTGCAACAAAAAACTGGTGGGATCACAAGCCGGAAAAAGTTACAGAGAATCAACACACCAAACTCCCTGGGACTTCTGGATTCAGACAGACAGAGTTTTGGAGCATAATACTCCTGACCTGGATCGTTGATAGTTAAAAACATTAAAATAACACAATTAAAATCTACTAAGAATTACAACTCTGGTGGCCATCATTAGCTGAAAACTGTGGTTGGATACTCCATCAAACTTATCCATAATTCATTTCCAAGCCATTGTCAACATTGTTATTGTCATTATCCACTTAATTACCCGAAGGCCTGCTCCTACACCCACATTTTAACTTTTTTCTAAGGGTGAGGAGGGATGAAGATGGCCTAATTTTCCTGCGGAGTGAGTTCCACAGGTGGGGGGCCACCACTGAGAAGGTCCTGTCCCTTGTCCTCACCAAGTGTGTTTGAGACAGAGGCGGCGCCAAGAGCAGGGCCTCCCCAGAAGATCTTAAACTCTGAGGTGGGACATAGAAGGAGATATAGGGTTTTATAGGTCAAAACCAGCACTTTGAATTGTGTTCGGAATTGGATCGGCAGCCAGTGGAGCTGATATAACAGGGGGGTGGTATGCTCCCTATATGACGCTCCAGAAAGTAATCTAGCTGCTGCCTGTTGGACTAATTGAAGTTTCCGAACAGTCTGCAAAGGCAACCTCACATAGAGCGCATTGTAGTGATCTATTCGGGATGTGACAAGAGCGTGGACCACTGTGGCCAGATCACACTTCCCAAAGTACGGGCGCAACTGACACACAAGTTTTAATTGTGCAAAAGCTCTCCCGGTCACCGCTGAGACCTGGGGTTCCAGGTTCAGCGATGAGTCCAGGATCACTCCCAAGCTGCAAACCTTCAGGGGGAGTGCAATCCCATCTAACAACAGGTGATTGTGTCTTCCAGCAGGAAACTTAGAAAAACATAGAAAAAAACTCTTTCAACCCTCCTTGCTTCAGATTCTTCTTTTAATAGCTTCCTTTGTTTTAGGTTTTGATTCAGGGAGATGTCAAGACCCCCTCCACTGCACAATAATTTATTGTTATGTTCCCTGTGTTCCAACTGAGGGGTTTATCAAGAAACAGAAAGCACTTGGATTGTTCAGAACAACACATTGTCTCTTTGCACTTTCTATCTGTCTATCTGTCTTCACCTTCACTTCTCTTTTCAGTAAGGTGATGTCAGTATAAAAGCATACCAAGGTACTTGTTTATAAAGCTATTGTCCTCCCAACGCTGCTATATGCCTGCAAGATGTGGACTATCTACAGACGTCACATACAACTCCTGGAACGATTCCATCAGCGTTGCCTCCGAAAAATCCTGCAAATCTCTTGGGAAGACAAGTGGACAAATGTCAGCGTGCTGGAAGAAGCAAAGACCACCATCACTGAAGTGATGATCCTCCACCATCAACTCTGCTGTGACATTGATCGGTGACATTGATTATGTGAGAGGAAGCCACAGGGAGGAGGGAGCAAGCTTGTTTTCTGCTTCCTTGGAGACTAGGACGCGGAACAATGGCTTCAAACTACAAGAGAGGAGATTCCATCTGAACATTAGGAAGAACTTCCTGACTGTGAGAGCCGTTCAACAGTGGAACTCTCTGCCCCGGAGTGTGGTGGAGGCTCCTTCTTTGGAAGCTTTTAAGCAGAGGCTGGGTGGCCATTTGTCAGGGGTGATTTGAATGCAATATTTCTGCTTCTTGGCAGGGGGTTGGACTGGATGGCCCATGAGGTCTCTTCCAACTCTTTGATTCTATGATTTTATGATTCTATGACATTGTCTGGATGCCTAACCACTGTCTCCCAAAGCAGTTGCGCTACTCCGAACTCAAGAACGGAAAACGGAATGTTGTTGGGCAGGAAAAGAGATTTAAAGATGGGTTCAAAACCAACCTTAAAAACTCTGGCATAGACACTGAGAACTGGGAAGCCCTGGCCCTTGAGCGCTCCAGCTGGAGGTCAGCTGTGACCAGCAGTGCTGTAGAGTTTGAAGAGGTATGAATGGAGGGCAAAAGAGAAAAACGTGCCAAGAGGAAGGTGCATCAACCCAACCCTGACTGGGACCACCTTTCACCTGGAAACCAATGTCCTCACTGCAGGAGACAATGCAGATCAAGCATAGTCACCTACGTACCCACCACCAGTACACCAATCTTGGAAGACAATCCTACTCGGACAATGAGGGATTGCCTAAGTAAGGAAGTCAGTATAAGCATACTGGAGAAGTCATTTCCCCAGCCAGAGCACCAGAAGCGGCTTCCCTGTGGCTTCTCTGCTGGAGATTTCCTTCAAATGCCTTCAAGAAGTGATAACCTGGCTATGCCTACACTATTCCCAGCAATGTAACATTCATGGAAGAAAGCAATATGAGAAATCCAAACCAGAAATAGCAATAGATTTGTTGTGGGAAAAGGGGATCATTAACAGATAACTTCCACAGCAAAAAGAACACATTTTCAGTGACCCCACAACACAACAGTGCTTAAAGAGCAATAACAATGTGCAATAAAGCTGAAGCAACAGAGAGAGTAATGTATCACTACAGCACTATATGGCATAGTGGGGGTAACTGCCTGATTAGATTGGTTAGTAAAGGCCTGTTAGGTATTTTTGGACTGCTTCTATAGATAACCCTATGTAACATGATTTTTGTTCCTGGGTTATAAATGTCATTTTCTAATTGGCTCCATCATAAAAACATGGAAAATGTTTTTTAAACTGCAAAAACGTTGTTTTTGTGGGACATCCTGCAGCACATTTTGCTTTAGTTTTTCAATGAATATCTCATCAAATCTCAAAAAATTCAACATATTTTGTGGCAGTAACAAAAACAAAGTTTCTGGCGTATAACAACTACTTTCCAACGATTAAACAGGAAATGGCACTTTCAAATCGGGAACAGAACATTTTTCAAATTTTGTTACATAGTGTAATGTATGACTTGCTGTATTTATATTTTGGCATCATTATTTTTTCCGTGCTTTGTTTCGAACAGTTGAGAGTATACAAATTAGCCATTATATAAATAGTGTCTTTATTAAATCAGAACTGCGGTGCCTGGTAACCTGTAGACATTACTTGTTAAATACTGTGAATTTAATGCATATTTTATAGAAATATGTTTTAATATGTATATTTTATAGAGCTACATTTTACTATGTGTGTTTCTAGTATTTTTGTGTGTTTTGGCCATGCTGTGACCCACCTCAGACCACAAAGAGAGGTGGATAATAATAATAATTATTATTATTATTATTTATTTATTTATTTATTTATTTATTTATTTACAGCTTTTATATTCCACCCTTCTCACCCACAGAGGACTCAGGGTGGATTACAGTGTACACATATATGGCAAACATTCAAATCCTATTTTTGACATACAAACATATACAGACATACAGAGACGCTATTTAACTTTTTCTGGCCACCAGGGGAGCTGTCGCTTTCATCATCCATCTGTGACGCTGATGAAGTACTTCCGCATTCCCCACATGCTTCCCTGCTGGAATGCTCTGCTGGAGTCTTCTTTATGGCCTCATAAATTAGTTAATTTAGCCTCCCCACACTTTAAGGTGGTACCTAATTTTCCTACTTGACAGATGCAACTGTCTTTCGGGTTGCAAAGGTCGACAACAGGCTACACACAATTGGTTGGAAACCCACTCCAACCCAGGCTGGCTTCGAACTCATGACCTTTTGGTCAGAGTGATATTATTATTATTATTATTATTATTATTATTATTATTATTTGAAACACAACAAGATGAGTCCACAGCAGACAAAATCACTCTGCTAGCTGTTGTATTGGATCACACGTCAGACACTTCCCAATGTGTGATGTATCGGCGAATAATGCGTGCAGATCCCAGTAAGGTGGCCTTCTGTAGCTGGCAGATGGTAATTTTGTCAGCACCAATTGTGTTTAAGTGCAGGCCAAGGTCTTTAGGCACTGCACTCAGTGTGCCGATCACCACTGGGACCACGTTGACTGGCTTGTGCCAGAGTGCAATCTTTAAATGCCCATATTGTGTCAGCTTTTCCAGTTGTTTCTCTTCAATCCTGCTGTCACCTGGGATTACAACATTGACAATCCATACTTATTATTATTATTATTATTACTATTATTATTATTTTCCCCATTCATTGGATACAGATCTCAGAGTGCTGTGGGTTATTATTTTTCTAATATTATTATTACAGTTATTATTATATATTTATTTGCCTTTCATTGACAGAGATCTTTAGAATGCTCTGGATTTATTATGAATATGAATATTATGATTATTAATAACAACCTGCTTTATTCCTTCTGAAGGAGACTTATTATTATCATTATCATTATCATTATCATTATTATTAATACATTCATTTATAACCCACCTTATCCCACCCGAAGGAGACCCAAAGCAGCTATGTATCTGATCCATACTTTGTTTTTTAACATGATCATGAGGCCAGGAGTATTGTGCTCCAAAATTCTGTCAGTCTGAATTTGAAAGTCCCAGAATAGTTTGACGTGTTCATTTCTATCATCATCATCATCATCATCATCATCATCATCATCATCATCATCGACTTTACTTCCTACGAACCATACTGACATACGTCAGTTGTGATGGGATTTGTTATTCAACAACATCTGGAGAAACGTGGACTCTGCAGCCCTGGACTATATATGATGTATTACTGGAGACAAGTATGATTGGACCAAGGTTCTTGTATTAATTTTCAAATCCGCAGGTGCAAAACAGTTTATAGTGATACTGAACTCCTAAGCAATTAGTGGGATTTGCTATTTGAGTAAAAATGGATGGATTCTCAATATAAGAGAGGTGGGCGACTAAAATGATCAAGGGTCTGGAGAACAAGCCTATGAGGAGCGGCTTAAGGAGCTGGGCATGTTTAGCCTGAAGAAGAGAACGCTGAGAGAAGATATGATAGCCATGCATAAATATGTGAGAGGAAGCCACAGGGAGGCGGGAGCAAGCTTGTTTTCTGCTTCCCTGGAGACTAGGATGCGAAACAATGGCTTCAAACTACAAGAAAGGAGATTCCATCTGAACATGAGGAAGAACTTCCTGACTGTGAGAGCCATTCAGCAGTGGAACTCTCTGGATGGCCATCTGTCAGGGGTGATTTGAATGCAATATTCCTGCTTCTTTGCAGGGGGTTGGACTGGATGGCCCATGAGGTCTCTTCCAACTCTTTGACTCTATGATTCTATGATAAGTGTGGCCCTCAGAGTGCTAGTCATCAATTTTTTGACAGCTTCATGTTTGTATTAATGCTATACAGCTTATATAATGCTATCCTAGAAGGTCCACAATCTAGCTTCCGATTGTTCAGATTGTTAAATGGGAAATAAAATAATTCTCGTCTGAGATTATTTTACAGATTACTTGTGAAATACCAAGCCCAATTCTTCTGAATGTTGGTACTTTCATACAAATTCTTGATATTATAGGACCCAGTTCTGGGAGAGAGGTGGGATATAAATTCAATGAATGAATGAACGAATACATGCTCTGACCTCTCTGCCTCGAAGTGTGGTGGAGGCTCCTTCTTTTAAACAGATTCTGGATGTCCATCTGTTAGGGACCAGAGTCACTTTGATTGTGTGTTTCCTGCATTGGACTAGATGCCCCATGTGGTCTCTTCCAAAGCTGTTATTGACGTGTTCATTGGAGGTTGGACTAGATGCCCCATGTGGTCTCTTCCAAAGCTGTTAATGATTCAATGCATTCAAAGATCCGCATAGTTAAAGCAATGGTATTCCCCGTAGTCACCTATGGATGTGAGAGCTGGACCGTAGGGAAGGCTGAGCGAAGGAAGATAGATGCTTTTGAACTGTGGTGTTGGAGGAAAGTGCTGAGAGTGCCTTGGACTGAGAGAAGATCCAGCCAATCCATACTTCAAGAAATAAAGCCTGACTGCTCATTGGAGAGAAGAATAGTAGAGGCCAAAATGTAGTACTTTGGCCACATCATGAGCAGAAAGGAAAGCTTAGAGAAGACAATGATGCTGGGGAAAATGGAAGGAAAAAGGAAGAGGGGCCGACCAAGGGCAAGATGGATGGATGGTATCCTTGAAGTGACTGGATTGACCTTGAAGGAGCTGGGGGTGGTGACGGCCGACAGGGAGCTCTGGCGTGGACTGGTCCATGAAGTCACAAAGAGTCGGAAACAACTGAACAAATGATCAACAACATGCATTCAAATATGTAAAAGGGGGCTTCCTACTGTACTGAACAGCTAGTGATCTAGGGTTGGCAGAGGAAACTCTGCTTGTGATCTCATCAGCGGATATACCTTTTTGGTGATGGCATGATGTGTGTGGAGTGTGCTCACTGGGGAAATGTGGCTGCTCCTCAGGTTACTTGTCGTTGAGTTGTTGTGCAGCTTCAAGGCATTTCTGACTTATAGCAACCCTACCACAGCATTTGTTCAAAAAAGGTTTGTGATTGCCTTCCTCTGAGGCTGAGAGAGTGTGTTGTTGTTGTTCATTCGTTCAGTCATCTCCGACTCTTCGTGACCTCATGGACCAGCCCACGCCAGAGCTCCCTGTCGGCCGTCACCACCCCCAGCTCCTTCAAGGTCAGTCCAGTCACTTCAAGGATGCCATCCATCCATCTTGCCCTTGGTCGGCCCCTCTTCCTTTTACCTTGGGCCAAAACTAATAAAATGAAGTTCAACAGAGACAAATGCAAGATACTCCACTTAGGCAGAAAAAAAAATGAAATGCAGCTTAAAGAGCTGGGCATGTTTAGCCTGCAGAAGAGAAGGCTAAGAGGAAACATGATGGCCAACCCCATATATAAATATGTGAGGAGAAGTCATAGTGAGGAGGGAGCAGGTTTGTTTTCTGCTGCCCTGGAAACTAGGACGCGGAGCAATGGCTTCAAACTACAAGAAAGGAGATTCCACCTGAACATTAGGAAGAACTTTCCAATTGTAAGAGCTGTTCAGTGGTGGAACTCTCTGCCTCAGAGTGTGGTGGAGGCTCCTTCTTTGGAGGGTTTTCAACAGAGGCTGGATGGCCATCTGTCGGTGGTGTTTTGGATGCGATTTTCCTGCTTCTTGGCAGGGGGTTGGACTAGATGGCCCACAAGGCCTCTTCCAACTATGATTCTAAGTCATCCAGTGCGTTTCATACAACAATAAAAACCATGTTTTGACTCTGCCTTTGAGAAGATAACCTGTCTGTAGGCATTTACTGTGGAAACTGTGTGTGTTAAAATTTGTTATGCTTGTTATTTTAATTGGATTTTAATTAGTAGATATTAATGATGCATTTGATTGGGTTGTGTGCAACCCTTTGGAGTATATAAGAGTAAAATAGAGTAAAATAAGATGCATCATAAACATTCAAAATCTTTGAAAATAAGCGTTGCAAGTAACATAAAACACCAAGCTCTGCTACAACCCAACTCTCCCAAAAAATAAATTAAAAGGTATTTTGTGTGTTAGCAATGCACAAGCTAAAATACAGCATGTGGAATAACTGAATTGTACATATGCGGCAAAATAAAAATAAGTGTAGACAGATTAAGAGTCTCAGAAATGCAGAAAGGGAAAAAAACTGGACAAAATTTATATCCTTTAAATCAGTCCCCAAAGATTCTGTATGCCAGAATATTCAAACCCCTTTCGGCATGTTCCTATGTATACATACTTATTCGGAATCCTGTGTCCTATTAATAGTTCCAACTAGAGTAGATAAATTGAATTAGCTGTTGACCAAGGAATCAACATTGTTTTAATGAGTCACTTCTAGGCGATACTACCATTAGGATTTAGGCCAATGGTACATGCCATTGCAGACTTATTCCCAAGAAGTCTGCATCGGATAGCATATTGAAAAATACAAATAACTGCTATATTGAAACTAAATCCAGACAAGACAGAGGTATTCCTGGTCAGTCGAAAGGCCAAACAGGGTATAGGGTTACAGCCTGTGTTGGATGGGGCCGCACTCCCCCTGAAGACGCAGGTTCGCAGCTTGGGTGTGACCCTGGACTCATCGCTGAGCCTGGAACCCCAGGTTTCGGCGGTGGTCAGGGGAGCTTTTGCACAATTAAAACTTGTGCGCCAGCTGTGCCCGTACCTTGGGAAGTCTGACTTGGCCACGGTGGTCCACACTTTGGTTACATCCTGTTTAGATTACTGCAACGCTCTCTACGTGGGGCTGCCTCTGAAGACTGCCCGGAAGCTGCAGCTAGTCCAACGCTCGGCAGCCAGATTACTAATGGATGCTGGGTACAGGGAGCACACAACCCCTCTGTTACGCCAGCTCCACTGGCTGCCGATTAGCTTCCGAGCACAATTCAAAGTGCTGGTTTTGACCTACAAAGCCCTAAACGGCTCTGGCCCTGTTTACCTGTCTGAACGGATTCTCCCCTATGAACCATCAAGGTTTTTAAAATCTTCCGGGGGAGGGGGGGGGCTGCTCTCGATCCCACCACTGTCACAATCGCAGTTGGTGGGGATGAGAGACAGGGCCTTCTCGATGGTGGCTCCCCGGCTTTGGAACTCCCTCCCACAGGAGATTAGAACTGCTCCCTCCCTCCTGACGTTCAGGAAGCTAACAAAGACTTGACTCTGGAATGCGGCCTTTGATAACTGAGTCTATCTTTGGTCCACATGGAAGGAGAATGATGAACTGTGAATTATGACCATGAATGTTTTGATGACTTGGCTATGTAATTGTGATGATGACGATGTTGTATTGTAATATGTTTTTAATGTGTAATGATAATGCATTGTGTGGCTTGCATTTTGTATATGATGAACACATGTTGTAAACTGGATCTGAGTCCCTCCTGGAGGTGAGAAGATCGGTATAGAAAACTTTTAAATAAATAAATAAATAAATAAATAAATATATGCCCAAGGAAGCACTTTATGGAGATATGGTAGATACAACTAATATTCTAAGTCAGGGGTCCTCAAACTAAGGCCCAGGGGCTGGATGCAGCCCTCCAAGGTCATTTACCCGGCCCTCGTTCAGGGTCAACCTAAGTCTGAAATGACTTGAAAGCACACAAAAATAACAACAATCCTATCTCATCAGCCAAAAGTAGGTCCACACTTCCCATTAAAATACTAATAATTTTATTTTTGTTGAAATTGTTCTTCTTTTTAATTATTGTATTGTTTTAAAGTGTTTTTGCACTACAAATAAGATATGTGCAGTGTGCATAGGAATTCATTCATGTTTTTCCAAATTATAATCCGGCCCTCCAACAGTTTGAGGGACTGTGACCTGGCCCTCTGTTTAAAAAGTTTGAGGACCCCTGTTCTAAGTAGTATGACCCCCCCCCCCCCATTATCCATGGGCCTGATATCCACGGTTTCATTTCAAATAAAATGCAAAGAAAATATTTCATTGCTTCTGTTTAGTTTCTGTAGAATAAGTGCCCCTGCTTTTTGTTGTGACAGCCATGGTCTTGTTTCCACTGACTCACTCTGTAATCTTGAATCATTTACCTTTTTTCATCTTGATCTACCTCTGAAGGTTGTTGTAAAGGTCAGGTGGGGAGGAAAAAGGCCACATATGCCACCTGGATCTCATTGAAAGAACTGTGGGGCATAAATGTAACTAATATGTAAATCAAGATTATTCCCATAGTCATTTACAATAGATTATTAGCACCATCTTCAGTTTCATTAAAAGGTAATAACGCTCATAGCCTTTGAATCATGTACTAATTCAGAGACTCTTTAACATAAAAATGGTGGGAAAGAATTTGACACTCTTCTGATGAATACAAGCTGGAGCTGCTTCAGAATCGAGTTGTGCTATCTGTGCTGTTTATTCTGCCTATATTAATTGCAAGTATTCACAAGCTTCCAACTGAGACTTGAATTGCCATCTTCCATCTTTTTAATGACTCTTTGGTAGACTGGGGTGGTGGAGGAGGGAGTAAAAATTGTAGTTGTTTTTTAAAGACCAAGAATGGAGTAATACTATATATGTGTGTGTGCATGTATGTACATGCATGTGTGTATCTAGGCTCATTACATGATCCATTCCAGGGGGTTTTGTGTAATATATTTTTTGTGTAAACTGGAATGTTTTCACACATTTTTGTTTTGACAGGTCTTTATGAATTGGTTATTTAAATGGGATGGTAGAACGTGCAGGATTGACTATCTGTTTTTATGTTTTTGATAGTTCATGATTTTAAGTTTTAGATCAGTGTTTCTCAACCTGGGGGTCAGGACCCCTGAGGGGGTCACGAAGGGGTGTCAGAGGGGTCGCCAAAGACCATCAGAAAACATTTTCTGTTGGTCATTGGTGTTCTGTGTGGGAAGTTTAGCCCAATCCTATCATTGGTGGAGTTCAGAACGCTCCTTGATTGTAGGTCAACTATAAATCCCAGTATCTACAACTCCCAAATGTCAAAGTCTATTTCCCCCAAACCCCATCAGTGTTCACTTTTGGGCATATTGCGTATCCATGCCAAGTTTGGTCCAGATCCATCATTGTTTGAGCCCACAGTGCTCTCTGGATGTAGGCGAACTACAACTCCCCAACTCAAGGTCAATACCCACCAAACCCTTCCAGTATTTTCTGTTGGTCGTGGGAGTTCTCTGTGCCAACTTTGGTTCAATTCCATTGTTGGTAGGGTTCAGAATGCTCTTTGTTTATATGTTAACTATAAATCCCAGCAACTACAACTCCCAAATGACAAAATCAATTCCTCTGCCAACCCCACCAGTATTTATATTTGGGCATACCGGGTATTTGTGCCAAATTTGCTCCAGTGAATAAAAATACACCCTGCAGATCATTATTTACATGGCAATGTTATGGTTATGGTTGGGGGTCACCACAACATGAGGAACTGTACTAAGGGGTTGTGGCATTAGGAAGGTTGAGAAACACTGTTTTAGATCATTTAATCCATGTCAGAGTTTTGTAACTTTCTCCATAATCCATTTCTGTTAATGGAGTCAAAGGCAGCAGAGAGGTCAATAAAAGCGGCAAAGACATGATTGTAGATCATTTCATCACTTCTTCACTTTGTATTTTGTGAATTAGAACTCTTTGAAAAAAATCTGGTTTACATCACCTTGAACCCTGAGCTGGGAAAAGGTGAGGTATTAAAAGAAAAAGAAATAAAAAAGGAAGGAAGGAGGAAAAGGTAAAAGAGGAGAAGTTTTTTTTTTAAAAAAAGTCAGTTAAAACATTAATTTAAAATTACTAAAACACATTTGCATATATCTATATCTATATACTAGCTGTCCCCTGCCACGCATTGCTGTGGCCTACTCTGGTGGTCATGGGGGTTCTGTGTGGGAGGTTTGGCTCAATTCTAGCATTGGTGGCATTCATGATGCTCTGTGATTGTAGGTGAACTATAAATCCCAGCAACTACAACTCCCAAATGTCAAGATTCTATTTTCCCCAAACTTCACCACTGTTCACATTTGGGCATATTGAGGATTCTTGTAGAGTTTGGTCCAGACCCATCATTGTTTGAGTCCACAGTGCTCTCTGGGTATAGGTGAACTACAACTCCAAAACCAAAGGACACTGCACACCAAGCTCTTCCAGTATTTTCTGTTGGTCATGGGAGAACTGTGTGCCAAGTTTGGTTCAATTCCATCGTTGGTGGGGTTCAGAATGCTCTTTGATTGCAGGTGAACTATAAATCCCAGCAACTACAACTCCCAAATGACAAAATCAATGTTTTTGAGTGAAGAACATACATTTGGTTATTAGGTGTCTTGTGTCCAAATTTGGTGTCAATTCGTCCAGTGGTTTTTGAGTTCGGTTAATCCCACAAACGAACATTACATTTTTATTTATATAAATAAATGCTCTGTGCATAATGAGTACCTTAAAAACAAAAGAACCAATGAACGAAATCACACCAAATTTGGCAACAAAACGTCTTACAACACAAGGAGTGACCATCACTCAAAAAATTATGATTTGTCATTTGGGAGTTGTAGTTGCTGGGATTTATAGTTCACCTACAATCAAAGAGCATTCTGAACTCCACCAACAATGGAATTGAACCAAACTTGGCACACAGAACTCCCATGACCAACAGAAAATACTGGAAGGGTTTGGTGGGCATTGACCTTGAATTTTGGAATTGTAGTTCACCACCATCCAGAGAACACTGTGGACTCAAACAATGATGGATCTGGACTAATCTTGACAGGAATACTCAATATGCCCAAATGGGAACACAGATGGAGTTGGGGGGAAATAGACCTTGACAAGTGGGAGTTGTAGTTACTTGGATGTATAATTCACCTACAATCAAAGAGTATTCTGAACCCCACCAACAATGGAATTGGGCCAAACATCCCACACACAACCCCCCCATGACCAACAGAAAATACTCTGTTTTCTGGTGGTCTTTGGTGACCCTTCTGACACCCTCTTGGTGACTCCCCCCCCCCCCCCCCCGGGTCTTGACTTCCCAGATTGAGAAATGCTGCCTTAAGACCATCCAGTACAACTCCCTTCACCAGGGCAAGAAACATAATCAAAGCCCTCCTGACAAAGAGCCATCCAGCCATTCACACACACACATATATTTATATGACAGCTGCAGTATCAAAGATTTGAAAGGGACCCCTAAAGTAGGACAATGATATGTTGCATGTTCCAGAGTAGGCAAACCAGACAATCTCCACATCAACGCTGGCAAAGAAACAGCAAGAAATACTGTTTACCCACAAGCAGAAAGACATTAAATATATTAGAAACCAACACTTTCTCATTAATTTATTTTCCAGATCACCAGACTGGGCCACAGCAACACGTGGCAGAGGACCGCTAGTTACCTATATATGAACACTTTTCTACTCAAACCAGTTTCTAATTGAGATCACCAAATGGCATATGATGCTGGTGCTGTGGGAAGAGCCGAGGTGCTGGTGGTGGCAGAGGAGGAGGACCGGCGGCCTGGGGCTGCTTCCAGGGAGGCTTTGGCAGTGGAGGGCGAGGATGGGGCCACGGATGGACCAGTGGCCGGGGAAGGTGACATGGGGCCCCTGGAGGCAAGGGTGAGAACAAAGAATGGATTCCAGTCACCAAACTTGGTCGCCTGATCAAAGACATGAAGATCAAGTCCCTGGAAGAGATCTACCTTTTCTCCCTTCCAATCAAGGAGTCCAATCAACTTAGTTTTTTGTTGTTGTAATGTACCATCGATGGAACAATTTTCTTTTAAGTCTGTTGCATATGTGTACTTTAATTTTTTATTCCAAATCATTGGAATAGTAAATGGATCTTTTGAGGCCCCAGAGCGAAAACAGATATCTGCCTTCCCGATTTTGGGAGGCTCCCAAAAATGGACTAGGGCCCCCAAGAAAGCTGGGACATGAAATGAGTCAAGGTTTACCCCGAAAGCACAACCCTATTAGCTACTAGTTCCATTTCATATGCTGTAAGACAGCGGTTCTCAACCTGGGGGTTGCGACCCCTTGAGGGGTCGTTCAGCCATTTCTGGGGGTCGCGAAGCTGCATTGGCAGAAGGAGGTGAGGGACGGGTGAGTGGCTCTGTGGGCAGCTAGGCTGTGCGCAAGGCCTTCTGCCTTCTGATGGCAGAAGGATGCGAGCGACAGGCGAGTGGCTCCGTGGGCGGCTAGGCTGCAGATGCCCATCCCTCGCCTCCTTCTGATGGCAGAAGGAAGCAAGCGATGGGCGAGTGGCTCCGTGGGGCCCCTCGCCTGTGTTGCTCTCCCGCTGTCAGGCAGGGGTGCAGAGCAGGCAGGGTCCTTCGGCACAAGGGCTTGTGCCAGGCGCCCCTCACCTGTGTCACTCTCCCGTCGGCAGGCAGGGGTGCGGAGCAGGCGAGGGCCCTTTGGAGCAAGGTGTTGCGCCAGCCACCCCTTGCCTGCATTGCTCTCCCGCCAGCAGGCAGGGGTGCAGAGCAGGCGAGGGCCCTTTGGCTCAAGGCCTTGCACCAGGTGCCCCTTGCCTGCATTGTTCTCCCGCCGGCAGGCAGGGGTGTGGATCAGGCGAGGGCTCTTCGTTGCAGGTGAACTATATATCCCAGCAACTGCATCTCCCAAATGTCAAGGTCTATTTTCCCCAAACTCCAACAGTGTTCACATATTGAGTATCCGTGCCAAGTTTGGTCCAGATCCATCATTGTTTGAGTCTCCAATGCTCTCTGGATGTAGGTGAACTACAACTCCAAAACTCAAGGTCAGTGCTCACCAAACCCTTCCAGTATTTTTCGTTGATTGTGGGAGTTCTGTGTGCCAAATTTGGTCCAATTCCATCATTGGTGGAGTTCAAAATGCTCTTTAATTGTAGGTGAACTATAAATCGCAGCAACTACAACTCCCAAATGACATAATCAGTTTTCCCTCCAATCCCACCAGTATTCAAATTTGGGCATATTGGGTAACGTAAGCTAAATGTTTTCCCCTGACATTAAGTCCAGTCAACTCCAACTTTGGGAGTTGGTGCTCAATTTCTAGGCCAAAGAGCCGGTGTTGTCCATAGACATCTCCAAGGTCATGTGGCTGACATGACGGCATGGAGCGCTGTTGTTGGGAATTTGTGCCAAATTTGGTCCAGTGAATGAAAATACATCCTGCATTACAGATTTTTACATTATGATTCATAACAGTAACACAATTACAATTAGGAAGTAGCAATAATACTGTTATGGTTGGGGGTCACCACAACGTGAGGCACTGTATTAAGGGGTGGCGGCATTAGGAAGGTTGAGAACCACTGGTGTAAGAAGTCATGGGTGGTGGTTCATGGGTGGGAATGGGGAGGTGGCAGGACAGGGAAAATAATGATTGTGTTTTGATTGTTGAATCTCGAAGAATGTATGTTGTTGCTGTTTTGTTTTTCTCATATATCACAATAAAATATACAAAAAAACCAAAACAAGGGTTGTGTGGCACAATCAATGAGTAATTTTACCTACAGAGATTTATGCTACATAATTGTATTGCAGGATCTTGTCCATTCTGTTTGTGATCTGTGGTGGTTTATTCCCACATGCAGCAAGGCAATATATTCCAGTCATTGCCTCCAAGTCTATAACTTGTTCTGTTCAAATAGACCTTTGGTAGACATAAACCCTTTCCTAATCCCTTTCTGCACAAAATATTGAATGCAGACTGCTAGTGAAATTGTGATGTGTGACTTCAAGAGGACCAGGTAAAGTGTGGTCCCCTTTCAAGCTGTTTTGAGACTATAGACCCATCTAATGCCCTTCTATCCCTACCTGAAAAGGTGATTTTTCTATTCTTGAGGTCTCAAGGAGCTGAGGAGCCTTCTAATCAAGGTGAAAGAAGAAAGCGCAAAAGCCGGGTTGCAGCTAAACATCAAAAAAACCAAGATTATGGCAACAAGAATGACTGACAACTGGAAAATAGAGGGAGAAAATGTGGAGGCCGTGACAGACTTTGTATTTCTAGGTGCAAAGATTACTGCAGATGCAGACTGTGGCCAGGAAATCAGAAGACACTTACTTCTTGGGAGGAGAGCAATGTCCAGTCTCGATGAAATAGTAAAGAGTAGAGACATCAGACTGGCAACAAAGATCCGCATAGTCAAAGCCATGGTATTCCCCGTAGTAACCTACGGATGTGAGAGCTGGACCTTAGGGAAGGCTGAGCGAAGGAAGATCTATGCTTTTGAGCTGTTGTGTTGGAGGAAAGTTCTGAGAGTGCCTTGGACTGCGAGAAGATCCAACCAGTCCATCCTCCAGGAAATAAAGCCCGGCTGCTCACTGGAAGGAAGGATACTAGAGACAAAGTTGAAGTACTTTGGCCACATCATGAGGAGACAGCAAAGCCTAGAGAAGACAATTATGCTGGGGAAAGTGGAAGGCAAAAGGAAGAGGGGCCGACCAAGGGCAAGATGGATGGATGGTATCCTTGAAGTGACTGGACTGACTTTGAAGGAGCTGGGGGTGGTGACGGCCGACAGGGAGCTATGGTGTGGGCTGGTCCATGAGGTCACAAAGAGTCGGAGACGACTGAACGAATGAACAACGACGAGGTCTCAAGGACCTACAATGGAGTCTCCAGGACATACACTTTAAATAACAATTCTCTGAACTGTTTAACATCAAAAAATACACCCCAACCCCTAACCCTCTCCCAAATTAGAAGTTGACTCCTTTCTCTCTCTGTGTGTGTGGATCAATTGACAGAGAGATCATAGAATCATAGAGTTGGAAGAGACCTCTTGGGCCATTCAGTCCAACCCCCTGTCAAGAAACAGGAATATTGTATTCCAATCACCCCTGACAGATGGCCATCCAGCCTCTTTTTAAAGGCTTCCAAAGAAGGAGCCTCCACCACACTCTGGAGCAGAGAGTTCCACTGCTGAACGGCTCTCACAGTCAGGAAGTTCTTCCTCATGTTCAGATGAAATTTCCTTTCTTGTAGTCTGAAGCCATTGTTCCATGTCCTAGCTTCCAGAGCAGCAGAAAGAAATGATAGATTTATTTATTTATGTATTGGTCCAGCCTAGGCAAACTCAGGGCTTATAGGGAGAGAAAATTGTTCCCTGGATTTGCTGCCATTGTCCACTTACAATTATGAAGTCAGAAATTGTATTGCATACCCATCTAAATGCATTGCCATTAATGTAATGATACCCAAACTATCAAATCCAAATTTAGCTTGATAACTATAGAAATAAAGAGGGCCTTTAACTGGTTGTTATCCTAAAATTACTTGGGCCCTTTTAGATGAAATACAATTATGTTTAATAGTGTTTCTCTGATACTATCAGTTGTAATGGTTATATCTTCATAGAGCACGGCTGTAGCATAAAAATCTATTGGCTTTGAGACGGTGTCGTTTAACCAGTATCTTCATCTAAATTTGTTTTTGCTTTGTTTCAGTCTAAGTTCCTGTAGCAACGACCTTCACTCGGAACGATTTTTGATTGACCATAATATCCAGCTTAAAAATGGCAACCCAACTGTGCTGAAATTCACCTCAACATGAAGTCAGTGTGGTTGCCCGTTTCAGCCAAGATTATGAGTATTCAGTATTATGTGTGGGTGTGTTGGTAAGAAAGATGGCCTTTCCAGCAAACAATGTCCATAGTATGTGTCCTTTACAAGATCTTGTTTGTACATCTCAGTAAATTGCTAGGTATACAAGTTTCCAGTTGGTTTCTGAAAAATCTTCACAATTCTAGGGAATTATTTCTTAACTATCTCGGTTATAAACAGGACTCCCCAGCAATATATCCAGTACTCCCGAATCTTAGCCTTCTCTTCTTTCCACCTTGTCTGAAAAGTAGGCCTGGGTAACAACGCAAAAATTTGTTTCTAAAATCGATTTGTATTTGGGGGGTTTTTGCGTTTCGATATTTAAAATAATTACAAAACGTTCCTTTAAAAAAGTTCAGTATTTACGAAATTTCGTTAATATTAACGAATCGATTCGTTAAGATGGCGGACCCCCCGCGCATGTGCAAATCACCTCTGAAACTTCGTTATGAAGACGGGGGTCGATTCGTTAAGGTGGCAACGAATCGATTTGTTAAAAAAGAAATATTTATCAGAAATATTTAAAAATGGAAAATTAACAATGCTTGCCCTGTTGTGGAGCAAACACAGCCACAGGACAGGGACAAACTCACACACACAGGCACACAAGGGCCTCTTCTTTTTTTAGAATATTTTTTGAATTTTTTTAAGAATAAAAGAAAGATATTTTTCAGAAATATTTAAAAATGCTTGCCCTGTTGTGGAGCGAACGGCAAAGCCTCCCCGCTGCTCCCAGCCCAGGGAATGAATGAATGCAAGCAATGAATGAATGCAAGCCAAGCCTCCCTCCCGAACCTCCCGTCTCCTCGCCTTCCCCAGCAATGAGCAATGCGGCCACGCGGAGCCGCTTTTAAAGGGCAGCCCGCCCAATCACAATCAGCCACGGTGCTTGGGAGCGCAGGATTGGCTCCCAGCGCAGCCAGCATCCTCCATCCCTAAAACGTCATTTCCGAAATGGGCAGAAGCCCGTAAAAAAGATGGAGGATGCCGTTTCGATATTTAAAAACACTTCCGGGTTTGAAAATATGTTTTGTAATCGTTTTGTAATTGCTAAAAATAACGAATATTTAACGAATTACAAAATTAACGAACGAAACCGCCCAGGCCTACTGAAAAGTGTTAATCACAGTGCCTCGGATCGTTCTCCCTTGAGTTGTAGCTGAATTTTAACTGGCACTACCAACAGAGCTTTTGTATTCCAACCATTACTTCATTTCCATGCCTGGAATCATTATAGCAATAGCGAAGAAATTCATGGCTGGAATCACTGGGTTATTATTATTATTATTATTATTATTATTAACTTTATTTGTAACCCACTAGCATCTCCCAAAGGACTCGATGTGGCTTACAAAGGCAAAGGCCTCAAAACACAACATAACAATACAACACCTAAAGCAAATTAAAAACAATTAAAACAATATTAAACAACAAGCAATAAACAATACATCAAGACACTATAAAACTGGGCCAGGCCAGAGTAATGGGTACAGGATTAAAAGTGCTGATGTGACAGGTGATATGTAAGGATTATAGGGTAAGTGCAGTGTGCGGTGTTGTAGGTCTTTCAGGCTATATGACCATGTTCTAGAAGCATTCTCTCCTGACATTTCACCCGCATCTACGGCAAGCATCATCAGAGGTTGTGAGGTCCTCACCTCTTCTGAGGATGCTTGTTGTAGATGCAGGTGAAACATCAGGAGAGTATGCTTCTAGAACATGGCCATATAGCCCGAAAAAAACTAAAACAACCCAAAAGTGAAGAAAGCCCTTTCCTGTTTTTCAATCCTTTTATTTTTAACCTATAGAATCTTTGCAATAGTATTTATTTATCATGTCAGGAGCAGACCAAACAGTTGCACTGCATTTTTAAACAAACAAACAGACAGACAGACAGACAAAATACAAAATTTGAGAGTTTGGTAGTTGATTAAATGTCCTTTGACCAGTATCTGGCCACTTGGAGTGCCTCTGGTGTTGCTGCAAGAAGGTCCTCCATTGTGCATGTGGCAGGGCTCAGGTTGCATTGCAGCGGGTGGTCAGTGGTTTGCTCTTCTCCGCACTCACATGTCGTGGATTCCACTTTGTAGCCCCATTTCTTACAGTTGGCTCTGCATCTCGTGGTGCCAGAGCGCAGTCTGTTCAGTGCCTTCCAAGTTGCCCAGTTTTCTGTGTGCCCAGGGGGGAGTCTCTCATTTGGTATCAGCCATTGATTGAGGTTCTGGGTTTGAGCCTGCCACTTTTGGACTCTCGCTTGCTGAGGTGTTCCAGCGAGTGTCTCTGATTTAAGTCGCTGATGTGCTGGCTGATACCCAGTAGTAGTGACTTCACAGTAGTGACTTCGCCCTAGCCAGTTATTTTGTCATTTTTTTCTGTTTCTAAAATTTTAGTAGCAGTGCATGAGAGAACCTTTGCATTTTTTCCCTTTAAAAATACCAATGAGTAATGGCAGAGTTGTTGTGAATTTTCTGGGGTGTATGGCCATGTTCCAGAAGCATTCTCTCCTGATGTTTCACCCACATCCATGGCAGGCATCCTCAGAGGTTGTGATGTTTGTTGGAGACGGCCCTAGGTAATTTTCAATGGTAAGCAAACAGTATTTTGCCCACCCCACCCCCACCCCAACCAATCACTGATATATATTTCCTGTTTGTCGTGGGAGTTCTGTGTGCCATATTTGGTTCAATTCCATCATTGGTGGAGTTCAGAATGCTCTTTGATTGTAGGTGAACTATACACAGGGGCGGCTCGTCCATTACGCGAAGTAAGCGGTCGCAGAACACTTTTTTTTGCTAGGGCGCAGAGGCGCCTCTGTAAATGCCCCTCGACCATCACTTGAGGAGCGCCCCCTCAGCTCACAGCAGCCCTAGCAGTCCATTGAAAATTACCTAGGGCCGCCTCTGACTATACATCCCAGTAACTACAACTCGCATATGTCAAGGTCTATTTTCCCCCAGGAGTGCCTCAAGAGCGCCCCTGGGCAAAATCAACTATAGTGCAATTGCTTACTTTGCGTAATGCCCCTGGTTGGAGACTAGGCAAGTGGGGTTTATATATCAGTGGAATATCCAAGGTGGGAGAAAGAACTCTTCTGTGCTTGAGGCAAGTGTGAATGTTGCAATTGGCCACCTTGATTTAATGGCCTTGCAGGTTCAAAGCCTGGCTGGTGCTGCCAGGGGTGATTTAATGATTTAATTATTTATTTCAGGTATTTGTAACATTTTGATGCCTCCAATGTACACATAATAAAATACATAATAAAATCCAATAATTACATACATTTAAAACATTAAATTAAATTCTGTTTCTGTTTCAATAACAGCCTGGTGGCCTTATCTGAGCCGAATTCTGTAGTTAGAGACTCCATCAAGCATGTCCATAGTCCATTTCCATAGCGATTGTCATCATTGTCACTGTCATTGTCAGCAAGATTACCCGAAGGCCTGGTCCCACATCCATATTTTAACTTCTTTCTAAAGGAAAGGAGGGACGTTGATAATCTAATTTCACTGGGGAGGGAATTACACAGTCAGGGGGCCACCACCGAGAAGGCCCTGTCCCTCATCCCCGCCAAGCGCGTTTGCGATCCTTTGTTGGGAGGTGCTAGCTGACCCTGATTGATTCTTGTCTGGAATTCCCTGTTTTTTGAGTATTGATTTTTATTTACTGTCCTGATTTTAGAGTTTTTAAAATACTGGTAGCCAGATTTTGTTCATTTTCATGGTTTCTTCCTTTTTGTTGAAATTGTTCACATTTCCATTGTCCAGTAATGGCAGATCTGCCTTTTTTTACTTCCTAAAAGTTTCTTCTGAAATTCAGAATTTTGACATGAAACCAATCACTGTAACATGAGTAACATCCTAAATGTGTTCTGACTATTTTAAGGTAGCTGTGTGTTCATATACACTGTAGAATCAATGCAGTTTAACTGTCATGGCTCAATTCCATAGAATCCTGGGATTTGTATTTTGTGGAGTGGGTGGGTGGGTGGGGGGGGGGGTCACCAGAAATATTTGGCAGAGAAAACTAAAGGCCTTGTGAAATTATAGCTCCCATGATTCCATAGCATTGAGCCATGGCAGAATGGTGTAAAACTGCATTAATTCTACAGTTCAGATCCAACCTAGATCAATTTCCTGATGAGTTATGGTGCACCACGCTTTGCTTTTGGTGTGGCCCTCTTTGAATTTTGACATAAAATTCAGAACCGTGTCTTGGATGATAACTAAAAATATTCTGCCCAATGTTGAGACATATAGCATAATGAGTTATGGCAGCCACAGTCATGCAGACATTCTCCTATTATAGATAAGGAACTGTATTTCTGCCTTCCTTTCAGTGGATTTGAAGTAGTATGTTCAATCACTCTCCTTATCTTTAAATGGGCCTGGATGGGAGGGGCAGGGTAGGAGTGGTCTCAATAGCCACCATTTACTTATACAAAGCTTTCTCCAAGCTCAGTCACCCCTGAAATAATTGATTTGTTATGGGAGAAAGGAAGCGCACAAAAAGAGTAAAAGGAGACTTTTCCCAATCCCTCTCTTCAAAAATTCATTGCAGAGATTCACTTGCACTGTCAACCACTTAAGCCTTACATAGGCTGACTTAAATAGTTTACACTGCAAGTGAAAATCCAGATGTGCACATCTACAACTCCTATCATCTCCTCCCAAAAAAGATGTGGTGAGTAGCAGTGTTGGGAGCTATAGCTGAGTTCCCTGAAGTCCACCAGACTGTGGAATGCTGACCTAAACATAATCCTCTACTGATAGAATTCAATTTTCCCTTCAGTTTTCAGTCAGCAATCAGGAGATTTCCAATACACATGCCAGGCCCGTCTCTGTCCCAGATTTCTTTACATGTTGCTTATCTTTCTCTTTCATGTTCCTAGTTCCTTTATTTATTTACTACATTTGTATACCACCTTTCTCAGCCAATGGGCAACTCAAGGCAGTTTACAGAGGCAAAATTCAATGCCCAGCAACATCATAAAACAATTAAAAACATTTAAAACATTAACATATAATATACAATCATAGCAAGGTCAATAAAACATAGATCATTTCTGTCTCCTAGTTAAAAACAAGGGTCCAGTTTCATCGTCCAATCGTTCCATATTCCTATGTCTGTTACACTGCCTTAAAAATTTCCAAATGCCTGCTCAAACAGCCACGTCTTGACTTTCCACATCTTGACTTTCCTCCGGAATGTCAATGAGGGGGCCGATCTAATGTCCTTGGGAAAGGCATTCCACAGTTGAGGGGCCACCACTGTGAAGGCCCTGTCTCTCATCCCTGCTAAACGTATTTGTGACGCAGGCGGGATCGAGAGCAGGGCCTCTCCAGATGATCTTAACATCCTAATTGGTTCATAGGAAGAGATGCATTCGGACAGGTAGGTGCTGCTCCTGTTAGTAACCTGGCTGCTGTCCGTTGGACCATTTGGAGCTTCCGGACAGTCTTCAAAGGCAACTCCACATAGAGCGCGTTGCAGTAGTCTATATGTGATGTAACCAGAGTGTGGACTACCATGACCAAGTCAGACTTCCCAAGGTACAGGCACAGCTGTCACACAAGTTTTAACTGTGCAAATGCTCCCTTGGTCACTGCCAAAACCTGGGGTTACAGGCTCAGTGATGAATCCAGGATCACACCCAAGTTGCGAACCTGCATCTTCAGGGGGAGTGTAACCCCATCCAACACAGGCTGTAACCCTATGCCCTGTTTGGCCTTACAAATGACCAGGAGTAGCTCTGTCTTGTCTGGATTCAATTTCAATTTGTTCTCCCTAATCCAGACCGTCACAGCGGCCAAGCACTGGTTCAGGACCTGGACAGCCTCCTTAGGAGCAGGTGGGAAGGAGTGACAGAGATGGACATCATCTGCGTACAGGTGACACTGCACCCCAAAACTTCAGATGATCTCCCCCAGCGGCTTCATGCAGATGTTAAACAACATGGGGGACAGTATTGAGCCCCGAGGAACCCTACAAGACAATGGTTGTGGGGTTGAATAGGTGTCTGCCAGTAACACCTTCTGGGTGCAACCTTCCAGAAAGGACTGGAGCCACTGTAAAACAGTACCTCCAAGGCCCATTCCAGAGAGGCATCCCAGAAGGATACCATGGTTGACAGTATCGAAGGCTGCTGAGAGGTCCAGCAGAACCAACAGGGACACACTCCCCCTGTCTAGCTCCCGGTGTAGATCATCAACTAAGGTGACCAAGACTATTTCTAAAGTCAGACTGTGCTGGATCCAGATAATCCATGTCTTCCAAGATACCCGGAGTTGTGAAGCCACCACATGTTCCAAGACTTTGCCCAAAATGGGGAGATTGGAAACAGGCCGATAGTTGTCAAATTGAATGGGGTCCAGTGATGTTTTTTTTCAACAGTGGTTTTATTATAGCTTGTTTAAAGTTCACTGGAATATTGCCTTTAGACTTCAGATTGTCTTCTACAGAGAGTGGTAGAAGCAGATGATTTGTGTTGTCTCACTCTTGTCTGGGTTTTCTGCCTGTGGTTAAAAACTTGTGAAGCCTATTTGACCAGAAAGAACTAAAGAAGTGTGTGTGAGAGAGAAAGAGTGTGTGTGAGTGAAACACCACTACTCATTTACCTCTTTTAGTACTAAGACTGGAATATATCTGTGTTTCCAGATTTTCATTATGCCTCTTCTGCATATGACACTTTGGTTCATCCAACCTTCTCATTATTCTTCCTGTTTTCCATCAATGTCTCTTATTTCTAACTTGTTCTCCCATTTGTTATTGCCTGGTTGGTCTCCATCCAATGCACTTATTCTGAAGCTTTAGGATCATGTCCTTTTCTCATGTGTGCATTCTCTCTTGAAGATATATATATATATAGGTTTCACTCTATACCTACATTATACAGGGCTCCTTGCTCAATGCATTGTCTGGAAGGCTTTTTATTTCTTCTCCATACACATTATGCAGTGCTACATTATACTAGCAGTCCTTGGAAATCGACAATGAAATCAAATTAAAAAAGTAAATCCATAATATTAAGAGAGAGAGAGAAACAGCCACAAGATACAAGGACATCCATTTTTCCTGATCTAAAAGCTGTGGGTGTGTTATTCATGTAACACATTTTTTTGTTCTTGGGTTATAAATGTCATTTCCTAATTGGTTCTATCATAAAAACATGGGAAAAGTTTAAACTGCAAAAACTTTGTTACAGTCTGCACATTGAAAGGTTGAAAATGGCATATTTTCATTAAGGAAAATTACAAATGAAATAAAGAGCCTTGACTGAAGGAAATAACAGTACTGCCTTCAGCCACAAAAACAAAGTTTCTGGAGTATACTTTCAAAGTGAGGCCTGCACAATTAAACAGGAAACAATAGTTTCAAACCAGGAACAGAATTTTTTTTCCAATTTATTTTATTATTTATTGATTTATTTTGAACATTTCTACCCCACCCTTCTCAACCTCTAGGGCAGTGTTTCTCAACCTGGGGGTTGGGACCCCTGGGGGGGTCGTGAGGGGGTGTCAGAGGGATCTCCCAATGCCATCAGAAAACACAGTATTTTCTGTTGGTCATGGGGGTTCTATTTGGGAAGTTTGGCCAAATTCTATCGTTGGTGAGGTTCAGAATGCTCTTTGATTGTAAGTGAACTATAAATCCCAGCAACTACAGCTCCCAAATGTGAAGATCTGTTTTCCCCAAACTCCGCCAGTGTTCACATTTGGGCATAGTGAGGACTCATGCCAAGTTTGGTCCAGATCCATCATTGTTTGAGTCCACGGTGCTCTCTGGATGTAAGTGAACTACAATTCCAAAACTCAAGGTCAATGCCCACCAAACCCTTCCAGTATTTTCTATTGGTCGTCAGAGTTCTGTGTGCCAAGTTTGGTTCAATTTCATCGTTGATGGAGTTCTGAGTGTTCTTTGATTGTAGGTAACTATAAATCCCAGCAACGACAACTCCCAAATGACAAAATCAATCCCCCACCCACCCCTACCAGTATTCAAATTTGGGTGTATTTGTGCCAAATTTGGTCCAGTGAATGAAAATACATTCTGCATATCAGATATTTACATTAAAATTCATACAATTACAGTTATGAAGGAACAACAAAAATAATGTTATTGTTGGGGGGGGGGGGGTCACCACAACATGAGGAACTGTATTAAGGGGTCGCGGCATTAGGATGGTTGAGAAACACTGCTCTAGGGGGACTCAGGGCAGCTTACAATTGGCAATAATTCAATGCCGCATCATAAAATACAGAATACAGAATAACAAATATAACAATTAACATGAACATTAATAAATAAAGATTAAAACAGTATACTTGCATTCTGATTAGCTATTGCCAGTCTGGTGACTGTTTAACTAGCCATCTACTAATGAATACTCCGCTTAACTTACCCAAATCCTCTTCCATGCCATAGTCAAACATTATCAATTGTCCTTTAACCTGATTGCCCAAAGGCCTGGTGCCACAGCCACGTTTTAACCTTTTTTCTAAAGGTGAGGAGGGATGGCGATGACCTAATTTCCCCAGGGAGCAAATTCCATAGGCGGGGGGCCACCACCGAGAAGGCCCTGTCCCTCGTCCCCGCCAAGCGTGTTTGAGACAAAGGCGGGGCCGAGAGCAGGGCCTCCCCAGACATTCTTAAGCTCCGAGGTGGGACATAGAAGGAGATACGTTTGGACAGGTACGCTGGACCGGGGCCATATAAGGTTTTATAGGGAAAATGTAGTTTGGTTGGGCACCAATCCCTCTTTCAAACAACCTACAACATTCTGGGCGAAAATATTATTGCATTATGCTTTAGTGACATACAATGCAAAATAAGCAAAATACACCAAAATCAGCCCTGGAGACTGTTCACACTCCAAACATTACATGCCATTTAGTAGGGCTGGGCGGTTTCGTTTCGTAATTTCGTAATTCGTTAAAAATTCGGGGTTTTTTTGGTTACGAAGCGATAACGAACCATTCAGGAGCATCTAAAAAATGAAACGAATTTTTCAATTCATTTTGTAATTGCTTTGTATTTGTTTCGTATTCGTTTCGAAATAGTTTCGAAATTGTTTCGTTATTATTTCCGCATGTCTGGGGCAAGTTTTATAGCTGTTGTTTGTTTAATCAGTGAAAAAAAATTATAAATATCACACCAACAGTCAACAACAGAGGGAGAGGGAAGCTTCAGAAGTTCCCCCTGTCCCATATGGAGGTTTTTTAGCGTATTGCGCGGTCGCGTCCGCCATTAACGAATCGATTCGTATTCGTTTCGTATTGTTTCGTAATTTTACGAAATTTCGTAAATATCAAACTTTTTTAAAGAAAAATTTCGGAATTCTTTTAAATATCGAAACGCAAAAAACCAAAAAAAAAACGAATCGAGTTTAGAAACAATTTTTTCCGTGGTTGCCCAGTCCTACCATTTAGCCTTCTCTCTCCTCTCTCCCCAGTGTTCTATTTCCTTCTGCTCTGTCTCCTCTTTCCCACTATTTCTCTTTCTTAGAAGTGTTTATCTCAGGTCTTTTCTACACTGTCATATAAAATCCAGAATATCTGCTTGGAACTGGGTTATCTGGCAATGTAGACTCATATAATACAGTTCAAAGCAGACAATCTTGGGTCAAATCCTGAGATACAGGGTACTGTAAATCCAACCTTAGCCTACACGGCAATATAATCCAGTTTAAAGCAGATAATCTACATTCAGATTTAAAACATGCATATTGGAGCTGTCTGGAAGTGTCCTACGGCAGAAGTGATGAAAAGACCAGCCTTCTCTCTGTCTGTCTCCCATCAGAGGCTAGCAGATTTTTAAAAAATCAAATTTAGGTATTCTGTAAGAAGTATAAAAAGATGTTTACTCATCACAAACAGAGGTTCAGCTTCTTAAAGTAAGGTGAAATAAAAATAGTATCAGGAAGAATAGAGGATCTCACCCAGGCATACTTCCTCACCACATGCTTGATGGTGAAGGATTAGAAAGAAAAGTTAAGTAGGTAGAAAACATGCATCCCAGAGAAGAAAGGAATGCCTATGTGACTCAGGAAGTAAGGGTGTGAATAAATATAAATATACTTTGCCAAAACATCTGGGGACCCACAGGTTGAGAACCACTGTTCTATAGGCTGTAACTACCAGTGAGTCCAGCATGCAAAAGTTTCTATCTCCAGCATCAACAATATCTGGAAGAACGGATTTGATAGAAATGAGAGGAAACAATAACAGTCTAGATCCAATATGATGAACTAGCCTGAGTATTAACTAGAATCCCATAATAATAATAATAATAATAATAATAATAATAATAATACTTTATTTATACTCCACCACCATCTCCCCACCAGATGGTGGAAACAGAAGAACGGCCTGCCTCAGGGGAGCGTGCTCGCTCCATCAATGTTCAACATCTACACAAATGACCAGCCACTGCCAGAAGGGACAGAGAGTTTCATCTATGCTGATGATCGTGCCATTACTGCTCAAGCAGGGAGCTTTGAGATGGTTGAACAGAAGCTCTCCGAAGCTCTAGGTGCTCTTACTACCTATTACAGGGAAAACCAACTGATCTCTAATCCATCTAAAACACAGACATGTGCCTTTCACCTTAAGAACAGACAAGCATCCTGAGCTCTGAAGATCACCTGGGAAGGAATCCCACTGGAGCATTGCAGCGCACCCAAATACCTGGGAGTCACTCTGGACCGTGCTTTGACCTACAAGAAGCACTGCCTGAACATCAAGCAAAAAGTGGGCACTAGAAACAATATCATACGAAAGCTGACTGGCACAACCTGGGGATCACAACCAGACACAGTGAAGACATCTGCCCTTGCGTTATGCTACTCTGCTGCTGAGTATGCATGCCCAGTGTGGAACACATCTCACCACACTAAAACAGTGGATGTGTCTCTTAATGAGACATGCCGCATTATCACAGGGTGTCTGCGCCCTACACCACTGGAGAAATTACACTGCTTAGCCGGTATTGCACCACCTGACATCCGCCGGGAAGTAGCAGCCAATGGTGAAAGGACCAAGGCAGTGACATCTCCAGCTCATCCCTTGTTTGGGTATCAGCCAGCACGCCAATGACTTCAATCAAGAAATAGTTTTCTAAGATCTACAGAGACACTCGATGGAACACCTCAGCAAGCGAGAGTCCAAAAGTGGCAAGCTCAAACCCAGCACTTCAATCCATGGGTGATACCAGATGAGAGGCTCTCCCCTGGGCACACAGAAGACTGGACTACTTAGAAGGTGCTGATTGATCAGAGTGGGCAGGCCCAATTACAAAAGATTTAAATTTAAAATACTGCGTGAGAGAGCAATATAATGCAGCAAGGACAGGGGATCCGGGGAATAAAATAGGGTTTAATTGCACTAACAGGTGTACTAAAGTGCATCGGAGGACTTTTTGTAAGGTTTGGTCAGGGATTATTATTCAATCAATCATTGAAGGCACATTGGAACAGCCAAGTTTTCAGGCTCCTCCTAAAGACTGCCAGGGCGGGGGCTTGCCTAATATTTCTGGGGAACAAATTCCAGAGCTGAGGGGCTACCACAGAGAAGGCCCTCTCCCTCGTTCCCACAAGTAGTACTTGCAATGAGGGCGGGAGCAAGAGAAGGGCCTCTCCAGAAGAGATCAGGTAGATTCATAAACGAAAATACCTGCTCAGTCATTGAGACCAATGAGTGACCTTGGAGAAGTCACACTCCCACAGACTTAGTGGAAGGCAAAGGTAAACTCCTCTGAACAAATGTTGCCAAGGAAACTAGAGACCTCATCACAGACAGGCAAAGACCGTAATGATCCAAAAAGCTACAGACCAATCTCCCTGTTGTGCCACCTCTACAAAGTTCTGGAGAGACTTATTTTACATAGAATTATGGAAGAAATAGACCCCTGTCTGATTCCACAGCAAACTGGCTTCAGGAAAGGCAAAAGCTGCACATTGCAAGTGCTGAACCTGACTCAGCACATAGAAGATGGCTTTGAAAGGCAGCAGATCACAGGAGCTGTCTTCATAGACCTGTCAGTGGCTTATGATACTGTGAACCACTGCCTTCTCCTGAAAAAAATGTATAATATCATAAATGACTACCACCTGACTCGCCTCATAGGAAACCTGCTACAAAACAGGAGCTTTTTTGTTGAGTGCCGGGGCCATAGAAGCAGATGGCAGAAACAGAAGAACGGCCTGCCTCAGGGGAGCATGCTTGCTCCATCAATGTTCAACATCTACACAAATGACCAGCCACTGCCAGAAGGGACAGAGAGTTTCATCTATGCTGATGATTGTGCCATTACCGCTCAAGCAGGGTGCTTTGAGATGGTTGAACACAAGCTCTCTGAAGCTCTAGGTGCTCTTACTGCCTACTACAGGGAAAACCAACTGATCCCTAATCCATCTAGAACACAGACATGTGCCTTTCACCTTAAGAACAGACAAGCATCCTGAGCTCTTAAGATCACCTGGGAAGGAATCCCACTGGAGCATTGCAGCGCACCCAAATACCTGGGAGTCACTCTGGACCGTGCTCTGACCTACAAGAAGCACTGCCTGAACATCAAACAAAAAGTGGGCGCTAGAAACACAAGTTGGACTTGCAATGAGGGTGGGAGCAAGAGAAGAGCCTCTCCAGAAGATCAAAGAGATCGTGTAGGTTCGTAAACGGAAATAACTGCTCAGTCATTGAGACCAATGAGTGACCTTGGAGAAGACACACTTCCTCAGACTTAGTGGAAAGAAAAGGTAAACTCCTCTGAACAAATGTTGCCAAGGAAAGTAGGGACCTCATCACATGAGGAATTTTTAGTATCCTAGGATGTTTCTACCCCAGTTGAGGGACAGATGGGCATGCAACCCATTATACGATGTCTTTGGATTTCCTTCAGAGGTCCCACCCCCAGCTGGTGTGGAAGCATCCTAGGACACTTCGTCATCAATATGGGAAGGCTCCTGTTCTTCTTTTGCCCTGGTTGGACAATACTTCCCCATGTGAAGGGGGAAGTGTCTCTGCGTCGGAGTCCCCCTGTTTGCCAGCCACTTCTCCACACTAGCTAGAAATATGGCATTGGGGAGGGGGGGCAGCATGTGATAAGGTCATATGATAGGTCCAGTTGAAGACACGTTACAACCCCCCCCCCCCCAATCCCAACAACATTAGTTTAAATAGTAGTAAATGCAGGGATAAATTGTTTGGGGCACTGAGAAAATTCGTGATAAACTACAAAAAAAGATTGTGTTAGATAATAGCATTTTAGAAACACGATGCTTAAAAAAAACATGTTGCTATTTTTTCTGCCAATCCTTGTCTTAATCTAATTCATCTCTACGAAATGTGGTTGATTGTTTCCAGGGTAATTAACACACTCCTGTTATTTTCAGCCTTGGTCAACATGGGGAAAGCCTTTAGTAGGTAGACACAGGCTTTGCTAGAGGCTCCTGTCTATTCCATTGCAGAATTCCTTAGTCTTCAAGACAATTTGAATAAATTACACATAACTACACTATCATGTCTGACAGTCACTCTGGCCTAATTAGGGTTTTGTGAGGTGAAGGAGAAGGAACATGGAAAAAGGGAAAGAAGAATAGGAATAGTAGGTAGATAAATTGATATATTCTCTAATTCAGGCCTAGGCTAACTTTGAACATTCAGGTGTTTTGGACTTCAACGCCCACAATTCCTAACACCCTACCGGCTGTTAGGAATTATGAGAGTTGAAGTTCAAAACAACTGGGGGGCCAAAATTTGCCCTGCTCTAGTTTCATGTGAGCCAGCACAATGTAGTAGTTTGAACATTGGACCACGACTCTGAAGAGCAGGGTTCAATTCCCTGCAACCATGAAAACCCACTGGGTGATGTTGGGCAAGTCATACAACTCAGCTTTAAACAAAAGCAAAGGCAAACACCTTCTGAACAAATCTTGCCATGAAAATTCCATGACAATTTGCCCTGATGGTATTCAAGACTTGCTGGCATACAAGAGCAACAACAACAACACTAGAACAACCATTCCTGATTCCTAAATCTTGATGTGATATAAAGGTTTTCTTTGAATTCCTTGGAGAAAATGATGTGGGGGGAAATGGAAGAATAACTATCCAACTCTATCACTCATTTCCATCTGATGCTAAGGAGGCTGTCCAAGTCCTGAACCATTGTGACGGTTGCTGTGGCCGCTGTGACGGTCTGGATGAGGACGAGCAAATTGAAGTTGAATCCAGACAAGACAGAGGTCCTCCTGGTCAGTCGCAAGGCCGAACAGGGTATAGGGTTGCAACCTGTGCTGGATGGGGTCACACTCCCCTTGAAGGCACCGGTTCGCAGCTTGGGAGTTCTCCTGGATTCATCACTGAGTCTGGAATCCCAGGTTGCAGTGCTGGCAAGGGGAGCGTTTGCACAATTAAAACTTGTGCGCCAGCTTCACCCGTACCTTGGGAAGTTAAAGTGGGTTTCCAACCAATTGTGTGTAGCCTGATGTTGACCATTGCAACCCGAAAGACAGTTGCATCTGTCAAGTAGGAAAATAAGGTACCACCTTAAAGTGTGGGAGGCTAAATTAACTGATTTATGAGGCCATAAAGAAGACTCCGGCAAAGCATTCCAGTGGGGAAGCATGCGGGAATGCGGAAGTGCTTCATCATTGTGGCAGATGGACGATTAAAGCGACGGAAAAAGTTAAATAGCCTCTGTGTATGTCTGTATATGTTGTATGTTAAAATTGGCATTGAATGTTTGCCATATATGTGTACACTGTAATCTGCCCTGAGTCCCCTGCGGGGTGAGAAGGGCGGAATATAAAAGCTGTACATAATAAATAAATAATAATAAATAATTAAGATCCTCCGGGGAGGCCCTGCCATTGTCACAGGCGCGATTGGTGGGGACAAGGGGCAGGGCCTTCTTGGTGATTGCTCCCTGGCTATGGAACTCCCTTCCTTGTGAGATCAGGTCGGCCCCCTCCCTCCTGGTAAAAACTTGGCTGTGGGACCAAGCTTTCGGGACAGGGCAATGAAGCGACAATGGGAAAGATGACAGGGCCAATTGGATTTGATGCGGATGGCTAGGATGGTTTTAAATTGTGTTATTTTAAATGGTGTATTTTAATATTTAGATAAATGTTTTTCAATGTTTATGTATTGTACCCAGGCATTGAATGTTTGCCATGTATATGTTGTTCTCCGCTCTGAGTCCCCTTCGGGGTGAGAAGGGCAGAATATAAGTGTTTAAAATAAATAAATAATAAATAAACCAATTCTGTATGAACTTACTCCAGAAAAATTTGTTACAAAGTAATGGCTTGATCACAGTTCAGAAAAATGAAATCCTTTGGACTAGAACTCCCACTGTATTCTAGGAGCTGTAGTCCAAAAAGCAACTCTTCCAAGTTCTGAGGTTGGCTATTACTCCATTGTCCACCCCTCAACTTTGGTGAAAAACAGCATACAACTTCCAAACATTTAATGATTGTACCAAAGGCCAAATTTGGGCAAAAGTGTCTTGTCATACAAATGATATCTGCTAAATATCCTCTTATACTTGTCTGCTTTGTAATATCCTTTAAGAATGATTGTAAGCAAACATTGACAGTTAGAATCTTGACTAAGTGCAGAGCTACAGAGCAGCTGACTACAACTTTGGTTCCTCCCATCTTCCCATTTCAAAGTTGTCGAAGGAAACCTATTGTTTCTGAGGTACCACCATACATTGTACACTTCCAAGAAGCTGCTACCTACCAGGATTTTTAAAACAAAATCATCAAAACAGTTCTATCCCAGTCTGTCCTTCAAAGTAGTCAAAAATGGACAAAATGAACATGCACATTCCCAAATAATCTTGATGATAAAAGCAGCCAAAACTGAACAGCAGAGGCCATGCAATAAACCTATTAAGAACACAAATAATTCACATGAGCAATAGCAACTTTGATTTTGTGTCTAAAAACATGATGAGAGACCTTAACAAGTGTAACGGATTGGCCTTAAAGGGTTGTTGTAAAAGGTAGAAAATAGGCCCAGCTTGCAAAAGCTTCGGAGAAAGGTGGGTGGAGCACACCCATAGCCAGAAGTGATTGACTAATGAAATTGGAGGGGAAAGCTCAGTAACTGGAGATGGGTAGAGCCAGAGGCAAAGAGAAGGAGCAAGGCAGCCATTTTAATATCAGTTAGGAGTTTGGTGTGGAAGAAGAAGGGTTAGGAGTTTGAAGGAAGGAAGAGATTTGGGAACTGTTAGTGGTTTAGGAAAGATAAGTGTTAATAGGCCTCTATAGTGATTAGAGTGCTGTAAGAGGAAGGGAGATTTCAAAAGGTCTAAGATCCAGTTTGGATTTCTGTGTGTGTAACTTTGTTTTAAGAAACTCAGGATAAAAGTACCCCATCTTCTGAAAGATGTAAAGCCTGGCAAGTTATTTGAAACCATTATACATATTGACTGTTCAAAATAAACAACATATTCCTGTTTTATTTCAACTGAAGTCTTTGTGTGGCTCTTTCAACATTCCAGTAAAGGAAGTGGCCTATTAAAATAAAAAAAATATTTTGAGACAGAAAGTCAAAATATAAAAGATAGTGGTAGCTTCCCACAGACTGGCCTTGCATGAGTGAGGGTGTGTGTGCTTAAGTTCCCTCATGGCTTCACCTTAGGCCAGACCTTGTAATTTGTCCTTTGTCCTCCATCTTGGGTGTGGTATGCCTGAGGCTGATTCTGTCTTCTCTCCCTCCATAGTTTGTGATAATTGGTAGCAGTCTGTTATAACGAGTCTCTCAAAACATCCAGTTCCAAAACTTGAACACCATTGACCATAGAGGCCTTCCCATGTAAAAGAAATGCTACACTAGATAAGTCTTTGGTTTGGGCAATGTGGCTATTCTTCTGCTCTTAAGCAAATAATCCTCACACCTTGCATAACTAATAGGATACTAAGCAAGGACTCATATATGGATTTCAATGTCTGATTTCAATAAATGAGAGTAGTCCCACAACTTTTTTCTTATATAGATAACATGGTTAGACATAAACCCAACTTATAACAGGAGTCTGATGTGCAGGTAAGTTTCCATAAGTTCAGCTTGCAAACTTAGTTGCTTTATTCTATTTCACCCACAACTTCATAAGAAGCAAGACCTACAAAGTTATTAACAAACAGAAAAACAATCCATTCGATCTATATTTTAACTCCAAGCCAGTCTCCCTCCAAAAGAATATATTAGCACTGCAGTGATTTCCCTGTGTTTTTTCTGTGGTTAGATAATATACAACCAGGATTTCAGCAAGCAGGATGCTGGAGAGATTGTCTTTCCCCCACTTCTCCTTGAAATAAAGGGCAGCACAATAAATTGTGGGGCTCCTAATTTGTTCTAGAACAAAATTCTCAGAGTCAAAATCAGTTTTTGTTGAACTATGGAGACATTCCAAAATACTTTGGGAAGTCTAATGTCAATCTGTTAATCTTTTAACCGTGTTGTATGTATTTTGATTTGTGAGCTGCCTTCAATTTCTGTTTTTGGGGGAAAGTGGGACATAAATAAAGTCCAATAACAATAACAAAACTACCATTGTTCATTCGTTCAGTCGTCTCCGACTCTTCGTGACCTCATGGACCAGCCCACGCCAGAGCTCCCTGTCGGCCGTCACCACCCCCAGCTCCTTCAAGGTCAGTCCAGTCACTTCAAGGATGCCGTCCATCCATCTTGCCCTTGGTCGGCCCCTCTTCCTTTTGCCTTCCACTTTCCCCAGCATAATTGTCTTCTCCAGGCTTTGCTGTCTCCTCATGATGTGGCCAAAGTACTTCAACTTTGTCTCTAGTATCCTTCCCTCCAGTGAGCAGCCGGGCTTTATTTCCTGGAGGATGGACTGGTTGGATCTTCTCGCAGTCCAAGGCACTCTCAGAACTTTCCTCCAACACCACAGTTCAAAAGCATCGATCTTCCTTCGCTCAGCCTTCCCTAAGGTCCAGCTCTCACATCCGTAGGTGACTACCATACTACCATACTACCATACTACCATACTACCATACTACCTGCAAATGTCTTGTGTCTGAAGGCATCCTTGCACTAATGCCATAACACAATGGAGCAATATTTGATGAGATCTAGAATTTACGAAGTTTGGCATATCAGAAGTTTTGTGAATAGATCCAACAACAATATACTGTGTGCATTAGAAAAATGCTTTCTTGGAACTGCCAAATGTACAGTCCAAACATCTGACTTTATTACTTCCTCTCTTCTCCCTTATAATTTGATTTGTTGTAATTATCCAATTTTTAATTTAGTAGACAATGTGATGCTTCAGAGATAAAAGTCTTTATCTCTCCTGTTTGTTCAATGATTTCCTTTCACCAGCCATATCCACCAGCCTTATTCTCTCCCTTCAGCTCCTTTCCCTCCTCTCTTGCAATTCCATTTTTTCTCTCCCTGCCTTCTTTGTAAGAGAACCATAACACCTCCAACTCAATTCACACCTTGGAATTAATATTTCTTGATGGACGAAGACCCTGGCAATTGAAGTCCAAAGGACAGGATAGGAAAAGATTCCAAGAATTAACAGTATTTCTCACTTGTCTCCCTTCTCGTCAGAACTGGAGCCTTGTTATGACTGGACATGTACTTTCTCAGATATTATAGCAGAGCTTGGGACCCTTTTTTAAAATCCCTTTGGAAAAATCACTAATTATGGGTGAGTCAATGCCAATAATGGTCAAAGCTGGACCATGATTCTGGAGACTATTGTTTCAATTCCTGCTCAGCAGGGAAACACACTGGGTGACTATAGACAAGTCAGGCCCTCCTAGCCTCATAGGAGGCAATGGCAACCCCACTCTGAACAAATTCTGTCAATGATAGGTTTGTGTTAGGATCACCATACCCTCTTCCTACTTCATTGTGAGATGAATACAAGCCTTTCTGTTGCTGGAGTCAGGGGGACAGCTTTAAACTGGCTGTCCTCCTTTCTTCACAATCGTGGACAGCAAGTGGAGAGGGGAGGCCTAGTCTCTGAGAGGTCCCCTCTATCTTGTGGGGTTCCTCAGGGGGGCATTCTCTCCCTTCTGTTATTTAACATCTATATACGACCACTTGCTCAGCTGGTTTGAGGTTTTGGGCTTGAGTGTTATCAGTACGCCGATGACACTCAGCTGGTGCTGAAGATGGAAGGCCAACTGGACTCTGTACCCGATTGTTTCCATCAGTGCCTCGAGGCCGTTACTGGATGGCTGTGTGCCAGCAGGTTGAGGGTGAATCCAGCAAGGATGGAAATCCTATGGCTGGATCGACCAGGCAGTGGGGACATCCAGTTGCCTACCCTGGATGGCAAAGCGCTATGCCCGTCATCATTGGTAAAGAGTCTGGGAGTCCTTTTGGACCCTCTGCTGACGATGGAGGCCCAGGTCTGTGCCGTTAGCAGAACCGCCTTCTTTCATCTGCGGCAGGCTAGACGGCTGGCCCCCTACCTGTCCAGGGATGACCTAGCTATGGTGATTCAGGCCACAGTCATCTCAAGACTGGACTACTGTAACGCCCTCTACATTGGCCTTCCTCTGTCAGTGATCCAGAAGCTCAAGTTGGTACAAAATGCTGCTCGACTTCTTGCGGGAATTCCGATGAGATGCCACATAACCCCAATCTTACTACAGCTGCATTGGTTACCAATTGAGCACCAGATTACTTTCAAAGTGATGGTACTCACCTTTAAGGCCTTGCATGGTCTGGGGCCGATGTATCTGAGGGACTGCCTCACCCCCTACCAACCCCAGAGATCCCTCCGTTCTGAGGACCAAGATCTATTGGAAGTCCCCAGTGTCAAGACCTTGTGTTTAACAGCAGCCAGACGCAGAGCCTTCACAGCAGTGGCACCATCACTCTGGAATACTCTGCCACCTGAAGTCCGTGCCTTGCAAGACTTACCAGCTTTCTGCAGGGCATGTAAGACATACCTGTTTCAACAGGATTTTAATGTTTGATATTGCTGTTTTTAAATTGTTTTAAATTGATTTTAAATTTTGTTAGATTTTAGCTATTCTTGTAAGCCACTCCGAGCCCCAGGGGAGTGGCGGCATATAAGTTCAAATAATATATAAATAAATAAATAAAACTTTGGAAACTTCAGCACAATCTTCTTTAGATCACAACCCAACAAAATCATTATACAGCTGCAATTATATATCTATTTACTAGGCTTGGTTGATCGTGTTCGTAAGTTTCTAAACTCGTAATAAATTTGTATTTAAATTACATTTGATCCAATATTGAACCATGCAGGAATAGTGTGAGGAGTAATTACGAATTGAAACAATTTTCCCATTTTTTTGTAATTATTTTCAGATGTCTGGTGCAAGTTTTACAATCTCGCAGCTTCCCTGGCCTCCCTGGCGACAAGCGGCGATGCGGAAGGGCGAGGTGGGCATGGCTACACCCCCAGTGGCCGTCAAGAAGAGCTGGGCATAGCCACGCCCACCTCATCCCCCTGTCATCCATCGCCATTCAGTCACCCAGGGAAGGCAAACTGCGAGAATTTAAAACTAATTTTGCAGTTTGCCTTCCCTGGTTGACTGAATGGCGATGGATGGCAGGGGAATGAGGTGGGCGTGGTTATGCCCAGCTCTTCTAGACGGCCACTGGGGGCGTAGCCATGCCCACCTTGCCCTTCCGCATCGCCGCTTGTTGCCAGGGAGGCCAGGGAAGCTGCGAGATTGTAAAACTTGCACCAGACATCTGAAAATAATTACAAAAAATGGGGAAACTGCATCGCCGCTTGACACCAGGGAGGCCAGGGAAACTGCGAGATTTTAAACTAACAGGGGGGAGGGGCACCTTCAATTAACGAAGTAAACGAAGCTATTCAGATTTTTGCTATTTCCGATCTTTTTTTCAAGAAAACTTGAGAAATAATTTTAAAATCGAAATGCCAGCGCCCCCTATATATGAAACAAGTTTAGAACCATTTTTTTCTTGATCAACCAAGCCTACTATTTACTAAAGAGAAAGTTCCATGTAACTCAGGGATGTGGACCTCTGAGGAGAAATACATAGGAGTGGCTACCAAGTTCCTTTTCTTTTTCATGACTAGTGCAAGCTTGAGAGCATGATTTTAAAAAAGTTACAGCCATTACCTTAGTCCCATATCATGAGTTAAGATTCCTCTCTGAAATTCTTCAGTTTCTGATATACTGTATCAGAACTTAAAATCCTTGTGATTGTGACATTCTGGAAGGTGTAACGCAGGGGTCCTCACACTTTTTAAACAAAGGGTCAGGTCACAGTCCCTCAAACTGTTGGAGGGCCGGATTAGAATTTGAAAAAAAATATATGAATGAATTCCTATGCAAACTGCACATGTCTTATTTGTAGTGCAACCCCCCCCCCCCGAAAATAACAAATTAAAAACAATACAATAATTAAAATGAAGAACAATCTTAACAAATATAAATTTATTACTATTTCAATGGGAAGTGTGGACCTGCTTTTGGCTGATGAGATAGGATTGTCATGAATGACTTTTCAATAACTTTGAAGCATAGGTTCCTTTTATTGCAATTTCCAGTGTGAGAAGGTATATCAGACTACAGAAAAACATTTAGACAAAGAATGACATTGGACATACAGATTCTATGCAACTACAATGGATTTACAATTACATTGATTAACAAACAAACAAAGTGGAATTACATTTTCACTCAACATTCACACCACATGTACACGCATTCATCCTCAGGCATTCAAATATTACCATATCCTTTTCTCCCTCCTTGGAGAAGCACCTGCTAGGCCAGACCCTGCTTTCCTACAGCCTGCCAATGCATCGTTCCATAACTCCATAACTTCAAAATGCTGAAATGCCTAAACTTCTTTCCCTAAGCACAATGCCAAGGACCAGATCTCTGTTTTCCATACAGCAGAACCTGACTCCCTGCACAAAATCTAAGACTCCAAAAGCACACTTCTTCCTCTTCCCTTGAGAAAGAAGCCCCAAAGTGACCAGAATCATGCTTTCCCATAGCATATCTGTCACTCTCCTTAGGTACACTATCTCCCTCATTCCCATGGAGCAGAGCATAGCGGGTGAACAGCGTCTCTGTCTGTCACAATTTGATCATTCTTAGACTGAGTCTTTTATAGGAACATTCTGTTGATATAGTGCCAAAGTTGTAAATTAATGATAGACATCTTCCATCCTGGATCCATCCCAGTTTCCTGGCCAGATGTTGATCTTCTTGATTGGTGTTGACAAACACAAGGCTTGTGTTGACTTCCTTCTTAACATAAGGAATGTTGCAAACATTTCCTTAACTTGAAAGAACCATTGCCACAGTTCTTATCAATTCTCATTAGCAGGTTTTGATCACAGTTCCAGCAAGCAGGTAGTTAGTCATTGCAGGCCTTAATATTATACTGGTGTTTCCAAAATTATTAACTCCAACCACACATCCTTCCATTCATCCCCACACATCATATTAAATTCATATTTGTCTAATCTGCACATTGAATTTCTTGTGACGTGATTGTTGCTGTTGTGTGCTTTCAAGTCGTTTCAGACTTAGGTTGACCCTGAGCGAGGGCTGGGTAAATGACCTTGGAGGGCTGTATCCAGCCCTTGGGCCTTAGTTTGAGGACCCCTGGTGTAAAGGATGATAATTTGTCAAATGTTCCTCTTATCCTTTTCTGCCTTTGTGTCTTTCAAAGACATGCCAATGTTATCCATTTTGTTGTGAGCTCATATCACTCTCTATTAGACCTTCTGGCAGGTCTGCCCAGACAGTCTTTAAATATTAATTTTAAATATGTATCCTTTATTTTACCTCTGTTTTGTATATTTTAATATGTATTTTATAAAGATTCATGTTGGTGTGTAACTTTCTAGAAGTATGTTTTAATATGTGTATTTGTGTTGTTTTTGTGCTGGTACGGCTGTACCAGGAGCTCCAACTTTATTTTCTTTCTGTTATCTGCTTGCGATCATAGGGCAGGCTTCCTGTCCATCATTATTAAGCTTTGGTTCCTCCCCTCGTTCATGGCTCTGGGAGGGAAAGGAGCCATTTTTTTTGGGCAGTCTCACACAAGGAAGCTAAATTATAGGACATAGACCAGCTCGTCCCGTAGAAAAGCTTCTTTTCCCAAGAGCATCCAGGGGAACAGAGCATCCAAGGTAAAGGAACATCCGGGGAAGCAGAAGCAGAAATTCCAGGGAAAAGGTCCCAAGCTCTGGCTGAGAGCTCACAGCCTTTCAGCCTCACAGCAAACAGAGGGAAAACAGCCCTGAAGTTCTCAAAGAATTATCTGAGGGAGTAACATCACTCAAGATCCACAGAACTCCAGCTGAAATATCTTCAAACCTCGGTTGGTAGGTCTACTCGATACCCAGATGCATTTGGAATCTGTAGTAGGACCCACACCGATGAGGCATAGATAGTAAACAGCCTGGGAGAGGTTAAAAAGGGTTTTTCCTACAGAGAAGGTTCAGTTAATTAAAGTCAGGTACCAGCCCATTGAGGACTAGGCTAAGAAAGCCTCGAAGTCTTGTTTGAACCATTGAAGATTTGTTGTTTGTTCCATAATAAGGACTTTGTTGTATTATTAAAGACTCTAATGACCATCGCTTCAGAAAAATCCCTGAGAACCTCTCTTTGAGCACCCCTGGCTTCCCGCTGGGCTTAAAGTATACATCCTATAGAAAAGTACAGCTGTTACAGGCCCAGCACGTGACAGAACAGTTTTTGCTGTGCTTAATGGTTCTGTAACCTGCCTCAAGTCATGAGAAGAGGTGGGTAAGAAATAAAATTATTATTATTATTATTATTATTATTATTATTAGGTGGAAAATGCACTCAGGAGTAGTGCTTATAATTATCTCTGTGCTCTCAGTACCTTAGATACCCTTCTGTATTTGTCCAAAAGAGTATTGACCCTCCCCCTTGTTCTCCTTAGATTGGTCACCGTGACATTTCCAGATTTTTATTGAGGTCGTAGAGGTCTGACTGATGAATTATAGGAGATGAGCAGTGGAGATCAAGAGGTTGGAAATGCAAGGCACAAAACAAGCAGCAACGAATCTCCCTGTCTGGTTTCCCCCCTCTTTTCACAAACCTTGTTTGTGGAGGGAAACAACATTGGAAAATATTTTTTTAAAGGAAGAAAATGAAACGGGGTGGGTTTGCGGTTCAATAGCTCCCCAGTTCTTTCTGCTTTGCAGAGCTTCAGAAGTGACACTGGCGTGTGATTCGATTAGGGAAAGCACTTCACTTTCTACTGATTCCAAAATCTATTTGGCTTTCATTTGAGATTATGATGTAAATCCACTTCAACAGGCAGCAAGACGCAAAGGCTCTTCCTCCCAAGATCACTCCTGTAAATCCAAGATGAATTTCTCTCCCCAGAAGAGAGCTGTGACCCTATTGACAAGTGATAGGACCATGGAGAGCGCATATATAGGAAGGCAAGGAGGTTGCCCAGCACCAGAAGAACATGCAGGAGCTGTAGTTCAGCATGTAAGAAGGCAAGCACTGTAACATTTGCAAGTCTGTTGCCAAAAAGACTGTGGTAGAGTTTGGAATGCTGTGGCCCATGCAGTCCTTTGAGTGAACTGGTCTACCCTTAAGACCACTACTGATTGCCTTAAAGTCCATGACAAATACATCATTTTTTGTCTGAGAAGTCAAAAAGCAAATCTTCATCTTTCTAGCATTAAAAACTTTTGTGGGTCCACTGTGTGCTATGTCAACAGGCATCCCATTCTGAATTATTTATTTATTATTTATTTACAGCTTTTATATTCTGCCCTTCTCACCCCGCAGGGCACTCAGAGCGGATTACAGTGTACACATATATGGCAAACATTCAATGCCAATTTTTGGCATACAAACATACACAGACGTACACAGAGGCTATTTTTAACTTTTTCTGGCCGCCAGGGGAGCTGTCGCTTTCACCGTCCATCTGCAATGCTGATGAAGCACTTCCGCATTCCCCGCATGCTTCCCGCTGGAATGCTTTGCTGGAGTCTTCTTTATGGCCTCATAAATAAGTTAATTTATTATTTATTTATTTATTTACGACATTTATATGCCGCCCTTCTCACCCCGAAGGGGACTCAGAGCGGCTTACAAGTCATAAGTACATACAACATACAACATATTACATAATACATAACTAGCATAGTACTATTACATCATTCATAACACTAGTACTACATAATATTACATTATTGCTAGGGGAGGGGCGCTGATGTCACAGGGGACAAGATGACAATGTCCCCCTGGCTCCCCTTCTTTATTCTGGCCCCAGAGTGGCCATTGGTGTTGGGGGAGGGGCGCTGATGTCACCCCACACTTTAAGGTGGTACCTAATTTTCCTAGTTGACAGATGCAACTGTCTTTCGGGTTGCAAAGGTCGACAACAGGCTACACACAATTGGTTGGAAACCCACTCCAACCCGGGCTGGCTTCAAACTCATGACCTTTTGGTCAGAGTGATCTTAATGTAGCTGACACTCAGCCAGCTGCGCCACAATCCCGGTGCTTCCAACTTTATCACTAGTGATGTATCATTTTTTCTGATCACTCAGAACAGCAGCCAGGGTGACACCTTGCAACTATTTGGAGGAGCCAAAATTGTGCAATGTGGCACTCTGGGCTCAGAGGTATGTACACCCTTGACATGTGTGATAGAGATGGCTAAAAATCAATATTATCAATTGATTTAATTACCGAAGGAAATCATGCCTCTCTTTTTCCACAAAAAAGAGGTCATTCAAAGTGTCTTGCAATTTAAAAAATACGGCGAAGCAATGATAAAACACATTAAAAGCATCTGGAAAGCTAAAAATATAAAGGACGATGCTTGCAATCAGTAAGAAAAATTAAATGGCAACGAATTCTCATTTAAATGGAAATGTCATAAACTGCAAGTATGCATGCTGATAGGTCCTCTAATCCAGCATACCAGAAGGCTGCTAGATTGATCACAATTCATACAAAAAGGCACAGATGAAAGTTGTAGACGAGCTTCCTTTGGAGTGACATATTTATTTTTATTTATTTACTTCATTTTAACCCCCCCCCCTCCTTTCTCACCTGAGGGGACTCAAGGCAGCTTACAGCTCTGGCAATCACACTTGCTAAGAAGGTGGGACTGAGAGCAGGGCCTCCCCAGACAATCTTAAAGTTCTAATAGGCTCATAGGAAGAGATGAGTTCAGAGAGATAAGTTGGGCCTGAATTGTTTAGAGCTTTATAGACCAAGACCAGCACTTTAACTTGGGCTTGGTAGCCAGAGACGGCCCTAGGTAATTTTCAACGGTAAGCAAACAGTATTTTAACGCCCCCCCCCCCCCCCCAACCAATCACTGATATATATTTTCTGTTTGTCGTGGGAGTTCTGTGTGCCATATTTGGTTCAATTCCATCATTGGTGGAGTTCAGAATGCCCTTTGATTGTAGGTGAACTATATATGCCAGTAACTACAACTCGCATATGTCAAGGTCTATTTTCCCCCAAGAGCGCTTCAAGAGCGCTCCTGCGCAAAAGCAACTATACTGCAAATGCTTACTTTCCGTAATGGTTGAGCTGCCCCTGTTGGTAGCATATTAGCAGCCAGTGGAGCTGTCACAACAGAGGAGTTGTGTGCTCACTGTATGTTGCTCCAGTTAGAAGTGTGGCTGCCACCCGTTGGACCAGCTGAAACTTCCAGGGTATCTTCAAAGGGAACCCTATGTAGGGTGTGTTGCAGTAGTCTATACAAGATGTAACAAGAGTATGGACTACTGTGGCCAAGTCTGACTTTCCAAAGTACGGGTGCAACTGGTGCACAAGTTTTAGTTGTGTAAAATCTCCCCTGGCCACTGCTAAAACTGAGGTTTCAGGCTCAGTGATGAGTCCAGAAGAACTCCCAAGCTGCGAACCTGCACTTCAGGGGGAGTGCAACCCCATCCAACAGAAATTGTAACCCTACATCCTGTTTAGCCTCCCAACTGACCAGGAGTATCTCTGTCTTGTCTGGATTCAATTACAATTTGTTCATCCTCACTCAGACCGTCACTGCCACCAAACACCAGTTCAGGACCCAAACTGCCTCCTTAGATGTAGGTGGAAAGGAGTGATAGAGTTGGAAATTATCTGTTTATAGGTAGAATCGAGGGAAAGATACTAGAGACAAAGTTGAAGTACTTTGGCCACATCATGAGGAGACAGGAAAGCCTAGAGAAGACAATGATGCTGGGGAAAGTGGAAGGCAAAAGGAAGAGGGGCCGACCAAGGACAAGATGGATGGATGGCATCCTTGAAGTGACTGGACTGACCTTGAGGGAGCTGGGGGTGGTAACGGCCGACAGGGAGATCTGGCGTAGGCTGGTCCATGAGGTCACGAAGAGTCGGAGACGACTGAACGAATGAACAACAACAACAAAAGGTAGAATCGAATTCCAAAACTCTGGATGATCTCCCCTAGCAGCTTCATGTATATGTTGAACAACATGGGGGACAATACTGAGCCCCGTGGGACTCCACAAGTCAATGGCTAAAGAGCCGAGCAGGTCTCCCCCAGCAACGCCTTCTGAGATTGAGCCTCCAAGAAGCCATTGCAACGCAGTGCCCCCAAGCCCATTCCAGTGAGGCATCTCAGAAGGATATTGTGGTCTACGGTATTGAAGGCCATTGAGAAATCTAAGAACGAATAGGGATATATTCCCCTTTTCAAGTTCCCTATGCAGAGCACCCACTAAGGATACCAAGCTTGTTTCTGTTCTATGTCCCAGCCTAAAGCCAGACTATGATGGATCTAGAAAATCAGTTTCTTCCCAGAACACCTGGAGTTGTGAGGCCACCACACATTCCAAGACTTTGCTCAACTAGGGGAGATTGGAAACTGGCCAAAAGTTGTACAATTGAGTGGGGTCCAGTGATGGTTTTTTCAACAGCGGTTTTATGACAGCCTCTTTTAGGATGGTTGGAATTTTGCCTTCCCGTAGGGAGGCATTGACCACCACATTCACCCATTCTGCCAAACCCCCTTGGCTTCCTTTATCAGGCAGGATGGGCAGGGGTTTCTTACATACACAATGAGTCCTTGAGATCTTCTGGGATTTATTTATTTATTTATTTATTTATTTATTTATTTATTTAGAACTTTTATATACTGGTCTTCTCGACCTCTGGAGAGGGACTCAGGCCGGTTTACAACAGAATTCAAAAACAGTAATTTAAAACATCACACCATAAAACACATAAATACATAACATACATTAAAAGCAATCATATAATTACATAAAGCCAAGTCATCCAAAAGATATCATAATTCATTACCATCCGTCCGTGTGGCCAGAAGTTCTTGACTCACTTGTCAAATGCTAAATTCCAGAGCCAAGTTTTCACCAATTTTCTAAAAGTCAGGAGGGAAGGGGCAGTTCTAATCTCCAGTGGGAGAGAGTTCCAGAGCCGAGGGGCCACTACCGAGAAGGCCCTGTCCCTTGTCCCCACCAGACACACCTGCCAGGATGGTGGGACCTAGAGCAGCGCCCCCCCCCCCGGAAGATCTTAATAACCATGATGGTTCATAGGGGAGAATCCGTTCGGACAGGTAAACTGGGCTGGAGTCGTTTAGGGATTTATAGGTCAACACCAGCACTTTGAATTGTGCTCGGAAGCTAATTGGCAGCCAGTGGAGCTGGCATAACAGTGGAGCAGTATGCTCCCTGTACCCCGCTCCTGTTAGTAATCTGGCCGCCGCTCGTTGGACTAGTTGAAGCTTCCGGGCAGTCTTCAGAGGCAACCCCACGTAGAGAGTGTTGCAGTAGTCTATACGGGATGTAACCGGAGCATGGATCAGAGTGTGGTTTTGGTTCCAAGATGCACTGTAGATACGCAAATCCATGGATGCTCAAGTCCCATTATACACCGTGTTGTAAAATGGTGTCCCTTATATAAAATGGCAAAGCCAAAGTTTGCTTTTGTATTAAAAATACGTATTCAAGCTGTGGTTGGTCGAATTGGTAGATACAGACTCCATGGATATGTAGGGCTCGTTGTATTATCTTTTACAGATAATTTATTTTACATCTGAGCTTTATGTATGGAAACAGGCATGTAATACAATTCACAGTGTGCGGCGGTATTGCTTTCCTTTCGCCTCTAATGTTCTAAATTTAAAAATTTTGCAGAAAAGACCCCCACACAAAATAGAAAAGCCACAATACGTGTATGTACATAAACATAGACATACTTAGACAACAATTACATTACAAATTACACAACATACATCTCTACTCTAACTACACATAAATCTAACAATATATTAGTGTTTAAAGTGCTATTGCTTTTTAAAGTAGCTAGGAGACTTAATATTTAACTTCTCAAATGTAAAAACAAGAAAGCACGCAAAATGTGCATGTCTTGGAAGTAGTTTCCATTTTGAATGCTCTTTACTTGAAAGCCGGAAGATGTTGTAGCCTTTTCATTTTCAAATAATGAGAAGAGCAGAATATAGAGAAATTGAAGAATTACACAAGTGAGGCAATGAAAAGTAGATGTGTGATCTATGAATAGAAACAAAATTCAGGGTTGAGTAATTGGTTCACTAAAATGTCACAAACGTGGTGAGCAAGCAGAAGTGAGAAAGCCTTCCCTTTAGTATCAGACCCTCTCTCTCCCCCTGTTCCTTTTCTTCTTTTATCTCCTCCCTCTCTTTATTTTCCTCTTTCTCTGTGTGTATTTGTGTGTCGATGGAGCTCTGTAAATATGTGAAAAAACAAGAAAACATTGAAGGGATTTTATGATGGTATAGGGAAAATTTGATTCTCTAGATAATATGAGATATCTTCTTTTATGACTCTTTATTATTGGTTAGGCAATGGGATGGTGGCATGTCAAAATCCAGATTCTATGCTTTGGGTCATAGACAATCAGGATGATCTAGCTAGCGATCATCATTGAACTGTTGTGAAGAATGGTATGAGTTTAAGAATTCACAGAAATAAGGGGATGCCTCAACCATAGCTGGCAAAGAAGCTAGATGTACTAGGCCTGGGTAACAACGGAAAAATTTGTTTCTAAAATCGATTTGTATTTGGGGGTTTTTTTGGTTTTAAAATTTAAAATAAATACAAAATTTGGTTTTAATATTTAAAATAAATACAAAATTTTCTTTTTAAAAAGTTCGATATTTACGAAATTTCGTAAATGTGAAAAAAATTACAAAACATTAACGAATCGATTTCCGAAACAATAATGAATCGATTCGTTAATGGCGGACGCGACCGCGAAATACGCTAAAAAACCTCCAAAAACTTCTGAAGCTTCCCTCTCCCTCTGTTGTTGACTGTTGGTGTGATATTATAATTTTTTTTCACTAATTAAACAAAAAACTTGCCCCAGACATGCGGAAATAATAACGAAACGACCTCAGAACAATAACGAAACGAATACAATAACGAAATACGAAGCATTTACAAAACGTGTTTAAAAATTCGTTTTTTAAAAAAATTGCTCCAGAATGGTTCGTTATCGTTTTGTAATTGAAAAAATTAACGAATTATTAACGAATTACGAATTAACGAAACGAAACCGCCCAGCCCTAAGATGTACATATCGAGCAAAGAAAGCCCACATGTACGTCTAATATGTGCTGAAATATCAATGTATTTTAGAATTCACATGGATCAGCTAAATTTAATAAATGGGCCTAATAAAACAACTATCCTAGGTGTTTTCAGTGGAATATCACTCAACTGAGGTGCAATGTCCTATTTTGAGACAATAATTCTGCTAATTTACCATAGGTAAGGCTGACATGAAAGATTGGAACAAGCAGCCTGAGAATAATATAACCAGGTGAAGCCTTTAAAAGAGACAGCTAGTGGTGCTCTGTGTAGTCATGCTGGCCACATGACCTTGGAGGTGTCTACAGACAATGCCGGCTCTTCGGTTTGGAAATGGAGATGAGTACCACATCCCAGAGTCCACGACTGGACTTAGCATCAGGAGATAACCTTTACCTTTACCTAAAATTTTGATTAGTATGGAGGAATGGTATACAGCCATGGTGATATTTCAATTGTCTAATTGTTATGGTAGTCCATGCTCTGGTTACATTCCATATAGACTACTGCAATGCGGGGTTGCTTTTGAAGACTGTTCAGAAGTTGCAAATGGTCCAGCAGTTGGCGGCCAGGTTGCTAACCAGAGCAGTGCTCAGGGAGCAAACAACTCCTCTGTTGTGCCAGCTCCACTGGCTGCCAGTCTGCTACTGGGCACAATTCAAAGTGCTGGCTTTAGCCTATAAAGCCCCGAACAGTTTCAGCCCAGCTTACCTGTCCGAACGTATCTCTCCCTACAAACAATCTAGGAATTTAAGATCATCTGGGAAGGCCCTGCTCTCCATCCTGCCTTCTTCACAGGTGTGTCTGGTGGGGGCAAGAGACAGGGTCTTCTCAGTGGTGGCCCCTCAACAGTGGAACTCCCTCCTTAGGGATATTTGATCAGCCTCCTCCCTTCTCACCTTCCAAAAAAAGTAAAAACTTGGCTCTTTGAACAATCCTTTGGAAATGCAGTGCAATAGAAAAACACGGAATTATGTAAGTTTGAAACATGGAACGGCCTAGACAATGCTACTGAAAAATGAGGTTAACAGGAAGACATTGGTTACAATATGTTTTAATGGTTTTTACATTGTTTTATAACGCTGTTTTAAATGTTTTAACATTATATTGTGGACTGTTATGGCATCGAGTGGCCGCTAATCTGTAAGCCACCTTGAGTCACCTTCAAGCTTGAGAAGGGCAGGATAAAAATATTGTAAATAAATAAAAATGTCTTCCTCTTCATCCTGCTGGATATCTTGTGACTGACCAAGAGTGGATCAACTCCTTGATAGCTCTTCCAGTTCAGCCACTTGGTTGAGGGTCACTTACTGACTGGAGTATAGGATAATGGACAAATGCTGTCCATTAGAGGAAAGTGTGGGCTAGGCAAAACTACGGTGAGGTGGATCTGTAATTGGTTAAATGGATGAACCCAGAGGGTGCTCACTAATGCTTCCTCTTCATCCTGGAAAGAAGTGATGAGCGGAGTGCCGCAGGGTTCGGTCCTGGGCCCGGTCCTGTTCAACATCTTTATTAATGACTTAGATGAAGGGTTAGAAGGCATGATCATCAAGTTTGCAGATGACACAAAATTGGGAGGGATAGCCAATACTCCAGAGGACAGGAGCAGAATTCAAAACCATCTTGACAGATTAGAGAGATGGGCCAAAACTAACAAAATGAAGTTCATCAGGGACAAATGCAAGATACTCCACTTAGACAGAAAAAACAAAATGCAAAGATACAGAATGGGGGATGCTTGGCTTGAGAGCGGTACGTGTGAAAAAGATCTTGGAGTCCTCGTAGACAACAAGTTAAACATGAGCCAACAATGTGATGTGGCGGCAAAAAAAAGCCAATGGGATTTTGGCCTGCAACAATAGGAGCATAGTGTCTAGATCTAAGGAAGTCATGCTACCCCTCTATTCCGCTTTGGTTAGACCACTCCTGGAATATTGTGTCCAATTCTGGGCACCACAATTGAAGAGAGATATTGACAAGCTGGACTGTGTCCAGAGGAGGGTGACTAAAATGATCAAGGGTCTGGAGAACAAGCCCTATGAGGAGTGGCTTAAGGAGCTGGGCATGTTTAGCCTGAAGAAGAGAAGGCTGAGAGGAGATATGATAGCCATGTATAAATATTAGGCCTGGGTAACAACGGAAAAATTTGTTTCTAAAATCGATTTGTTTTTTGGGGGTTTTTGCGTTTCGATTTTTAAAAGAATTCCAAAATTTTTCTTTTAAAAAGTTCGATATTTACGAAATTTCGTAAATTACAAAACAATACGAAACAATTACGAAACAATTACGAATCGATTCGTTAATGGCGGACGCGACCGCGCAATACGCTAACAAACCTCCAAATGGGACAGGGGGAACTTCTGAAGCTTCCCTCTCCCTCTGTTGTTGACTGTTGGTGTGATATTTATAATTTTTTTCACTGATTAAACAAACAACAGCTATAAAACTTGCCCCAGACATGCGGAAATAATAACGAAATGATTTCAAAACGATAACGAAACGAATACAAAACGAATTCAAAACAATTACGAAACAAATTTAAAAATTCGTTTCATTTTTTTGTTGCTCCTGAATGGTTCGTTATCGCTTTGTTATAAAAAAAAATATCAAATTTTTAACGAATTACGAAATTACGAAACGAAACCGCCCAGCCCTAATAAATATGTGAGGAGCGGCTTAAGGAGCTGGGCATGTTTAGTCTGAAGAAGAGAAGGCTGAGAGGAGATATGATAGCCATGTATAAATATGTGAGAGGAAGCCGCAGGGAGGAGGGAGCAAGCTTGTTTTCTGCTTCCCTGGAGACTAGGATGCGGAACAATGGCTTCAAACTACAAGTGAGGAGATTCCATCTGAACATGAGGAGGAACTTCCTGACTGTGAGAGCCGTTCAGCTGTGGAACTCTCTGCCCCGGAGTGTGGTGGAGGCTCCTTCTTTGGAAGCTTTTAAACAGAGGCTGGATGGCCATCTGTCAGGGGTGATTTGAATGCAATATTCCTGCTTCTTGCAAGGGGGTTGGACTGGATGGCCCACGAGGTCTCTTCCAACTCTTTGATTCTATGATTCTATGATTCTAAGTAGTCAGAATGCATAGAAATATCTAGGGGGCTGCCATTTTCCATAATCTGTGACTTGAAGTGCTTGCTTCATTGCTCCTAATGGCAGGGTCACAACTGATGTAGGGGCAAGTCTCATGTCATTCAGGCTGCTCTCAGAAGATAAAACTTCCTTTTATGGAATTACTTGGAATTTTATTGGAGAGAAGAGCTAGGATCCAGGTATCATTTCCTTTGTTATATGACCTTTGTTTTTCCATTATTATTTTCTTTTCTTTTCTTTTTCACAGAAAATCTGTCGGGGGGAGGGAGGCAGAATAGTTGCACAGTATCGGCTGATTCATAGCACTAGAAGCCATCCATTTGGAACGACACTCAGTTAATGATTTAATCAAATGTGAAAGATTCAAAGGATGCATCATTTCTTAGGCCCACTGTTCTTCTTACAGGAAAAAGCACATTCTTAAGTAACCAGAGAAAAATTGCTACTCTGCATGAGACAAAGAGCACATTCCATATAGAATACTTTTCAGAGCCAAACTGTCAGTGAAGGTCATAATCAGAAGACAGCAGAAGCCTTATAAGTCAAAGAGACTGAAGAAATACAGCTTCTCTTGCCATGGTTTTCCCCACTCTCAATGTTAATTCATAGCTAACTCACTGTTGCTGCACTAGGGATGGAAGAAATATATGCAATTAATCATTACCAGGTTGAAAAATGGGTTTCCCAACACTCAGGCAACCTCATTAAGAACAATACCAAAGTACTTCTGCATAACCTAGCAATCAAATGTGAGAGCTAGTATGGTACAGTGGTTGAGCATTGGATTAGGACTCTGGAAGATCAGGGTCAAATCCCTCCTCAGCAGTGGCACATGGCCCTGGGCAAGTCATGCTCCATCAGGACGACAATGGCAAAACCGCCAGGAACGTATTTTGCAAGAAACACCTTTGAAAATTTTGCTATGGTTCCAAAATGACATGAAGACACACAATAACACTCCCCATGCTTTAAAGTATTTGGGAGAAATAGTTGGAGAAACATGTGTTTGCACAAAATAGTTTTTTTTTTCTGTACAGAAAACCTAAATGTTTTTCTCCCCAAATAATTCTTCTGGAACACTTCAGAAATTTTGAATATCCAAAGAATAATGCACGGAAAGTCTCATATTCCTGCAATGTGGATAAATCTAAAGCAATTGTTTGTCATAACATGAAGACACAGAATAACACCTCCCATGTTTTAAAGCAGTGGTTCTCGACCTTTCTAATGTCGTGACCCATTCATACAGTTCCTCATGTGGTAGTGACCGCTGAGCATAACATTACTTTAGTTGCTACTTCATAACTGCCATTTTGCTATTGTTATGAATCGTAATGCAAATATCTGATATCCAGGGTGTATTTTCATTCACTGGATCAATCTGGGCACAAATACCCGATACACCCAAATATGAATACTGGTAGGGTTGGGGGGAGTCATTTGTCATTTGGGAGTTGTAGTTTCTGGGATTTATAGTTCAGCTACAATTAAAGAGCATCCTGAACTCCACCAATGATGGAATTGAACCAAATTTGGCACACATAACTCCCATGAACAAGAGAAAATACTGGCAGGGTTTGGTAGGCATTAACCTTGAGTTTGGGAGTTGTCGTTCACCTACATTCAGAGAGCACTGTGGACTCAAACAATGGTGGATCTGGACCAAACTTGGCACGAATACTCCATATGCCCAAATGGGAACACTGGTGGAGTTTGGGGAAAATAGACCTTGACCTTTGGGATTTGTAATTACTGGGACTTGTTATTCACGTACAATAAAATAGTTTTCTGAACTCCACCAATGATAGAATTGGGCCAAATTTGACACACAGTATCCCCTTTGGTGACCCCTCTGACGCTCTCTTGCGACCCCCCCCCAGGGGTCCCTCCCCCCAGGTTGAGAAACACTGTTTTAAAGTATTTAGGAGAAATAGTTGGAGAAACATGTGTTTGCACAAAATAGTTTTTTCTGTACAGAAAACCCAAATGTTTTTCCCCTTAAATAATTATTCTGGAACACTTCAGAAATTTTGAATACCCAAAAAATACTGCAGGGAAATTCTCATATTCCTGCAATGTGGATAAACTAAAGCAATTGTTTGTCCTTGCACACAAAGAGGGATTAACTGAAGATAGTTAGCCCTATATGCTTCTTCCTCACACAGTTCTAACCCCAACTCCTTATGTGGATTCTGTAACTTCGGTATTGTCAGTTAAGTTGCTGGCAATTAAAGAACAACCAACAACATCTGGTGTCTATTCTGATCTATAGCTATGACAAACTCTTGCCTATGACTTAAAACCTGGCAAAATAAACATCACAGTTAATGAGAGGGATAAAGTTTAATGAAAATACTGGTAAATAAAATATTTTTTAAGTGTTGTATATGAGATGCACGCTCTGGTTGATTAATGTCATGTATCATGTTCTGCAGTTGATGGTGGGTGGTGGTGGTAGGCCTAGCAGTTGGTGATGGAAGGGTTAATGTAAGTCTTAGTTCTAAAGATTTGAGTAACCTGTAAGTAAGAGTACATGGGGGAAAGCAATTAAGGATGGAGGTATGCAAGTGATAGGTTGTAGCTGGGTGTTTCTTGATATAATGAGCTAGCCTTGGTACTGATCTTCAGGAGAAAAGTATTTGTCCTATTTTGGTGGTAGATGCTTCTGGTTTCCCTCCAGGTTTGTGGATTTTTGGTACCCTGACCTGTCTCCTGTATTATTGGAATCCTGGAACCTTGAATCTCTGGACTAGCTTTTGACTACAGTATGGATTCTTAATCCCTGGACTTTGCTCATTGAACTCTTGGCATTTGAGCACTGGACTGGACCTTTAGACTATGGTGTTATCTTGAACTTGCAACAGTGTTTGCTGTCTGTTTTGTTTTATATTCTGTGGCTGAGTGCTATCTTTATGTTTTATGTTTTGGACTATTAAAACAGCCAGACAGCAAGAGCTGATTTAATTAAATTGTTTAACTTTAAGTGTTGTTTATGAAATCACAAAATTGATCATAAAGTTCTGGATTGTCTACTTTGAATAACAGTAGTCATCTATGGTTTCAAGGTCAAATGAAATGTGTCACTAATTGTGGGAATGCAGCAGCAGGGGAAGCATTTGAACCAAAGGTTAAGAAAATCCTGTTACATCAGGGATTAAAATGGGAACCAATTGATTCAAATTACAAGAAAAGAGATTCCAATTTAATATTAGTAATAATTTCTTTACTGTAAAATTGTTTGATAGCTGAATAGTAGGCCTGGGTAACAACGGAAAAATTTGTTTCTAAAATCGATTCGTTTTTTGGGGGTTTTTGCATTTCGTTATTTAAAATAATTACAAATTTTTCCTTTAAAAAAGTTCGATATTTACGAAATTTCGTAAATGTGAAAAAAATTACAAAACAATAACGAATCGATTTCCAAAACAATAACGAATCGATTCGTTAATGGCAGACGCGACCACGCAATACGCTAAAAAACCTCCAAATGGGACAGGGGGAACTTCTGAAGCTTAATTAAACCAAGAACAACTATAAAAACCCTTAGAAAACCAAAAACAACTATAAAACTTGCCCCAGACATGCGGAAATAATAACGAAATGACCTCAAAACGATAACGAAACGAATACAATAATGAAATACAAAACATTTACGAAACGATTTAAAAATTCGGTTTTTAAAAAAATTGCTCCAGACTGGTTCATTATCATTTTGTAATTGAAAAATTAACGATTTTTTTTAACGAATTACGAATTAATGAAACGAAACCGCCCAGCCCTACTGAATAGACTACCTCAGAGGGTGGTGGATTCTCTTCCTTTGGAGAATTTGAAAAAAAAGAGGTTGATCATCTTTCCAGAGGTCCTTGAATTGTGTGTTCCCACATAGCAGGGAGTTGGATTACGTGGCACTTATCATCTCTTCTAGGCTTTTGTAATTGAAAAATTAACGATTTTTTAAACGAATTACGAATTAATGAAACGAAACCGCCCAGCCCTACTGAATAGACTACTTCAGAGGGTGGTGGATTCTCTTCCTTTGGAGAATTTGAAAAAAAAGAGGTTGATCATCTTTCCAGAGGTCCTTGAATTGTGTGTTCCCACATAGCAGGGAGTTGGATTACGTGGCACTTATCATCTCTTCTAGGCTTGTGCATGGATTCGATTTGGTTAGGATGGCCATAATGGTAAGGGCTCAGCTATCACATTTTTTTTGTTTGTAACAGGGTCATGTGGCATCTGATCACAGCCCCTCCTCTCCTATTCAGAGCCGCACGGCATGAAAAGAGGCTGCCCCATATTGCTTGCATGAGGTTTCCCTGTGAGCCCTGCCTGTGTCTTATGCACTGCTTCCTTAACTCTGTTGCTCAAACCCAGACTTTCTTGAAAGAATGAAAGAATGAAAGAAAGAAAAGGGTCCCAGGAAGGATGCTTCCTAACCCCATTCTTCAAACTCAGACTCCCTTGAAAGGAAGAAAGGAAAGGGTCCCAGGAAGGATGCCTCCTTAATCTTGTTCTTCAAACCCAGACTCCCTTGAAAGGAAGAAAAGAAAGGGTCCCAGGAAGGGTGCTTCCTTAACCCTGTTGCTCAAACCCAGGCTCTCTTGAAAGAAATAAAGGAAATGATCCCAGGAACAGAAAGGGGAGCCTCTAAAGTTCCCCATTCCCGCCAATGGGCTGGATATTAGGACTGGGCGGTTTCGTTTCGTTAATTCATAATTCGTTAATAATTCGTTAATTTTTTCAATTACAAAACGATAACAAACCATTCTGGAGCAATTATTTAAAAAACGAATTTTCAAAAACGTTTTGTAAATGCTTCGTATTTCGATATTGTATTCGTTTCGTTATTGTTTTGAGGTCGTTTCGTTATTATTTCCGCATGTCTGGGCCAGTTTTATGGTTTAATTAGTGAAAAAAAATTATAATATCACACCAACAGTCAACAACAGAGGGAGAGGGAAGCTTCAGAAGGTTTTGGAGGTTTTTTAGCGTATTTCGCGTCCGCCATTAATGAATCGATTCGTTATTGTTTCGGAAATCGATTTGTTAATTTTTTACCATTTACAAAATTTCGTAAATATCGAACTTTTTAAAAGGAAAATTTTGTAATTATTTTAAATATCGAAACAAAAAAACCCCCCAAATACAAATTGATTTTAGAAACAAATTTTTCCGTTGTTACCCAGGCCTACTGGATATTCCTGACCTTTCAGCCTAGCCAAAAACAGATTTTTCCATTAACCAGTTTTTGGGAGGCTCCCGAAAACCGATCTGGATACTCATCAAAATTCAGATACCAAAAACGGATCTCCCTCCAGGTGCATTGCACAAGCCTAGTTCCAACTTTAATATTCTACGATTTTAAGAGGGCATTTCCCCCCCTTTCTAAAATGGTCCAGCTCCCCAGGAAGGTCAGAAGCTTTGTGGACATCATTTTCTGTTGGGTTTTGGCACAGGGACAACAACCCTAATTTGCAAGCTGTAAGGAGAGGACTTAGTTTCCAGCCAGTGTGCTACCTCAATAATTTATAGTCCAGAGGGGACAATAACCATCAATAATTCATTGGCAATAATGTTCTACAACCTCAAACATACAGTTTTGTTATTTTGAATGTGAGTACTCTACTTGGGGAGTTAGAATTTTTAAAAAAATTGCTTCACAAAACAGATGAAGCACTTGGGATTCGGGAAGATCTTTCACCCTCTCAAACAAGGCATGCCACTGATTTATCGACTGAAAGGGAACAACTGATTTAACTTGCTCTTGACTGAGCATGAGATTCTAATAAGACCAGGTACGTTAGGTCCCTCAATTACATTTCATTTTTCCAAAAGCATTTAACCCACTTTGTATCTATTAATTAAACGGACTGGCAAGACTGACCTTGCTCTTGAGTTCAACATTACTGAACTAAATGTGATGAAATCTTAATTTTGTACATTTTCACCTTACAGAGTTATAGTACTTTAACTGCTGTGGGAAAATGCTATGGAATCCCAAAGTTGATAGCAGGGGTCCTCAAACTAAGGCCCGAGGGCCAAATACAGCCCTTCAAGGTTATTTACCTGGTCCTCGCTCAGGGTCAATGTAAGTCTGAAACAGGGGCGGCTCAACCCATTATGCAAAGTAAGCATTTGCAGTATAGTTGATTTTGCCCAGAGGCACTCTTGAGGCGCTCTTGGGGGAAAGTAGACCTTGACATATGCGAGTTGTGGTTACTGGGATGTATAGTTCACTTACAATCAAAAAGCATTCTGAACTCCACCAATGATGGAATTGAACCAAATATGGCACACAGAACCCCCACAACAAACAGAAAATATATGTCAGTGATTGGTTGGGTGGGGGGCATCAAAATACTGTTTGCTTACCGTTGGAAATTACCTAGGGCCACCTCTGGTCTGAAACGACTTGAAAGCACACAACAACAACAACAATCCTATGTTATCAGCCAAAATCAGGCCCACACTTCCCATTGAAATACTAATAAGTTTAGATTTGTTAAAATTCTTCATCATTTTAATTATTGTATTGTTTTAATGCGTGTGTTTTTTGCACTACAAATAAGATATGTCCAGTGTGCATAGGAATTCATTCATGTATTTTTCAAATTATAATCCGGCCCTCCAACAGTTTGAGGGACTGTGACCTGGCCCTCTGTTTAAAAAGTTTGAGTGCCCCTGGTTTATAGTTTTGGGAGTGGCATTTAGAAATCTCAGCAAGAGAGCTGTAGTGCTTCCCCACACTATTTATCTATTTATTTATTTACTGTATTTGTATACCGCCCTTCTCAGCCCTCAGGTGACTCAGGGCAGTTTACAATGGCAACGATTCGATGCCCAAAAACACCATAAAACATTTTAAAACATTAACACATAATATAAAACCATAACAAGAATATTAAAACATAGATCATTTGCGTCTCTTAATAAAAAAAACATTGTCCCATCTCATCATCCAGTCGTTCCAATTCCTATGTCTTTTTCCATGCATTTTCAAACGCTTGCTCAAACAACCTGTTTGCGTTAGCAAAGTATAGCAGAAGCTTTTGAAGTTCAGAATAATGGACTCTGGAGTCTCCAGTAAAGGCAGGTTCTCAGCTTTACTAAAGCATCTCAAAAAACACACCATACATGATCAGCAGACAGACACAAAGAACAAACCGAAAGAGATAGGAACTAATACACAAACTGTACCTGAAGAGAGTTATCTCTGTACACTCTCTAATCTCTCAAGGCAAGAACTCAGGGTCACATTTTCACAGCTTGCTAACTCTGCTGTTTAACACTTCTGAGTTAGAATACATTCTGGCAATACAATCCTTTTACAATCACAATCCTATTACATAAAATTACATTTAAACACACATCATACATAAATCATACACTGACACAACTAAGTCTTGACTCTTTTCCGAAATGTTAGCAGGGAGGGGGCTGATCTTATGTCCCCAGGAAGTGTGTTCCAGAGTCGAGGGGTCACCACTGAGAAGGCCCTGTCTCTCGTCCCCACCAAACGAGTTACCAACCCTGGGATTTGACAGAATGCACTCATGGCTGTGAAAGAGGAAAGAAATTGCTACAACTGCAGAGGGCCCCATGGAATATAAAAAACTGACTTGGGAACCATGAATTCTTTGGAAAGTATCTGAATAATTCACTTTGTCCACTTTCCTTTGATGATTTCCATATTGATCAAGGAAAATGCAAAAATTATTTATTTATTTATTTATTTCGGGCACTTCTACCCCGCCCTTCTCAACCCCCAAGGTGGGACTCAGGGCGGCTTACAACCGGCACAATTCGATGCCAACAATTCAACAGATAAATTACATAACAGCTATAACCACAGTAGTTAAAACAATCAATTAAAACAATAACAATTAAAAGCCAATCTAGTGGCCAACGTTCACCGAGTTCTAAAATTCGTAAGTCCATTCAGCATTACCATAGTCCTTTCCAAGTTCTAGTCATCATTACCTTGTCAGTCTGCCAGATTACCCAAAGGCCTGGTCCCATATCCATGTTTTCAGCTTACGTCTGAAGGAGAGGAGGGATGTTGATGACCTAATTTCCCCGGGGAGTGAATTTGACAGGCAAGGGGCCACCACTGAGAAGGCCCTGTCCCTCGTCCCCACCAGCCTCACTTGTGATAGAGGCGGGGCCGAAAGCAGGGCCTCCCTCGAAGATCGTAAACTCCGAGGTGGGACGTAGAAGGAGATACGTTCGGACAGGTACGCTGGGTCGGAGCTGTAAAATCCTCTGTTCCATGTGAAAGTATACAATTTTTCATGGTTATGTACGTGCACCATACTTCACATTCACTAGAATCAATCCATCTGTTTGTCTGTCAAGCTGTTTCAAGCACCTGACAAAGGAAGCTCTTGGCTTTGAAAGCTCTAGCCACTATCAATTTCTGAGCCTGAAAGGTGCCCCAGGACTCTCTGTTGAGATTTCTTTGTAAACTGATCAAGCTTCAACATCTACCCACTGGATCTTGATCTATTTCTTTCAGCATCAAGCATTTTCAGCTCTGCTTTTGATTCAGCCTATATACTCTGGCTTTGCAACAAGTCATCCCTTTGCTATTTCTGAAACTGCCCTCTTGTTCAAGCAGTTTGAAAAAGAGCTGCTGAACCACAGTTCAGGGCATCACTGCTCAATCACAGCTGAACGGCTTTTGATCATTTCCCAAACAGACAGGCCGGGGAGCGCGTTTGACCACAGGTGTGACATCACTGAAAGGCAGCCAGGAGGTTTCATGGGTGCAAAGCCCATCTGCCAAAAGTGACAGCTAGTATGTCAGCACAGGATGTCTGCAGACATGAAATACATCACACAGAAGGGTGTAAATCAGCACAGATTGTGTGCAGCCAAGAAAGGTCTTATACACAGGGCATGGCAAATGTTCTTCATCAGGAAAAGATATTAGGTAACCCACCTAACAGTAAATTTCACAGGTGTATAGGATTCTTCACAAATGATTCAGGTGAGAAATGAAAAATTCTTCATAATATACAAAGGAATTAGGAAAATAGATTCACTACAATCAAAGCTCATACAGCAATATAATTTCTTTTTCAAAGACAAAATTGGGAGATAGTGTCCCTGCCCCCCACTGATTGTGGTACAAAATTGCACCATTTTGGACAGTGTTACATGGAATAATAATATTAATAAGATTAATAATAATGATATAATAATAATAATAATAATAATAATAATAATAATACACACTGTGCAAGGAAGCTGATGAAACCATGGAACATATCCTTAGCTGTTGCAAGAAAATCGCACAGACGGTCTACAAACAAAGACACAACTCTGTGGCCCAAATGATTCACTGAAACTTATGCCACAAGTACCACCTGCCAGCAGCAAAGAATTGGTGGGATCATAAACCCGCAAAGGTTGTGGAAAATGAACATGCAAAAATACCGGGGGACTTTTGAATCCAGACTGACAAAGGTTTTGGAACACAACACACCAGACATCACGATTGTGGAAAAGAAAAAAGTTTGGATTATTGATGTCGCCATACCAGGTGAAAGTCGCATTGAGGAAAAACAACAGGAAAAACTCAGCCGCTATCAAGACCTCAAAATCAAACTGCAAAAGCTCTGGCATAAACCAGTACAGATGGTCCTAGTGGTCATTGGCACACTGGGTGCCATGCCAAAAGATCTCAGCCGGCATTTGGAAACAATAAACATTGACAAAATCATGATCTGTCAACTGCAAAAGGCCACCTTACTTGGATCTGCGCGCATCATTCAAAAATACATCACACAGTCCTAGATGCTTGGGAAGTGTTCAACTTGTGATTTTGTGATACGAAATCCAGCATATAGATCTCATTTGCTGTGACATACTGTGCTTTTGTGTCAATAATAATAATAATAATAATAATAATAATAATAATCTGTATTTATACCCCACCACGATTTCTCCAAAAAGGACTCAGGGCGGCTAACATGAGGCCAAGACCGAAAATACAATACAGCAAAATTAAATACAAAACAACAAAAATTAACATCACAACAAAATACAGAAAGTGCCAAGATAAAATAAACAGTGCAAAATAACATAATAAAAGTCAAACACAGTGGGCTGACCAAATGCACAATATAAAATGATAAAACCCTGAATGAGATAGGAATAGAAAAGTGTATTTGTGAGGGAGGAGCCCAAGAAGGAGGAACAGTGGGGTCTAGGCCTTCATTAAGAACAGAGGAAAGTGCATCATGAGGATGACACTAAACCTCTTGCTCTCCATGATTTCCTTAAAACTTGTAGACTTCAGCATGGAAACTCAACATAGTCCTGTTGTGTAATAATAATAATAATAATAATAATAATAATAATAATAATAATCCTTTATTTGTACCCCGCTACCATCTCCCGGAGGACTCGGTGCGGCTTACAAGAGGCCGAGCCCAAATACATCAATAAAACAACCCAGCAATACAGACAATAAATAACTCATAAACAAAGCAATAAACAATAACAGTAACACCACGACCCATTGGCAGGGCCAAATGTAATAATTAAAATTTTTAAATACTGGGCATGACAAGGTGACATATAACTAGGACGCGGAACAATGGCTTCAAACTACAAGAGAGGAGATTCCATCTGAACATTAGGAAGAACTTCCTGACTGTGAGAGCTGTTCAGCAGTGGAACTCTCTGCCCCGGAGTGTGGTGGAGGCCCCTTCTTTGGAAGCTTTTAAGCAGAGGCTGGATGGCCATTTGTCAGGGGTGATTTGAATGCAATATTCCTGCTTCTTGGCAGGGGGTTGGACTGGATGGCCCGTGAGGTCTCTTCCAACTCTTTGATTCTATGATTCTATGATTCTAGGATGGGTATTTGGAGAGAAATGGAGCGAGCAGACAATCCTAGATCATTAGTAAAGTGCGATTAGGGACATGTTGCTTAGGGTTCCTTATTCTGGGAAGGCACACTGGAACAACCACGTTTTCAGGCTCCTCTTAAAGACTGCCAGAGTTGGGGCATGTCTAATGTCCTTGGGGAGTGAGTTCCAGAGTCGAGGGGCCACCACCAAGAAGGCCCTATCCCTCGCTTGTGATGGAGGTGGGATAGTGAGCAGGGCATCTCCAGATGAATGAAGAGATCAGTGTACGTCTGCAGCTTGATCTTCAATACATTGTAGGGATCCTGCACCACAGAGATCTACAGTCAGTCTGCCATATCCATGGATTCTGCATCCATGGATTCAGTCATCTACAGCTTGAAAATATATTTTAAAAATCCAAAAAGCAAACCTTGGTTTTGCTATTTTATGTAAGGGATGCCACTCTACTATACCATTGTATATACAGGCAGTCCCCAAGTTATAAACAAGATAGGTTCTGAAAGTTTGTTCTTAAGTTGAATGTGTGTGTAAGTCAGAACAGATCTTTTTTAAAATGTGATTCTAGCCAGAGAGAGAAAGAGAGAGAGAGAGAGAGAGAGAGAGAGAGAAGCTTAGGATAGTATAGATAAGGGTTAACACCTCTGTGGTGTTTGTTTTGCTGTCTGTGCCCCTGTTCAGAAAATTTCACCTATTTCTGTCCTCGTGACAGTTGGATTTTGAAAAATTGAGCTTGTTGTGGAAACAAGAATTGGTGATAAAGCTTCATGTTTTCTGCATGATAACTCCTTCAGAAGTGATTTTTTTTCTTCCGAGGGGTAGAATTCTCCCACTTCCTGTTGTCTCAGCACTGTTCTTAACTGTGAGTAATTTCTAAGTTGGATGTTTTCAACTTGGGGACTGCTTGTAATGAGATCTGAGCATCCATGCATTTTGGTATCCATGGAAGGTCACGGGATGAAGCCACCAGCTCATACTAAGGGAGCACTGTAACATAAAAGGATTGGCATACAAAAACTATGCTATATGGTTCTCACCTCCAAGCCAGTCTGGCCCCAGTAGCACAATGGGTTAAATCCTTATGCTGGCAGGGCTGCCAGGGAGCAGGGTGAGCTCCCATCTGTCAGCTCCAACTTCCCATGCAGAGACATGAAGGAAGCCTCCCACAGGATGGTAAAACGTCCGGGTGTCCCCTGGGCAACGTCCTTGCAAACGGCACTGACACGAAAAGAAAAAAAACCCTCCAAGCCCTAACTTTTAGCAACAAAAATCCTCTTCACTAGTAATTTAGTGACTGGTGGACAGAGGGAGGTATAAGAGAAGCATCTGGTTAAGTCCCTATAACCTCTTGCTCTCCACTGATCATTAAATGGTCATGGAATGAAGTTCCTCCAGCTAAAGGTTGGAGACTTCCAACTGCTGAATACACTGTCTGCATTTAAAATTGCATTAAAAACCAATCTTTCCCAGCAAGTCTATCCTGATGATTTTTAAATTGTTTTTAGATTATTAATGTAATATGTATGCATGCTTTTTTAAGAGTAGGCATATGTGGGAAATGATTTGAATACATACAATAACAAAAACAGCAAAAGCAACAATGCCTCTTTGACTGTTACTATGCTCTTTCAACTGATAATTTATTTTTCATTGGTGTGTATGTTTTTAATGTTGCTATGTCTGCATTTGTTACCGTTTTCCCCCACCTCAATCCAAAGGGAGTGACAGGTAAGAAATCATCATCATCATAATCATCATCATTTTGGTTATTGTGCAAGGCTGGTGGAGCATTGCAATGATTGTAACAACCCCCAAAATGACTCACAGTGGTGTAATTTTGAACATACATCTCCATACGCCAGCATCCCCCAACCGATGGAAACTGGAGCACCAATGTCAATAGGGGAGTGAACTTTACTATGAAATTGAAAGGGTTTTTATCCATGGTGCTGAACATCTTTTGGGGATGGAAGATGGCAGTAAATCAACAAGGCATGTTTCCCTTGGAATAGTACTCAAGTTGAAGAACAACATCATATCCAAAGTTCTAGTTTACAGGAAAGCTTCATGGATGCATGGAAAAGGTTAATAAATCCAGTGTTAATAAATCCAGGATTCATTCAGTTTGTTTGAACATCAAATGAGCTATCCATGGTTCTGAGGCTATTTCAGGTATGGAGTTCAGCACCTTGGATAGCTCCCTGGATTCCAACCTAGGCTATAGCCTCCTATCACTGTGACCCACCTGGAGCCCCTGTTGGCACAGTGGGTTAAACCCCTGTGCTGGCAGGACTGAAGACCGACAGGTTGCAGGTTCGAATCCAGGGAGAGCGGATGAGCTCCCTCTATCAGCTCCAGCTCCTCATGCGGGGACATGAGAGAAGCCTCCCACAAGGATGGTAAAAAGATCAAAACATCCTGGCATTTCCTGGGCAACGTCCTTGCAGATAGCCAATTCTCTCATAACAGGAGCAACTTGCAGTTTCTCAAGTCACTCCTGATACAACAACAACAACAACAACAACAATAACAAAAACAAAGCAAAACAAAACAAAACAAAAAAATGTGACCCACCAGAATTGGATGGGATCTAGCAATCTACTCCTACTCTCCTTGAAAATTTGTTATTTAGCTAAAACAAGGTGTAAAAGGAGCACTGTTGTGTTATAGAGGAGAAATGCAATTCTGGAAAGCTTTTCAGGCATAATTCTTCTTTAAGTTAAGAAACAACTTTCCCCTATGTCTTATATAGTACAACTCCCATACTCATGAGACCCGAAGTCAAGTCCTGGTTTCATCTAACCGCATCTGACAAAATATGTTCTCCCTAAGACTTTTCTAAATCTTTCAGGTGATTCTATGGTATGCTTTTGCTGGAAGTCACCATAGAGTTACCCTGACCTGGAGGGCCTAGCAAATTACTAGGGGGATATCTTTTCTAGGCATTTTCTATATCCTCCAGAGGGAGTTTGTGGTAACTTTGAGCAGAAGTAATTCATTTCAAAAGGTTCGCTGTTATCCATATGCTTCCTGTTTCTGTGGTCGATTCAGGAATGTATCCCATGTGGATATGGGGATTGTACAGTATTAGGAAAAAATGTTTTTTTACTGCCACATTTCCAAATTCAGTGTCAGGGATCTTAGGGTCACACAAGAGAGTTATGTGGGTTTTTTTTTCATGTCAGGAGTGACTTGAGAAGCTGCAAGTCGCTTCCGGGGGTGGGGTGGAGATTGGCCGCCTGCAGGGATGTTGCCCAGGGGACGCCTGAATGTTTTACCATCCTGTGGGAGGCTTCTCTCATTACCCCGCATGAGAAGCTGGAACTGACAGAAAAGAATTCACCCTGCTCCCTGGATTCAAACTGCCGACCTTTTGGTCAGCAGTCCTGCTGGCACAAGTGTTTAGCCATTTTTTAATTTTTTTTGTAGAGATTTTTTTACAATAAGGTAAGGGGGGAGCCCCCAGTGGCACAGTGGGTTAAAGCGCTGAGCTGCTGAGCTTGTTGACCAAAAGGTCACAGGTTTGAATCCAGGGAGTGGCATGAGCTTTGGCTGTCAGCTCCAGCTTCTGCCAACCTAGCAGTTCGAAAACATGCAAATGTGAGTAGATCAACAGGTACCGCTCCAGCGGGAAGGTAATGGTGCTCCATGCAGTCATGCTGGCCACATGACCTTGAAGGTGTCTACGGACAACGTTGGCTCTTTGGCTTAGAAATGGAGATGAGCACCACACCCCCTTTTTTCTTTCTTCTCTTTCCTTCCCCCCCCCCCTTAGGTAAAGGTAAAGGTTGTCCCCTGAAATGAAGTCCAGTCGTGTCCGATTCTGGGGTGTGGTGCTCATCTCCATTTCTAAGCCAAAGAGCCATCCAATCCAACTCCCTTCATCAGAGCAAGAAAACATAATCAAAGTCCTCCTGACAAAGTGCCATCCAGCCATTGATAGTTATAGGTAAGTAGATAGATAGATAGATAGATAGATAGATAGATAGATATGATTCACACACAGATATAATATCATAGATTTGAAAGGGACCCTTGAGGAAGGACTGATACGTTGCATGTTCCAGGGTGGGCAAACCAGACACTCTCCACATCAACACCGACAAAGAAACAGCAAGAAATACTGTTTACCCACAAGCATAAAGAAATTACATATATTAGAAACCATCACTTTCTCATTACTTTATTTTCCAGATCAACAGACTGGGCCACAGCAACGTGTGGCAGTGGACAGCTAGTTCTACATACAATTGTGAATTACAATGTACAAACTATATTCTTCCAAAAGCCCTGCAAAATAGATCATAATTTTTTTCTACACAGTACACATAAGGGGTTGAGAGAACATTTGAGGCAAAGGTGTTACTTTGTTGATCACAGTTTTTGTTATATTGCTATTCTATCAAGAAGTAGACACTCAGACCAAGAGAAAAGCCAGGGATGTCATTGCCCAGGGGAAAAATTAATTCAGGATGCTCAGGAATAGCTAAGCAGTAGGGCTGGGCGGTTTCGTTTCGTTAATTCGTAATTCGTTAATAATTCGTTAATTTTTTCAATTACAAAACAATAACGAACCATTCTGGAGCAATTATTTAAAAAAAACGAATTTTCAAAAACGTTTTGTAAATGCTTCGTATTTCGATATTGTATTCGTTTCGTTATTGTTTTGAGGTCGTTTCGTTATTATTTCTGCATGTCTGGGCCAGTTTTATGGTTTAATTAGTGAAAAAAATTATAATATCACACCAACAGTCAACAACAGAGGGAGAGGGAAGCTTCAGAAGGTTTTGGAGGTTTTTTAGCGTATTTCGCGGTCGCGTCCGCCATTAACGAATCGATTCGTTATTGTTTCGGAAATCGATTTGTTAATTTTTTACCATTTACGAAATTTCGTAAATATCGAACTTTTAAAAAGGAAAATTTTGTAATTATTTAAAATATCGAAACAAAAAACCCCCCCAAATACAAATCGATTTTAGAAACAAATTTTTCCGTTGTTACCCAGGTCTACTAAGCAGTCCACAAAGAGGGATTCGGTCTATACCTGTTCAATGCAAAACAACAAAAACTCCTCAGACTAAAGGGAGTTAAGGAAATGTGATATGAGGACAGCTGAAACATTATTTCTTCATCCCTACTTCCCAAATTGTCTCCTCTAAAGAGATTTGGAACAGTGACAGCATGATAATTGACGGCAGTTCCAGGATGAAGAGATATTTTCCCATTGTGTGTACTGGAGACAACCTGAGCAGAGTTCGCGAGATGCTCTTTTCCCCTGGCCCTTTCTCTCCTGTCTCTTTAAAACTCATTCTGTCCCCCACCCGCTATTGACACAAACCTATTAATTAGATTTGAGAGATGGAAAAAGAAAGCATTTACGTTTCTGGGCTCTAATGCCACACTGGCGTACTCATGTCATCGTAAATCAAGACTACAAAGATGTCACCAGGCACATTTGATGGAACTGCATGAAATTCCCAAGGCAGATAAAGCTGGGCTTTCAAAAAAAAATTCCACATGAATGTTATTAAACAAGATTCACCCTCTGTGTTCCAGAAGAAATCTGTTGGAGGTGAGAGCTTTCAAAAGTTGCATTCAAAATAAAGTTCAAGCAATGCAGTTTTTTTTCCAGATAAACAAGTGAACAGGCACTGCGAGCTATATCTAAATGTCACTGAAGAGCAGCAGCCCTTTTGCCTGCAGAAATATATCAGGCTGGTCTCTCCAGTTCCTTGCAATAGGTTCCATATTTAAAATGAATTACAGAAGTGGGAGTAGAACAAAAAGGGCCAGCTAGCCAGAACCTGTGCTGGGAGGCAAAGTCAGAAAAAGAGTTACTTTTAAAGTTACTTTTAAAGATTGAAATTCCCAGAATCCCCCAAGCAGCATGGCCAGTGTAACAGACATAGGATTGTGGAACAATTGGATTATGACATCGTATTACGTTTTTATCTAGGAGACGAAAATAATTTGTTTTTACTAATTGTTATGGTCTTATATGATATGTCAATGTTTTTGAATGTTTTAAATGTTTTTATGGTGTTGTTGGCATTGAATTGTTGCCTTGTGAACCTCCTCGAATCGCCTGAGAGAGGTGGTATATAAATATAGCAAATAAATATAGCAAATAAATAAACAAACAAACATATATATATATATATATATATATATATATATATATATATATTTAATGAGTTTGGCTGCTGGTCTTCTGATCATCCGCCCTTGAGCTATGCTACTCTGCTGCTGAGTATGCATGCCCAGTGTGGAACACATCTCACCACACTAAAACAGTGGTTGTGGCTCTTAATGAGACATGCCATATTATCACGGGGTGTCTGCACCCTACACCACTGGAGAAATTACACTGCTTAGCCGGTATTGCACCACCTGGCATCCGCCGGGAAGTAGCAGCTAATAGTGCAAGGACCAAGGCAGAGACATCTCCAGCTTATCCCTTGTTTGAGTATCAGCCAGCATGCCAACGACTTAAATCAAGAAATAGTTTTCTAAGATCTACAGAGACACTCACTGGAACACCTCAGCAAGCGAGAGTCCAAAAATGGCAGGCTCAAACCCAGATCCTCAATCAATGGCTGATACCAAATGAGAGACTCCCCCCTGGGCACACAGAAGACTGGCGGCTTGGAAGGTGCTGAACAGACTGCGCTCTGGCACCACGAGATGCAGAGCCAACCTTCAGAAAAGGGGCTACAAAGTGGAATCCACAACATGCGAGTGTGGAGAAGAGCAAACCACTGACCACCTGCTGCAATGCAACATGAGCCCTGCTACATGCACAATGGAGGACCTTCTTGTGGCAACATCAAAAGCACTCCAAGTGGCCAGATACTGGTCAAAGGACATTTAATCAACTACCAAGCTTGCAAACTCTGTGTCTTTTGTATGTATGTTTGTTTGTTATGTCAAAAATGTAATACAACTGTTTGGTTGCCTGACACTATAAATAAATTCTGATCAGCTTCCCGTAACTCGGTCTATATAGCTGCGGCACCTTTACCGGATCCTCTAGGCCCCCACCCTTGAGGGATGGGAACCTTGCGGGGCTGTTGGTGGGCTCCTTTGGGCTTAGCAACTCCCCTGGTCTCAGTCCACCCAGGGAGGGGGGCACATTTCACCCTTCCTGACCGTAGATACCGTTGGTGCTCCAGGAGCTTCAAAGCACCCTTCTTACCACCATCACGGCTCACCGGAAGTCAAGACCACACCTACCCACTAGGTGTGGTCTTGTGGGTTAAAACCCTGTGCCGGCAGAACTGAAGACCAACAGGTCGCAGGTTCGAATCTGGGGAGAGGCAGATGAGCTCCTTCTATCAACTCCAGCTCCTCATGCGGGGACATAAGAGACGCCTCCCACAAGGATGATAAAAACATCAAATCATCCAGGCGTCTCCTGGGCAACGTCCTTGCAGACAGCCAATTCTCTCACACCAGAAGAGACTTGCAGTTTCTCAAGTCGCTCCTGACACGACAAAAAAAAAAAACCCTACCCACTACCCACCCTTTTCCCCTCACTTCTATCCCCACTATACCTCACTGCTCCCTATGGATGTTTTCCTCATGTAGGTAAACCTCCACCCCTGCCCTGCCATCATAATGAAGCCGAGCATGCCCCACCCCCCAGTTTTCAGAACTCATTCACAGATTCCTTTGTGTTCTATCATCCAGCCTCCCTCTCTCCTGATTTTCTGTCGCTGCTAGGCGACAGGAGCCTCCCCATTGGATTATATGGACCGCTGGAGCTTCCTGATTGGTCCAGAGGTGCCGGGGGCGGGAGGGCCACCTCCCAGCTGTTTATCCATTGTCCAATCATGGTGGAGGGCGGCAGGGAGGCCGGGGCGAGAAGTTTGAACTCTGCAACTTTGAGTTTACTATAAATATGGCTGTATTGATGTATTTTCTTATGCTCTGCTGGTGAATGATTGCTGCTCTGCATCCTTTTCAGCTGAATCGCTAAATAAACCTCGATGGCTTTTCTTCAACCTTGGTGAGATTTATTTGGGAAAAATCAGGGAAAATTCTAGGCCTTCTCCTCTTTCGCTTGCCAAGGGTTTCGGACTCTCTTTGGTGGGTCTAAGGGCTCCTCTCTCCTGGGCAGGAGCCTCCAAATTCTAGCTCGATAACAATACCCCCCACCCCTCCTTCCACCTCCTCTCCCAATATTTCCCCTTCTTTTATTTGTACAATTTGAAAAGTATTAAATAAAAACATTATTTAAAATAAATAAATAATAACACTGTCCCAGTAAGAGTGTTATCTCTATAAAAACCTGCCTGGCCATTGTATTTTAGGAAGCAGTTCTATGACCTCATTACACTAAAGTAAAAAAATTCACTTAAAATCCGGTTTCTGCCTCCTGCAGAATTCTGTTTTGTTTTTTTTTGTTTTTTTTTTGTAGTTTAGGGAAGAGCCTTTAACAGCCTCACTAACTACAAACCCCGGAATTCTACAGGAGGCAGAAACCGGATTTTAAGTGGATTTTTCTCTAGTGTGATGAGACCACTAGCCAGCATAACAAAGTTAGGAGAGATTGGGTGATGTAGTGGCTACAAGTTGTCCCCCCTCCCTATACATGCTTTAAAATTTTACCCAAATGTTAGTAATGCTGAAGTGGAATGTTTATTTGTCTTCTGCTTCTGTTAACTCAACCTACACAAAATTTCTTAGACAGAAAACAGGGGTAGTTGAGAAGGATAAATATCAAAGAATGCGTTGGAAAAGATGCAGGCAAGAGAACTGAGTCATCCACCGTAGGAGAAGACAAACATTAACAACTATGACATCATACGAAGACATTTGGAGGAAATTGGTGACATTTGTGAATCTGAATGACAAATGGAAAGTCTTTTTCAGGTCAAGTCCTTCTTATGTACATGTTATGTAAATTAAAACAAAAGGAAAGACAATGCTCTCAAGGTCATTATCAATATCATCTGGGTTCAGGTAAATGCTTCCTAACTACAAATCAGTAAGAACCACTTGAAGCAATTTGCTTAGGACACAAAATAATCTTCCCACAAAACATAGTGAAATATGTGAAAAAACAATAGTTTCAAAAGCCTCTATGTCTAAATTTATGTGATTTTAACTGCCACAATAATTTATAGTTTGTTGATGTACTTAGAATTCCTTTGTGCCCGGAGAGTTCTAGTGCTATAGTAGAGGAAAATGCACAGGAACTCACCAGCAGTGAATTTAATGAATCCCAGGATTGTATACTGTTCATTGGAGCCCCCGGTGGCGAAGTGGGTTAAACCCTGAAGACCAACAGTTCGCAGGTTCAAATCCGAGGAGAGGCGGATGAGCTCCCTCTGTCAGCTCCAGCTCCTCATGCGGGGACATGAGAGAAGCCTCCCACAAGGATGATAAAAACATCAAATCATCTGGGCATCCCTTGGGCAACTTCCTTGCAGGCGGCCAATTCTCTCACGCCAGAAGCGACTTGCAGTTTCTCAAGTCACTCCTGACGCGACAAAAAAAAAATACGGTTCATTCATGACAATTAAAATTCTTTTTTTTTCTTTTAGGTGATCCCTCATTGTCCAAGTAGGATAGTCTTCCAAGATCAGTGTACTGGTGGGTCCGTAGATGACTGTGGAGCCCTATTCTTGATCTGCATCTTCTCCTGCAGTGAGGGCATTGGTTTCCAGGTGGAAAGCGGTCTCTGTTGGGGTTGGCTTGATGTGCCTTCCTCTTGGCATGTTTCTCTCTTTCCCCCTCCATTCGTGCCTCTTCAAATTATGCAGCACTGCTGGTCACAGCTGACCTCCAGCTGGAGCTCTCAAGGGCCAGGGCTTCCCAGTTCTCAGTGTCTATGCCGGAGGTTTTAAGGTTGGCTTTGAGCCCATCTTTTCTTGATTTTTTATTATTATTATAAGTAAAGTTTAAAAGAAAGTAAGAATAAGGAGATAACATTGAAAGTGGTGGAACATTATGTTTAAAGGAAAGTAGGAAAACTGAAAAAAGAAAAAATAAGAAGATGAAGGTGAGAAAAAAGAGAGAATTTTTTTAAAAAAACAAATAAGAATGGGAATTTTTTTTTAAAAAAAAATGCTTTGATCCCATCTTTAAATCTCTTTTCCTGCCCACCAACATTCCATTTTCCGTTCTTGAGTTTGGAATAGAGCAACTACTTTGGGAGATGTTGTTCGGGCATCCAGACAATGTGGCCGGCCTATCGGAGTTGATGGCCGAGGACCATTGCTTCAATGCTGGTGGTCTTTGCTTCTTCCAGCATGCTGACATTTGTCCGCTTGTCTTCCCAAGAGATTTTCAGGATTTTTCGGAGGCAGCGCTGATGAAATCGTTCTAAGAGTTGCATGTAATGTTTGTAGACAGTCCACGTCTTGCAGACATAAAGCAGGGTTGGGAGGACAATAGCTTTATAAACAAGCACCTTGATATCCCTATGGATGTCTAATTAAAATGATAGTATTTTTTCAAGTCTTATAGCTGTACACAGGCCCATAGCCAGGATTTTGATTCGGGGGTGGGGGTGCTGAGTGTGAGTGAAAGAGGGTCTACCCTAGCAAACCTTTTGTATCGTTACCCCAATACCTCCATGCATATGAGATATATTGAACATGGTGATCAGATCATGATATGAATAAACATAACAGTCTAAATAATGTACCAGTACGGCCTTTTCACAGACCACCATGAGAATTTGGGGGGGGGGGGGGTGGAGCCCCCAAAGCCCCCCCCCCCCCCCCCCGGCTACATGCCTGGCTGTACAGAACGGATACATTCAAGTTTGAATCAAAAGCTGACTATAATCAAATTCTTCTGAAATTTAGTTAGCTGTATCTTTCCCAGGAAACAGAGAAGGAGAATCTAAAGTTTATACTGGAGAAGGTGAGACAATTTGGAATCCAATGAAAAATGTCATCAGGGAAACAAAAGTATGAAATGAAGTGGAACTCAATAAATGAACACAAATATTGCTTGATCATATTTCTCTGCAGTTCCTCATGTGTTTTTGTTTCATTTCTTCTCTGATCTGAAAAGACTTAAAACATCTTACAGCGAGAGCTAGTTTGGTATTCTACGTATTGGACCGGGCTTTGAAAGAACAGTGACTCCCCAATAAAACTATGAAATTTACTGAATGGTCTTAGATCAATAACACATTCTCAGCCTAACCACCCTAAGGGTTCATTGTGAAGTAAAAGCGAGGAAGAAAAAAACCGTGGATGCTGCCTTGAACTCTTGGGAGAAAAAGGTTGGAAGATGGAAGCAGTGAGGTGTTGCCCTGTATTCTGTCAGCTAATCTGCTTCTCTTAGATGCAGTAAAAAGGATTGTCCTACTCCAAGCAGCTCTTACTTCAGTTGTACATAAAATGACAATATCGAAATAGAGGACACTAAGATCCACTGGGGAGGCCCTCTTATCACTCCCACCACCGTCTCAAGCCCGGTTGGTGGGGATGAGGGAGAGGGCCTTCTCGGTGGTGGCCCCCTGCCTTGATAATGCCCTTCCCAAGGAGATAAGGTTGGCCCCATCCTTCACCTTCTTCCATAAGAACTTGAAAACTTGGTGGTTTCATGAGCCCTTTGATAATGACTAGTCTCAAATCTCAAGCCCCAACAGTTAGGACTTGGCCTTGTACCCCATCCATTCCCCAGTTCCCTGTCATCTGAGGGCAAATTTCTTCCATCCCAGCCTTTTTTATAGTCCTTTAATTGGCCCTGGAATTGAGTGGCCCTGATCCCCTAGTAGGGCCATTGCTCAGACCAATCCTTGCACTGTAGCTTTCAGCTTGCCCCATTTTTCCCTTCTCCTTGCACTAGCCTTGGCCCAGCCCGTTCCAAATAGTCCAGGGCCTTATATTGAAATCTTTGCCCTGGTAGCTTACCTTGAATGAAGAAGAGAGTTTTAAATTGATTTTAATATATATGTTGTGTTAACAGTTTATGTCTACATTTTTGTTTTATATTATATGTTTTTGTATTATTTTGCATATGTGGAAACAGCTTTGAGTCGTTAGGGCGGTATATAAATAAAGATTATTATTATTATTATTATTATTATTATTTAGGGAAGCTATGGGCAATGAGACCCAAGCCCTTGTCGGTAGAAACCTGAAGCCCAGTCCCCGGCCCTAACCAATTGAGCCAGCAAAGGCAGCAGGCCACCCTGATGGTCCGAGCTTGGAGAGCTAATGGAAACCGGGTATTTTGAAATAATGCTCACCCAAGCTGGAAGAAGAAAACCATTGAAGTATTTTATTAATCAATTGATTAAGATCTCGCCCGCAATAATTTGCCAAAGTAAGCAGAGATACCATATAGGGCAAAAAACAGACTTTTTATACATTTCTTCATTCAAATTTCCCACCTGCCCAGCCAGAGCTGGCTTTGTGTTGATTGGTTTTTTAAAATATTTTTTATTGTTTTATCATAGTTATTATTATTATTATTATTATTATTATTATTAATAATAATTAACTTTATTTGTACCCCGCTAGCATCTCCCGAAGGACTCGATGCGGCTTACACGGGCCGAAGCCTCAAAACACAATACAAGAGAAAACATAACACAACAATAAACAAAGCAAATCAAAACAATTAAGCAAAATAACAACAATGACAATACATCAATACATCAAGACACTATTAAAACTGGTTCGGCCGGCGCAATGGGGTACAGGGTTAAAAGTGCTGAGATGGCAGGAGGAACGTAGGATTAAAAGTGCGGTGTGCAGCAACATTGGTTGTGCTAAAGTGCTTCTAGGACTTGGGATGGGGATTCCTAATCTGCGAAGGCACATCGGAACAGCCAAGTTTTTAGGTTCCTTCTGAAAACTGCTAGAGTAGGGGCCTGGCGAAGCTCTTTTGGAAGGGCATTCCAAAGTCGGGGGGCCGCCACAGAGAAAGCCCTGTCCCGTGTCCCCACCAAGCGCGCTTGCGACGTAGGTGGGATCACAAGCAGGGCCTCCCCAGATGACCGGAGCGAGCGTGTGGGTTCGTAGATGGAGATGCGGTCACGCAGGTAGGGTGGTCCCAAACCGTTCAGGGCTTTGTAGGTGAGCACCTGCACCTTGAATTGGGCTTGGAAAATAAATGGCAGCCAGTGGAGCTCCTTAAACAGAGGGGTAGACCTCTCTTGATAATGAGCTCCAGTTAGCATCCTAGCTGCTGCCCGCTGGACCAATTGAAGTTTCCGAGCCGTCTTCAAGGGCAGCCCCACGTAGAGCGCATTGCAGTAATCCATTCTAGAGGTGACCAAGGCGTGGACCACCCCGGCCAGTGATCCACGTTATACATTTGTTTATGGCAGTTACATATTATTCAACACACTCTTTAACATATAATCTTATTGTTCTGCTTGAGCATTTTTTTCTTTTTTCCCACCACTCTGCTCCCCTCCCCCCATCTCAAGCCACAACTTTTATTTATTTATTTATTTATTTATTTATTACTTCGCTTATATACTGCAATTCTCAGCCTAATGGCGACTCATTGCGGTGTACAACATGGAAAAACAGGTGCAAAAATACAACATACAAAAAATAATACACAGTACATCATTATCAAAACATCTCATCAAAACATCAATATAACTACAAGCCATTCCGAGTCGTCTCATCGTCAAGTTCACAATCCAATATCATTTCCGTTGTTCCATTCCTATGGTCGAGTTACCCGTTATTGCACTACTATTCAAATGCCTTCTCAAACAACCAGGTCTTTAACTTCCTGCGGAATATCAACAGGGAGGGGGCTAGCCTGATGTCTACGGGAAGGGTGTTCCACGGCCGTTTCATTCTTTTACATATTGGCTGTCCAAAATCTCAATTCTTCTTGTGACGGTAACTTTTTTAAACCATTTACAACAAATTTCCCCCATACATCATCAAAATCGCTTTGTTTCCATATACCTTTTAAAACTTTTAATATACATGTCAGTTTATCATTTATTGCCAGTTTCCATGCTTCCTTGTACCACTCCTCTATTTGTATATTTCTTTCTTTTTTCCAGTTCCTTGCTATGAGCAGTCTTGCTATTGTTAATGAATTTGTTATCGCACCTTTATCCTCCTTTTTCAATTGTTTATTGTTTTATAATGATAATAAAGCTGTACTAGGACTTTTCTCAATTTTCATATTCATTATATCTTCTATTTCTCTAAGTACTTTCCCCCAAAAATTATTTACATATTTACATTGCCACCACATATGTATATATTAGGCCTGGGTAACAACGCAAAAATTTGTTTCTAAAATTGATTCGTTTTTTGGGGTTTTTTGCGTTTCGTTATTTAAAATAATTACAAAATTTTCCTTTTAAAAAGTTCGATATTTACGAAATTTCGTAAATGTGAAAAAAATTACAAAACATTAACGAATCGATTTCCGAAACAATAACGAATCGATTCGTTAATGGCGGACGCGACCGCGAAATACGCTAAAAAACCTCCAAAAACTTCTGAAGCTTCCCTCTCCCTCTGTTGTTGACTGTTGGTGTGATATTATATATTTTTTTTCACTAATTAAACAAGAAACTTGCCCCAGACATGCGGAAATAATAACGAAACGACCTCAGAACAATAACGAAATGAATACAATAACGAAATGCGAAGCATTTACAAAACGTGTTTAAAAATTCGTTTTTTTTAAAAATTGCTCCAGAATGGTTCGTTATTGTTTTGTAATTGAAAAAATTAACGAATTATTAACGAATTACGAATTAACGAAACGAAACCGCCCAGCCCTAGTATATATGTCCCTGGTTCTTGACACCCCTCCAACAATTTTTTGAATTGTTTTTATTTATATATGCTAATCTTACTGGTGTTAGATACCATTTCCACCAGATGCGCCTGTGAAGGTGGTGGGACCAAGAGCAGGGCCTCTCCAGACGATCTTAATACTCTTGATGGTTCATAGGGGAGACATCTAGTACATATATAAAACTTTGCTTAAAATGTACACCTGGAATATTGTGTCAAATTCTGGGCACCACAATTGAAGAGAGATATTGACAAGCTGGAATGTGTCCAGAGGAGGGTGACTAAAATGATCAAGGGTTTGGAAAACAAGCCCTATGAAGAGCGGCTTAAGGAGCTGGGCATATTTAGCCTGAAGAAGAGAAGGCTGAGAGGAGATATGATAGCCATGTATAAATATGTGAGAGGAAGCCACAGGGAGGAGGGAGCAAGCTTGTTTTCTGCTTCCTTGGAGACTAGGACATGGAACAATGGCTTCAAACTACAAGAGAGGAGATTCCATCTGAACATGAGGAAGAACTTCCTGACTGTGAGGGCCGTTCAGCAGTGGAACTCTCTGCCCCGGAGTGTGGTGGAGGCTCCTTCTTTGGAAGCTTTTAAACAGAGGCTGGATGGCCATCTGTCAGGGGTGCTTTGAATGCAATTTTCCTGCTTCTTGGCAAGGGGTTGGACTGGATTGCCCATGAGGTCTCTTCCAACTTTTTGATTCTATGATTCTATGATTCTACACAGACTTAACAGTGAGGAGTTTTTGTTGCTTTTAGTCCTTGTGCAAGCTGGCCAAGACTTAACTCCATCCCAGCCTTGTGGCCTTGGAAAACTATAAGTTCCCTAATTATATATTATCTTTTATGGGGGGGGGGGTCATGCTCGATAACAATAGCATCATGTGTTTTCTCTCAAGCATGATGTTTTGGGCTGCATCCACATAATAACATCTGCTTCAATTCTCTCCAGGCTCCAATAATCATGAGATCTAAAAACAGTGGGTTGTTGTAGGTTTTTTCGGGCTATATGATTGGCCATGGTCTACAGGCATTCTCTCCTGACGTTTCGCCTGCATCTATGGCAAGCATCCTCAGAGGTAGTGAGGTCTGTTGGAACTAGGAAAAAGGGTTTTTCCTAGTTCCAATAGACCTCACTACCTCTGAGGATGCTTGCCATAGACGCAAGTGAAACATCAGGCAGAAATGCTGGACCACTCTCACAACCACCATGTCAGACTACACAGAGAAGCCATTGAAATACACAAGCATGTGGACAATTTCAACAGAAAGGAGGAAACCATGAAAATGAACAAAATCTGGCTACCAGTATTAAAAAAAACTCTAAAATTACAACAGCACAACAACAGAGAGGAAACAAACAAGGACATCTAATCACCTCTCAACAAAAGTCTTCCCTAGGCACTGTCAGGCCATTATATGCCAATCAAGTACATATATCAAGTACATTATATGCCAATCAAGTACATCTAGTACATATATAAAACTTTGATTAAAATGTACACCTGGAATATTGTGTCAAATTCTGGGCACCACAATTCAAGAGAGATATTGACAAACTGGAATGTAAAACATTCACACCTAGCTCCAGCAGACAAGAGTCCTTTGTCTCACCCTGGTCATTCTACAGATATATAAACCCTTTTTCCTAGTTCCAACAGACCTCACTACCTGAGGATGCTTGCCATAGATGCAGGCGAAATGTCAGGAGAGAATGCCTCTAGACCAGTGGTTCTCAACCTTCCTAATGCCGCGGCCCCTTAGTACAGGTTCTCACCTTGTGGTGACCCGCAACCATAACGTTATTTTCGTTGCTACTTCTTTAATTTTGCTACTGTTATGAATCGTAATATAAATTTCTGATATGCAGGATGCATTTTCATTCACTGGATCAAATTTGGCACAAATACCTGATACGCCCAAATTTGAATATTGGTGGGGTTGGAGGGGATTGATTTTGTCATTTGGGAATGTTGGAGTTGCTGGGATTTATAGTTCACCTAAAATCAAAGAGCCTTTTGAACTCCACCAATGATGGAATTGAATCAAACTTGGCACACAGAATTCCCATGGCCAAGAGAAATACTGGGAGGGTCTGGTGGACACTGAACTTGAGTTTTTGGAGTTGTAGTTCACCTACATCCATAGAACACTGTGGACTCAAACAGTGATGGATCTGGATCAAACTTGGCGCAGATAATTAATATGCCCAAATGTGAACACTGGTAGAGTTTGGAGAAAATAGACCTTGCTATTTGGGAGTTGTAGTTGCTGGGATTCATAGTTCATCCACAATGAAATAGCATTCTCAATCCGAACCAATGATAGAATTGGACCAAACTTCTCACGCAGAACACCCATGACAAAGAGAAAATACTATGTTTTCTGATGGTCTTTGGTGACCCCTCTGACACCCCCTCGCGACCCCCACAGGGGTCCCGACCCCCAGGTTGAGAACCACTGCTCTAGATCATGGTGACATAGCTCGAAAAAACCTACAACAACCCAGTGATTCCGGCCATGAAAGCCTTCAACAATAGATCTAAAAACAGTTTCCCAAAAACAAATCTTGGCATTTTGTTGGCCCTTTTAAAAACCAAAGCAATGTCCTATAGATATATGGTTCAGGACACATTTGAAAATGTGGAGGGTTGACTGTATAACCTTTTGCAAATACAATTTTATTGGCAGGTAAAAGGCTTGGAGAGATAATATGGATTAGAATTCATTCCCACCTTTGCCAATAGATGAAATGGAAATATAAACCCAATATGCAGATAAATAGAAAGTAGGAACTAAGCTAAATATTGTTCCATATAACGCTTACTGCCTGCCTTACCCACAGACAAATAACGATGGGTAAACACATCTTTCAAGGTTATCCAACACCACTTAAAGATTTAACGAGGATGCCACAAAACATGTATGGCCTCTCCTGAAATATTAATATATTGCCATCAATGTTTTATCAGTTTGCTATCATATATCACCCTTGACAAACTTCAATCATTCGAAATCGGTTCATAAAAAATAGATGTTTTTGAACCCACCATTTCAACGTTTCTATATATCCCTCCCAATAATTAAAATCAATTATCCTGTCTAAATGGAAGACTTCATGAGATTCCCAAATGCCTGACAGCATTTTTATGGTACTGGGTGGAAAGATGCCATAAATTTAAGACAAAGGCAGTTTGGAAAATGAAAATGAATCTAAACAAGTCAAATGTCAAAAGTACTGGAGAAAACGTACCCTCGAGGAGGAAAAAATGCCTGGCAAGGATTCTTTACACTCAGTGACAACTCTATATTTGTTGTTTGAAGAAAAAGACAATTCTGGAATAGCCTTTAGGTGCAACTCTGTTTGCAAAGACAACAGGAAAAGACACGCAATTTCCCACAATTTTTACAAAAGTTTCTCCAAGTATCATGACTAATTGGGGTGGGGATTTCTCTCTCCTTTTAGAAAGAAGGAATCATGGTATTTTAAACTCTTATCAGATTGTAGCTTTGACATAGTTTGATATTATATGCCAGAGAGGAAGGAAAAACAAGTGCTTTTTTATTTTTAATTGAGTCCTATAAATGTCAATCTTGTTACCCAACTCTCTGAAATTCCCTCTTTTAGTCTGGAGCTCCCTCTGGTTCAGGATGAAAATTGACTTCTTGTCATAGATGAGATAATTAATTCCTTTCTATCAGTGGATGTGGCATTTTGTTGTATTTAAAGGCAATCCAGCATCTAAACCACTGCTACCTTTCTTGAATGACCACCCAAATTTTGCTCCATGTGTCCTTTTGACCTTCTCTATGGCATAAATGATTCAGGTAGCAAAATCTATTTTTTCTAGAATTCCCATGCAATGATTTTAGTCCTCCTTATTCTCCTGGAAATTTATTATTATTTATTATTTATTTAAAACACTTATATTCCGCCCTTCTCACCCCGAAGGGGACTCAGAGCGGAGCACAACATATACATGGCAAACATTCAATGCCTGGATACAATACATAAACATTAAAAACATTTATCTAAATATTAAAATACACCATTTAAAATAACAAAATTTAAAACAGTCCTAGCCATCTGCTAATAGAAAGATTCTATTACACAAACCCACTATCCCATTATAAAAGGTAAAGGTAGTCCCCTGACATTAAGTCCAGTCATGTCTGACTCTGGGGTGTGGTGCTCATCTCCATTTCTAAGCCGAAGAGCCAGCGTTGTCCGTAGACACCTCCAAGGTCATGTGGCCGGCATGACTGCATGGAGCGCTGTTACCTTCCCACCAGAGCGGTACCTATTGATCTACTCACATTTGCATGTTTTCGAACTGCTAGGTTGGCAGAAGCTAGGGCTGACAGCAGAAGCTCACGTCGCTCCCCGGAATTGAACCTGCGACCTTTCAATCAACAAGCTCAGCAGCTCAGTGCTTTAAACCACTGCGCCACCGGGGGCTCCCATTATAGTTATCATCAATAGTGGATACATACTGAATTGAGCACCTTACATATCAGATTTCCTTTCCTTTTTGCACTTGCACCAGTTCACCAATTCATAACCCCACAGTCATACTTCTGCACATCCTTGTAACCCCATCTTCCCACACTAATGTTGTTTCTTAATTTTTAATTTGATTTTTAGTGAAATTGTGCAACTCCATAATTTAAAAACATCAAAAAGGCATATGTTGTTGTTGTTGTTGTTGTTCTCTCTCTGTGTATATCTATATCCTACTTACTTAGGCGATCCCTCGTTGGAGGATTGTCCTCCAAGATTGGTGTACTGGTGGTGGGTATGTAGGTGTCTGTGGAGCCCTATTCTTGATCTTCATATTCTCCCGCAGTGAGGGCATTGGTTTCCAGGTGGAAGGTGGTCCTGGTCGGGGTTGGCTTGATGCGCCTTCCTCTTGGAACGTTTCTCTCTTTCACCCTCCATTGGCATCTCTTTGAATTCTATAGCACTGCTGGTCACAGCTGACCTCCAGCTGGAGCACTCAAGGGCCGGGCTTCCCAGTTCTTGGTGTCTATGCCAGAGTTTTTAATAATAATAATAATAATAATAATAATAATAATAATAATAATAATAATAACAACCTTATTTATACCCCGCTACCATATCCCCAAGGGACTCAGTGCAGTTTACATGAGCCTGAGCCCGCAATACAAACAATACAAGCAATAACAGGTACAATACAAAGCAGTTAAAAATAAATCACATACACAAATAGCATAAACATTAAACAAGGTTGGCTTTGAGCCCATCTTTACATCTCTTTTCCTGCCCACCAACATTCCGTTTTCCATTCTTGAGTTCGGAGTAGAGTAACTGCTTTGGGAGATGGTGGTTGGGCAACTGGACAACATGGCCGGTCCAGTGGAGTTGATGGCAGAGGATCATCGCTTCATTGCTGGTAGTCTTTGCTTCTTCCAGCACGCTTGTCTTCCCAAGAGATTTGCAGGATTTTTCGGAGGCAACGCTGATGGAATCGTTCCAGGAGTTGCATGGGATGTCTGTAGATAGTCTACGTATCACAGGCGTATAGCAGGGTTGGGAGGACAATAGCTTTATAAACAAGCACCTTGGTATCCCTACGGATGTCCTGGTCCTTAAACACTCTGTGCTTCATTCTATATCTATATCTATCTATATTTATATCTGTGCTTTATCTCTCTCTCTCTCTCTCTCTCTCTATATATATATATATATATATATCTGAAAAGGAATACATCCATTTTGGGAATAATGGGGGGGGGGGGGGCGGAAAGGAAGGAGAGGAAGATAATCCTGCTCCCTAACATAACATTACATGATGGCGCTGATGGTTCAATTCTAAAGTCAAATCCAATTTTCACAGAAAAAAATGTTCAAAACTTTTCAAAACTTCTGAGATTTCTGAATCCTTCCGTAATTGTTTGAAAGTGTTATTTCCTGTTTCATTGGGAGGTCTTTACTTTGAAAGTAGTTGTTTTACTCCAAAAGCGGCGGGGGGGGGGGGGGAGCAAAGGGAGGAAATTCATTCATTCTGGTTTAAAACGGCTTCCCAGGCTTGAGACATGAGTGGGGGGAGAGGAAAGGGAGGAAATTCATCCACTCTGGTTTAAAACAGCTTTTCTGGCTTGAGACAAGGTCAGGGGCCAGAAGCGGGGAAAAGCTGAATCATTTCAAACTCACTTACTGCTTCGTAACAGAAATGGCGGGAAAAACTTCAGAAGTGCAAAGGTACTTCTGGTTTCCTTAAAAACTTGGCAATCACTTCAAAAAGCAAGTCTTTCCAAATTTATTTTGAATTACAAAGATTCCGACCGAACCTAACCATGCCTAACACTTTCCCTGACTTACTGGATGGGGACATGGGAAGTGTTCCTTGTTCTCAGGGCTCCATCCTATGACATGCAGGATGGAGTCAGGACAGCGTCCCACCAGAAGTAGCCATGTGTCATGCGATGGTCTTTGGCAGGCTCTGTCCTGCCTCCATCCTGCAAGCTTTGTGGAACGAGGCTGAAGACTAATGTGATGAAATGTCATATGTTCCATAGTTGATGGTGGTTGGTGGTGGTAGACCTGGCAGTTGGTGATGGAAGGGTTAATGTAAGTTTTGGTTCTAAAGGGATGAGTAGTTTGTAAGTAACAGTTTACAGGTAAAAGCAATTAAGGGTGGAGGTGTGCAGGAGATGGGTTGCAGCTGGGTGTTACTGGATTTAAGGAGCTAACTTTGAGACTTATCTTTGGGAGAAAAGTATCTGTTGTATTTTGGTGGTGGATGCTGCTGGTTTTTGCCCCAGGTCTGTTGGATTTTCGGTACCCTGACCTGTCTAATGTAATCTTGGAATCCTGGAACCTTGAACCTTTGGACTGGCTTTTGACTACGGTATAGACTCTTGATCCCTGGGCTTTGTTTATTGAACTCTCGGCATTTGACCCCTGGACTGGACCGTTTTGACTATGGAGTTGTTTTTATTTATTTATTACAGTTACTTTTACCCCGCCCTTCTCAACCCCCTAGCGGGGACTCAGGGCGGCTTACAAAAAAAGGCACTATTCGATGCCTACATAGAGTACATATACATATAAAACAACAATCAGCATTTATCACAATTAAACAGTTAACAATAACACAATAATTAAAAACTAATCACAAACTCAGCGTGCATTGTCCAGAGTTCCTTAATTCCATTCCGTATGTCAATTCCATTCTATCGCCACGTCCTTTTTCATCTGCCAGGTTGTCCGAATGCCTGATCCTAAATCCATGTTTTCAATTTTTTCCTGAAGGAAAGGAGGGATGTTGCTGATCTAATTTCCCCTGGGAGTGAGTTCCACAGGTGAGGGGCCACCACCGAGAAGGCCCTGCTCCTCGTCCCCGCCAATCTGACTTGTGATGGGGCGGGGTCGTGAGCAGGACCTCCTCAGAAGATCTCAAATTCCGAGGTGGGACGTAGCGGGAGATCCGTTCGGACAGATACACTGGGCCGGAACCATATAGGGTTTTTGCTATCAGTTTTTGTTTATTCTGTGTCTGGGTGCTATCTTTATGTTTTGGTCTGTTAAGACAGCCAGCCAGCAAGTAATTGCTGTTTTAATTAAACTGTTTGATAAAACTGGGAGTTTGGTTAATCTCTACTTAAATAAGGTAGAGCCCTGGCAACGTGACATGAAATCCTATAACAGTGTAGAGCACACACATTCCCACACAGGATTGCCAGATCTCAGGGCTTGGCACTGCATTTCCAATTTTCATAAGTCCAGGCAGGGAGATTTATTATTTATTTATTTATTTACTTCGCTTCTTCTCAGCCCTTAGGCGACTCAGAGCGCTTAACAACAAATTCCAATATACATAGTAGAAAATAATTAACATATAAAAGCAAGTAAACATCAAACATCGATACATCAATACATCAATTTAACAATCCATCACGTCTCATTAATAAAATCAGAATCCAATCTCCATATCCATTTTCCGTGTTCCAATAATCAATTCAATTGCACTGCCTAGTTGAATGCCTGTTCGAACAGCCAGGTCTTCACTCTCCTCCGGAATGTCAGTAGGGAGGGGGCCGATCTAATGTCCGTAGGAAGGGCGTTCCACAGCCAAGGGGCCACCACTGAGAAGGCCCTGTCTCTCGTCCCTGCCAGGCGTGCTTGTGAAGCTGGCGGGATCGAGCGCAGGGCCTCCCCAGACGATTTTAGTGTCCTAAGATCAGGACACTAAGATCAGGATGCAAATTCTACAGTTTTGGTGAACTTTCAGAAAAAAGAGAAAAGGAATGTGTACTAATCTCCATCTCAGCTAGCTAACCTTTAGTTAAGATTCCTCTCTTAATTTTCAAACAGGAAAGCATGCCAGTCTATCTGTCTCTTTCTGTATGTGTTTGAATGATAAGTTGTGAGCTGCTCTGGTTAGTATTTAATTCATAGCACTTGGCAATTTTACTAGGACATCCCTAGGTCTTAGGTTTTGACCAGGAAACCTGGAATGATCCTGAACTGGCAACCCTTCAACAGCTTCAAGCCATCTATGCTGAAGGGATGGTCTCCGGCAGCACAGTTAGTTCTTTAACCTTGAAGTGATTGAACCGCAAAAGATAAAAGAATTTTAGTTCTGTGACCTACTTCCCCACTTCAGAGCAATAAGGATAGAAGAACCTTTTACCCACTGATGTGGAGAAACTTGCCTGCAGCCCGCCTACTACGCTACTCCAAATAAACTTTTGCCAGTGGAACTGTGCAAATTACATTTGGTTCTATTGTCCTCCATCATTCCTGCCTGGGGCTCCTGAAGCAGCTAGCCAATTCTCTCCAGCCCTGATATGCTATATCCACACTATTATAGCCCAGACGCTCTCCTGGGCAGAAAGCAATATAACAGTGCTTTTTAAGCGGTGGTTTTACACCGTGAGTCTCACCTTTCTCCATTAGGAATTAAGCTGGGAAACTAAACTCATTTTCATTTGTAACCATACAAAATTGGAAGTCCATTCTCCAGAGGGATGAAGTAAACAGGTTCTTGCATCCATCCTCCATCCTCCCCCTGCCCCCGCCCCCCAACTCATACCACTTATATAAATCAAGTTGACTGTTCTTAAAGTCTATGTCAATTAGAATCCTTGAACTAGAATTCTTTATCAAATCTCGGGCAAAAAATACATTGTGTCTTTGAAGTCCAGCCATTTGCATGATAGAAAAAGAAGTTGATATCAAAATAATCACGTTATTACTTTTGTGTTAATTCCCCTTTTATTGTATTGTACTGAATTGTAAATATGTTTGCGTAATGGTAATTAAGCTCTCTATTAGTTTGTTAACACAGGAATGCACTTGAAATTCACATTAAGTATGCGTAGTCTCGTTAATAGCAAGATAAAAGAAAATATATTTCTGGTTGTTGTGTTTTCAGTTCAAATACATGTGTTTTTTTCCCAGAGGCTTTCACAGTGTGAGGTGCTTATTAGGGCTGGGTGGTTTCATTTCGTAATTTCGTAATTCGTTAAAAATTCGTTATTTTTTTTGGTTACGAAGCGATAATGAACCATTCAGGAGCATCTAAAAAACGAAACGAATTTTTCAATTCGTTTCGTAATTGCTTCGTATTCGTTTCGTATTCGTTTCGAAATCGTTTCGAAATCGTTTCGTTATTATTTCCGCATGTCTGGGGCAAGTTTTATAGCTGTTGTTTGCTTAATCAGTGAAAAAAATTATAAATATCACACCAACAGTCAACAACAGAGGTAGAGGGAAGCTTCAGAAGTTCCCCCTGTCCCATATGGAGTTTTTTTAGCGTATTGCGCGGTCGCGTCCGCCATTAACGAATTGATTCGTATTCGTTTCGTATTGTTTCGTAATTTTATGAAATTTCGTAAATATCGAACTTTTTAAAAGAAAAATTTCGGAATTCTTTTAAATATCGAAACCCAAAAAACCCCAAAAAACGAATCGAGTTTAGAAACAAATTTTTCCGTGGTTGCCCAGCCCTAGTGCTTATTATTTATTTATTTACTTACTTTATTTCTATACCGCTTTTCTCAGCCCTCAGGCGACTCAAAGCGGTGAACAACATCAGTACAAAATATCACAAAACAAGTATAGGGCAATTAAAAACAATTATCACATAAATCATTAACATCAGTATAACAATAATTAGCGCCTCAACAGTAAAATCAGAATCCAGTCTCGTCATCCATTATTCCATATTCCTATGTTCAATTACACTGTTTAATCAAATGCTTGTTCGAACAGCCAGGACTTCAGTTTCCTCTGAAACGCCAGCAGGGAGGGGGCCGATCTGATATCTGCAGGCAGGGCATTCCACAGCCAAGGGGCCACCACTGAGAAGGCGCTGTCTCTCTCCCTGCCAAGCGCGCTTGTGCTGCAGGCGGGACCGAGAGCAGGGCCTCCCCAGATGATCTTAGTGTCCTGGTCGGTTCATAGGAGGAGATGCATTCGGAGAGGTAAGTAGGTAACCGTTGTGCTTGTGCTCTGATTCCACTTTAACTGCTATGATTCCACTTTAACTGCTATGGCAACATCCTATGGAATCTTGAGATTTGAGAGGTGTATAGCACTCTTTGTCAGACAGTTCTAGTGCTTCAGCAAACTAAAAATCCCAAAGTTCCATAGGATGAAGTCATGAGAATCAATGTAAAGTCATAACACAGCCCAACAAACAAATTCTTTGTGTCTTGGTTTTTAAGTTTGGTCCTGGGGTGATTTGGGGGAACCGATTAAGGACCTCTTCACGTGGGCTTTTTGTGTCCTTTTATCTTCTTTTAGATAGGGCCTGTCGAGCATCATCATCATGCTGAGCTTGTTACCACCCACATTCATCCCAAGGTGGAGGGAAAGTGTTACAAGACACTTCAGACTCAACGTCGGAGAGGAAAGTGTTTTTCAGGTAGCTCTGACAGAGCTATCCACACTTTCCTCTCCTTTCCCCCATATGATGGGGGAAAGGGAAATGGGGCAATGTACATTGCTGCCCTTTTCCCCATATGGTAATAATAATAATAAAACTTTATTTATATACTGCTCTATCTCCCCGAGGGGACTCAGGGAGGTTTCCAAGTAATGACACCAAAACATACAGAGTAGACAACATAAGCATAAAATTAACAAAACAACATAAGCATAATCTGCTTTGAAAATCTGGATTTTATGGCAGTGTAAAAGGGGCAAGATGGATGGATGGCATCCTTGAAGTGACTGGACTGACCTTGAAGGAGCTGGGGGTGGTGACGGCTGACAGGGAGCTCTGGCGTGGGCTGGTCCATGAGGTCACGAAGAGTCGGAGACGACTGAATGAATGAACAACAAAGAAGGGGCCCTAGTCCATAAGACATCCCTTTGATTGATGTAATGTGACCCAGTATTACTTGAAAATATCACCATTCTATGGATTTGTGATGCAGGAATGTGATAAAATGACACCACACCATTAAAAAGTATTAGGCCTTGGTGGAATCACAACAAATGACTAGGCATGCAAAATTTCAAGCATTGGCTCAGTGCCTAAGACAAATGAGGAAAAGGCATCTGATGGAAGGAAAGTTTCTTACCCCAGGTCCAAACATAAGGAAGCATGATGAGACAGAGGCAAGGTGCTTTACGGTAGGAAACCATTACAGTGACAGAGGATTATTTTTAGACCCTACAAGGGGGCTACTTCGGGATTGGTCAAGACAGCTTCCAACAGGCCCGTAGCCAGGATTTGGATTCGGGGGGGGGGGGGCAGGGGGGGGTTTGGTTCGGGGGGGGGCTGAGTCTGAGTGAAAGAGGGTCTACCCTAGCAAACCTTTTGTATCATTAACCCAATACCCCTGTGCATATGGAATATATTGAGCATGGTTATCAGATCATGATATGAATAAACATAACAGTTTAAATAATGTACCAGTAAGGCTTTTTCGCGGACCACCATGAGAATTTTTTTTGGGGGGGCTGTAGCCCCTCAACCCCCCCCCCCTCCAGCTACATGCCTGGCTTCCAAGCATCTGGTGACTATTCTATAGTCACCAGATGTTTACCAGTTGTTTATTTTATTGTAATTTGTATTTTATTGTATTGTAATTTGTTGTTTGGGCTTGGCCTCATGTGACCTGCCCTGAGTTCCCATAGGAGGAGATGGTGACGGGGTACAAATAAAGATTATTGTTATTGTTATTATTATTATTATCATTATTCTACATGAATATATAAAAGACTGCACAATTCCACCACTGATTCTGTCAACGGTATGGCAGCAGCAGCAGCAGCAACAACAACAACAACAAACAGTGTCTTAAAGACTTTTTTTATTTTTGCAAGTGATTCATCTTCCGGGAGGTTTCCAGAACATGCACCCCCTTTAAAGGGAAGGAGGTGGTGATATGTAAAGTAAAAATCCCACCTTGTTGCTCTTGCCACCACTGTAGGTGTGCATGAGCTGTTTGCAGCCCCTGGCAAATGAGCTGCATACTCCTGCATGACATGTACATTTTTGAAAGGGTATTGAAGGCAATGGAAATTTTGTATGTGTCATCTGTATATTTATAAACAGACATGTTGAGTATGTACTAGACTTGTGCACGGATTCGGAGTGGTTGGTTCCCTTCAGCCAATTCTGCTTGTTCAGCATGGTCAGATGGACGTAATGGTAAGGGCTGAGCTATCACATTTTTCATCAGTTACAGGACCACGGGGCAGTCGATCATGGCTCTTCCTCCCTGATTTGGCACCATGAGGTGTTGAGAAGCTGCTGCATGCTGCTCGCATGGGGTTCCCCTGTGAGCCCTGCCTGTTGGGCCGGTCAGAATAGAAGAACATAGTGGTGTGTCTTACACAAGCTATGTCTAAGGAAAGGGTCCCAGGAAGAATGCTTCCTTAACCTAGTTCTTCAAACCCAGATGTGCTTGAAAGGAAGATAGGAAAAAATTTCAGGAAGGATGTTTCCTTAACCCAGTTCTTCAAACACAGACTCCCTTGAAAGGAAAGAAGTAGTCCCAGGAAGAATGCTTTCTTAACCCCGTTGCTTAAGGAAGAAAAGAAAGGCTCCCAGGAAAAGAAAGGGGAGCCTCATAAGTTTCCCATTGCCGCCAATGGGCCAGATCTTCCCAGATTTTTTTCTATTAGCTATTCGAAAACATGTCCATTTTCGGGAGGCACAAGAAAACAGATTTGTGGGTCTCTCGGAATACAGCCAGCAGAAACGGATCAAGATTCAGCCAAAAGGCACAAGCCTAATAGGTAGAGAGTAGGGCTGGGTAACCACGGAAAAATTTGTTTCTAAACTCGATTCGTTTCCAGGGAGCGCTAGCGTTTCTAAATTCTAAAGAATTCCGAAATTTGAGATTTCAAAGTTTCGTTATTTACGAAATTTCGTTAATAATTACGAATCGATTCGTAATGGCAGACGCGATTGCGCAATATGCTAAAAAACCCTTCAAATGGGACAGGGGGAACTTCTGAAGCTTCCCTCTCCCTCTGTTGTTGACTGTTGGTGTGATAATTTATTTTTTATCACTGAAAAAACAAACAACAACTATAAAACTTGCACCAGACATACGGAAATAATTACGAAACAATTTCAAAACGATTTCGAAACGATTTCGAAACAATTATGAAACAATTACGAAACAATACAAAATAAATTGAAAAAATTGTTTCGATTTTTAATTACTCCTCACAGTACTCCTGCATGGTTCAATATTGGATCGTAAGCTAGTTTAAATACGAATTAATAACGAATTACAAAATTAACGAATGAAACCGCCCAGCCCTAGTAGAGAGCTAACGCAGTGTAGTAGTTTGACCGCTGGACCACAACTTTGGAAACCAGGATTTGATTTCCCTCCTGGTCATGGAAACTAAGGGCCCTTCCACACAACCATATAACCCAGAATATCAAGGCAGATAATCCACAATATCTGCATTGAACTGGGTTATCTGAGTCCACGCTGCCATGTAATTCAGTTCAATGTGGATTTTATACAGCTGTGTGGAAACGGCCTCACTGGTTAATCTTGGGTGAATCACTCAGCCCCCTACAACCCTATAATAGATTCACCTTAGATCACCATAGGTCAAAAATGACTTGAATAGCAACAACAATAGGTGAAAATATGGAAACAAGTTCCCATTAAGCACAGTCCTTTTTTCTCACCTTTCCCCAACTAAATCTTTCCAGTCAGCTAAACCTGGACTCTCGCCTCAGTCCCAAATATTTCTGCCACATTATCGGGTATCTACAGTACCTTTCTACCTTCAAGCCATTCAAAGAACATGTTCTAGACATAAAAAGCCTTTGATCAAATGTTTTCCAGTGTCTCAAAAGACCACAACTGGCCATTAGCAAGATGTTAAGTGTGATAAAAATGGGATCCTCTTCCCTAGGCATGAACCAAAAGCATTTCTTTTATGCCACCTGCTCAGATCCTACTGCAAGGTGAATGTGCTGTGAATTTTGGAAAGCACACTGGTTCACTGTATGATTGTCATTTTAATTTTTAATTTTATTTATTTTGCCAGAAACCTGAGAGTTTTATTGTCTTGATTTTGAATACTGTAGATGCATATAGCGAGATTACAGTAACAATTTATCATTCAAGTTCCTTCTTTCATTAAATCAAATCTCTTATAAAATGTATCCAATAACTGTCAAAACCATATGAATTGTAATTTCAGTGAACTTTAACTATCAGTCATATGCCGCCATATAGCACAGTGATCTCAAAGGCTGGTTCTACACCGCAGAATTAGTGCAGCTTGACACTACTATAACTACTATAGCTTGACGCTACTATAACTGACCGCCTCTCGGCCTATGAGCCCACAAGGACTTTGAGATCTTCCGGGGAGGCCCTGCTCTCAATCCCGCCTGCCTCACAGGCACGGCTGGCGGGGACGAGAGATAGGGCCTTCTCGGTGGTGGCTCCTCGGCTGTGGAACACCCTTCCCGTGGACATCAGCCTAGCCCCCTCCCTGTTGATTTTCCGCAGGAAGTTAAAGACCTGGCTATTTAAGAAGGCATTTGACCAAGAAGTGCAATGACTGACTATTTGACCATAGGAATGGAACAACGGTAATGATATCGGATTGTGTGTTGACGATGAGACGATTCGGAATGTAGTAGAAATTTTGTAGTAATGTTGATATTTTTATAAGATGTTTCTTGATAATGATGATTTGTAGATTATTTTTGCACTATGTTTTGTAAATTGCACTTGTTTTTCATGTTGTACACCGCAATGAGTCGCCCTTGGGCTGAGAATTGCGGTATATAAGCGCAGTAAATAAATAAATAAATACTATGGTTGAGTGCCATGGAATCGTGGGATTTGAGGTCTGGTGAGGCACTAGTACTCTTTGGCAGACAAAGCTAAAGACCTTGTAAAACTACAACTCTCATGAATCCATAAGTATAGTACTGAACCAGTAAGTTAAAGTTGTGTGAAACTGCATTAATTTTAAAGTGTAGATGCAGTGAGGGTATTGATTTCCAGGTGGAAGGTGGTCCCAGTCAGGGTTGGCTTGATGTGCCTTCCTCTTGGCATGTTTCTCTCTTTCGCCCTCAATTTGTGCCTCTTCAAATTCTACAGCACTGCTGGTTACAGCTGACCTCCAGCTGGAGTGCTCAAGGGCCAGGGCTTCCCAGTACTCAGTGTCTATGCTGGAGCTTTTAAGGTTGGCTTTCAGCCCAACTTTAAATCTCTTTTCCTGCCCGCCAACATTCCATTTTCCATTCTTGAGTTCGGAATAGAGCAACTGCTTTGGGTGACAGTGGTCGGGCATCTGGACAATGTGGCTGGTCCAGCAGAGTTGATGGTGGAGGACCATCGCTTCAATGCTGGTGGTATTTGCTTCTTCCAGTCCGCTTGTTTACCCAAGAAATTTGCAGGATTTTCCGGAGGCAGCATTGATGGAATTGTTCTAGGAATTGCATGTGATGTCTGTAGACCATGTTTCGCAGACATATAGCAGAGTTGGGAGGACAATAGCTTTGTGTAAACAAGCACCTTGGTATCCCTATAGATGTCCCAGTCCTCAAACACTCTCTGCTTCATTAGGAAGAATGCTGCACTTGCAGAGCTCAGTCGGTATTGTATTTCAGTGTCAATGTTGACTTTTGTGGAGAGGTGGCTGCCAAGGTAGCAGGAATTATTTATTATTTATTTATTTGCAGCATTTATATTCCTCCCTTCTCACCCCGCAGGGGACTCAGGGCGGATTACAGTGTACACATATATGGCAAACATTCAATGCCAATTTTGACTTACAACATATACAGACATACACAGAGGCTATTTAACTTTTTCTGCCTGCCAGGGGAGCTGTCATTTTCATCGTCCATCTGCGACACTGATGAAGTACTTCCACATTCCCCGCATGCTTTTTTGCTGGAGTGCTTTGCTGGAGTCTTTTTTATGGCCTCATAAATTAGTTAATTTAGCCTCCCCACACTTTAAGGTGGTACCTAATTTTCCTACTTGACAGATGCAACTGTCTTTCGGGTTGCAAAGGTGGACAACAGGCTACACAATTGGTTGGAAACCCACACCAACCCGGGCTGGCTTTGAACTCATGACCTTCTGGTCAGAGTGATCAACATTTTCTAATGTTACACCATTAAGCTGTATTTCTGGCATTGGAGAGGGATTGGCTGGTCTCCATCTGCACTTACGCAGGACTCGTGTTCCATAAGGTTCCGTTGCAGAAAAAACCTGCAGCAAAACAATTCTTTCTCAACAACCAAAATACTCACTCCCCCAAAAACTGTTGAGGGATTTGTTGTCTGAATTTTGAAAAGCGGAAATGCCTTCTTCTTACATGAGTTTAAAAATAATTCTTCATTCAAGCTTGTTATTGTAGATCTTCATCACACAATGTACAGCATTCAGTAAAAAGCCAGACCACTTATATTCCACTTTCAGTTTCATTCACAGTTCACATATCTGCCTTAACTACCCATTACGTGCTTCCATTTTACACAATGATGCCTGACAAGAAAGTATCATTGCAAAAGAGGTGAATAGAGATGTAATACTCCTAGGGAAATATGTATCTCCATCTCCATTCCTGAAACCTGTGATACATAAATAGAAAGAGTTATGACTTTCATTGTGCAGAGATAGTCCAGCCGGTTTTTCAATTCAAATCTTCTAATTTATACATCATCTGCATATCACAATATCAATAAGTCCTACTCAAGACTTTCCCCTCCCTCCCTCTCAAGACAATCTTCCAAGAGCTAATTGTAAACATTGCAGTATATTAAAATGTCTGAAGGAAATGCCAGCTTGATTTTTCTCTCATCTTGTCTGGGGCTGCAAGAGTTAAGGTGGACCCATACTCTCCCCCCCTACCCCGTTGTTACTTTGTCACCGATCTAATGGCCATCGATAATAGTTGAATAAGAATTGATGGAGAGATAGATTTAATTAACCCTGGTGTCAGCAGCCAGCGTTGCTGCCTGTTTGTCTGTTAATGGAGCGATGCAGGAGGTAAGGGGGAAAAGTACTCTTGAGCTTTGCGTGGCTCAGCCGGAGGCGAATAAAACACTTCTATTCATCAGCGGCGCCTCCCAGGTATGTTGGGTAGCAATGTGTACAAAACCATCAGACATCCCTCTCCCCCCGCTGCGCTCTTGGGTGCAAAGCAATCACCTAACTGCTGGCAATCATACGGCCCACTTTGCACTGCTTGCAAACTAGCAGGAAGAACTAGACAGGAGGGAAATGTGGAAGGTAGAAAGCAACACCACACTGAGACTTTGCAAGCAAGTATTGAACATTAACAAAATGTCAGGAAAAATGAAAGCAAACGACAAACATGTGGAAGGATTCCAAGGAAGGTGGTGGAGTGGATTACTGCAATGCGCTCTACGTGGGGCTGCCCTTGAAGACGGCTCGGAAGCTCCAACTGGTCCAACGATCAGCAGCCAGGATGCTAACTGGGGCCCCTTACAGAGAGAGGTGAACCCTCCTGTTCAAGGAACTCCACTGGCTGCCGTTTATATTCCGAGCCCAATTTAAGGTGCAGGTGCTTACCTACAAAGCCCTGAACGGTTTGGGACCAGCCTACCTGCGTGACTGCATTTCCATCTACGAACCCATGCGTTCACTTCGGTCATCTGGAGAGGCCCTGCTCGTGATCCCACCGGCGTCGCAAGCATGCTTGGTGGGGACGCGGGACAGGGCCTTTTCTGTGGTGGCCCCCCAACTCTGGAACACTCTCCCCAAAGACCTTAGACAGGCCCCCACATTGGCTGTCTTCAGAAAGAACTTGAAGACCTGGCATTTCCGATGCGCCTTCCCAGATTAGGAAATCTCCACTACCAAGTCCCATAAGCACTTTATCAGCACCAATGATCGTTGCACACCACACATCGCACTTGCCCTAGAAGCCCTTTATACACCTCCTGTCACATCAGCACTTTTAATCCTTGTACCCACCTTTTGGCCCGGCCCAGTTTTATTGTGTTGTAGTGTATTGTGCCTGTTGTTTACTTTGCTTTATTCTGTTTTTAATTTTTTGATTTGCTTAGATTGTACTGTTATGTCGTGTTGTTGAGGCCTCGGCCTGTGTAAGCCGTATCGAATCCTTCGGGAGATGCTAGCGGGGTACAAATAAAGTTTAATAATAATAATAATAATAATAATAATAATAATAATAAAAAGGAGGAAACATGAAGTGCAGAGAAAGAAGGAGAGGTCTATTTTTCTGATTATATATATATATATATATATATATATATATATATTGTTCGTTTGTGATACCATCAGAACTCAAAAACCACTGGGGAAATTGACACCAAATTTGGACACAAGACACCTAACAACCCAATGTATGTCCTCCACTCGAAAAATTGATTTTGTCATTTGGGAATTGTTGTTGCTGGGATTTATAGTTCACCTACAATCAAAGAGCATTCTGAACTCCACAGATGATGGAATTCAACCAAACATGGCATACAGGACTTCCATGACCAACAGAACACACTGGAAGGGTTTGGTGGGCATTGACCTTGAGTTTGGGAGTTGTAGTTCACCTACATCCAGAGAGCACTGTGGACTCAAAGAATTATGGATCTGGACCAAACTTGGCACGAATATTCCATATGCCCAAATATGAACATAGATGGAGTTTGGAGGAAATAGACCTTGGCATTTGGGATTTGTAGTTACTGGGATTTATAGTTCACTACAATTACAGAGCATTCTGAAACCCACAAACGACAGAAATGGGGCAAACTTCCCACACAGAACCCCCATGACCGACAGAAAATACTTAAGGCCATCCAGTCCAACTCTCTACACCAGGGCAAGAAAATGTAATCAGAGCCCTCCTGACAAAGAGCCATCCAGTCATAAATATAGATAGGTAAATATGATTCTCTCTCACACACACAGATTATCATAGATTTGAAAGAGACCCTTAAAGAAGGATTATGATATGTTGCATATTCCAGAGTAGGCAAACCAGACACTCTCTACATCAACACTGACAAAGAAACAACGAGAAATACTGTTTACTCACAAGCATAAAGGAATTACATATATTAGAAACTAACACTTTCTCATTGCTTTATTTTCCAGATCAACAGACTGGGCCATAGCAACACGTGGCAGGGGACAGCTACACACACACACACACACACACACCATATATTCCAGCATATAAGACAACTGGGCGTATAAGACGACCCCCAACTTTTCCAGTTAAAATACAGAGTTTGGGATATATTCGCCGTATAAGACTACCCCTCTTTCAACACACACCAAATAAAAATTTAAAAAGCATCAGATTTGATTTCAATAAGGTAATTTTCCTATTACGGTACCTCCTTCTCTGCCTCTCAGAACTCGCACATGCGCACCTGCACCATTTCACTGCAGTCTTCAGGAGTGAGATCTGAGAGGCAGAGGAGGAGGTATGGTAATAGGATACAAGGGTGGGCCAGACAGGTAAAAGAGGTGTGTTTGTCTGGGCCCAGAGCCACTCTATCTCTTTTTTCCATACCGTGGGTGCCCTAGAAGCCTGCAACTTGCTCTGCCCTTCTCTTACACCTTCACGGTGAGACGCCCCTTCACCTCACCATCGGGACTGCATTAAGTCCATGAATCCTGATGAATGTATTTTCTTCTACTGTACTTGCACAGTGTCACCCTTAATGCTTTCATACAGTTGCTGCATAAGGCAGGGACTGGGCCATTGCCATTTTGAGCTTCCCCCACCATATGTGGCAACCACAGATTCTCCAACCTGATTGGAATTTTCAGCACCCACTCTATAAGACAACCCCCATGTATAAGACTACTCCCGTGTATAAGATGACTCCCATGCATAAGACTACTCCCATGTATAAGACTACTCCCGCGTATAAGACGACCCCACGTATAAGATGACCCAGTGTATAAGACGACCCCTTACTTTTGAGAAGATTTTCTTGGGTTAAAAAGTAGTCTTATACACCAGAATATATGGTATACACACACACACACACACACACACATATACTGTATTTGTATACCACCTTTCTCAGCCCGTAGGCAACTCAAGGTGGTTAACAGGATAAAATTCAATGCTTACAATGCGGAGCCCTCCGTGGGGCAGTGGGTTAAACCCCTGTGCCAGCAGGACTGAAGACCAACAGGTCGCAGGTTCGAATCCGGGGAGAGGAGGATGAGCTCCCTCTATCAGCTCCAGCTCCTCATGCGGGGACATGGGAGAAGCCTCCCACAAGGATGATAAAAACATCAAAATCATCCAGGCATCCCCTGGGCAACGTCCTTGCAGACGGCCAATTCTCTCACACCAGAAGTGACTTGCAGTTCTTCAAGTCACTCCTGACATGACAAAAATGCTTACAATTTCATAAATACAATTAAAAACAATTAAAAACATGACATATAATACAAATTAAACATATCAATAAAATATAAATTAATAGTGTCTCCTTGTTAAAAACGTTGTCAGTGGGGAAAAGCTGAATCACTTCTGACTCACTTCATGAGTCATAACAAAAATGGCGAAAAAGCTCTGGAAGGGCAAAGGGACTTCCGGTTTTCTTAAAAACTACGACATTGCTTCAAAAGGGAATTTTTTCTGACTTTATTCCAAATAACCAAGATTCTGACTGGACCTAACCATGTCTACTGAGTAGATATCAAGGGCCCACTGTTTCTACAAGTTTAGCAGCCATTACCTGAATGCTTAATAGGATACCTTAGAGATAGGTCCCAACTCTAAGTATGGAATTTGTTTCATATACACCTTATACACATATCCCAAAGATAATATTATATACATTTTAAAAGTTTGTGCATTAAACCATCAGAAAGCAAAGGTGTAAATATCTCATTCACACATGTAGACGATTTTGAATTTTGGAATATTTTGCAGTTTGGAGTTCTGGAAAATGAATCCTTAACCTTTCAGTGTTGCATTTCAGAGATTTTTTTTTAAAAAAAAAGCTCTAAAAATATATTATTTTCCTACAGGAAAGCAATACTTTTGGGTATTGGGAGGTAGATGCCTTATGGGACTAATTTAGAGTGTCTCGGGCAATACATGGTTATTCAATGTTATTGTTCTAGTTTTACTACCAAGAAGGGGGAGATTTATTTGTGGGATTTTCTCTCTCAGGGGCCAAATAAATGTGTATGGCTTGGGGTGAAATGCACCTTGGCTCGTGATAGCCTGTGACAGATAGGTGGCCATGTACTCTGCTCCAAGCAGCAAAATCTTGTGAGTTGGACCTATATGTGAAGAAACCCTGGACTCTGAGCCTGGAGCCCTAGGTCTCGGCGGTGACCAGGGGAGCATTTGCACAGCTTAGGCTCGTGCGCCAGCTGCGCCCGTACCTTGGGAAGTCTGACTTGGCTACGGTAGTCCACGCTCTGGTTACATCCCGTTTAGACTACTGCAACGCTCTCTACGTGGGGTTGCCTTTGAAGATGGCCCAGAAGCTTCAATTGGTGCAACGTGTGGCAGCCATGATACTAACAGGAGCGGGACGCAGGGAGCATACAACCCCCTTGTTGTACCAGCTCCACTGGCTGCCGATTTGCTACCGGGCTCAATTCAAGATGCTGGTGTTGGCCTATAAAGCCCTAAACGGTTCCGGCCCAAGATACCTATCCGACCGCATCTCGACCTACGAGCCCACCAGGACTTTGAGATCTTCCGGGGAGGCCCTGCTCTCGATCCCGCCTGCCTCACAGGCACGGCTGGTGGGGACGAGAGATAGGGCCTTCTCGGTGGTGGCTCCTCGGCTGTGGAACACCCTTCCCGTGGACATCAGACTGGCCCCTTCCCTGATGATATTCCGCAGGAAACTAAAAACTTGGTTGTTCAAGAAGGCGTTTGAACAAGAAGTGCAATGATTGGTAATGACTATAGGAATGGAACAACGGAAAATGATACTGGATTGTGGATTGGACAATGAGACGACGCGGAATGGCTTTTGTAGTAATGGTGATGTTTTTTGATGCTGATGTTTTTTGGTTAATGCTGGATTGTGGATTATTTTTATATTGTGTCTTGAATTTTGAACCTTGTTCTTTCTATGTTGTACTGTGAGTCGCCCCCGGGCTGAGAACAGCGGTATATAGCAAAGTAAATAAATAAACCCAAACTTCTGTACAATCTGTCTATTTAAAGAGAATTCTGGTGATTTGGAAAACAAGGTCCTCCTGGCTCCTTTATGTGTCACACAGACTGTGCCTTGACAAAGTGCTACAGTGTATTTGGAGAGGGAGTTCCATGTTATTTTATTTTATTGGCTCATGCCTTTTATTTCTGCTCCTTGGAGAGAGAAAAACAACGCGATTCAGCAGGTACAATTTCCCTCATCACTGCAACACCATCTTGGGAAAAATTTCGAAAACAACCTCACAGCCCTTGGCACTTCTGCCTTTATAAGCAGTCATAAAGTGCCAAAATGTAGCTCTATGCTTTCTTTGGGCACAGTCTCCTAAAAAAAGAAGCAGAAAGGCTGCTGCTAGTGGGTTATAAAAAGAACAGGCATAAATGGCAGAAAGTGGGCTGCTTCTATGAATCTTACAGGATTTCACTTTTTTAAGGACCGAGATGATTTCAGGTTGTTTCATGCTCCAGGTGAGAGATGAACATTAGGGCTGGTCAATTCGTTTCGTTAATTCGTAATTCGTTAAAAAATTCGTTAATTTTTGAATTACGAAATGATTACAAAACTTTTTTTTTAACCTGGAAGTGTTTTTAAATATCGAAACGGCAGGCGGCAAAAAATTTTGTATTTCCGTCCATTTCGGAAATACGTAAGATGGCTGCCTGCCGATGCTTGCTGGGAGCTCTCCTCTCTCGGCGCCGGCTGAGCAAGCGAGCGAGAGGGCGAGCAAGAGGGGCGAGCGAGCGGCGAGCGAGCGGCGAGCGAGAGGGCCCGCCAGAGTGAGTGCCTGCCTTCCCTCCTTAATAATAATTTTAATTTCTCCTCCCTATTCTAATAAATTAATAATTAAATTTAAAAAATATTTTAAAAATATTGAAAAAAAAAGGGCGCCATCTTTACAAAATGTTTTGTAAATATTTACGAAATTTCGTAAATACCGAACTTTTTTTTTGGAAAATTTTGTAATTATTTTAAATATCGAAACAAAAAAAAACCCCCAATTACAAATCGATTTTAGAAACAAATTTTTGCGTTGTTACCCAGGCCTAATGAACATCACCAAGGGAACTAGTTGTACTAATTAGCTGCTATTCACCATCAGGGCTGAACTGAACATCCTTGTCCAGAGGTCAGATGTTTCTGAATGCCAGATGCTGAGGACAAACATCAGAGAAAGGTCATTGCATGGTCATCTTTAAATGACTTTCCAGAGTCATTTAAGCAAGAACTCAACTATGATCGCCTTGCATTTTGCCATTCACCATAGTTAATATGGAATTGCAGTTAGTTGGAGGTGAGTGGCATACTGGAAAAGAAACTGTGCTCTCCAACTAAACAGAGGGGTATCACTTTTTGGACTTCAGCTCCTAGAATCCTCAGGTCAGTAAAGATAACTATTCCAAGCTTTGCTTTCCACTTTTCCTCTAGTAGCTTTTGCAGATTCTTGCTGGATATGGAGGAAGGTAATTCTTTACAGGCCATCCTACATCTTTCACCTATACCATAGTTATTTTCCCAATGAACAGAGGCCTGTAGTGTCAAGATCTATGATGGTGAACCTATGACATGTGTGTCACCACTGACACGCATAGCCATTTTTGATGACACGCAGCCGCATATAGAAGCATGGGGTCACATGCTAAGAACATTTCATCCTTGGCTCTTGCACGGCCAAGTGTAGTAGCCGAGGATGAAACATTTGCTATAGTATAGACACACTGTGCTGGAGGTCTGTAGGCCAAAATAACAGAACTCTGGCACAAAGTGTCTAGTTCTGGGACTTCTGGTTAGGCCATTAGGGGATCTTTGACCTTACTTCCAGCTGGCGGAGTAGGGAGCAGAATCCATGGGGGATGCATCTTTGGGGGCCCTGTGATTGCCAATATTAGCAACCACATAACCACAGCAACCATCATCCAATCTACTGTTCTGGGGTGTCGTGGATATCTAATTTACCATCATTACTGAAATAAGTGAGGGAGAGGCTGGGAGAGGCAAGGGTCTGTGCTATGGGTGCAATTTCCCGCCATTAGAAACAGCAGCCATCTTAATTTACACTAAGCAGATAAGTTAAATAATTAGTTTTTGGTTTATTAAAAAAATTATATTATAATTATACTTTTTGTTATTTGAACTATAAATATCACAAAATTAAGTTTTTTCCCCTCAAAGTGACACCCCACCCAAGTTATGTTCATTTTTTTTCTTTTTGCGAATTTTGACACACTCAGCTCAAAAGGTTGCTCATCACTGGTCTAGATAGACCTTAGAAGTAAAGGGGCTGGATTGCAAACTGCTTTTACTTATGCTAACTCTTTGGCTTTGCCTCTGGTCAGTCTAACTTCTCTTTCACCCATGGTCATCAGCTGTCATAGCATCCCAAATTAAAACTAAGATGGCTGGTGGTTAAATAACATCTTTCATGCATCTGCAACATTTAGTTTTTCCTCCTTCAGCCCCCTTTTTGAATTCAAAACATGTTAGACTGCCTCTCGTCAGTCTAACATCTGTTTCACCAGCTCCCATGGTTATCAACTGTCATAGTATCCCAAATTAAAACCAAGATGGCTAGTGGTTAAATAACATCTTTCTTGCATCTGCAACATTTAGTTTTTCCTCCTCCAGCCCACTTTTTGAATTAAAAGCATGTTACAGTAAGTCATAACAGGATCAAGTATGTGTGTATGTTAAAGAAAACTTTATACTGTTGATTATTGTGTGCAGCTGTTAATGTAGGTCAACTAGTAAGTTTGGACCACACCTGGTGGGGTATAACTGCATGTGTTTTAGAATACAGTTTAGCTTTTGCTCTGAGGCTTACAAGGACTATGTAAGTTTGTTGAACTGTTTGTTTTTGTTTGCAACACTACAAGTTTATATTTTAACTCTGCTGATAAGAGTAAAGATATTTTGTTCATTTTCCTCTTGCCTGTTTGGAATGTTATTGTGTCTTCTGCATTGCAACCTGCCATGCACAACAAAACATGCTAAGTTTCTTTCAGGGAATGTGTGTGTTAAGCTTATTTAGAAAGTTAAGTTATATTTTGTTTAAATGTATAATGTATAATGTCTTTAATGCTTTTTTTAAAAAATAGTGATTCCAGGAAAGCTTCTAGTCAGAAGTGGCAGCGGAAGACTTCTATTTCAGTAGGGTAGTGAATCCATTCCATGTTTTTCCTTGAATGTTACAAGAATCTAACTCCAATGTCAGCTTTTGGAGTGTTTCTTCAAAGTTCAGATTATAAACCAGCTAGGAAATCAATCAAGATAGATCTACATGGGGAGGAAAGTTTGTCCATACTGTGGTCCCAAAGGAAACTGCCCCCTTTTGGAAGCTGGTGATAAAGTACAGATGCTCATCACAAGATTGTTGTAGGTTTTTTCCGGCTATATGGTTATGGTCTAGAGGCATTCTCTCCTGACGTTTCGCCTGCATCTATGGCAAACATCCTCTGTGGATGCTTGCCATAGATGCAGGCGAAACATCAGGAGAGAATGCCTCTAGGCCATGGCCATATAGCCCGAAAAAACCTACAACAACCCAGTTATTCCAGTCATGAAAGCCTTCAACTCATCACAAGAGTCGCATCCATGGTTATGGTCCCATAGTGAGCATGGAAATGCAGGTGGCTGTGTTCATCTACATCCACCAACTTGTTTAAGCACTTTTTAGTTCCAGCGGCAGCAGCCCTTTAGTCAAGCCAGAGGGCCTTAATTGCTCATTCAGGAATAAGCCATTCCAAAATACTTCGTACTCTACATTGCATTGCTGCTGGAAAAATCTGTTTTGCTTCTAGCTACTATGAGAATGTAGGTTAACGTCAAGGGAAGCAGGAAATATGTGTGTGTGTTTGGTATGTGTGTGTGATGATATCACTCATGCTAAGCAAACAGTCTGAAACACTTTGACCCTTTGAGCTTAGCCTCTCCTGTGATAGTTATTTAAAAGCAAACCAAAATGTTCAATGTATTCAAGGATGCATCACAACATGTTATTTGGGCATAAGCCATTGTGGACTTTGAATCTGAAATCCTCTCTCTTGTGCCTGGTATTGGAAGGTGCCGAAAGCTGAATGCACAGCCAAATTTGTCCATTGCTACTTTCAGTGAGTGGTGCAGAACCATCCCATCTAGACATTAGTAGCACAGCAAAGCTGTAATGGTAGCCCTAGGGTTGGGCGGTTTCGTTTAGTTAATTCGTAATTCGTTAAAAATTCGTTATTTTTTTGTTAACGAAGCAATAACGAACCATTCTGGAGCAACTTAAAAACGAAACGAATTTTTCAATTCGTTTCGTAAATGCTTCGTATTTCATTATGTATTCGTTTCGTTATTGGTTTGAGGTCGTTTCGTTATTATTTCCGCATGTCTGGGGCAAGTTTTATAGTTGTTTTTTGTTTAATTAGTGAAAAAAAATTATAATATCACACCAACAGTCAACAACAGAGGGAGAGGGAAGCTTCAGAAGTTTTTTTTAGCGTATTGCGCGATCGCGGCCGCCATTAACGAATCGATTCGTTATTGTTTCGTTATTGTTTTGTAATTTTTTTACCATTTACGAAATTTCGTAAATATTGAACTTTTTTTAAGGAAAATTTCGGAATTCTTTTAAATATCGAAACGCAAAAAACCCCAAAAAACGAATCGATTTTAGAAACAAATTTTTCCGTTGTTACCCAGGCCTAGGTAGCCCATAGAGCTGTTTTTCTCTTCTTCATAGAGCTGAATGCTACCTGTTCAAAAAACCATCTTGATTTCCCCTGTAGCAGGTATAGGGATAGTCTTCATTTTGAGAGATTTTTCAGTGTCATTCCCACACCCCTTTCCTATTGTTTATTATTATTATTATTATTATTATTATTATTATTATTATTATAACTTTATTTGTACCCCGCTACCATCTCCCCAAGGGACTCGGTGCGGCTTACATGAGGCCAAGCCCAAACAACAACAATACAAGCAATAAAACAACAATACAAGCAATTAAAAAACATAGACAATAAGATAAACAACATTATCAATAAAATAACACACAATTAAACACAGAGGGGAGGCCAAATGTAAAGTTAAAATTGGAAATATGCTGGGACATGAACGGAAGGTGATACTGGTGTTTGTGAAAGGGCATACAAGCAGACTTAGAAAACATAAAGTGCTTTGGAGGACAAAGTGCTATGGAATCATTATTTCGGGAAGGCACACTGGAACAGCCATGTCTTCAAGTTCCTCCTGAAGACTGCCAAAGTTGGAGACTGTCTGATGTCTTTAGGGAGTGAGTTCCAGAGTTGAGGGGCCACCACCGAAAAGGCCCTCTCTCTCGTCCCCACCAATCGCGCCTGCGATGCTGGTGGGATCAAGAGCAGGGCCTCCCCGGATGATCAAAGAGATCGTGTGGGTTCATGTACAGAGATGCGGTCACACAGGTAAGCAGGTCCCAAACCGTTCAGGGCTTTGTAGGTAAGAACCTGCACCTTGAATTGGGTCCGGTAGATGAAAGGCAGCCAGTGGAGCTCCTTAAACAGGAGGGTTGACCTCTCTCTATAAGGGGCCCCGGTTAACAACCTGGCTGCCGCCCGTTGGATCATCTGAAATTTCCGGGCCATTTTTAAGGGCAGCCCCACGTAGAGTGCATTGCAGTAATCCAATCTAGAGGTGACTAAGGCATGGACCACCTTGGCCAGATCAAATATAACCTGAATAAAGTGCCTTTTAAAATATGGCTGTATATTCCATTTGAAATTGGCTGTGCTATATAGTTAATTCACACTAGTTATGGATTGTTCTACGCAGGGGAGATTTCTATGCTGATGGGAGTTTTAATCCAACATACCCAGAAGGCACAATATTTGGGAAAGCTACTCTATAGAAATATGTGCTTGCCTGCTGGCTTTTCTTCTCACTAGACCTCAATTATAAAAACATTAATGAAAGACAAATTTATAATATCAACTTTCAAAATAGCTACTTAAAAACAGACGGCAAAAATCCATTCACATTGGAAGCAAATATTAAAACACACTTAGAATTAAAAGCATTATTGTTAAGGCCTCGAGCTATTATGTTCCTCTGGCTGCCATCATATTAGGGCACTGCATGAGTGCCAAAGTGAAGTGCTGATATCCTGTGGATTGCTTCTTAAAAGTAGGCTTCCTGGATTGCAATTCCCCTTCTACTAAGGCGGGCAAGGAAGATGTATGAGCACCCTTGAAGGTTTGCTCGTATCAATTGTAGCTGAATTGTTGGTCCTCCTCAACTAAGTTACTAGCCAGAAAGTACTACCAACTTCTCTGTGTGAGGATGGAAGGGTTACGGCATAGTAACACTGCATATTTTGCACACGACAGTCCCAAAAGCAACACTTTGTGTTTGAATTTACGACAAACCTAGTCTGAAATTCTGGAAACTCTCTCCAGCTAGATTTGAGTTAGTTGGTTTGGCTTCGTATAAGACATCTCCCCAGAACTTGGACATATTTCTGTTGCTGCCATAGAACTCTGTTTATTAAACTATGGGCCCCAACCAGGCCCGTAGCCAGGATTTCGTTTCGGGGGGGGGGGGGGGGTGTAATTTTTTTTCAGGGGGGGTTCGGGGGGGTGAGTTTCGGGGGGGGGGGGGAGTCTGAGTGAAAGAGGGTCTACCCCAATACCCCCATGCATATGGGATATATTGAGTATGGTGATCAGATCATGATATGAATAAACATAACAGTTTAAATAATGCACCAGTAAGGCCTTCTCGCGAACCACCATGAGAATTTCAGGGGGGGGGGGGCTGAAGCCCCTCAAGCCCCCCCCCCCAGCTACATGCCTGGCCCCAACCTCAAATAGGGTCCCCTTAGCTCAATATTGGGGTCCCAAAATTGGCAACAGTAAGAGTTTTCTGAACATCACTAAGGACCTCATGGAGGAGAGAGAACAGGGGGAATCGTCTCCTAAGTGTGGCATTCAGTGGCCTTCTGTTTCTAAAAAGAAATTGAAAATTTATCCCACTTTAGATGCACGGTTTCAGCAGTTTCTATGCGAAGTTAAAGCAGCATTTGATTTATCGTGTCAGAAGTGAATTGACCATACAGTTATAATGCATAAAAACCACAAAATTTAAAACTTGGCAATATACGAAATTTCCTTTGACCAGTAGCTGGACACTTGGAGTTCCTCTGGTGTTGCTGTAAGAAGGTCCTCCATTATGTCTGTGGCAGGGCTCAGACTGCATTGTAGTAAGTGGTCTGTGGTTTGCTCTTCTCCGCACTCGCATGTCATGGACTCCACTAGGTAGCCCCATTTCTTAAGATTATTCTGCATCTCGTGGTGTCAGAGCATAGTTTGTTCAGTGCTTTCCAAGTCGCCTAGTCTTCTGTGTGCCCAGGAAGGAGTTTCTCATCTGGTGTCAGACATGGATTGACGTTCTGGGTTTTAGCCTGCCACTATTGGACTCTTGCTTGCTGAGTTGTTCCTGCGAGCATCTCTGTAGATCTTAGAAAGCTATTTCTTGATTTAAGGCATTGGTGTGCTGACTGATAGGATGGGCCAGAGATATCAAAGCCTTGATCCTTTCATTTCTGGCTGCTATTGCCCGACAGATGTGTGGTGGTGGAATACTAGCTAAACAGTATAATTTCTCCAGTGGTGTAGGGCATTGACATCCTGTGATAATGCATCATGTCTCATTAAGAGCCACATCCACTGTTTTAACGTGGTGAGATGAATTCCACACTGGGCATGCGTATTCAGCAGCAGAGTAGCAAAGCGCAAGGGCAGATGTCTTCACTGTATTTGGTTGTGATCTCCAGGTTGTGCCAGTCAGCAGGGAAAGCAGAGAAGTCAATTGTTCTCTGACTCCCCAAGGCTCTGTTTCTCTTCACTTTACAGACAAAAGCCACTGGAAGCAGTCCTGCATTGTTTGATGGGAACTTTAGTCCAAGAGGATCATTTTGCCAAACTTTGGAACTTCCTACTTTTTTAAGATGAAAAGAATAAAATGCTCAAGCTTTTTTTTTGCTATTTTCTCCACTGTTCTTTATGGAAGGAGCATGGTGTAGTAATTGGGGAATTGTTGTTGTTTATTTGTTCAGTCACTTCCGACTGTTCGTGACCTCATGGATCAGCCCACGTCAGAGCTCCCTGTCGGCTGTCACAACCCCCAGCTCCTTCAGACTCCAGCCAGTGACTTCAAGGATACCATCCATCCATCTTGCACTTGCTCAGCCCCTATTCCTTTCTCCTTCCATTTCCCCCAGCATAATTGTCTTCTCTAAGCTTTCCTGTCTTCTTATGATGTGGCCAAAGTACTTCATCTTTGCCTCTAATTTCCTTCCCTCCAATGAGCAGAATATGTCTCTGGAAAAAAGGGTCCAAATCCCCACTTGGCCACAAAAACTTACTGGGTGATCTTGGGCAAGTCACACACTTTTAACCACAGAAAATCCCACGATAGGTTTACTTTAGGGTCACAATAAGTCCGAAATGACTCAAAGGCACAGCAACAACATATTTTTGTAATAACCTATTGTCAAGTCAAAGCAGACCTGCAAGAGGCTTAAATAGGGAAAAAGGAGTTTTTAAGTATAGACCTTAGAATCCTGTCTCTGTTGTTGACCACAATGGCCACAAGTCTATTTGGAAGGACACTGGGAATAATTCCAAAAGTTTAAGTAATGCTTTCATGTCCAAACTATTTTTACTTACCAATTGGGAGACAATTTGAATGAACTTGCAGTCTACTTGTGGGACTGTTGCAATCATTCTTTTAATTTAACAACACAGGTGAGAACAGAATGGCTTACAGAAGAATGGAAATAGGCCACAAGGGATATGTCACCAGCTCCCCTTCTTGCCTCTTAAGGATAATAATCATGTGTAGTTCTTGATCAAGAAAGACAATCTGGAGATTTGAACAGCAATTGAATAACCAGATAAGGAGAACACAATGCATGACAATAATGATAGGGATAACTGACACCCTCCAGTCTTTTTTCACACCTCACCTTCTTTTCATTTGCAGCTGTGATTGGTTTTCTTGTTTAAACACATGTCCCATTCTTTTGTCCTTGACCAGCATGATGAATTTCCTGTCACTGAAGGTAATTCTGCCTTGCATGCAAGTTCAGATCTGTCTCCAATATTAGTTGTGGGGATGGGGAGATGGAAGTTCTGCTGGGCATTTTTTTTAACTCTTATAAATATGAGTAAATTTTCTTAGCCTTAATTATGGAAGAAGTAGTGGTGGGATGGACAATATACACGTCTAGAAGAAAGAGTGATCTTTAAATTGAGTGTTATCAGTATGCCGATGACACTCATCTGGTGCTGAAGATGGAAGGCCTACAGGACTCTGTACCCGATTGTTTCCATCAGTGCCTCGAGGCCGTGACTGGATGGCTGCGTGCCAGCAGGTTGAGGGTGAATCCAGCAAAGACGGAGATCCTATGGCTGGGTGGACCAGGCAGTGGGGACATCCATCTGCCCACCCTGGATGGCGAGGCGTTACGCCCGTCATCATTGGTAAAGAGTCTGGGAGTCCTTTTGGACTCTTTGCTGACAATGGAGGCCCAGGTCTCCGCCGTGAGCAGAACCGCCTTCTTTCACCTGCGGCAGGCTAGACGGCTGGCCCCCTACCTGTCCAGGTGACGACCTAGCTACGGTGATCCAGGCCACAGTCATCTCAAGACTGGACTACTGTAACGCCCTCTACATTGGCCTCCCTCTGTTGGTGATTCGGAAGCTCAAATTGGTACAAAACGCAGCTGCTCAGCTTCTTGCGGGAATTCCGATGAGATGCCACATAACACCAATCTTACTACAGCTGCATTGGTTACCAATTGAGCACCGGATCACTTTCAAAGTGATGGTACTCACCTTTAAGGCCTTGCATGGTCTGGGGCCAATGTATCTGAGGGATCGTCTCACCCCCTACCAACCTCAGAGATCCCTTCATTCTGAGGACCAAGATCTATTGGAAGTCCCCAGTGTCAAGACCTTGCGTCTAACGGCAACCAGACGCAGAGCCTTCACAGCAGTGGCACCATCACTCTGGAAATCTCTGCCACCTGAAGTTCGTGTCCTGCGGGACTTACCAGCTTTCCGCAGGGCATGTAAGACATACCTGTTTCGGCAGGCTTTTAATGTTTGATACTGTTGTTTTTAAATTGTTTTAAATTGCTTTTAAACTTTGTTAGATTTTAGCTATTCTTGTAAGCCGCTCCGAGCCCCAGGGGAGTGGCGGCATATAAGTTTAAATAAATAAATAAATAAATAAATATTGCAGTGGAAATTTTCCCCAGGTTTTCACCCAGGTACCCTTTTACACTATTATTATACATTGTAGTATTATGATTTTGCTTTGAGTGGCTTGGTTCCATCTGCCAGAATCCGGCAATGTTTAGCTCTTTAGTATTTACTTAGAAAGAACTCTGGTTCATCTCTAGACTACAAAATTCCAGGATCCCACAGGGTGCAGCCATGAAAAAGCTAAATCATAGCACTATGAATGGGCCTGAAAACGGCCCGGAAATTCCAACTGGAACAACGGGCGGCAGCCAGGTTACTAACTGGTGCTCCTTACAGGGACTGGTCAACCCTCCTGTTCAAGGAGCTCCACTGGCTGCCATTCATTTTCCGATCCCAATTCAATGTGCAGGTTCTTACCTACAAAGTCCTGAACGGTTTGGACCCGCCTACCTGCATGACTGCATTTCTGTATACGAACCTACATGATCTCTTTGATCATCTGGAGAGGCCCTGCTCACGCTCACGCCTCTTTTGCAGGCGCGATTGGCGGGGGCGAGGGAGAGGGCCTTCTCGGTGGTGGCCCCCCGACTCTGGAACTCACTTCCCAGAGACATCAGACATGCCCCAACTCTGGCAGTCTTTAGGAGGAACTTGAAAACATGGTTGTTCTAGTGTGCCTTCCCAGAATAAGGAAAACTCCAGCATTATGTCCTCAAAATGCATTTTACTACTGCTTCACGATTGACTGCACTCCCTCATTCTCTCTAAAGTCATTGATGTGCATGTCAACGACTTAAATCATAGTTTTCTTAGATCTACAGAGACACTCGCTGGAACACCCCAGCAAGCGAGAGTCCAAAAGTGGCAGGCCCAAACCCAGCACCTCAATTCATGGGTGATACCAGATGAGAGACTCCCCCCTGGGCACTCAGAAGACTGGGCGACTTGAAAGGCGCTGAACAGACTGCGCTCTGGCACCACGAGATGCAGAGCCAATCTTAAGAAATGGGGCTACAGGGTGGAATCCTCGGCATGCGAGTGCGGAGAAGAACAAACCACTGACCACCTGCTGCAATGCACCCTGAGCCCTGCCACATGCACAATGGAGGACCTTCTTGCGGCAACACCAGAGGCACTCCAAGTGGCCAGATACTGGTCAAAGGACGTTTAACCAACTACCAAATTTGCAAAATCTGTGTTTTTTTTTCTTTTTCTTTTTAATCTGTGTGTTTGTTTTGCTCTGTTAGAATTGTAATACAATGGCTGCTGATGACATGATAAATAAATAAATTCTCTCTAAAAATCCTATCCTGATTATATCCTACCTGGTTCACATCAGCACCATTTTTTAATTTTAATCTATCACATTTGGCTTGGCCCAGCCTTTGGTTTTAAATGTTTATATGTTACTGTTGATTGCTTATTGTCTATTTTGTTTATGTGGTTATGATTTATATTGCATTGATTGTTTATTGATGTTTTATTTTATTGATGTTCTCTTTACTGATGTATTGCGTGCTTGGCCTCATGTAAGCCGCACCGAGTCCCTTGGGGAGATAGTAGCAGGGTACAAATAAAGTGTTATTATTATTATTATTGCATGAAACAGCCATAAGTGCATGCACATCTTTAGCCTAATGCTGTTCATCAGTGGAACTTTCTGCCTTGGAGTGTGGTCAAAACTCCTTCCTTTAAAGCTTTTAAACAGAGGCTGAGTGGCCATATGTCAGTGGTACTTTGATTTTTTTTCCTGCGTGGCAGGGAGTTGGACTAGATGGCCCATGTGGTCTCTTCTAACTCTATTATTCTATGATTCTAATACAATCTAATGTGCTGAAGCCTATCACCAATTAGATTGAGGACCCTAGATAGTTTCTTTAAAGTTTAAGCTTGGATTAACTGCCCTTCTGATATGGGGATCATCAACTGATACTGTGTGAAAGTTCTGGAAGAGGAGAGGATATATGAAATGGTTCTGTCCCAACTTACATGTCCGAACGTATTTCTCCTTATGAACCATCTAGGACAGGGGTCCTCAAACTTTTTAAACAGAGGGCCAGATCACAGTCCCTCAAACTGTTGAAGGGCCGGATTATAATCTGAAAAAAATATATGAATGAATTCCTATGCACACGGCACATATCTTATTTGTAGTGCAAAGAACGCTTAAAAACAATACAATAATTAAAATGAATAATAATTTTAACAAATGGAAGCTTATTAGTATTTCAATGGGAAGTGTGGGCCTACTTTTGGCTGATGAGATAGCATTGTTGTTGTTGTTGTTGTTGTGTGTTTTCAAGTTGTTTCAGATTTAGGTTGACCCTGAGCGAGGGCCAGGTAAATAACCTTGAAGGGCCGTATTCGGCCCGCGGGCCTTAGTTTGAGGACCCCTGCTCTAGAAATACACATACAAGCACACACACACTATTTTGAAAGATAAGTTTCTGAGCTCCATTTAGGGCTTTGACTTTTGTGGATTTGATTTGTGGATTCATTAAAACGTTCCCTTTAGGAAACTCTAGGACCTCCAATGTGATTCAATGGTAACCTTCCAGTAGACGTTGGCCATAGGGTTGTGCCGAAGAACCTAAAAATTCATAGAGATATTTTTTCTCAGATAAAAAAAACATCGTATTGTCGAAGGCTTTCATGGCCGGAATCCATGGGTTGTTGTAGGTTTTTCCGGGCTATATGGCCATGTTCTGAAGGCAATTTTTCTCCTGACGTTTCGCCTGCATCTATGGCAAGCATCCTCAGAGGTAATGAGGTCTGTTGGGACTAGGAAAAATGGGTTTATATATCTGTGGAATGACCAGGGTCCTTTGTCCTTTGTCTCACCCTGGTCATTCCACAGATATATAAACCCATTTTTCCTAGTCCCAACAAACCTCATTACCTCTGAGGATGCTTGCCACAGATGCAGGTGAAACAGGAGAAAAATTGCCTCCAGAACATGGCCATATAGCCCGGAAAAACCTACAACAACCCCAAAAAAACATCATTTTTATCAGTTATATAAACCCATTTCTCCTAGTCCCAACAGACCTCATTACCTCTGAGAATGCTTGCCACAGATGCAGGCGAAACGGGAGAAAAATTGCCTCCAGAACATGGCCATATAGCCCGGAAAAACCTACAACAACCCAAAAAAACCATCATTTTTATCAGTTATATAAACTCATTTTTCCTAGTCCCAACAGACCTCACTACCTCTGAGGATGCTTGCCACAGATGCAGGCGAAACAGGAGAAAAATTGCCTCCAGAACATGGCCATATAGCCCGGAAAAACCTACAACAACCCAAAAAAACATCATTTTTATCAGTTATATAAACCCATTTTTCCTAGTCCCAACAGACCTCATTACCTCTGAGGATGCTTGCCACAGATGCAGGCGAAACAGGAGAAAAATTGCCTCCAGAACATGGCCATATAGCCCGGAAAAACCTACAACAACCCAAAAAAACCCATCATTTTTATCAGTTATATAAACCCATTTTTCCTAGTCCCAACAGACCTCACTACCTCTGAGGATGCTTGCCACAGATGCAGGCGAAACAGGAGACAAATTGCCTCCAGAACATGGCCATATAGCCCGGAAAAACCTACAACAACCCAAAAAAACATCATTTTTATCAGTTATATAAACCCATTTTTCCTAGTCCCAACAGACCTCATTACCTCTGAGGATGCTTGCCACAGATGCAGGCGAAACAGGAGAAAAATTGCCTCCAGAACATGGCCATATAGCCTGGAAAAACCTACAACAACCCAAAAAAACATCATTTTTATCAGTTATATAAACCCATTTTTCCTAGTCCCAACAGACCTCATTACCTCTGAGGATGCTTGCCACAGATGCAGGCGAAACAGGAGAAAAATTGCCTCCAGAACATGGCCATATAGCCTGGAAAAACCTACAACAACCCCCCAAAAACATCATTTTTATCAGTTTTTCACTTTCACGAGAGTCCTATGCCTCTAACCCTAGTGAATAAGGAGGGCTGACTGTATATCTAAGAAATAGTTTCTGATTCTTGCTGTGAATCTTGCATCTATCCTTTCCTGAAATCTTTTTGTCTCCCATTCTGCCCCAAAACAGTGATCTTGGGAATGCCATAATGCCTGTTGGCCACTTATCAAAAAATACTAAAATATGTAAAAAGGTCATGGGAAAACTAAAGTTTTTCTTCTCTTTTGAAGAGTTAGCTGTAATTATGGCTCTTCAGCTTTAGGAGCAGGTGAGGTCCAAATAGATAAACCATTCCATACAGGAAATGAGCACAGAGTTATGTTCCAAATGGATAAGTTGAGCAATGTGGATGGAGGAGCAGGGGGCAGATACAGCTCATTCCATGACAAATTTATTTTGACAATTTTGCAGAAAGGGCTGACAGAGTTATGAGTGTGGGGGAGGAATAACTGACCAAAGAAATGTGTTGCCAATGCTCTGCCTTGATGCAGACAGTTTTGCTAACAATAGGAGTCACTCCCTGGTTCAGGGAAACATCCTCTTTTTGGTCTCACAGGCCATTCTCCATGGTGAGCAAGAACTTCCTACTATCATATACCTGCCAACAGCAGATGATGACCCAAGACAAATGGAGCTGATTCACCAGAAATGCCAACACCAGGAACAGTAGAATGGAAAATAAAGGAAAATGTTCAGACCACTCACTCTTCACCTGAATATATTTTGATTTCTACACATCCTTCACACCTTGTCCCTTATTCTAACCTGATGTAATGCCATACTGTTCCCAGTGAAAGTCACAGGAAAAAAACACACAAATAACTTTGTTTTCTCACCTATTTAAGTATGACTAATTTCCTCTGAAAGTCAAACTATTATATTTATGAAATGGGTTTTCTGGAAAACATAAACCCACTCCTTCCCTTTCCATTCCCACCCACACAGAAGCTGAGATCTCTAATCTTCAGCATGTCAGAGCTTTTACGCTAATGTGCTAATTTTAAATAAAAACACTAATTTGTTAACGTCAATTGTTATAATGATAATTATAATGTAATCCATTATTTTCAATGCAGTTATTGTTCAAACATCAGATTAAAATTTTGTTAAGAAATCCATTTAAAATGGCCCCAAATGGCTGAACACAATCAATTTTCCTCCAAAGTAACACATTAAAATAAAGAGTAACATTGTTATTCAACTTGTTCGTTTGTTGACATTTAGTGATTTAAATATTGTTGTTTTAAACTACACTTTTTCATGAATTAGGAACAAGGAACAAATGTTGAACATGGATAGTTCTAAGAAATGGGGAATGTGGTGGAAAAGGGAATGGCCACTGAACTAGTGTCCAGTTTCTGGTTGAAATGTACCAGACAAAAACAGTATACAAAAGAGCTCCATAGGAAGGGAGTGGGATTTGTAATACCCTAACCCTAACCCTAACCCTAACCCTAACCCTAACCCTAACCCGTGTCCTTTCCCATCTGCCTTTGTCCATACATAGGGTCTGTTGTTGGGTGTCTTCAACTTTTTTCTTACTTACGGTTATGTTAAAAAAACTTTTAATGGGATTTGCCTTTGCTTCCTTCGGAGGCTGAGTGGTATAACTTGTCTAAGATCACCCAGTACATTTCCGTGGCTGATCAGGGATTCAAACCCTGGTCTCCTAGTGTTCTAGGACTGGAACATCCGAAGGGATACCAAGGTGCTTGTCTATAAAGCTATTGTCCTCCCAACCCTGCTATATGCCTGTGAGACGTGGACTGTCTACAGACATCACATGCAACTCCTGGAACGATTCCATCAGCGCTGCCTCCGGAAAATCCTGCAAATCTCCTGGGAAAACAAGCAGACAAACGTCAGTGTGCTGGAAGAAGCAAAGACAACCAGCATTGAAGCGATAGTCCTCCAACGTCAACTCCGCTGGGCCGGCCACGTTGTCCGGATGCCTGACCACCGTCTCCCAAAGCAGTTGCTCTACTCTGAACTTAGGAACGGAAAACGGAATGTTGGAGGACAGGAAAAGAGATTTAAAGATGACCTCAAAGCCAGCCTTAAAAACTCTGGCATAGACACTGAGAACTGGGAAGCCCTGGCCCTTGAGCGCTCCAGCTGGAGGTCAGCTGTGACCAGCAGTGCTGCAGAATTCGAGGAGGCACGAGTGGAGGGTGAAAGAGAGAAATGTGCCAGGAGGAAGGCGCATCAAGCCAACCCTGACCGGGACCGCCTTCCACCTGGAAACCAATGCCCTCACTGCGGAAGAAGATGCAGAGCAAGAATAGGGTTCCACAGCCACATGCGGACCCACAAGGAAACCCATAATGGAAGACCATCTTACTCGTCTAACGAGGGATCGCCTAAGTAAGTAAGTCCAACACAAGTCTTGATGTATCTAACTCATAACACTAATACTTAAAATCACACAAACATGAAATACCTGGGTGAAGATAAAACTACCAGGTGCTGAAAATGTAAGCATGGTGTTATCAGGTGATCATGGATTGCAGGCTATGTACAAGATATTCTCAGACCATGTCTATACTGGCTGCTTAATCTAGGGCTGATCTGAATGCATCTCCCTTTATGAACCACTGCGGAAAGTAAGACCTTCTGAGGAGACCTTGTTCTCGGTCCCGCCACAATCACAGGCACGTTTGGCAGGGATGAGAGACAGGGCCTTCTCAGTGACTGCCCCTCGGTTATGGAACTCCCTTCCTGGCAATATTAGATCAACCCCCTCCCTTCTGTCCTTCAGAAGGATGTTGAAGACCTGACTGTGGGACCAAGCCTTTGGGGCATTGCAATGAGGCAAAATGGTGTCCTGAGATAGTTTTTAAACAACTTTTAATGTGAATATAAGTGATTTTAATATTTGTATATATTATAGTTTTATGTCCTGGCAGTGAATGTTGCCATATATATATTGTACATTATTTATTTATATTTAAAACATATAAATGTTTTCAATAAATAAATAATGCAAGGGCAGTCATGTGGAGCTGCATTGGTGTCCAGATTGTCCAATCAGGCCAGGGGTCCTCAAACTAAGGCCTGGGGGCCGGATATGGCCCTCCAAGGTCATTTACCCGGCCCTTGCTCAGAGTCAACCTAAGACTGAAACAATCTGAAAGCACACAACAACTACAATCTTATTTCATCAGCCAAAAGCAGGCCCACACTTCCCATTGAAATACTAAGTTTATATTTGTTAAAATTATTCTTCATTTAATTATTTTATTGTTTTAAGTGTTTTTTTTTTTGCACTACAAATATGATATGTGCAGTGTGTAGAATTCATTCATGCTTTTTAAAAAAATTATAATCCGACCCTCCAACAGTTTGAGGACTGTGACCTGGCCCTCTGTTTAAAAATTTTGAGGACCCCTGAATCAGGCCAACATTGCAGGCCAACACTGTCCTTTTGTTTGTGTGCTGCTTCTACGGCTCCTTGCCAGCCATGGAGCTCCCCATAAACAGCTGGCCATTGTGGTCATGTCTACTGAGTTGATAATGGTATTCCTGTGAGAGTGACTCATGTGGGAAGGCGCAACCAATTCTTGGCTCCAAAGACTTGGGGGAATGCATGGGTGGGAGGAGAATGGGTACAAAGCTATGTGAGTGACCAAGGAGTTTCCAGTGTCTTGGAGATGGGGAAGGTCTCCTTCCCACTACTTTCTCTGTGCCTCCTCTTCCTCTTCTTGTCCATTGAAGCCCTCCAGAATAGTTGAATGCCTGACTTGCCTCAACATCACTAGGGTTGGTATCACCCGGTGCAGTTCCCTTCCTCACTCCTGTCTTAAGCAGAAAAATATTATTATTATGCTCTTCCTACAGATGCTAGGATGTTGTTAAGTGCTGAATTAGCATGTAATGAAACCAAGTCCTCCTTAGTCAATGGAGAAATCAGAGAACGGGTACTCTGCCTGTGCTGGATGGGGTCTGTCCCCTCCTTGAAATCTCTGGCTTGCAGTTTGGTATACTTCCAAACTCAATCTGAACCTAGATGCCCAGATTAAAGTGTAACCAGAAGGCCATTTAGATAGTTAAGACTAGTGTGCCAGCTACATCTGTTCTTTGTTGTTTCAGACCTGACTACAGAATTGTTACAGTAAGTTGTAGCAGGACCAAGTGTGTGTATGTTGAAGAAAAACCTTATGATGGTAATTATCATGTGCAGCTGGTAATGTAGGTCAACCAGCAAGCTTGGGCCACACGCGATGGGGTATAACTGTATGGTGTTTTTAGAATACAGTGGGGTGATGGTGGAGGGTTTTTTCTCTGAGGAGATCTATGCTCAGAGTCTCTGCTCTGGGGAGCGGTTATGAGAGAAGTTGTTATGCTGCTCTAGAGGAGGCTATGGTGGAATAGCTGTTTATTCAAGGTTTATGTTTTGCTCTCTCATTTGAATTAAGATGAAGATGTCTTATTTTGTGTTACTTACAAGGATTATGTAAGTTTCTTGAATTTTGGTTTTTTGTATACAACATTGCAAGTGTTGCAACTCAGGGTAGCTTTCACCTTGCTCTAGACACCACCACACCAAAGCTGTAGGTTTTGTAGTTTATTGAGAAAAAGGCAAAATCAAAGCAAAGTATAAGAGATGCAAAGTTCCATAGGCAGGACAAAGACTTAAATGCAAAGACAAAGTTCCCAAGCTCCAAAGGCAAAAACATGAAGCATAATCCTTTAGCAATGGTCAAACAAGAGTCCATGGAAAACAGTTGAAAACAAGGCCCAAATCCCAGACTCAGGAAGCCAGAAGCATGCTGCTAAAAGCCAAAGTTAATCCACAGAAGTTTGCATAGGAAGAGCTACATTGGACTGACAACCCCTGCTTGTCAGCTACAAGGCTAAATACCCTTTGCAGACATGAACGCATTGCGTTGACCTTTGGCACCCTTGGCTTCTCGATTGCTAGCCAAGCGAGTGCTTCTCCGGAGCCTTAATTGAAGATGATCTTGCCTGTTCATTAATTTATTATCTTCAAGGCTATGCAACCCCTTATCTTGGTCCAGCTGGACTGGATCACTGTGGGGAGGAAAAGACGTCTCCACCTGGCCATGTGGGAATTCACTCTCGTTATCAGTCTCACTAACATTCCTTTCCCCTGGGAACTGACTTGCTGTTTCTCCTTCAGCAGCCCCACCGTAAGCCCAGTGTTGTGGCTCGGTGTGATGGGATTCAGATTCCTGGCTGTTTTTCTGTGCCTCAGCTTGAGGCTCTCACAAAAAGGGGAGATTCGAGCAAGCAGTTCTCACAGGAAAGGAATGCCAATAAGGGAGTTAGCACCCAGGTGTCTTCCCACACTGATAGGGAAGACCTTGATCTGTAGACAAGAGGCAGGTCGGGGAAAGGCCATGGGACCACTGTTAGAGGAGGATGTTTTCATGATTAGAAAACGCTATTTAGGCTTCTCACAAAGGAAGCAAAACTGTCAGTTCAACGTAGCTTATTAGCCTGAAAGCTTCATGGAATAATCTTAGCCTGGAGCGGGACGCTTGGGACTTCTTGCATTGGTATTCTTGGGGCAAATGTTTCCTTGCTTGAACCTGGGACTCTGGTTTGAACTTTGCCAATTATGTCTCCTGCTTTTACCTGAAGATCTTTGGAACTGCATCCTGCTTTTAACCTTAATCTTTGGAACTTTGCAATGTTTACTCTTTATTTTGACTTGGATTTTTTCCTCAATAAACTATAAAACTACAGCTCTTGTGTAGTGGTATTTGGAAGCAAGGTGAAGCCTACCCTGAGTTGCAACACCCTGTCTGAAGCATGTATTTACATTACATTACATTTACATTACAAATACAGTAAATAAATAAATAAATAAATAAATAAATACTGTAGCATGGGGTTGCCTTTCAAAGCTGTTTGGAAACATCATCATGTTGTCGGTGGAGCCCCCGGAGGGGCAGTGGGTTAAACCCCTGTGCCGGCAGGACTGAAGACCGACAGGTCGCAGGTTCGAATTCAGGGAAAGGCGGATGAGCTCCCTCTATCAGCTCCAGCTCCTCATGCGAGGACATGAGAGAAGCCTCCCACAAGGATGATAAAAACATCAACTCATCCAGGCGTCCCCTGGGCAACGTCCTCACACCAAGAGTCACTCCTGACACGACAAAAAAAATCATGTTGTCATACTCTCTTACTAACTGTATTACATTTTTGAATGTTTATATATATTTGTAATCAATAGTTTTAATGTGATGGTCTTTATTGTGTTTCTTTATTCATAGATTTTTGTCTGATCTTGGTTTAGTTTTCTAAGCTGCCTTGGAATAATAAAAAAGAATCCTGAATTTCCATACACCCCCTTTTTATTTTTGTTGTTTCAGATCTGAACTTTGTGAACTTTCAACATCCAACGCATCCTGTTTCACAGTTATTTCTCATCAGAAACAACACCTTTGATGAAAACTTATTATTCAGTTTTGTAGACCTTCTAAATAAAATCCTGCTTCAAATGGGATGTGACCTCATTGGTGCTGAGTGTTTCTGTACTTGATTAGGGAACTGACTCATAAACAAGGTAGCTTGGGGAGGAAGCTGAAAGAATGAATCAATTACAATTAGTGTCAGAGCAAAGTTTCTTACATTAATGGCAATAAAGTTTTAAATGGTTTTTAAAAAACGTGATCTCTTCCAAATCAAAAGGAAAACACCTCGGTGTGAGGCAAGCAAATACACTTTGAACTCATATGGTTTTAACCACCATTGTTTCTGCAAGCCCTCTTTCTCTCGATGGGAAGAATATATCTAATAATGAAAGTGTACTGGGGTTTCTCTTTACAGGATTCCTTGCAAGCCAACTGAGAAAGTTCATCCTAAAATATGGCTTGTAAATCTTTAAAATGAAATAAATGAATATACCTATTTTATTAATTAAATTATACCTATTAATTAATTTAAAATAAACCTATGCTATGGACCTCAAAGAAAATTGGCTTAAAATGTTCCACAGGTGGTATATCACTCCAAAGAAATTGAGCCTTATGTACAGGGTGAGGCAGCATAACTTCCTTTTTTCAAAACTTAATAAAACCCATTGTATGAATCAGATTTTTTTTATAATGTAGGCGCATACCTAAAGTTTTGTTTTACGTAGTTTTGAAGATCAAATTAGGTAGGTGATGTCTCCCATTCTCCATACACTGAGTAAACCAATTTCTGGCATTTGTGTCAGGACAAAACTTTATACTCACATCTCTCGAACGAGACCACTAGCGCTCCGCTACGTCTTTAACCGACTGAATGGTGCGCATTTAAAAAAAGGAAGTTATGCTGCCTCACCCTGTGTAAAACTGTGGGGAAAAAATTGTTGGAAATGTCATGACCATGTTGTTGTTGTTCATTCGTTCAGTCGTCTCCGACTCTTCGTGACCTCATGGACAAGCCTATGCCAGAGCTCCCTGTCGGCCGTTACCACCCCCAGCTCCCTCAAGGTCAGTCCAGTCACTTCAAGGATGCCATCCATCCATCTTGCCCTTGGTCGGCCCCTCTTCCTTTTGCCTTCCACTTTCCCCGGCATAATTGTCTTCTCTAGGCTTTCCTGTCTCCTCATGATGTGGCCAAAGTACTTCAACTTTGTCTCTAGTATCCTTCCCTCCAATGAGCAGTCGGGCTTTATTTCCTGGAGGATGGACTGGTTGGATCTTCTCGCAGTCCAAGGCACTCTCAGCACTTTCCTCCAACACCACAGCTCAAAAGCATCGATCTTCCTTCGCTCAGCCTTCCCTAAGGTCCAGCTCTCACATCCGTAGGTGACTACAGTGAATACCATGGCTTTAACTAGGCGGATCTTTGTTGCCAGTCTGATGTCTCTACTCTTTACTATTTTATCGAGACTGGACATTGCTCTCCTCCCAAGAAGAAAGCGTCTTCTGATTTCCTGGCCACAGTCTGCATCTGCAGTAATCTTTGCACCTAGAAATACAAAGTCTGTCACGGCCTCCACGGTTTCTCCCTCTATTTTCCAGTTGTCAATCATTCTTGTTGCCATAATCTTGGTTTTTTTGACGTTTAGCTGCAACCCGGCTTTTGCGCTTTCTTCTTTCACCTTGATTAGAAGGCTCCTCAGCTCCTCCTCGCTTTCGGCCATCAGAGTGGTGTCATCTGCATATCTGAGGTTGTTAATGTTTCTTCCAGCAATTTTCACCCCAGCTTTGCATTCATCCAGCCCCGCACATCGCATGATGTGTTCTGCATACAAGTTAAAAAGGTTGGGTGAGAGTATGCAGCCTTGCCGTACGCCTTTCCCAATCTTGAACCAGTCTGTTGTTCCGTGGTCAGTTCTGACTGTTGCTACTTGGTCCTTGTACAGATTCCTCAGGAGAGAGACAAGGTGGCTTGGTATGCCCATCCCACCAAGAACTTGCCACAATTTATTATGATCCACACAGTCAAAGGCTTTAGAATAGTCAATGAAGCTTTAGAATAGTCAATGACCATGAGGGGAGCTATTTTCATATGTGGTGGTCTTGCACTGAGGCCCAAAAATATTGGAAAGTCATAATAATAATAATAATAATAATAATAATAATAATAATACTTTATTTGTACCCCGCTACCATCTCCCCAAGGGACTCGGTGCGGCTTACATGAGGCCGAGACCAAACACAACAATACAAGCAATAATAACAACAATACAAGCAATTAGAAAACATAAACAATAAAATACACAACATTATCAATAAAACAACACATAATTAAAAACAGTGGGAAGGCCAAATGTAGAGTTAAAATTGGAAATAATGCTGGGACATGGCCGAAAGGTGATACTGTTGTTTGTGGAAGGGCATACGAGCAGACTTGAAGAAATGTAAAGTGCTTTGGAGGACAAAGTGCTATGGGATCATTATTCCGGGAAGACACACTGGAACAGCCATGTCTTCAAGCTCCTCCTGAAGACTGCCAGAGTTAGAGCCTGTCTGATATCTTTAGGGAGTGAGTTCCAGAGTCGAGGGGCCACCACCGAAAAGGCCCTCTCTCTTGTCCCCACCAATCGTGCCTGTGATGCTGGTGGGATCGAGAGCAGGGCTTCTCCGAATGATCGAAGGGATCATGTGGGTTCGTATACAGAAAATCTGTATACATACATGAAGAATCTGAAAAAATCTCAGAATGTCATTTCCAAGAAAACCTGAATATTACTTATTAGGCCTCTTAGATTCAGATTTAATATTGGACCATAATAAGGACATCCTATTTATTTATATTACAACAGCAGCGAGAATCTCATATGTGAAACTTTGGAAGTTGGATAAGATACCAAAGATTGACAATTGATTAAGTACATTAAGAGAAATTAGAGAGATGGATAAATTAACAGCTCGGGAAGCCCAGTTAAAAGGACTGATTGGTTCCTGGCTGAGGAATATGAAAAGGAAAAAGGATTATAAATATACTATTTAAATATGTACTCTTTACCGTATTTTTAATAAATACAGATGGATATTTGAATTTACAAAACAGGAAAATGAGAAATGCAATGGCACAGAATGGAAGTCAATGACACTTTTTTGTTTGTTTGTTTGTTTTTCTCTTTTTTTCCTTCCTTTTTCTTTGTTTTCCACTTTACTATCCATTTAATAGGAAAGAAGTGACGAGCGAAGTGCCGCAGGGTTCCGTCCTGGGCCCGGTCCTGTTCAACATCTTTATTAATGACTTAGATGAAGGGTTAGAAGGCAGGATCATCAAGTTTGCAGACGACACCAAATTGGGAGGGATAGCCAATATTCCAAAGGACAGGAGCAGGATTCAAAACGATCTTAACAGATTGGAGAGATGGGCCAAAACTAACAAAATGAAGTTCAACAGGGACAAATGCAAGATACTCCACTTAGGCAGAAAAAACCAAATGCAAAGATACAGAATGGGGGACAATGCCTGGCTCGAGAGCAGTATGTGTGAAAAAGATCTTGAGCCAACAATGTGATGTGGCAACAAAAAAAAGCTAATGGGATTTTGGCCTGTATCAATAGGAGCATAGTGTCTAGATCTAGGGAAGTAATGCTATCCTTCTATTTTGCTTTGGTTAGACCACACCTGGAATATTGTGTCCATTTCTGAGCACCACAATTCAAGAGAGATATTGACAAGCTGGAATGTGTCCAGAGGAGGGTGACTAAAATGATCAAGGGCCTGGAGAAGAAGCCCTATGAGGAGTGGCTTAAGGAGCTGGGCATGTTTAGCCTGAAGAAGAGAAGGCTGAGAGGAGATATGATAGCCATGTATAAATATGTGAGAGGAAGCCACAGAGAGGAGGGAGCAAGCTTGTTTTCTGCTTCCTTGGAGACTAGGAATGTTTCAAACTACAAGAAAGGAGATTCCCTCTGAACATGAGGAAGAACTTCCTGACTGTGAGAGCCGTTCAGCAGTGGAACTCTCTGCCCCGGAGTGTGGTGGAGGCTCCTTCTTTGAAAGCTTTTAAACAGAGGCTGGATGGCCATCTGTCAGGGGTGCTTTGAATACAATATTCCTGCTTCTTGGCAGGGGATTGGACTGGATGGCCCATGAGGTCTCTTCCAATTCTTTGATTCTATGATTCTATAATGTTCTCCCATTTTCTATGTAAAATAGCAAAATGTTGTTTCCTTTTTCTGGATAATAAAAATCTTTACAAAAAATTGAAATAAATGAATAAAATATAGGCCACGGGTTAGACAATTCACAAATGTGGTTTAGTTGTTTCATCCGTCTTTTGTAACACGTATTATTGTATTAGCAGCTGTGCTGTCAACAGCTGGTTTCTAAAAGAAAACACAGCTTCAGCTGTGAAGTTGATAGGATTTCAGGAGGAGTGATAGAAAGGGTAGGTTGCAATGAGCTAGGACGGAGCAGGCTGAATTAATTGCACTCATGGGAAATGGGCAACTCAGACACTTGGTATAGACATCCTTGTGCCCAAATGGATACGTAACCCCATGCAGATAAGGTACAAGGAGGTCCAATCATGTGTTAATTGATGTTGATGAAAACACATGGAAACACACGAGCATGAAGCTCTATGGATTTCAAATGCCCTAAAAGACATTTCAGTCACCATGGGGGATTTGAGGAAACCCGGTCTACTGATGCTCCCATCTTCATCAATGGCTCCATGGGAAGCAGACCCTGTTAGGATGCAAAATAGCTTAAACATGCAGGTGGGGTTCTGGCTGGTTAAACAGAAGATGCTTCAGTGAGAATTATCCAATTAAACCCCCTCCCTATGCTCCTTTGCTTCTGCATTCTCCTCTTTGTGCCAGGAACTCTATCAGCAAAACCAATATAAACCATCCCATCTCAAATGAATACCAAATTAAGTAATCATAAGGTGTGATGCCCATCCCCATATGGTGCTCTTTGTTTGGCACTGTCATGGGGACTGATGGGGAGGGACATAAACATACACAGCGGCTTCCAAAGGGCCAATAGCTCCTTTCACGCTATTCAGAGAGACAACAAAGAGGAGGAACAAAACATGGACAAATGCCCATTTTACACTTTTCATGTCTTTAAAAATGAACTGATGAAAGGGGTGGAACTAGAGGTACTGCTTCCAGTGCCAAAGTATATGAAAGTTAAAGTATATGAAAGGAAGCCTTAAAGAGCTATGTATTAATAATGCTATGAATCCAAGATGCAACATTGCTATACTCCATTCCTTGAATCATCCAATTTTCTCAGAAAAGAGCTAAACTTAGGAAGTATTCTAGGGATTGTGGCACAGCTGGCTGAGTGTCAGCTGTATTAAGATCACTCTGACCAAAAGGTCATGAGTTCGAAGCCAGCCCGGGTTGGAGTGGGTTTCCAACCAATTATGTGTAGCCCGTTGTCAACCTTTGCAACCCAAAAGACAATTGAATCTGTCAAGTAGGAAAATTAGGTACCACCTTAAAGTGTGGGGAGGCTAAATTAACTAATTTATGAGGCCATAAAGAAGACTCCAGCAGAGCAGTCCAGCGGGGAAGCATGCGGGGAATGCGGAAGTACATCATCATTAGGCCTGGGTAACAACGCAAAAAATTGTTTCTAAAATCGATTCGTTTTTGGGGGTTTTTTGCGTTTCGTTATTTAAAAGAATTACAAAATTTTCCTTTAAAAAAGTTCGGTATTTACGAAATTTCATTATTATTAATGAATCGATTTGTTAAGATGGCGGACCCCCCGCGCATGCGCAAATCACTTTTTTTCTTTTTTTAGAATATTTTTTGAATTTTTTTAAGAATAAAAGAAATATTTATCAGAAATATTTAAAAATGGAAAATTAACAAAATGCTTGCCCTGCCCTGTTGTGGGGCGAAAACAGGGCAAAGCCTCCCCGCTGCTCCCAGCAATGAATGAATGAATGAATGCAAGCACAAGCAATGAATGAATGAATGCAAGCAAGCAATGAATGAATGAATGAATGAATGCAAGCAAGCAGCCAAGAGCCAACCAAGCCTCCCTCCCGCACCTCCTGTCTCCTTCGCAATGAGCAATGCAGCCACGCGGAGCCGCTTTTAAAGGGTAGCCCGCCCAATCACAATGAGCCATGGTGCTTGGGAGCGCCGGATTGGCTCCCGGCGCACCCAGGATCCTCCATCCCTAAAACGTCATTTCCGAAACGGGCGGAAGCTCGTAAAAAAGATGGAGGATGCCGTTTCGATATTTAAAAACACTTCCAGGTTTGAAAATAAGTTTTGTAATCGTTTTGTAATTGTTAAAAATAACGAATATTTAACGAATTACAAAATTAACGAACGAAACTGCCCAGGCCTAATCATCATCATCATCATCATCATCATTTAATAACTTATTAATCGCCCTCCATCCAAGAATGCTCTAGGCGATTTACAGCTAAGTTATAAAAGATAAAATACATACATACAAAAATTAAAAATTAACAGAGACCAAATGCTCTAGTAAAAAGCCAGGTCTTAAGTGTGAGAGTAAAAGGCCCTAAGTCATGCATAGCTCTCATGTAGGGCGGCAAGGAATTCCACAAGGCAGGGGCAGAAATAGAAAAAAACTCTGCGTCTGGTCCTTTCCAAGTGCACTTCTCTAGGGCCTGGTATATGGAGTAAGTCACGTTGGGCTGGTCGTTGCGACCTCCAATGATGGGAGAAGGAGAGGCGGTCCCTAAGGTACGATGGACCCTGGCCGTAAAGAGTACTTCATCAGCGTCGCAGATGGACGATGAAAGCGACAGTTCCCCTGGCGGCCAGAAAAAGTTAAATAGCCTCTGTGTATGTCTGTATATGTTTGTATGTCAAAAATTGGCATTGAATGTTTGCCTTATATGTGTACACTGTTATCCGCCCTGAGTCCCCTGCGGGGTGAGAAGGGCGGAATATAAAAGCTGTAAATTAATTAATTAATTAATTAAAGAGCTATGTATTAGTAATGCTATGAATCCAAGATGCAACATTGCTATACTCCATTCCTTAAATCATTCAATTTTCCCAGAAAAGAGCTAAACTTAGGAAGTATTCTAGAAATAAAACTTACTTTGAAATACCTTTAAGTTAGAGCTGGAGACAAATCTGCTGGAGATAAATCTGCTAAACAGAAATGTAGCTAGTGGTGAATTGTGAGCCTGCGAATGCAGCAGGTATTGTATAGAAAAGGCTCGCACCAATGTATCAACATGCTGTTCTCAATGACCATTGTTTCTTTCTTAGTTACATGAATACTGTTTGTTTGTTTATTTCCTCTTAGGAAACACATCAGGGAAAAATTGGCCTGAAAAGATTACTAGAAAAACTGATGTAAGATCTCAAGATCCTCAAATGACAGGCTGAAGCAGAATAATATTTAAAAGATGGTGTTCTTTTGTGCAGTAGATCCATAATGGAATACCTTAAAAGTACATGTAACACACCCACTTTGATAGCCAAAAGTGAGGAGGAGCCTTCTTGAAGGGCTTCAAGGTGAAAGAAGAAAGTACAAAAGCAGAATTGCAGCTAAACATAAAAAAAACCAAGATAATGGCAACAAGAATGATTGATAACTGGGAAATAGAGGGAGAAAATGTGGAGGCAGTGACAGACTTTGTATTTCTAGGTGCAAAGATTACTCCAGAGACAGACTGCAGCCAGGAAATCAGAATATGCTTACTTCATGGGAGGAGAGCAATGACCAGTCTCGATAAAACAGTGAAGAGTAGAGACATCACACTGGCAACGAAGATCCACATAGTAAAAGCAATTGTGCAGGTACAGCTGTACCAGGAGCTCCAATTTTGTTTGCTTTGCATTGAATGTTTGTTTGTAGCCCTAAGTTTCAGGGACTCTGCAGATAGGTGGCTTCTTTTGGCTGCAGTCATAGGGCAAGCCACCAAGTTCCGCCCCCCTTTTGGGCTTTGGAGGGGAGCCCATTCTTAGTTAGTCTCAGCTAGGAAGTCAATGTACAGGACATGTACAGTCTTTCTCCTGTACAAAGGCTTCAACCCTTAAGACTTCCTGGGGAAGAACAGTCTTAAGAGCACCTAAAGATTCCCAAAGGTTCTGGGGAAACAGCCTTACAGCCCTGAGGGAATAACAGCCTTAAAGACTAAAGAGCTCCAGCTGGAGAACATCCACTGCCTTGCTGGTAGGTCCACTCAGTTCGAGAAGCAGTTTGGCCTGATAGCAGAGCCCACACCAGTGAGGGTTGGATTTCAGTCAGCCTGGGAGAAGTTGAAAAGGGGAATTTTCCTTTAAAGAAAACGTTATTGAAGACAGTGCCTGTCCCCTATGGACAAGATTGAGAGAACCAATAATTTATCAAGAAAGCCTTGTAGTACCTGTTTAATTGTTCATCAATAAAAGACTTTGTTGTATTTAAGCCTTCTAAAGACCGTTTACTGGGGGAAAATCCTCTAAGGGCTTCTCTTCGGGGGCCCTGGCTTCCCGTTGGGCTAAAGTTGCACGTCCTGTTTTAAAAGCACCTTGTTTCAAGCCCAGCTGCGACAGAACAGCAATGGTATTCCTTGTAGTAACCTATGGATGTGAACGCTGGACCATAGGAAAGGCTGAGCGAAGGAAGATCGATGCTTTTGAGCTGTGGTGTTGGAGGAAAGTTCTGAGAGTGCCTTGGACTGCGAGAAGATCCAACCAGTCCATACTTCAGGAAATAAAGCCCACCTGCTCATTGGAGGGAAGAATAGTAGAGGCCAAGATGAAATATTTTGGCCACATAATGAGAAGACAGGAAAGCTTAGAGAACACAAAGATTCTGGGCAGGCCCATAGCCTGGATTTTGAGTCGGGGGGGGGGGGGCTGAGTTTGATTCGGGGGGGGGAGGGTTGAGGATCTTCTGGACCATTTTCTTCTTTCTACTCTGTCCTTACTGCTCCCACTTTCCTATTCAAAGCAAATATGTTCTCCCCCTTTCGATGTAAAACAACCCTTTTCTTCTAAGTCTTTTAAATAAAAATATTTGAAAAGAAAGAAAAAACTCAACGTCTACTTAATATACAGGCATGAAACACAGACATTTTTCTACCGAGAGTCAAATGATTTCCATTCATTTGAGTAAGCCATAAGTTGGCATGTGATTTGGCATCTTCTTTCCGTGAAAGATTATAGGCTATCAGGCAATAAGCCACACTCTTTGTGAATGTTCCTCTTTTGTTGCTGTCTTTGGTATGTATGTTTGGGGTGGGAGGAGCTGGATTTGAATGCTGGCAGAGATCCCCATGGTATGAGCAGAGTTTGTAGCTACAGAGTGGCTAGACAGACCAGTGGCCTTGACTCAGTGGCCAAGCTTCTATGAAAGACTAATGGAGTGGGAAGCTGCAAAAGCTTAGTACAGATGACCATTGCAGTTTTATGTTGTGCATATGGCAATTCTTGCTGAAAAGCTGTAGCTTCTGTTTGTATGACTGCTTTGTTATACACACAGAGAAAATGTCAAAATGTTTGTGCTATGGTCCATTGTGTTTGTGGACCTTGTTCTAGCACTGCCTGTCCAAAACATTGAAGCTCTTCCCATAAAGGAACTAAAATATAAAGTGGCTTGGTATAGCTTCAGTCTGATATCCACTTATGTGAAAGTAAGCACCACTGAATTTAATGGGGCCTAGTGATGAGCAGATTAGAATTAAACGTGCTCTGAAGAAGTCTTCTTATATACTGCTTCAGACCTCTCTCTTTTATACATAAATGGGACTGGTCTTTCCCCAGGCACAAGAGTTGGGTGTTACATACATTTTAAGTTCTTTATAGTACCCAGATTATGTGTGAATATGTGAAATTGTGGATAGTGACAAACCCTACTGCGATGAAGGAAATCTGGTACAAGAATACTATAGAGTTGCATTGGAGGATCTAGAACAATGTTTCTCAACCCTCCTAATGCCGCGACCCCATAATATGACCGCCCTGAGTCGCCTACGGGCTGATATGGGCGGGATATAAATAATGTAAATCAATTAAATAAATAAATAAATAATACAATTCCTCATGTTGTCATGACACCCAAACATAAAATTAATTTTGTTGCTACTTCAGAATTGTAATTTTGCTACTGTTATGAATCGTAATGTAAATATCTGATATGCATGACGTATTTTCATTCACTGGACCAAATTTGGCACGAATACCCAATACGTCCAAATTTGAATACTGGTGGGGTTGAGGGGGGGGGGGGATTGATTTTGTCATTTGTTGAATTTGAGAGTTGTAGTTGGTGGGATTTATAATTAACCTACAATCAAAGAGGTTTCTAAACTCCATCAAAGATGTAACTGAACCAAACTTGGCACACAGAACTCCCATGACCAACAGAAAATACTGGAAGTATTTGGTGGGCTTTGACCTTGAGTTTTGGATTTGTAGTTCACCTACATCCAGAGAGGACTGTGGACTAAAACAATGATAGATCTGGACCATACTTGGCACAAATACTCGATATGCCCAAATTTGAACACTGGTGGAGTTTGGGGAAAATAGACCTTGACATTTGGGAGTTGTACTGGCTGGGATTTATAGTTCACCTACAATCAAGAGGAATTCTGAACCCCACCAATGATAGAATTGGTCCAAACTTCCCACGCAGAGCCCCCATTCCTTGAAGGGACTCACTGGCATGAGCCTCCCTCCAGCCTCACATGTTCTCCCTCGCCTGCACATGTGCACCATGCACCATGCAATAATCTATTTGGGTTACACCCCAAATAGATTACTGCAATTCTCTCTACGTGGGGCTGCTTTTGAAAACATCTCGGAAGCTTTAATTAGTCCAACGGTCGACAGTCATGTTGTTAACTGGAGAAGCGTACAGGGAGCGGTCTACTCCTCTGTTGCGCCAGCTCCACTGGCTTCCAATTAGCTTCCGAGCACAATTTAAAGTTCTGGTTTTAACCTTTAAAGCACTGAACGGTTTTGGCTGAGATTACCTGTCTGAACATATCTCCTGCTATGAACCATCACGAAGCTTATGATTGTCAGAAGAGGACCTGCTCTTGATCCCACCACCTTCGCAAATGTGGTTGGTGGGGATGAGAGATAGGGCCTTCTCGGCAGTGCCCCCCCCATCTGTGGAACTACCTCCCTCCTGTCCTTTAGAAGAAAATTGAAGACCTGGCTCTGGAGCCAGGCATTTGACTAGAGGGGAGCAGCAATATGAAAGGAAAATTTTGGACATCACGACAATGGATTCTCCTGGCTTGGCTTTGGTATATTGGCATTTTAATTTATTGTTAATGAATTTATTTGTTGAATCGGTATAATGTTTTAAATGGATTTTATTGTTTTTATTGTAATTTTACTGGTGTATATGGTGATAGCATCATTGGATGCTTATGTAAGGCCGCCCTGAGTGCCCTTGTGGGAGAAGGGTGGGATAGAAATGTGATAAATAAATAAATGTGCCACACACGCCTGCCCTCCCCTCCCCATTTGGAGTCTTAGAAACAGCCCTCCCCTTGGCAGAAAGGTCAGCCAACCACAAAGGATGAGGGCTTTTGTTTGGAGAATTCACCATTTGTTTCCAAAAAGAAAGGGTAGAAGTGGAAATATCTTCTCTGCCAAAGTGATTCCTAAGACCATCAGAAATACATGTTTTCTGATGGTATTTGGTGACCCCCCCCCCCCCGAAACCCCCTCATGACACCCCCCTCTTCCAGGGATTCCAACCCCCAGGTTGAGAAAGGATGATATACAAAATACCTAAAGAGGCCATATTTTGTCTGAAATGGATAAATGAAACTGGAGGTACTAGTCCCATTGATGGGTGGGGGTGTACTATATCATTATGTTACTGTCCAGGACAGGAAGAGGTGCTCATGGGCTCTTCTACCACATATGCCCAAATGACTTGTCTGCCTTTCTGTGCCATGTACTTTGTTTGAGATATGTTGTTTGTTTGAGTAAGGGGATATGTTTTACCTACTGATTCATCACAGGGAGCACATCCTTTTTTTTTTTTACATTGATTAGTCATCTTGCCTGACATTCTAAATGTCCATTGAAATTGAACCCCAGTTTTTTTTTTACTTCATTCTGACGGCAAGGCACAAGAGGCTCTGATCCCAGAAGAATTAGTTTTATTCTCTTTCGCTCTCATCTTTATTTATTTATTTATTGTGTCGTCAGCAACCATACCATTGTATTACAATTTCTAACAGAACAAAACAAACACACAGATTAAAAAAACAAACAAATAAACCCACAGATTTTGCAAATTTGGTAGTTGGTTAAATGTCCTTTTACCAGTATCTGGCCACTTGGAGTGCCTCTGGTGTTGCTGCAAGGAGGTCCTCCATTGTGCATGTGGCAGGGCTCAGGGTGCATTGCACCAGGTGGTCAGTGGTTTGCTCTTCTCCACACTCGCATGCCGAGGATTCCACCCTGTAGCCCCATTTCTTAAGATTGGCTCTGCATCTCGTGGTGCCAGAGCGCAGTCTGTTCAGCGCCTTCCAAGTCACCCAGTCTTCTGTGTGCCCAGGAGGGAGTCTCTCATCTGGTATCACCCATGGATTGAGGTGCTGGGTTTGGGCCTGCCACTTTTGGACTCTCGCTTGCTGAGGTGTTCCAGCTAGTGTCTCTGTAGATCTTAGAAAACTATGTCTTGATTTAAGTCGTTGACGTGCTGGCTGATACCCAAACAGGGGATGAGCTGGAGATGTCTCTGCCTTGGTCCTTTCACTATTGGCTGCCACTTCCCGGCGGATGTCAGGTGGTGCAATACCGGCTAAGCAGTGCAATTTCTCCAGTGGTGTGGGGCGCAGACACCCCGTGATAATGCGGCATGTCTCATTAAGAGCCACATCTACTGTTTTAGTGTGGTGAGATGTGTTCCACACTGGGCATGCGTACTCAGCAGCAGAGTAGCATAGCGCAAGGGCAGATGTCTTCACTGTGTCTGGTTGTGATCCCCAGGTTGTGCCAGTCAGCTTTCGTATGATGTGCCAGTCAGCTCTCATCTAATCCCATTTCATTTATGTTACCAATTCCGAAAGCACTCTTCCTGTGTAGAAAAACCAAGGAATTCATTTTTTTCTTTCCCACAAATGAAGATTTGGCCCACTTAGTTTGTTTTACCCCTGTATCATGTTTCTGTCATTCCTTTGAATTAGTCTAGTTTTATAGAGCTTCTCTCAAAAAGTGATTTTTCTCCTACTGTATATCCTAGTGGGTTGCAAGCGAAACAAAAGCAAACAAAATCAGAGCAAATATATAGTTACTGGATCCCCTGGAGACCCAAAATATAGCCTTCGAGAACAGCTGGGGTTTATTTTATTAGACATAATACTAAGCTACCAACCAAAATACAGACTTCAAATGTTAAAAAAAGGTTACACAATATTGACCCATTTAGAGACAACCTCCCTCTCTGATATATTCATGTGCCTGATTTGTTTGAAGGATTATCTCTTGTAAGTATACAAAAATAACTTTGAAATGACAGAGGTTTACTGGAGCATTGTGACTCCCGAGACAAGGAATGTGTAATGAAATAGGATTTTTTTTACAGGACATACTCATACAGCTTATAAAGACTAGATGTCTTTATTTTAAATGGAAAATAGTATATTACTCCTATTAAAGGATGCACCAATATAGCAAAAACTTTCATGTATTGCTGGAAGAGGTATTTTTCGAACAAAAACAAAGAAGACTTAATTGGGAGAATGCTCTTTTTTCAGTTCTATTCACTCTATTCATTTTCCTTTCCAGGAAAATCTCAGCCAACTAAGGATTGTATAGTCACAAAAGAACACATTCAGATCTGGCTATGTGCTCATATCACCTAGATCAAATGAAGCCCATTCAGAAGTGGGCTATGCTTCTGGAATAGGCAAAACATTTTGCTACTTTTTGAAACAAACACTGAAAACTTGAACAAACTTTAGAGAGACCAGCAGAGAAAAAGGAAGGGTAAAAAAAACAAAAACAATTTTCAGCCGAGAATTATTATTATTATTATTATTATTATTATTATTATTATTATTATTATCATCATCACCTTTATTTGTACCCCGCTAACATCTCCCGAAGGCCAAGGCCCTCAATAAAACAACAGCATAACAAATACAACAATAAAAATCATAAAGCAAACCAATCAACATTAAAGCAATAACAGTAAAAACATCAAAACAATATATCGTGACACATTTAAAACTAGGGCCGGGCCAAATGTAATGAATAAATTCAAAGTGCTGGACATGACAGGTGAAATGTAAGGATTTTAGGGTAGGTGCAATGTGCAGGCAATCTTAAATCTCTGGTAAAGTGCGTTTGGAACATGATGCTGGGAGTTTCCTATTCTGGAAAGGCACACTGGAACAGCCAGGTCTTCAAGCTCTTCCTAAAGACTGCCAACGTTGGGGCTTGTCTGATGTCCTTGGGGAGAGAGTTCCAGAGTCGGGGGGCTACCACAGAGAAGGCCCTGTCCCTCGTCCTCACCAAACGCGCTTGCGACGCAGGTGGAATCGTGAGCAGGGCCTCTTCAGATGAACAGAGGGATCAGGTGGGTTCATATACGGAGATGTGGTCACGCAGATAGGCGGGTCCCAAACCGTTTAGGGCTTTGTAGGTGAGCACCTGCACCTTGAATTGGGACCGGAAAATGAACGGCAGCCAATGGAGCTCCTTAAACAGGAGAGTTGACCTGTCTCTGTAAGGAGCACCAGTTAACAACCTGGCTGCCGCCAATTGGACCAGTTGAAATTTCCGAGCCGTTTTCAAGGGCAGCCTCATGTAGAGCGCATTACAGTAGTCCAATCTAGAGGTGACCAAGGCATGGACCACCCCGGCCAGATCAGCCTTTATGAGGTACAGTCGCAGTTGGCACACGAGTCTCAATTGTGCAAAAGCCCTCCCGGCCACCGCCGACGCCTGAGCCTCAAGCATAAGTGATTATTCCAAGAGGACTCCCAAACTGCGGACCTGTGACTTCAGGGGGAGTGAAATCCCGTCCAGCACAAGTTGCCACCCTATACCCCGATCTGGTTTACAATCAACCAGAAGGACCTTGTCGGGATTGATCTTCAGCTTGTTCATCCTCAACCAGACAGCCACAGAGGCCAGGCACTCGTCCAGCACCCGAGGGGCTTCCACAGTTACGTGGAAGAAACTGTGGACCCTTCCACACAACCATATAACCCAGAATATCAAAGCAGAAAATTGCACAAAATCTGCTTTGAACTGGGGGCCCTTCCAGACAGGGCTTTATCCCATGAGAATCTGTGTTTAAAAAAATGTGGATGTTACTGGGGCCTTGTTCACACTCACACCAGAAAGTGCACACGTTCTGGTGTAAGTGTCCAGATGTTCTTCCAGGACTGGCCCAGGAGAATGCCTGGAGACTCTACCTCCCTCCCTCCCTCCCTCCCTCCCTCCCTCCCTCCCTTCCTCCCAAAAAGCCCTAACCCTCCCCACCTCTTAAAAATAAAAGTATTTACTGGCCTCCATTGGAGAGCTGTGGCAGCTCTCCTGGTGCATAGAAATGATGTGCCAGGAGAAAGGGGGGGGGGGAGTGTTTGTCCTCACCCCCCCCCCCCGGTTCTCCTGGTGTGTCATTTCTATGTGCCAGTGATGCGGAGCATCTTTTCCCCCCTCCCCCAAGTATTTGTAGTTCACCAAGGGCCGGCCAATGGATTCTGTTGCTTCCTGACCCAGCACACATAACTGGGTTCCTGTTTCCTCTCTGTGAATTCTCTGGTTTGTGCACTGGACCCTGGCCCCTGATCAGGGAAATGTAGTTTCCCAAAGGACACTGCTTCACAGATCGCAACCCAGAAGCCCCCTTTGAACTCTCTTGCTTGCCCTCTCCTATTGACTTTCTGCTCCACATCCCGGACTGTTTTCAGCCACACTTTTGGACACAAACCTCAGACCAGGCTAGCTTGGAGGGACAAGCAACCTCTAGCCTACATGCGCCTTCACCAAGGAGACTATGATTCCAACAAGAATGAAATACATTTATTATTGTTGTCTTTAATAAACTTTGCTGGGTTGGGGATGGGGATTCATCTATGGAATGTATGAAGGATATGAAGCATGGTGAAATGTATATAATGGAAATCTATCATATGAAATGTACCCTGACTCTCTTCCCCACCTTTTTCCCTCCTGAACTTTGCCCCAGAAAAGGAATGTGACCTGAGGTTACTGTTGGGGGAAATCCTATTTCCTCAAAGGTAAATCCATATTTGCATCTGCATGGCCGCAGTTGTTCTTATCTTGAGGTTCGTTTTCAGAGAGCAGACAATGGACTAAGAGATAAGTCAACAGAAACTCCGGTAAAAGGATGATTAACTCAACTTTTGGTATTTGTGCAGCTCCTTTGTTGACAGGGCTCCCCTGTTTACAGAGTTTTGAGATCCAAATACCATCATCAGCCCCTTTTCATATTTCCTCCAGATCTCATCAACAAACCAGGAAGCCCTTTGTCCCCCCTGTCTGCCACCCCTTGACAGACACAAAGGCTCGGAAATCAGCTGGCAGGATGCCTCCCGGGCATTCTGCCCCCTCTGAGCTGTCTAGCCATGTCCCGCCTCCTGGCTGCTGATTGGACCATCTTCGGAGGAGCTAGGGAGGCTCCGATTGGCCCCCTGGAGGCAGCAGCGCCCGCTGGTTGGTTGGGAGGCGGGACATGCAGCCAAGCCTCCTCCCAGCTGTTCCAGGGCCAGCCAATCAGGGCAAAGCCAGCTGAAGGAAGGCGGGCGGAAGTTTCAAACTGTTTTTCCTTTGTTCTGTCTGTATAAATATGCCAAAAAATCACTGTAATGTTATGCTTATGGTGGAATTATCCCTGTAACGCATCCTTTTCAGCTGAATCGCAGAAATAAACGCTTCGGTCGCTGGATACCTCTTCAGCCTCTGGTGGGATTAATTCTTAATATTTTGCGCTTTGGATTGGCTTTTGCTGGCAGCTCACCAAGGTCAAAAGACCCCATTAGCGGTCTTTAGGGACCCCCCTCGCTGGGGGGGCCCCACAAAAGAGCTCGATGACACCAGGAGAGCAGCTACAGCTCTCCAATGGAGACTGGTAAGTACTTTATTTTTCAAAGGGGGGTTTAGGGCTTTTGGAGAGGGGGTTGGGATTTCCACAGTTTTCTGGGCTAATTTAGCCCAAAAAACGGTGGGAATGGTGTCTGGACTGCAGTCTAGACACCGGAAGTAGTGGGTTTATCTCGTGTCTTCTAAGAAGTCATGGAATAAACCCACTGTCAAATTGATTCGCCACAAACCAGAGTTTTCTTGGTTTGTGGTGAATTGATTCAGGAGTGTCCTTTTTTTTTTTTTTTTTGTCGTGTCAGAAGCAACTTGAGAAACTGCAGGTCGCTTCTGGTGTGAGAGAATTGGCCATCTGCAAGGACATTGCCCAGGGGACGCCCAGATGATTTGATGTTTTTATTTATTATTTATTATTATTTACAGTTCTTATATTCCGCCCTTCTCACCCCGCAGGGGACTCAGGGCGGATTACAGTAAACACATATATGGCAAACATTCAATGCCAGTTTGACAAACAACATTTAACAGACAAATACACCGAGGCTATTTAACTTTTTTTTTTCTGGCCGCCAGGGGAGCTGCTGCTTTTCATCGTCCATCAACGACACCGATGAAGTTCTTCCGCATTCCACATTCCCTGGAGTCTTTTTTCTTTATGGCCTCATAAATTAGTTAAATTTAGCCTCCCACACAAGGTGGTACCTTATTTTCCTACTTGACAGATGCAACTGTCTTTCGGGTGGCAAAGGTCGACAACGGGCTACACCATGGCTGGACACCCACTCCAGCCCGGGCTGGCTTCGAACTCATGACCTTTTGGTCAGAGTGATCTTAGTGCAACTGACACTCAGCCAGCTGCGCCACAATCCCGGTGCAATCCTTGTGGGAGGCTTCTCTCCTGTACCCACATAAGGAGCTGGAATTGATAGAGGGAGCTTATCTGCCTCTCCCCAGATTCGAACCTGTGACCTGTCGGTCTTCAGTCCTGCTGGCACAGGGGTTTAACGCACTGCACCACCGGGGAGTTTCTACAATAAAGGGGCTGTCTAGATCCACCAGAGCACCCGGTGGCACAGTGGGTTAAAGCTCTGAGCTGCTGAGCTGGTTGACTGAAAGGTCGCAGGATTGAATCCGGAGAGCGGTGTGAGCTTCTGCTGTCAGCCCCAGCTTCTGCCAACCTAGCAGTTCGAAAACATGCAAATGTGAGTAGATCAATAGGTACCGCTCCGGCGGGAGGGTAAGGACGCTCCATGCAGTCATGCCGACCACATGACCTTGGAGGTGTCTACGGACAATGTTGGCTCTTTGGCTTACTACTGCTGCAAGAATAGTTTTGGCAAAAAAAAAATGGAAACAGAGATATAGCTACAAAGGAAGAATGGATAAGTAAAGGAAATTAAAGACATGGATAAACTGACCTTTGCACTAAAAGACTCATATGGAAGACCAATGAAAAAAACAGACTGGAAGTTATTTGAGGAATATCTACTAGCACATAAAATTAGACATGACATAAAAGAAGAGGAAGAAGCAATCTCAGAGGAAAGGAAGATGAAAAAAAACGGAACCAGAGAGAAGAAGATTGAGGAAGTCAGAAACCCCTATCACAATTCTCACCTCCCCCCCCCCCATCCCCTTCCTCCCCAGATTCCTTTCTTCCTTTCCCTTGACCCAAGCAATCCTTCTCACAGCCAACATTAACCTTAGACCGAACCCCTTTTTTACCCTCCCCCCAATACCCCCTCCCCCCTATCTTTCCCTACCTTCAATCCTAAAACCTCTTACTTTTAACTATACAACTGTAAGAATACTCCTTAATAAAAAATATTTTAAAAAAAGAAATGGAGATGAGCACCAACCCTCAGAGTCGGAGACGACTAGACTTCACGTCAAGGGAAAACCTTTACCTTTACTAACCTAGATCCACCCTGGGTTATCTAAGTCCACACTGTTATATATTCCAGTTCAAAGCAGACAACTTGGGATTTCATTCAGCTGTGTGGAAGGGCCCTGAGTTGCAATATACACAGAAATAGTTTGGATCAGTCACCACCCTCCTCCTCATTCAGTGTTGAAATAGGTGAAGCAATCTGGACATATCATGCTATATACTTTGAAAAGTAGGTATTATGGTTCTTATTGTTATTCTCCCTGGAATGGGAGTACTGGGGTGTTAGATTTGCTTTTCAGTGGATCTCAGTTTGAGTGAACATTGAAATGGTGGCCCTTGTTTAAGTTGCAAGATGTATTGAATTTTAAAAATAATCAATAGTTCCTTTGGGAAGTCTCCCAATTTTGGATTTGTGTGGGTTCCCTAGTACAATTCACTTGCCTGATTACAATAGTATTCTTGTTCAAAGGCTCATGGCTTTCTTGCACCCACTTTTCCACCCGTTCCCATCTCTCTTTCTTGCTCTGTTATTAAGATAAATCCCTCTTCACACAAGAAACATCATTGCCTGAGAGAGTGAAATTAAGTTCTACACGGGGGATTCCCTCTGTTGTCGAAGCCCCCAAATCCATTCTGAATCATGGCTGGGCTCTCCCTGTAGCCACAGTTTGCTCCAGAAGGAAGCCAGCAAATGAAATTGCATTAACTTCATATGCCAAAGTGTTAATTTGTTTCCCCTAAGGCCATCTGACACCCTCAAAAATCAATTCAGTCCCTTTTAGTGTCAGTCATAACTTGGGGGGATGGAAGTGGAGGCCCCTCAAGCAGAAGATTTTCATATTGCAGCTTTCCTATCTGTATTTTTGTTTGCTTCCAAGTACCTTCTACTTAAGCAAAGAAAGAAGCCAAGACTTAAATCGTGGTATTCTCTAAGCCAGTGGTTTGGATGGAGACCATGAAAGATTTCATTCTCTGCAGAACAAAGATCAACAAACGCTGGAGGAGCTACTTTTTGGTCCACAACTCTCAGAATCCCTCAAACAGCATTCTGAAAACTGTAGTCCATACAGTAACTTTTCCATGCTTTGATAACACTATATATCTGAGAATCTGAGTTGAATAGGAAAGCATAGTATGGAATGGGCTAGGTTCTTCTTGTCTTAGGAATAGTTTGAGGATTGTATAGGGCTCCTATAAATTCAACTTTACAGTCTGCATGCCAGGGCTTTGATAATTGAGACCCCTTCTACAATGTCATATAATCCAAGCAGAAAACCCTCGTTATCTGCTTTGAATTGTATTATATGAGTCTACACTGTCGTATAATCCAGTTCAAAGTAGATAATCTGGAATTTATATGGCAGTGTTGAGGGGCCAAAAAGGTCCCCCAGAGTACTTAGAATCATAGAATCATAGAATCAAAGAGTTGGAAGAGACCTCATGGGCCATCCAATCCACCCCCTGCCAAGAAGCAGGAGTGTTGCATTCAAATCACCCCTCACAGATGGCCATCCAGCCTCTGTTTAAAAGCTTCCAAATAAGGAGCCTCCACCACACTCCGGGGCAGAGAGTTCCACTGCTAAACGGCTCTCACAGTCAGGAAGTTCTTCCTTGTGTTCAGATGGAATCTCCTCTCCTGAGGGGCCAGTGTGAAACAAAGGACTCTTGTCTGCTGGAGCTAGGTGTGAATGTTTCAACTGATCACCTTGATTACCATATAATGGCCTGACAGTGCCTAGAGCAAACCTTTGTTGAGAGGTGATTAGATGTCCTTGTTTGTTTCCTCTCTGTTGTGCTGTTGTAATTTTTGAGTTTTTTAATACTGGTAGCCAGATTTTGTTCATTTTCATGGCTTCCTCCTTTCTGTTGAAATTGTCCACATGCTTGTGGATTTCAATGGCTTCTCTGTGTAGTCTGACATGGTGGTTGTGAGAGTGGTCCAGCATTTCTGTGTTCTCAAATAAAATGTTGTGCCCAGGTTGGTTCATCAGGTGCTCTGCTATGGCTGATTTCTCTGGTTGAAGTACCAGAGTAAAATTACAACAGTACAACAACAGAGAGGAAACAAACGAGGACATCTAATCACCTCTCAACAAAAGTTTGTTCTAGGCACTGTCAGGCCATTATATGCTAATCAAGGTGGTCAGTTGAAACATTCACACCTAGCTCCAGCAGACAAGAGTCCTTTGTCTCACCCTGGTCATTCCACAGATATATAAACCCCTTTTTCCTAGTTCCAACAGACCTCACTACCCCTGAGGATGCTTGACATAGATGCAGGCGAAATGTCAGGAGAGAATGCCTCTAGACCAGTGGTTCTCAACCTTCCTAATGCCGCGACCCCTTAGTACAGGTTCTCACCTTGTGGTGACCCGCAACCATAACGTTATTTTCGTTGCTACTTCTTTAATTTTGCTACTGTTATGAATCGTAATATAAATTTCTGATATGCAGGATGCATTTTCATTCACTGGATCAAATTTGGCACAAATACCTGATACGCCCAAATTTGAATACTGGTGGGGTTGGAGGGGATTGATTTTGTCATTTGGGAATGTTGGAGTTGCTGGGATTTATAGTTCACCTAAAATCAAAGAGCCTTTTGAACTCCACCAATGATGGAATTGAATCAAACTTGGCACACAGAATTCCCATAGCCAAGAGAAATACTGGGAGGGTCTGGTGGACACTGAACTTGAGTTTTTGGAGTTGTAGTTCACCTACATCCATAGAACACTGTGGACTCAAACAGTGATGGATCTGGATCAAACTTGGCGCAGATAATCAATATGCCCAAATGTGAACACTGGTAGAGTTTGGAGAAAATAGACCTTGCCATTTGGGAGTTGTAGTTGCTGGGATTCATAGTTCATCCACAATGAAATAGCATTCTCAATCCGAACCAATGATAGAATTGGACCAAACTTCTCACGCAGAACACCCATGACAAAGAGAAAATACTATGTATTGTCGAAGGCTTTCATGGCTGGAATCACTAGATTCTTGTGGGTTTTTTCGGGCTATAGAGCCATGTTCTAGAGGCATTTCTCCTGACGTTTCGCCTGCATCTATGGCAAGCATCTGAGGATGCCTCTAGAACATGGCTCTATAGCCCGAAATGCCTCTAGAACATGGCTCTATAGCCCGAAAAAAACCACAAGAACCTAGAAAATACTATGTTTTCTGATGGTCTTTGGTGACCCCTCTGACACCCCCTTGTGACCCCCACAGGGGTCCCGACCCCCAGGTTGAGAACCACTGCTCTAGATCATGGCGACATAGCTCGAAAAAACCTACAACAACCCAGTGATTCCGGCCATGAAAGCCTTCGACAACACATTGAACATATGATTACATCTAACTGGCAATTTTCCATGTAAAGCATATTCTGAATCAAGAATCAAGAAACCATTTTTTTAAAAAAGAAGAAGAAATAGAGCTGTTCAACTAGTCTACATGGACAGGGTGCATCCCTAGCTGGAATGTGTGAGTGAAGTTCTCCATACCCTGTTATTTCTGCTCTATTTCTGCTCTATTTGTACAGATCTGCAAATGCATCAAGAGAGAGTACTGAGGGCACCTAGGCTAGGATTTTTGTCAAAGAAAGCATTTTTCCATCCAGTGCCCATCATGAAACCCACAAGAATTGTTTCAAGCTGCCTCCCTGCTGCTCCATTCTGAGCAGAGCGAGTGCCGAAAGTGTCGGCCTCCTACTCCAGCTATTATATGCTGTGACTCTTGTTCTAATTATGTGGGCATTTCTTTAAAAAAGAGGAAGAAAAAAAAGAGCTTCTGTCTTGTTCTAAGCCTGTCAATGTGAATTTAGTAGGCTTGTGCTTTTCACCCTTTCGTGGGGTTGGTATGGCAACGATATTTTCCCTCTTTTAAAAACAAAAACAATTGGGGTAAAAAAATACATAGGAGAGCCAAAAATGATATACAAAAAGTTAAAAGTTTTAATAATACCACATCAATGAGACAGGGTTAAAAAAACCCCGTTAAGCAGGAATGGTACTTTTACCATGGGAAATAATCCGGCATCCGTCTCTTCCTTGTCACTTGCTTGTGTCATCTTTTGCTCCATGAAAGGTAACCTTTTAAAAGACACACTGTGGTGTAGTACTTAAACCTCTGGCATTTACCTTCATTTTTGCTTGGCTTTTATTCCCAGTGATACAAGGGAGAGTTTTTAAGTTATAAACAACTGGAGGAAATGGAAGAGGGAGCAAGCACTTGCTTTCTCAGTCTCCCTCTCCCTGCCTACTAGGCCTGGGTAACAACGCAAAAATTTGTTTCTAAAATCGATTTGTAATTGGGGTGTTTTTTTGTTTCGATATTTTAAATAATTACAAAATTTTCCAAAAAAAAAGTTCGGTATTTACAAAACCCTTTTTTTTTCAATATTTTTAAAATATTTTTTAAATTTAATTATTAATTTAGTAGAATAGGGAGGAGAAATTATTATTGAGGGAAGGCAGGCACTCACTCTGGCAGGCCCTCTCGCTCGCCGCTCGCTCGCCGCTCGCCCTCTCGCTCGCCCTCTCGCTCGCCGCTCGCCCTCGCCCTCTCGCTCGCCGCTCGCCCTCGCCCTCTCGCTCGCCGCTCGCCCTCGCCCTCTCGCTTGCCCTCTCGCTCGCCGCTCGCCCTCGCCCTCTCGCTCGCCGCTCGCCCTCTCGCTCGCCCTCTCGCTTGCTCAGCCGGCGCCGAGAGAGGAGAGCTCCCAGCAAGCCAGGCGGCCATCTTACGTATTTCCAAAATTGACGGAAATACAAAATTTTTTGGCGCCTGCCGTTTCGATATTTAAAAACACTTCCAGGTTTAAAAATCAGTTTTGTAATCGTTTCGTAATTCAAAAATTAACGAAATTTTTAACGAATTACGAATTAACGAAACGAATTGACCAGCCCTACTGCCTACTTGACGATTTCTTGTTTTCTGGGTTGAATTTTCTTTTTCATCTAAACTCTGCAAATGCATACCACTTATGGCTTGGCACACTTTGGCAAGACTTTATCACTCCCTCTTCCCAAGCAGCCATTGCAAGGCAGGTTTTTATCTTAAGCTGGCACGTTTATTTATTTTATTTATTTATTTCATTCACTTATACCCCGCCCTTCTCACCCCGAGGGGGACTCAGGGCGGCTTACAGGGAAGGCACAATTAGATGCCCAAATCACACAACAAGTAATCCAAAAATATAACAATTCAGCAGTTAAATTAAAACATCAATACATAATAAAATCATAAATCCTAAAACAATCTCATGTCAGAGTCCATATATCAGAGTCCATATGTCCATTCTATTCCATTTGTCCTTGTCTATCGCCAGGTCCTTGAGTTAGTTGTCAGAATGACCAAAAGCTTGGTCCCACATCCAGGTCTTTAGTTTTTTCCTAAATGCTAGAAGGGAAGTCGCCGATCTGATCTCCCCGGGGAGTGAGTTCCACAGGCGGGGGGCCGCCACTGAGAAGGCCCTGCTCCTCGTCCCCACCAGCCTCACTTGTGACACTGGCGGGGTCGAGAGCAGGGCTTCCCCAGAAGATCTTAAACTTTGAGGTGGGATGTAGAGGGAGATCCATTCGGACAAGTACACTGGGCCGGAACCGTATAGGGTTTTATAGGTCAAAACCAGCACTTTGAATTGTGCTCGGAATTGGATCGGCAGCCAGTGGAGCTGACGCAACAGGGGGGTGGTGTGCTCCCTGTAAGCCGCTCCGGTGAGCAATCTGGCTGCCTCCCGTTGGACTAGTTGGAGTTTCCGAGCAGTCTTCAAAGGCAACCCCACGTAGAGTGCGTTGCAGTAATCCAACCGGGATGTGACAAGAGCGTGGACCACCGTGGCCAGATCCGACTTCCCATGTTTCTCTTATTCATATTTTTGAATTGCTCCAGCACACTGCAAAAAAGAAGAAAGATCTTTAAACAGCAGTTTGTAACTAACAAAGGGGGAGATCTAATTTTTGAAAAAATAAACACACCGTATGATGAGTGGGAAAGCTAGTGTGTTGTAGTGGTTTGAGCATTGGAGAAGAATGTTGGAAACCAGGGTTTAATTCATCACTGAGCCTGGAACCCCATGTCTCGGCGGTAACCAGGGGAGCATTTGCACAGTTAAAACTTGTGCATCAGCTGCGCCTGTACCTTGGGAAGTCTGACTTGGCCACAGTAGTCCACACTCTGGTTATGTGACGGCGCGAGTGGCGCCACCTATGTATAGAACTGTTAGTTGTAAGATTTAAACTGTTATATCATGCTTAATCCTGCCCCTTTTTACCCTGCTTATGTATAGTTGTATGGATTGGTTGCTTGTAACTGTCAATCAGTACTGTTTGGCTCCACCTCTTCCTGCAAGAGGGGAGAGCTTCCTTTTTCTTCTTCGTTCTGCCATCAGAGTTCGTACCAGATGGACATAAGTAAAAGACTTGATTCTAAAGGACCCTGATTTAAGTTACCTCTTAGCACCAGTTCTGAGATTTTTTACCCCCGGGACTCATGCTTTATGTCCAGATCGTCCTGGACAATTATTGAGGAGACCCAGGCGCCTTCAAGCCGGTTCTTTTGGCACCAAAGGAAGATCCTGAGTCTTCAAAACATAGGCCATCTGAACTGGGGTTGTGGTTTGCTCCGGCATTCACAGCCATTGAGGAAAGAGGAAACTTGGTGAGGCTTCTCAGCTTCAAACCCCTTGGACCCAGGACTAATTGAGACTGTAACATACGTTTTCCTTCACCCCTCTAAAGTTTTCCAGCTCATTGCTTTGAAGAAATGACTTTGTGATAAATAAAACTTATCTTGAGCTATTTACAGTATTTTGGGTTTTTGGGAGTTCCAGTTTCCTATAGGAGGGCAAGAAGCAATCCCCTGGGGGAAAGATGCCATGTCCATCCCTCCTTTATTGAGAATAATAGCCCCCAGGCACGACGGCACAGGTTATATCCCATATAGACTACTGCAACACACTGTATGTGGGGTTGCCTTTGAAGACTGTTCGGAAGCTGCAAATGGTCGAATGAGCAGCAGCCAGGTTGCTAACAGGAGTGGTGCTCAGGGAGCACAGAACTCCTCTGTTGCACCAGATCCACTGGCTGCCTGTTTGCTTCTGGGCACAATTCAAAGTGATGGCTTTAGTCTATAAAGCCCTAAACGGTTTCAGTCCAACTTACCTATCCAAACATGTCTCTCCTTATGAACCATCTAGGATGTTAAGATCTTCTGAGGAGGCCCTGCTCTCACTCCTGCCTTCCTTACAGATGTGTCTGGCGGGGATGAGAGACAGGGCCTTCTCAGCAGTGACCCCTTGATTGTGGGACACCCTGCCTAGAGATATAAGATTGGCTCCTTCCCTCTTGACTTTTCGAAAGAAAAGGTGGCTTTTTGAGCAGGCCTTCCCAAATACGGCATAGCTATACAGAATCATGGAATAATGACTTGCCATGGAGATGCTCACGGTAATGTTTTAAGGCTTTGTATGGTTTTTATACTTTTATATCATATGCTATTGTTTTTAACTGAATTTTATTATTGTTTTACGTGTTATAATTGTTAGGCATCCAATTGTTGCCACTCTGTGAACCACTCCGAGTCGCCCTTGGGCTGAGAGGGGCAGTATATAAATATGGTAAATAAATAAATAAATAAATAGTTTCATCCCTGTTGTAAATTTCATATTTTGTGGGTTGTTGTAGGTTTTTTGGGGCTAAATGTCCATTTTCTAGAGGCATTCTCTCCTGACGTTTCACCTGCATCTATGGCAAGCATCCTCAGAGGCAGTGAGGTCTGTTGGAACTAGGGAAAATGGTTTATATTTCTGTGGAATGACCAGGGCGAGACAAAGAACTCTTGGCTGTTGGAGCTAGGTGTAAGTTTTTCAACTGACCACCTTGATTAGCATTTGATGGCCTGGCAGTGCCTGGGGGAATCTTTTGTTGAGAGATGATTAGATGTCCTTGTTTGTTTCCTCTCTGTTGTTTTGCTGTTGTAATTTTAGAGTTTTTTTAATACTGGTAGCCAGATTTTGTTCATTTTCATGGTTTCCTCCTTTCTGTTGAAATTGTCCACATGCTTGAGGATTTCAATGGCTTCCTAGTTCTAACAGACCTCACTACCTCTGAGGATGCTTGCCATAGATGCAGGTGAAACGTCAGGAGAGAATGCCTCTAGAACATGGCCATTTAGCCCGAAAGAACCTACAACAACCCAGTGATTCCAGCCATGAAAGCCTTCGACAATACATTCATATTTCGTATTTATTTATTGATTACAGAATTGATACATATACATTGTCATTTTAGATGCTCAGTTAGCCGTTATAATATTTCTAATATTCAGGTAATTTCAGAAGCACTTGCTGCAGAGCCAAGTATAGATTATAGCTACTATTTTGTTGTAAATGCTGCCATGTAGGCTATAGAGGTAAAATTAAACAGTTCTTACGGAACTGAGAAGGGTAGAAACCCATCACTGCCACCAAGTATTTGATTTAAGATAACAATCCCATTACCTTTCATGCCTTCCATAAATATGCTTTCTTACCAATCCTCAAATCCAATTTCTCCCAGAAAGTCAATCTGGCATGAGTCCATGGGTCAAACTGTTATTGATGAGACAACATTTTGCCACAGACTTCTAACATTTGAAATTGTTGGCAATGTATTGTCTCTTTTAAAAGGATATCCAAGTGCTGTCTTTCAAACGGACACAAAGATTCCAGGAGCGAGCACAGTGGAATTCTGTACTCACTTTAAGTGAACAAGACCAAAATACATGAAAGATAACAAGTATGATGTTATCATGATGGTACATGAGAAGAGCTGGAAGGCCAAATTCTTCCTCTTTGTGAGGACGAGGTACAGGGCCTTCTCAGTGGTGGCCCCTCGGCTTTGGAATGCCCTTCCTAGGGATATCAGATTGGTCCCCAACCTCCTAACATTTCACAAAAAAGTTAAAACCTGGCTTTTTGAGCAAGCATTTACAAATGCAGTGTAACAGATAAACTTCGATCTATGGAATGGCTGGACAATGTGATTGGATAATGATTTTAGTAATGAGACGCTGAGGATTTATGTTTTTATTGTTTTTTACTGCTTCGTGTGATGTGTTTTATGCTAATTATTTTAATTCTTTTGATGTTGGGTGGCATCGAATTGTGCCATTGTAAACCACCCTGAGAAAGGCGATATATAAATAAGGCAAATAAATAAATAAATAAATAAATTTTATTGGAATTTACATCCTTAGCACTGAAATTTTAGGAGGAGATAACCACCCCCTTATGTTAAATTAAATACCTGGTACTTATTGGCAACAGAAAGTAGCATATATGAAAGGCAGAGTTAGCAGGACCTATGAGGAACTTTCCTTGGTCCTGATATACCTACCTAGATGACATTTGCCTACACTTGACTTTCTGTAATGATATTACAGAAAGAATGTTGTCCTGCTAATCCTCAAATTGTGATAGATCAAGACAACTAATAGTTTACTTCTCACCAGGCTAAAAACTTGTCATTGGAAGGCCAAGGACAAGTTATAGAAAATATGGGTTGAATGAAACCAAGCAGAATCTATGCAAGCTTTCAGTTGTCCACCTACCAAGTTCTAGACCTCAGAATTGAACCTGTAGTAATTCTATGTTTTAGAGCCACACTATGATGCTGATTCTATGGGTTGATTTGTGGATTATATTGTTGGAGTTCAGCCTGTGATTGTGTTTCAGGATCAGGGTGCTTTGGATGTGGGAAGTGATGCCAATGAATTTCAAGATGGCAATGGTTTGGTCAATGATACTGATGCAGAGAAGGACCAGGAGACCCCTGTGCAAAGTGTAGTTTCCCATGAGAATGTCCCTGAAGGGTGTGGGGATGATAGTGTACTCCCTGAATTGTTGTAAGAGAGTTCCCACAATTTGGGGCTTGAAAACAACTGGGCACCTGGTCCAGCTGAGAGACATAATGAGCAAATATATAGGTGAGAGGAAATTAGTCAAAACAGACAGGCTGAACAGTGCCTTCGGCGTTCTGCCAGGCTCCGACAGAAAAAGATAAAGGCATCTCAAGTAAAGCGACACCAATTCCTGAGTGCGTGAAATAGCTTAACAAGGGGATAAACATTCCAAGTATGGGAAATATAGTCAGATGAAGCATCACTGGATTCAAGTGCTCTCATCCTTTGTTTCATGGAAGCTTTGCTTGGAATATTTTTGTCTAAGTATTTCTTGTTCATGGTTTGGACTCTTAGAATATATGAATGCCAACCAGGCCCGTAGCCAGGATTTCGTTTTGGGGGGGGGGGCTGATATTTTTTCAGGGGGGGTTTGGGGGGGCTGAGTTTTTGGGGGGGCTGAGTCTGAGTGAAAGAGGGTCTACCCTAGCAAACCTTTTGTATCATTACCCCAATACCCCCATGCATATGGGATATATTGAGTATGGTGATAGATCATGATATGAATAAACATAACAGTTTAAGTAATGCACCAATAAGGCCTTTTCGCGAACCACCATGAGAATTTCGGGGGGAGGGGGGCTGAAACCCCCCGAGCCCCCCACCCTGGCTACATGCCTGATGCCAACTCATCCCTTGGATTAATGTTTCCTGTTTTCCTGAATTATATTAGAGAAGTGTGGACTTTGTTTTTATGGAGTTTGCTGAACTTTACCCTGGACTATTTTTGCTCCTGCTTATCTTCTTACCTAATTCGATTTACCTATTTCTTTAAAGTGCTTTTTTACTTGCTTCTTTTTAATTATCTTCAATAAAAGGATTGTTTTCCAATCAACTGTGTGGTGTTTACAGTCAGAGGGCTTTTCCTGTCCTGGAGTGCAACAGATATTAAATAGTTTGAACAATGGACTACATCCCAACCATTTTTTATAGACCATCCTAGTTCTGTGCCTTTGGTTGTATGAATTCTTTGATTTAGCTCCATCACACATAGAGTTCCTGGCATTTTAGAATTTCAGTCAGGTTCTTCCCTTGTCATCCTGCCTTGCAATCCAGCTGCTATAAAAACCCCTTGGTGACTTTCAACCGAAGAATGAGTCTGGTGTTTTTATCTTCATTTCTTTGCACTCTAAACACTAAAATGTGGGGATTAAGTGGCCCTGTCAGAGCTCAGAAAAGCCCCAAGTTCTCGAGCTGCTGAGAAATATAACCAGGTGTGACACTCAGGCTGAGAACACACACACATACACACAAAAAGGACATAACACGGAGATTAACAGACCTGACATATAAAAATAAAGATGTCAAGCCTCACACCTTATTTATCAGATTGTGCCTTGTGGGGTTTATTGTCCCAACCGTGGTGACTACTTTTCAAATGGCAAACAGGCTCTAATCTTCGTTCCGGCATCACAACAAAACAAAGGAAAAAGTCACAGTGAAAGAAGTGGATGACAGAAAGGTTAGCCTTGCGCCTTACGCTTTGGGCAGTGGTGTGCTTTGGGAGAGGCAGCATTGTTTGCTAAGTTAAAGCAATTGCAAGATCCATTTTGACAATCTGAAATAATAATTGAGAGAGGGCTAGGGCCTCCGAGCCCCTCTATGCACACAAAATTAGGAACTGTAGCCAGAAATGTTTCCTAACCTCTGTGCCCCACCACAAATATTGGCCATCCGGTGCATCTGAAACTGAATAAAATGTGTGTTAATATTAGAGGGATATAGCTGAAGGGAAAGGGCAAGGCACAAGACGGAAGATTGGATTATTCATGCTCTGCCAAACTGGGTTTCTGACTGCAGGAAGTCTACTGACAATCAAATTGGCAGACCTCAGAAAGGATACCTTTTTCAAACTACACCTTTCGGAATACCCCATCTAGTATGGCCAGTGCCCATACTGGTTGAGGGATTCTGGGAATTGAAGTCAGCTCTGCAAATCGAGTTTCTTCCATTCGCAAACGTGGCAAACGCGAAACTCTTAATAACAGGAGAAATAATTCCCACCACACACATCATAGCCCTCTTGCACATCTAAGTTTCTAACACTAAAGAACTCTTCCACAACTTGCTGCCTTCCAAAGATCAACCACATGATATTGGGAAGTATCCAATATATCTGGCGTGCCCAGAGTTGGTGAAGAATATGCATATGTAGGTAGGTGTGTGTGTTATCAAGGTTTTGTTGATTATCCTTAGACTTAATTCAGGGTGCATCTACACTGTAGAAATAATGCAGTTTGAAACCACTTTAACTGCTATGGTTCAATGCTATGGAATGATGGAAGTTTTACAAGGTCTTTAGCTTTCTTTACCAAACAATGCTAGTACTTAACCAAACTACAACACCCATAATTCTATGGCATCGAGGCATGGTGCCAAACTGTCTGTCTGAATTCGGAACCGCTTTGAGTCGCCTGAGGGCTGAGAAAAGCGGTATATAAATAAAATAAATAAATAAAATTAATTTTACAGTATAGATACTAGGCCTGGGTAACAACGGAAAAATTTGTTTCTAAAATCGATTCGTTTTTTGGGGGTTTTTGCGTTTCGATTTTAAAAAGAATTCCGAAATTTTTCTTTTAAAAAGTTCGATATTTACGAAATTTCGTAAATGTTAAAAAAAATTACGAAACAATAACGAATCGATTTCGAAACAATAACGAATCGATTCATTAATGGCGGACGCGACCGCGAAATACGCTAAAAAACCTCCAAATGGGACAGGGGGAACTTCTGAAGCTTCCCTCTCCCTCTGTTGTTGACTGTTGGTGTGATATTATAATTTTTTTTCACTAATTAAACAAAAAACAACTATAAAACTTGCCCCAGACATGCGGAAATAATAACGAAATGACTTCAAAACGATAACGAAATGAATACATAACGAATCCGAAACAATTACGAAACGAATTTAAAAATTCGTTTCGTTTTTAAGTTGCTCCAGAATGATTCGTTATCGCTTCGTTATAAAAAAAATAACGAATTTTTAACGAATTACGAATTAACGAAACGAAACCGCCCAGCCCTAATAGATACCCTTGCACATACTGTCAAGTTGTTTATTATTATTATTATTATTATTATTATTATTATTATTATTATTATTATTTGAAACACAATAAGATGAGTCCCCATCAGATAAGATCACTCTGCTGGCTGTTGTATTGAATCACACATCAGACACTTCTCCAGAGGCCAGGAGCAGGATTCAAAACGATCTTGACAGATTAGAGAGATGGGCCAAAACTAACAAAATGAAGTCCAACAGGGACAAATGCAAGATACTCCACTTAGGCAGAAAAAATGAAATGCAAAGATACAGAATGGGGGACAATGCCTGGCTCGAGAGCAGTACGTGTGAAAAAGATCTTGGAGTCCTCGTGGACAACAAATTAAACATGAGCCAACAATGTGATGTGGCAGCAAAAAAAGCCAATGGGATTTTGGCCTGCATCAATAGGAGCATAGTGTCTAGATCCAGGGAAGTCATGCTACCCCTCTATTCTGCTTTGGTTAGATCACACCTGGAATATTGTGTCCAATTCTGGGCACCATAATTCAAGAGAGATATTGACAAGCTGGAATGTGTCCAGAGGAGGACGACTAAAATGATCAAGGGTCTGGAGAACAAGCCTTATGAGGAGCGGCTTAAGGAGCTGGGCATGTTTAGCCTGAAGAAGAGAAGGCTGAGAGGAGATATGATAGCCATGTATAAATATGTGAGAGGAAGCCACAGGGAGGAGGGAGCAAGCTTGTTTTCTGCTTCCCTGGAGACTAGGATGCGGAACAATGGCTTCAAACTACAAGAGAGGAGATTCCATCTGAACATGAGGAGGAACTTCCTGACTGTGACAGCCGTTCAGCTGTGGAACTCTCTGCCCCGGAGTGTGGTGGAGGCTCCTTCTTTGGAAGCTTTTAAACTGAGGCTGGATGGCCATTTGTCAGGGGTGATTTGAATGCAATATTCCTGCTTCTTGGCAGGGGGTTGGACTGGATGGCCCATGAGGTCTCTTCCAACTCTTTGATTCTATGATTCTATGTAGGTAAGTATGTGTGTTATCAAGGTTTTGTTGATTATCCTTAGACTTAATTCAGAGTGCATCTACACTGTAGAACTAATGCAATTTGAAACCACTTTAACTGCTATGGCTCAATGCTATGGAATGATGGAAGTTTTACAAGGTCTTTAGCTTTCTTTACCAAACAATGCTAGTACTTAACCAAACTACAACACTCATAATTCTATAGGATCGAGGCATGGTGTCAAACTGCATTAATTCTACAGTATAGATACCCTCGCACATACTGTCAAGTGAGTTGCTTATTATTATTATTATTATTATTATTATTATTATTATTATTATTATTTGAAACACAACAAGATGAGTCCCCAGCAGACAAGATCAGTCTGCTGGCTGTTGTATTGAATCGCACGTCGGACACTTCTCAAGTGTCTAGGACTGTGTGATGTATTGGTGAATAATGCATGCAGATCCCAGTAGGGTGGCCTTTTGCAGCTGGCAGATGGTAATTTTGTCAGCTCCGATTGTGTTTAAGTGCAGGCCAAAGTCTTTAGGCACTGCACCCAGTGTGCTGATCTCCACTGGGACCACCTTGACAGGCTTATGCCACAGTCTTTGTAGTTAGATCTATAAATCCTCGTATCATGTCAGCTTTTCCAGGTGTTTCTCTTCAATCCTGCTGTTGCCTGGGATTGCAACATGAATGATCTATACGTTGTTTTTTTAACACTCCACTCGTCACTTCTTTCCAGGATGAAGAGGAAGCATTGGTGAGCACCCTCTGGGTTCGTCCATTTAACCAATTACAGATCCACCTCACCGTAGTTTTGCCTAGCCCACATTAGACTAGTTTCCTTGCCAGAAGGTCATGGGGGACCTTGTCGAAGGCCTTATTGAAATCCAGGTACGCTACATCCACGGCATTCCCCGCATCTACCCAGCTTGTAACTCTATCGAAAAAAGAGATCAGATTAGTCTGGCATGATTTATAAATACATTAAACATTAAATCATTAAACATAAAACTATCATGTATAAATACAATTAAACAGGATTTAAAAAGCAATTATATATACATTTTTATATATAAGGTTTTCATGAGATGTGTCCCATACATTTTGTTATTAAAATTTATGTACCATATATTCTGGTGTATAAGACTACTTTTTAACCCAAGAAAATCTTCTCAAAAGTCAGGGGTCATCTTATATGCGGGAGTAGTCTTATACACGGGCGTCGTCTTATACGTGAGAGTAGTCTTATACGCGGGAGTTGTCTTATACGTGGGAGTTGTCTTATACGTGGGAGTATTCTTATAGACGGGAGTCGTCTTATACGCTGGAGTAGCCTTATACATGGGAGTCGTCTTATATGCAGGAGTAGTCCTCTATGATGGAAGTCATCTTATAGAGCGGGCGCTGACACGTCCAATCCAGATTGGAGAATCTGTGGTTGCTGCATATTGTGGGGGGAGCTCAAAACTGGCAGTATTCCTGACGTACGCAGTGACTGTATGAAAGCACTAAGGGTGACGCTGTACAAGTACGGTAGAAGAGAATCCATTCATCAGGATTCGTGGACTTAATGTGGTTCCGATGGTGAGGTGAAGGGGTATCTCACCGGGAAGGTGTAAGTCAGTGGTTCACAACCTTCCTAATACTGTGACCCCTTCATACAGTCTCTCATGTTGTGGTGACCCCCAACCATAACATTGTTTTTGTTGCCACTTCATAACTGCAATTTTGCTACTGTTATAAATCATAATGTTAATATCAGACATGCAAGATGTATTTTCCTTCACTGGACCAAACTGGGCATAAATACCCAGTGCACCCAAATGTGAATGCTAGTGGGGTTGGGGGAGGATTGATTTTGTAATTTGGGAGTTGTAGTTGTTGGGATTTATAGTTCACCTATAATCAAAGAGCATTCTGAACTCCACCAGCGATGGATTTGAACCTAATTTGCCACACAGAACTCCCATGACCAATGGAAAACACTGGAAGGGTTTAGTGGGTATTGACCTTGAGTTTGGGAGTTGTAGTTCACCTATCTCCAGACAGCACTGTGGACTCACACAATGGTGGATCTGGACCAAACTTGGCACAAATATGCGCAAATGTGAACACTGGTGGAGCCTGGGGAATATAGACCTTGACTTTTGGGAGTTGTAGTTGCTGGGATTTATAGTTCATTACAATCAAAGAACATTCTGAATTCCACCAATGATATAATTGGCTGGAACTTCCCACATAGAATCCCCATGACCATCAGAAAATACTGTGTTTTCTTTTTTTTTTTTTAATAATTTTTATTGAGGGTTTTCATCATATTACAAAAAGACTTGTTGAAAGAAAAGGCTAGATGTAGGGTGGGAATGGGAATAGTGAGGGTTGAGATGGAGGGGTGTGAGGGGGAAGACGGGGAGGGGGAGGGGAGGGAAAGGGTAAGGAGTCAAAGAAAGTGGGGGCGGGGGGATAAAGAAGGGAAAGTAAGAAAAAGTGGAACTAAATGAGAGAGTGTTGGAGACAGATGGTCAAAGTCTCACTCGTTGACTTCCTTCATATCTTCCAAGTGGGGGGTTCCTTTTCCTTCTTTCACTCTTATCTTCTTTATAGTTTTCTCTTCTGTTTACTGAGCTGCGCTTTCAAACAAATGGTCAGTATAATTTATCACTTTAGTCCAATCTGTTTCTTTTATAGGGGTTCCTTTACTTTTAGTGATCAGATATGTTAACCTGTCCATGTTTTTGATATCTAGGACTTTCTCAATCCAATCCTTAGTTTCAGGAGTTTCTTCTTTCTTCCATAATTTCGCATAGCATATTCTTGCCGCCGTTGTCATTAAGAAGAGCAGTTTGTCTAATTTTTTTTCCATTTTTGAGTCTAGTATTCCTAGCAGGAAAATTTCTGGTTTAAATTGTAGTTTCACATTTAGGATTTCCTGTATTGTTTTATGTATTCTTTTCCAGTATCGTCTTGCTTTTGGGCACTCCCACCACATGTGATAGTATGAGCCCTCCACTCTCCCGCACTTCCAGCATTTAGGGTTTACATTTTTGTACGATTTGTTTAATTTTTTGGGGGTCATGTACCATCTGTGGGCTACCTTTAGCCAATTTTCTTTTAGGTCTATTGCGTAAGTATATCTGATTTTTGTTCTCCAGATCTTTTCCCAATCTTCTTTTTTAATAGATCTGCCAAAGTTTTCATTCCATCTTTTCATATATTTTTTCTCTCCCTCCTTCTCTGAACTCCATTCCAATAATTTCTTATACAACTTGGTTATTATCTTCCTGTTTGAGTTTAGGATCTTGTCCCAGAAGGTGTCTTGTTCTTGGAATCCTTGTGCATAGTCCTTTTTGTAGCATTCAGTTATTTGAATATATTGGAACCATGATATATTTTTATTTATCTGATTCATTTCTTCTTGTGTTTTTATTACTCTTTCGCCCATCTCTTTTTTTAATATATCTTTGTACTTTGGCCAATTATTCCAACCCATCTCTCGTCTTTGGGTAGCTTCTAGAGGAGAGAGCCATAATGGGGTTTTTTCACAAATTTTAACTCTATATTTCTGCCAGGTTTTTATGATTGTGGATCTAATTAAATGGTTACCGAATTTCTTTTCTTTCTTGGGGTCTCCATACCATAGGTAATGGTGCCAACCAGTTCTTAATTCAATTCCCTCTAATATGAGTAGTTTTTTCTTCTTTAGTTCCACCCAATCCTTGACCCACATCAGCGCGCAGGCTTCGAAGTAAGCTCTTAGGTCCGGTACAGCAAAACCGCCTCTCTTTGTATCTTCGGTCATATTTTTAAGATTGATTCTTGCTTTCTTCCCTTGCCAAATATATTTCATTATATCCTTATTCCATTCTTTTAGTAAATTTTGGTTCCTAATTATTGGTAAATTTTGGAAGAGGAAAATAATTTTAGGTAGTATTTTCATCTTAACACAGGCAATTCTTCCCATTAAAGATAGATTTAGGTTTCTCCAACTCTCTATTTCTTTTTTCATTTTCTTCCACCCTTCTATATAATTGTTCTGAATTAATTGTATATTTTTAGCTGTCATTATTATGCCTAAGTATTTCAATTTGTTTACAATCTGGATGTTCCATTTTTCCCCTAATCTCTCTTTTTCTTTCTGTGCAATGTTCTTCGTTAAGGCTTTTGTTTTATCCAGGTTTAATTTGAAACCCGCCACCTCGCCGAATTCATTTATTGTTTGTATCCATTTTCCCAGATTTCTTTCCGGATCTTCTATTACGCATATAACGTCATCGGCATATGCCCTTACTTTAAATTCCAAACCTTGAATTTTTGCACCCTCTAATTCTTTATCTTCCCTGATTTTGTCGAGTAGTATCTCTATGGTCATAATAAATATCAAGGGAGATAAGGGGCAGCCTTGCCTCGTACCCTTCTCTATTACGATATTCTCCGTTTCTTGTCCATTAACGCAGATTTTTGCCTCTTGTTTCTCATAAATTGCATTTATCATGTTTTGAAAGTGGTATCCAATGTCCATTTCCCTCATAATCGTTTTGAAGAATTCCCAATTTACCCTGTTGAATGCTTTCTCCGCATCAAGTGCTAGAAGCATTACTTTTCTTTGGCTATTAATCTCGTAGTATTCGATCAGGTCTATTATTGTTCTGACATTATCCTTCTGCTGTCTATTAGGGAGGAAACCAGATTGTTCTTCTTGGATTCTTTTTGAAAGTAATTTTTTAAATCTCTCTGCAATTATATAGCTAAATATTTTATAGTCCTGATTTAGGAGTGAAATGGGTCTGTAATTTTTCAAATTTTCGGGGTCGGAGTTTTCTTTATGTATCACCGTTATATTTGCCTGTGCCCATGTATTTGATATAGTTTTCGTTTCTCTAATCATATTCATAATTCTTTTTAGGTATGGTATTAATTCTTCTTGGAAAGTCCTATAATAGATTGCGGTGAATCCGTCCGGGCCTGGGGCCTTGTCTGTTTTTTGATTCTTGATTGCCTCTTTTATTTCTATATTAGAGAACTCTTTATTCAGCTCTTCTCTTTCCTCTTCTGAGATTCTTCCAATTTTCCTATTTCCTAAGTATTCTGAGATTTTTTCATTGTTTATCTCATCTCTTTTATATAGGTTTTTATAATATTTCATAAATTGTCTTTTTATTTCCTCTTCTTTTGTATATATTTTGTCTTTATCTTTCAGTTTTGTTACGTATGTTGCTTCTCTTTTCCCTCTTAGCTTCTTCGCTAGCCATTTTCCTGGCTTATTAGCGTTCATAAAATGGTTTTGTTTTAGAAACTTCAACTCTTTTGCTCTCTCCTCTAGTTCTAGTAGCTCTCTTTGTTTATGTAGTAGTTTTAGTTTATCCGAGCACTTCTTGTCTCGGGGGTCTTTTTTTAAATTTTTCTCTTCTTGTTTAATTTCTTCCATGATTGCTTCCCATTTTTGTCTTCTTACTTTATTCTTTCTGGCTTTCTGTTGGATGAAGTTGCCTCGCATTACAGCTTTGCTGGCTTCCCATACTGTATAGAGGTGTGTTCCTTCCTTATCATTTATGTCAAAGAATTCCTTGAGCTTTTTTCTGTTGTTTTCTATGTCCTCTTCTCTTTTCAGTAGGTTTTCGTCTAATCTCCATCTTCTAGTCGTTTCAGATAGATGTAATTTCATCACTAATGGGGAGTGGTCTGAGTCTATTCTTGGTAATATGCTTATTTCCTTGACTTTCAGTGTTAGGGAATTTGTTATCCATATCATGTCTATTCTTGACCAGCTTCTGTAGCGATTCGAGTAAAAGGTGTAGTCTAATTCCTTTTCATGTTTTAATCTCCAAATATCTTGTAGTCTGTATTCTTGTATCCAATTTAGGATTGACTTTGGTAGGTTTCCACAGTTCGATGTTCCTTTCCCCTTCTGTTTTTGTTCTTTGCTTCTATCTACTTTGTTGTTTATTACGCCGTTGAAATCCCCTAGAATTACTAATTGGTCAAATGTTTGGGAGTCTATTTGTCTTTTTACTTTTTCCGCAAATGTTGTTTTAGAGTCATTTGGGGCATAGATATTGCATAGTAATATTTTTTTTCCCTTGAATTGTGATGGTGACCCCTACAAATCTTCCCTCCTCATCTTTAAATGCTAGGGTTGCCGGAATGTTTGCATCTATGTATGTAACGACCCCTCTTTTTTTTTCGCTTGCTGAGGCGTAAAAGATTCTTCCCAGTTTTTTGTTGTTAAGGTGTGCTACTTGTTTTTGTGTTATGAGCGTTTCTTGTAGGGCAATAACGTGAAACTTTTGTTTTATTAATCTATTGAATATTTTATTTCTTTTATTCGGTGAGTTAATCCCATTGATATTATTTCTGCTGCTTATACCCCGCCCTTCTCACCCCCGAGGGGGGACTCAGGGCGGCTTACAAAAAGAAGGCACAATTCGATGCCCTTATCCAAACACGTACAAATATAAAAACAATTACAATAGTTAAACAATTAACAGATTAAAACATCAATATATTGCACAATAGCACATCAATAAACAGTCTCATGGTCAGTGTTCCGCGTTCCATAGGTCCAATAGGTTTCTTCATTATTTGCCCATCATTATGGTCTTTCTTTTTAGTTGCCAGAGTTTCCAAAGGCCTGGTCCCACATCCAAGTTTTCAGCTTTTTCCTAAATGAGAGAAGGGAGGTCGCTGATCTGATCTCCCCAGGGAGTGAGTTCCACAGGTGGGGGGCCACCACTGAGAAGGCCCTGCTCCTCGTCCCCGCCAGTCTCACTTGTGATAAAGGCGGGGTCGAGAGCAGGGCCTCCCCAGAAGATCTTAGACTCCGAGGTGGGATGTAGAGGGAGATCCGTTCGGACAGATACACTGGGCCGGAACCGTATAGGGTTTTGTAGGTTAAAACCAGCACCTTGAATTGTGCTCGGAATGGGATCGGCAGCCAGTGGAGCTGGCATAACAGGGGGGTGGTATGCTCCCTGTAAGCCGCTCCGGTGAGCAATCTGGCTGCCTCCCGTTGGACTAGTTGGAGTTTCCGAGCAGTCTTCAAAGGCAACCCCACGTAGAGTGCGTTGCAGTAATCCAACCGGGATGTGACAAGAGCGTGGACCACCGTGGCCAGATCCGACTTCCCAAGGTACGGGCGCAGCTGGCGCACAAGTTTTAATTGTGCGAAAGCTCTCCCGGCCACCGCTGAGACCTGGGGTTCCAGGCTCAGCGATGAGTCCAGGATCACTCCCAAGCTGCGAACCTGCGTCTTCAGGGGGAGTGTAACCCCGTCTAACACAGGCTGTAACCCTATACCCTGCTCGGCCTTACGATTGACCAGTAGGACCTCTGTCTTGTCTGGATTCAATTTCAATTTGTTAGCTCTCATCCAGTCCGACACAGCAGCCAAGCACCGGTTCAAGGGCTGGACAGCCTCCTTGGTGACAGGTGAGAAGGAGTGACAGATTTGGACATCATCTGCGTAGAGATAACATCTCATTCCGAAACTCCGAATGATCTCTCCCAACGGCTTCATGTAGATGTTGAATAACATCGGGGACAGAATTGAACCCTGTGGGACTCCACACAACAACGGTTGTGGGGCCGAACAGGTGTCACCCAATAACACCTTCTGAGACCGACCCTCAAGGAAGGATCGGAGCCACCGCAAAGCAGTGCCCCCGAGCCCCATGTCCATGAGGCGTCCCAGAAGGATACCGTGATCGACGGTATCGAAGGCCGCTGAGAGGTCCAGCAGAACTAACAGGGACACACTCCCCCTGTCTAGTTCCCTGCGCAGATCATCTACCAAGGCAACCAAGGCTGTCTCAGTTCCATGTCCCGGCCTAAAGCCAGACTGTGCCGGATCTAGATAATCAGTGTCTACCAGAAACCCCTGTAGTTGTGTTGCCACCACACGTTCCATGACTTTGCCCAAATAGGGGAGATTGGAAACTGGCCGATAGTTGTCGAATTGGGTGGGATCCAGTGATGGTTTCTTCAACAGCGGTTTTATAATAGCTTGTTTTAAGCTCGCTGGAAACTCTCCTTCCTGTAAGGAGGCATTAACCATCACCTTCACCCACCCTGCCAAACCCCCTCTGGCTTCCTTGATCAGCCAGGAAGGGCAGGGGTCCAGGATGCATGTGGTGGGTCGCACCTCTCCAAGGATCCTGTCCACATCCTCAAGCTGAACCAATTGAAACGAATCCAACAAAACTGGACAAGCAGATGCTCTCGTTACATCCCCAGAGACTGCCGTTAACATGGCGTCCAAACCCGACCGAATCCGCTCAATTTTATCCGCGAAGAATCGAGCAAATGCTTCACAGCGAGCCACCGAGTTATCAGGGATCTCGCTTTTTGGCGGGTTTAATAGACCCCTGATTCTGGGAGTAAAGTTTTAATTCTCCATACATTCTTCTTTTTGCGTCTCTTCTTCCTGCTCCTCTTCCTCCTCCTCCGATTCTCCGTATCTCTCGTTCTCTTCCTCCTGTCTCACTTCTTCTTCTTCATTTGCTTCCTCCTTCTTTCTTGGTCTTTCATCTTTTAGAATTTCATTCGATGGTATTCTTAATGACCATTCTGATTGTTCTTTCTGCCTATCTTGTCCATTTTGCCTCTCAGGGGAGTATCTTCCTGGCTTTTTCTTCCTTTCTCTCTCTCTTTCGTGCTTATCTCTTTTTTTTCCAGCCTCTCTTTTTATTTTGTCGTAGAAATCTTTTGCACATTCTTCATTCAAGATCCAGTAATGTTGCTCTCTGTAAGTGACCATGAGACCATCTCCTTTCTCCCAGCGAAATCTTATGTCTTGTTTCTTTAGTTCCTCGGTAAGGAAATTATACTTCCTTCTTTTGTTCAGTGTTGCTTTCGGGTATTCTCTTAGTATCGCCACTTTCTTTCCTTTGTAAAACACATTCTTGTTACTATTTATTTTCAGCACTTCGTCTTGGACCGTTTTTTTCGTGAAATTCACGATCACGTCCCTTGCTGTTTTATTCTTTTTTGCATATATAGTATTCACCCGGTATATTCTGTCCGTATGGTTTATGACTTCTTGGTCCGTCCAGTTCAGCATTTCTGATAAGATTTCCGTTACTTTCTCTTGTATGTTCTCTTTGGCCTCTTCCTCTATATTTCTTAGCCTGAGTTGATATTCCAGGGTCTTCGCTTCTATAGCTTCTTGTCTTTCTTCTATCCGATGACTTTTTAGGTCAAAGGTTTTCATTTTCACTGATATTTCCCCCTGTTCTTTCTTTAGCTCCTGCTTTTCCTTCTTAAGATCCTTTAGTTCTCTTTGTATAGAGGCTATGTTTCCTTTCATCACTCCCAGTTCTTCTTTCAGGCTGGCCATCTGTTCCTGTGCTATACTTTGATACGCATCCTGTTTTTCCTGCATTTTGTCTTGTTTATCTTGCATCGTTTGTATTTCTGCTAGTATTTTTTTCATCATCTCTTTTATGTTCATCTCTTTTGGAGGTGCATCCTCAGACAGGGAGTTTTTCCTAGCTGTTCCTTTCATTTCCTTCAGGTTTTCTCCTTTGCCTTTTGGTGTGGTCATCTCTCCCTTCGTCACTATCTTTATATTCCTCTTGTCTTTTATCTTGTCCTATCTTTGTATTGCTATTTTTTTCCTTTTGAGGCTCTAAGGAGATAACTGAGAGGATATAAATGGGTCGTTAGGGGGGAGGGAGAGGAGAGAGAGAGTGGGGGAAATTCAAGTTTTCTAATTACTACTATCTACAGATTCAATTCTTCTCTTTCCCCTCTTTTACCTAGTCTCTCTCTGTCTTTAGATTTCAGTATTCCAATTTAGGGGGGGGGGGGTTGTTTATTTATTTATTTGATAGTTTTTTCCTTACCCTTTTCCCTCTGTTCCTCTGCTCCTTTCTTATTGCGTCTGTTTCTTCTCCGCTTGTCAGTTGCCTTCGTTTACTTTCTTGTCCACCGTTGCTCCAATCTGCTTTTTATTCCACTTTCCTTCCTCTGCTCTCTTCTTTTTCGTCTTCTCTCACGTTGTTCTCTAATTTCTTGTAGAGTTTTTCCTTTGTTTCACCTTATTTGTCCTTCTTCCGTTCTACTTCCGCCACACCTCGGTCACTTCACGTTTTTTCTCGCGTTATCTTCATTCACAGTCTCGGGTTCTCTCGGGCTTTCTCTCGCGAGCTTACTTCCTTGTTTTCTTTCTTGCGTAGTTACGCAGCGCGGTGGCTTGGCGCGTTGCGTCTGCCCTCTGTTTCCCTCTGCTTCCTGGTATGTAGCTCGCGTGGGCTGCTTTATCAGCCTTGTTCGAGATGGCGTCCTCAAGGTCAGTTCTATGTTGTCGTATTAACCCTTGCTTGACCTACTTGTCCAACTTGTCCTTAATTGCGGGTATTAGTGTGGGCAAATACAGATTCTCCCTCCCAAGTACTTTTAATTCTGATTCTTTTTCTTCCTTCTCTCTCTTCTCTTCTCTTTTTTTTCCTTCTCCTGTGTACTAATGTCCTGCTTATGTCCTTTAATTTCTTTCTTATTCTTTTTCTTTCTTACTTCTCTTTGCACTTCTCTTTCTGCTACTCCACCACTTTCATGATTTCTTTCTTTCTTTCTCCTCTCCTCCCTCCTCCCTTCTTCAGGCTTGTAGTAGAATTAAGAGAGCGTCCTAGAATTTTCCAATACTTCAATATTACAGTATTTCACTTCTCCTTCCGTCTTCTCTTTCTCTCCCCCCTGAGGTTTTACCTCTTCTCTCCGCTTTTTCTTTTAATTCTTACCTTCTGTCCATCTATTATTCTCTGATTAGTTCAGAAGAGGCTTCTTCACCCACTTTTGGATAGATTCTTACAGTAAACTGCTGTTTTCTTTCATTCTTTCATTCTTGTCTTTCTTCCTCAATGGAGATGTGCACGCTCGAGGATATACAGGGATGCGATGCCCTGTGTGCTACTGTGGCGGCCCGCCTTACCTCGGGGATCTAATTGCCGGACCCTTATGGGAACCCTCCCTTGAGGGGAGAGCCCCCTTTGGGGTCGTCGGCTGATCCCCTTGCGGTTACGCAGTTTTCCCCACCTCGTTCCGTGGGGAAAAGGGAGCTGTAGCTCTACCCGGCCGCTTACAGAGCAGGCTCTTCCCTTCCGAGGCTAAAGAGTCCTTCTCCTCGCCATTGCGGCACACCGGAAGTCCCAGAAAATACTGTGTTTTCTGATGGTCTTTGGCGACTCCTCTGATACCCCTTCGCGACCCCCTCAGGGGTCCCGATCCCCAGGTTGAGAAACACTGGTGTAAGTGAAGGGTGGAGCAAGCTGCTGGCGTCTGGGGTGCCCGGGTATGGAAAAAAGAGATAGAGTGGCTCTGGGCCCAGAAACACACACCTCTTTTACCTGTCTGGCCCGCCCTTGTAACCTATTACCGTACCTCCTCCTCTGCCTCTCAGATCTTGCTCCTGAAGACTGCAGTGAAGTGGTACAGGTGCGCATGTGCGAGATCTGAGAGGCAGAGAAGGAGGTACAGTAATAGGAAAAGTACCATATTGAAATCAAATATGATGGTTTTAAAATTTTTATTTGGTGTGTGTTGGAAGAGGGGTAGTCTTATACGGCGAGTATATCCCAAACTCTATATTTTAACTGGAAATGTTGGGGGTCGTCTTATATGCCGGAATATACAGTATATGTTCATATCTCTTGTAAGGGGTTGGTTCAACTTCCAGCTTGCAAGTAAAACTTAATTGTTGTGTCACAAAAGAATGCATGTCAAACAAGGGTGTCAGCAACATGAAATGCTTGGAAAGACAGGTTCTGAGTTAAATCCCATTATAATTCCCATAATTCCTGTGTAAGCCGCATTGAGTCCTTCGGGAGATGCTAGCGGGGTACAAATAAAGATAATAATAATAATAATAATAATAATAATAATAATAATAATAAATAGCTCTTTTTGGTATAGTGGGAGATAATGAGAATTACAGTACAAGAACTATATCACCCATGATATAAGAGAAAAATATAAAAGTCCTTACTGAGCAAGCATTATACTAGATGTGTCTCTTTCTCTCATTTTCTACCAATATCCAACCAAATGTGCCTTGCTTCAATTCTGACATGTTATGGATTTCTGTGGAATACGGTAGAAATGACTGATTAGTTCATCAATGCTCAAGTAGCTAGGTACCTAATGTCCCTGTCCGTTTGGTAAACGGGGGTTGATCTTTGTCTGCAACAGTGAGAAAGTTGGGTGCTGTTTGCTGTTTAAAAGAGGAAAGGCTCTAGCTAGTTTGTCTACAAACTATGGAAATAAAATTCTGAGAGTAGGTTTTTATTCACCTAGGATGGACTAAAAGTGCATTTTAAAGGACAAGACTATGAACTGGTCTCTCATGTTTTATGGAGGTTTGCTGCTTCATCCCTTCCAAAATTAAGAGCTGCTAGGAAACCATGAATCTTTCTCTTAGGGAACATTGTGTAGCTACTGCATAATGAAATAAAGGGGCATCTATTATGTTTTATGAGTGAGAATGAGCAGTATTAAGGAACAAAGCTTTAAAAGAAAAAGTGCAGTTTTTCAATTTGACTGTTAAAAAATAGTTGTAAATATGTAAATAGTTTTAAGCAAACACATTAATTCAAGGTTTGCGATGCCCAGCCACCTGTGGATAAAGACAAGCAGACAAATGTCAGCATGCTGGAAGAAGCAAAGACCACCAGCATTGAAGCGATGGTCCTCTGCCATCATCTCCACTGGACCGGCCACGTTGTCTGAATGCCCGACCACCTTCTCCCAAAACAGTTGCTCTACTCCGAACTCAAGAACGGAAAACAGAATGTTGGTGGGCAGGAAAAGAGATTGAAAGATGGGCTCAAAGCCAACCTTAAAAACTCCGGCATTGACACTGAGAACTGGGAAGCCCTGGCCCTTGAGCACTCCAGCTGGTGGTCAGCTGGGACTAGCAGTGCTGTAGAATTTGAAGAGGCATGAATGGAGAAAGAGAGAAACGTGCCAAGAGGATAGTGCATCAAGCCAATCCTGCCTGAGACCACCTTCCACTTGGAAACCAATGCCCTCATTGCGGGAGAAGATGCAGATCAAGAATAGTGCTTCACAGTCACCTACAGACCCACCAGTACACTGACCTTGAAAGACTGTCCTACTCGGACAATGAGGGATCGCCTAAGTAAATAAGGATGAGGAATGTGAGTCTGCCTCCAGAGAGCATTCAACAACAACTCATATTTTGAGGATTAAAAAATTCCTATAAGCCTTAGATCAGGGATCCTCAAACCTTTTAAGCAAAGCGCCGGTTTATGATCCCTAAGACTGTTGGGGGAAGATGGGGCCGGACTATAGTTTGAAAATAATATGAACAAATTCCTATGCACACTGCACATGTCTTATTTGTAGTGCAAGAAAACATGAAAGAACAATGCAATATTTAAAATGAAGAAGAATTTTAACAAACATAAACTTGCCATTATTTCAATGGGAAGTGTGGGCCTGCTTTTGATGAGATACTCAAGTGAATAAGGATTGTTGTTGTTGTGTGCTATCATGTCATTTCAGACTTAGGGCAAGCCTAAATCTAAAATGTAGGGTGGAGGCCAGGTAAATGACTTTGGAGGGCTTCATCAGGTCCACGGCCTTAGTTTGGGGACCCTGTCACAGATGCTTTTAGACTGATGGTAATAATAATAACAACAACAACAACAACAACAACAACAACAACATAACTTTATTCTTGTTCAACGAGCGGCGGCCAGGTTGCTAACTGGTGCTCCTTACAGGGAGCAGTCAACCATCCTGTTTAAGGAGCTCCATTGGCTGCTGTTCATTTTCTGGTCCCAATTCAAGGTGCAAGTGCTTACCTACAAAACCCTAAACGGTTTGGAACCTGCCTACCTGCATGACCACATCACGGTGTATGAACCCATGCAATCTCTTTGATCATCTGGAGAGGCCCGCCTCCATCGCAAGCACAATTGGTGGGGGCAACGGACAGGGCCTTCTCGGTGGTGGCCCCTTGACTCTGGAACTCACTCCCCAGGGACATCAGGCATGCCCCAACGCTGGCAGTATTTAGGAGGAGCCTGAAAACATGGTTGTTCCAGTGTGCCTTCCCAGAATAAGGAAACTCCCAGCGATATGTCCCTAAACGCATTTTATTAGTGATCTAGGATTGTCTGCAAAATTTCTATCCTAGTCATATGTCACCTTGTCATTCCCAGCATTTTTTTAAAAAAAATTATTACATTTGGCCCTGCCATAGGTTTTTAATGCGTTGTGGTATTATTGTTACTGTTTATTGCTTTGTTTATGAGTTTATTTATTGTCTGTATTGCTGTTGTTGTTGTTTTTACTGATGTATTTGGGCTCAGCCTTTTGTAAGCCGCACCGAGTCCTTCGGGAGATGGTAGCGGGGTATAAATAAAGGTTTATTATTATTATTATTATTATTATTATTATTATATTCATCTGGTCCACAGGCCTTAGTTTGGGGACCACAGATGCTTGGAGACTGACAGTAGTAGTAGTAGTAATAATATCAATAAAACTTTATTTTTGTATCCCGCCTCCATCTCCCCGAAGGGACTCAGGGCAGGTTATATGGGGACAAGCCCGATCAACATAATTAAAATAACACATTTAAATTCAAACAACAACATAATGCAAAATAAAACAAAAACAGACAAAACAAGAGCATAACACAATATAAAAACTACCATCACAAACTGTAACAGCAAGTAGTTTGAAATAGCAAAACAGTTCTAGGCTCGGGGGGAGGGGTGGGTGGGTGGGTGGGATTTGTTTAAATAAAAGTGAAATAAGTTCTAAGCAAAGAATGAGTTTTGGATCCAGATTCAAGCAGCCAATGTTATTACTACCAATTGACTCCATTCAGGCAGGGCATGAGTAAGGAAGTTTTAAAATATCACATTAAAGAAAGCTTTTGCTTTCAGTAAAGGTATTCCGCAATGATGCATATCTTTTGCTCTCACCTATCAATTACGTGGATTGTTTCTGTGCCTGCCAGTTATTTCACAATCTTAGAGTATCACTTCCTTATTGGACTTCTCAAACATCATTGATTTTCATCTACTTTCTTGGCAAAACACAACAGAATACCAGTTATTGCTAGCAACTGCTGGACATCTGAGATTGTGCATAGCCAAGGAGACGAGAGATGAAAATATAGACATCAGTTACAGTTTGCAACTTCATGGAGTAGGTACAAGTCTATGAAGTGTGTGTTCTTCCGTAAAACCATGCCTGCTATTTTTAAAATGCATCTGTCCTTGCTTAATAATTTCTAAAATAAAGAGTACCACAGCACCCTTCGTGTAATTGTCAGATGCTGTGCCAGAAAGAAAAAAAAACTGCAAATCTTTGCAGATATTACAGAACTGTCTTTGCAGATATTATCTGGAACATATTAACACTTAAAATGTGTCTTATTTCTGGTGTCTAATATTAGTCATGTTAACACCACACCAGCACTAACAGGAGTTAAAACTTTGGAGGGTAATCTGCATTTAAAAACAAGTAGAAAGCAAACAGAGACAAAAGTATTTTTTCCTAGTGAAGTGAATATCTTTTACTGGGTTGCTGTGAATTTTCCGGGCTGTACGGCCATGTTCCAGAAGCATTCTCTCCTGACGTTTCACCCACATCTATGGCAGGTGTTGTAGTAGAGTCTGTTGGCAACTCTGCAACTGGTAGTAGGAGTGTCAGAGGAGGGAAAAGAGGTATTCAAGAACTAGATGAGGAACAACAGAGGAACAGGATCCGGGGGATGCTTATGTCACCCACTGATGAAGAGTCTTCGAGGGGTTTTCCGAGGGTGAAATGAGTGAGGAGGAGGAAGGAGATACAGTAGATGTGAATAGGGGAACTAAAAGGATTACTCGAGAGCAGGAGTCAGACAAATAGTGTCAAAGAAAGAAGATCCGGGAGATACTTAGTGCTCCTACGGAAGAAGAGGATTTCATGGGTTTTTCTGGGAATGATGGGTCTGGGAGTGGTTGGGATGAGGAGGAAGCACTAGATTGGACCAAGGTACAAGAGGTTCAGAATGTGTGTACTCAACCAATGTCCAGTGACACATTTGCGGTGTTTTCTGGTGGTGGGGATTGGCAATCGGGTGATACTGTAGAATCCTGGGAAGACCTAAGTCTTGACAAGAGGTGGAAGAGTTGGAGGGATGGGCATTGGCACTCAGCTGTGGAAGCTAAACCAGCTGAGAGTGATGAGGATGGGGTGGAAGACAGCTCATCATCGGATGATGAGTTGTAAGATAAAAGTAGGCACTGAATGGTTAGAACTTTGCAGTAGGCAAAGTGTTGGTTTCGTGCCTTGGGTCTTGTCGTTGCCGCTTTCCTGTTGGGCTTGGGTCCTGGATCTGCAGGCTGCTGTTTTGCTTCGTGTATCGACCAGCTTGGATTCTCATAAGTGCGGTCCCCTCTCCTTGACTTCGGACTGCTTTCGACGACGACACTGCCTTGTGGACTTTGGAACCTTTCAACTTCAGACTGGGATTTCTTTGACTTTGGACTTCATTTGGACTACGGCTCTTCTTCACGGCTTTTTGTTTGATTGTGTTCCTTTTACTGTATGATTTTGGGGTGTTTTGGAAGAACTATTTAATCTGGTTTTTTTGCCAGGATAATCTGGATTATTGACTAAGTTTGTTTTTCAAGCTAGAAATTGCTACAACTTTTGAGTTTTGACCAGAGGCACTGAAGCAAGTGTCTCTGAGTCCTGTTTACTTTGCTTTAATAAACTATTCTTTTGGACATACTTCTGAGTCTGGCTCTTTGAGGCGCCTGGGTTCCAACAGCAGGCATCCTCAGAGGTTGTGAGGTACATTGGAAACTAGGCAAGGGAGGTTTATACATCTGTATACAGAGAACTATACAGAGCAGCCATTGAAATCCACAAGCATGTGCACAAATTCAACAGAAAGGAGGAAACCATGAAAATGAACAAAATCTGGCTACCAGTATATTAAAAAAACCTTCTAAAATCAGGAAAGCATATTTTATTTGTGCGCAATTTGGCAGCAAAAAAATCTTGGAAATCCTGAAAATGTTTCCAAATATGCAAAAACTCTCAGAATCTCTTCCATGGCTACATGAACCAAACAAAGTAGATTTATTTCCCAGCTACTATGAGGAGTTCAGATGATGAATGGCTAGATTCATTGCATAAGTCCTTCATCCAGCTGCTAATGCAACTCAGTGGGAAACAGGATTTGCTCTGGAACTTCTAGGAAGCTCTAGAACAGGTGTGGACAAACTGTTTTGCTTTGGGGCTGCATTGTGAGCCCTACCGAGAGGGAGGGAAGGTGGCTCGGCATGTGCTGGGTGAGATAGGCTGCTCACCCTTATGCCTGGAGGAAAATGAGACATGCAGTGACTGCCCTGATCCTTCTCCCTGATCCTCCTCCCCCGATCTTTGATCTTTGGGCTGTCCTCTCAGCATTACGCCAGGAGGAGGGCAAGACAGGCAACAGCCAAGAGTGCTCAGGAGGGCTCTCATCTGCTGCATGCCTTCCTTGGGCCATCATCTCGGTATAAGGATGGGACCGCTTGCACTGTCCTTCTGTTGAGAGGAGGGCAAATCATGTGGTGGCAGAGGGTGCTCCAGAGAGCTCTCAGCTGCTGCGTGCTTTCCTCCCCCATCTTTTCTGCATAAGGATGCAGTGGGCCACTATGTCCTTATGCTCAGAGGACAGGGAAAATGAGGAGGGTCTGAGGTAAGCACCAGAGGGGCACATCTGTCCCCTGGACCTTAGTTTGCCCATGCTACTCTAGTGATTCTAGAATTTTGGAGACTTTGGACAACTGAACTTGGCTCAACCATTGTCCATACCTCCAATTGACCAGGTGATAGTGGTCCAATGTGCTCTTGACTTGGCCCAGTCATGTGGACAGTGCTGAGTTGCATCAGCATGGCTTTAGAGCTGTTTAGTCCAGATTAATCAGGTAAGTGTAGACACAGTCCCAGTAGTGGGAAAACCTTTTCTCTCCTAAATAAGAATAAAATAAATTTATATAAATATATATCCCTAGTCTGTACTTATCTTCATTATTTATTAATTCATTCAATTTATATCCTGCCTTTCTCCTAAGATAGGAGTAACCGACTGGAGTATCATTCATGTAGCTGTTGTAAAAGGGCGCAATGGAATCTTGCACTCTGTAATTCAGGAGCATCTACTATAACAGATATGCAAATGATACCACTTTGATGGCCAAAAGTGAGGAGGAGCTGCAGAGCCTTCTAACTAAGGTGAAAGAAGAAACTGCAAAATTTGGGTTGCAGTTAAACATAAAAAAACCAAGATTATGGCAATCAGACTGATTGATAACTGGCAAATAGAGGGAGAAAATGTGGAGGCCATGGCAGACTGTATTTTTAGATGCAAAGATTACTACAGACGCAGACTACAGCCAGGAAATCAGAATACGTCTATTTCTTGGGAGGAGAGCAATGACCAAGCTCAATAAAATAGTGAAGAGTAGAGACATCACACTGGCAACAAAGATCCACATAGTTAAAGCAATGGTATTCCCAGTAGTAACCTATGGATGTGAGAGCTGGACCATAGGGATGGCTGAGCAAACGAAGATAGATGCTTTTGAACTGTGGTGTTGGAGGAAAGTTCTGAGAGTGCGTTGGACCGCAAGAAGATCCCACCAGTCCATACTTCAGGAAATAAAGCCTGCTAATTGGAGGGAAGGATATTAGAGGCAAAGATGAAGTACTTTGGCTACATCATGAGAAGACAGGAAAGCTTAGAGAAGACAATGATGCTTGGGAAAATGGAAGGAAAAAGGAAGAGGGGCCGACCAAGGGCAAGATGGATGGATGGCATCCTTGAAGTGACTGGCTTGACTCTGAAGGAGCTGGGGGTGGCCATGGCCGACAGGGAACTCTAGCGTGGGCTGATCCATGAGATCACGAAGTGTCAGAAGCAACTGAACAAATAAACAACAACTATTACAACAAAATATATAAAATAAAGTCATTACGATGTGAGTTTCCCCCCTTTCCAAAGGACTAACAAGAGAAGGACTGCATTTTAAAATCCATTGGAGGTCTGGGCATGGTTTTGACAGAGTTGGTGTAGAAGAGAAATTCACAGGACAGTGACATTACATCCTGAAATTGACATACTAGATATTAATCGAGGAGAGAAGCAGCAGCAGGAGGATTTTTTTTTTTATCACTTGAGTGATATATCCATTTTCCTCTGGTTGGGTATTTTCTTTTCTTTATAGTTATGATCAGCTGGATAACATGTTGCAGGAAGAGCAGAAGGAAAATCTTTTGTTTGCAACATATAATTTCCCTGGAGCTCCCAAACTCCCCACTCCCATTGACACATTTAACCTCCAAGGCACATTGTAGTATATCTGTTCAGTCAGGCTTTTCTTAAGGGGGTAGATTAAAACAGGAATGATGCTTTTCTACTTTGCATAAAAAGAAGTCCTGCCGGATTATTGCTTGCATGCTGGTTTATGTGGCTTATAGCCTAGGTGGGCATTTAAAATTTAAATGCACCAAGGCAAACGCTGTGGTCACATCATATATGCGTGTGGGGGACGGGACAAATATGATCTCTCCTTTAGCTCAAAACTACTGTTCAGAAAGCATTTTAGAATACACATTTTAAATGTCAAAGAAATGATTTCCAGCAGTGGAATGGCAAGATGCAAACACACAACCAGTTTGTTTAAGAGGTAAACTTAAATTGACTACAGTATGGAAAAATTGTGATGAACTCTTGGGATCATTGTGATGATTGGCCAAATTATTTTACATGTTTAGAAAGACAAACTCAAGTAACTGTAATTGATTCAGAGGCATGAAAATATATTTTCCCACAAGGACCATTGATACAAAAGATGAAAATTGGCTTTCTACACATTCCTTTTTCTCTAGGGGAACTCAAATTGTAGTTCTGTGAAGAGGACTTTGAAGTCTCTGACACAATTCCCAGCAAACATAGTAAACCAAGATTCATTGGATTCTATAGGGAAGACAGTACACTGCTATGAAACCAGTACATGTTGGTAGTGTAGCTTGCAATATGTTCAGTGCCTGATCATATTTGTTCATAGGTTTTGCAAAGTGGTGCTTTAGATCAAAACTTTGCATGCTCCGTTTGCCTCAGAAATGTTACTTTTCTGGAGCAACACTCCAAGAATTCCCCATATTGGGTAGGTAAAGTCAGGAGTCATTCTTCCAAAAATACTTTATAAAAGTGTGCACAATTTCATTTCACAATATGGTATTTGGTAGGCCTGGGCGGTTTCGTTTCGTTAATTCGTAATTCGTTAATAATTCGTTAATTTTTTCAATTACAAAACGATAACGAACCATTCTGGAGCAATTATTTAAAAAAATGAATTTTTAAATACGTTTTGTAAATGCTTCGTATTTCGTTATTGTGTTCATTTCGTTATTGTTTTGAGGTCGTTTCATTATTATTTCTGCATGTCTGGGCCAGTTTTATGGTTTAATTAGTGAAAAAAAATTATAATATCACACCAACAGTCAAGAACAGAGGGAGAGGGAAGCTTCAGAAGTTTTTGGAGGTTTTTTAGCGTATTTCGCGGTCGCGTCCGCCATTAACGAATCGATTCGTTATTGTTTCGGAAATCGATTCGTTAATTTTTTACCATTTACGAAATTTCATAAATATCGAACTTTTTTAAGGGAAAATTTTGTAATTATTTTAAATATCGAAACAAAAAAACCCCCCAAATACAAATCGATTTTAGAAACAAATTTTTCCGTTGTTACCCAGGCCTAGTATTTGGGGAAATTAGATGATCCGGCAGTCAGACCACCAACAACGGACCGGGTGGGGCTCAGCCAACATGGACCATGAGCAGCCAGATCTAATGGGGGCAATGGGGTTGAGTGGCACTCTACTTGAGGTGGAGGCCGCAGTGTGTGGGTGGCCTCGCAAATTACGGGGGAGTGGGCATCTGGTTGCAGTGGCCCCTCCTCATCTTTCTTCCTTGGCAGCCTCCTCCATCCCTTCCCAAAGCCCCCACCCCCACCACACCCTGTGGACAACCCCCTTGAGGCAAATAAGACCTCAAAGAAATTGAGAGAAAGACAGAAAAAGACAGGAAAGCCTTTCCTAGGCCTCTCCCCTAGAGAGGGCCTGTTGCACCTCAGAGTAGATTCACCTTGCTGAAGAACACCAAACTGTACACAGCCAGAAGTCTTTATAGTTTATTAAAAATAAAAGGTAAAAAAGTTCTTAAAAGCAAAGGTTAATGTTCCAAAAGATCAATATAACATAGCACTTGAAGCTTAGTCCAAAAAGGCATCAGCAAAGCAAAACCCAAGAGAACATGACAAAGTCCTGGAACCATGAATGACAAAACTGTAAGATAATTCAGCTTAGTTTAGGCAAGCTCCTTAGGCAACGCGAAGTTGCTTTGACAAAGATATGGTCTCAAACACACTGTTTAATACCCTTTGCAAAACATGAAGGCGTTTCTCTGGCCTCTGGCCTCCCTCTTGTTAGCTATCCTTTCACTCCTTCAAATTCGGAATTCCAACCGGTCAGCTTGATCTAAAGTTCCCATATCGTCAAGATCAGTCTGTTCGTTAGTGTTAGCCTGTTTTCCTGCTTGCTCATTATCAGGCTGAGAACCAGGCTGAGACTGCACCTGGCTATTTTCAGTATCAACACTCTCATGCCTTACTGTGGGAAACTGCATTTTTTCACTATCTATAACAGGCATTTCTTCACTGTCTATAACAGGGACATTTTGAACCAAACTGTGAACCTGAGTCCCGTCATCCTCATCAGCAAACTCTCTGATTCCAGCTGAGTCACAACAGGGCCCCACCAGAAACTTTCTTTCCCAGTAGCACTTTGTGTGGCACAGACATTGAAGAAGCCTCTGCACTCCCTCCCAGGGCATGATGGGAATTGAAGTTTCTCTCTATGTGTGTTTCTTATGTTTCTTTCTCAGCAAATCAGAGGACTGGTTGACTGTGTTCATTCTCCTCCCTTCTTGTGGCATGTGCTAATAAGCACTTGGTTTTTTATTTTAAAAAAGTCATGGTAAAAACTTTTTTAAATTCCCAAAAAACTGGTTTGGTGAAACGTTCTGAAACTTGGCCTGCAAGTAAGGAAAATTTAATTGTGATAAGTCTAAAAATGACAGAGAAACAAGCCTCTAAAATTTCCCAATTGGTGCCAATGGACCAAAGGTCATGAGTTCGAAGCCAGCCCAGGTTGGAATGGGTTTCCAACCAATTGTGTGTAGCCTGTTGTCGACCTTTGCAACCTGAAAGACAGTTGCATCTGTCAAGTAGGAAAATAAGGTATCACCTTAAAGTGTGGAGAGGCTAAATTAACTGATTTATGAGGCCATAAAGAAGACTCCAGCAAAGCATTCCAGCGGGGAAGCATGCAGGGAATGTGGAAGTGCTTCATCAGCATCGCAGATGGACGATGAAAGCAACAGCTCCCCTGGCGGCCGGAAAAAGTTAAATAGCCTCTGTGTATGTCTGTATATGTTTGTATGTCAAAAATTGGCATTGAATGTTTGCCATATATGTGTACACTGTAATCCACTCTGAGTCCCCTGCGGGGTGAGAAGGGCGGAATATAAAAGCTGTAAATAAATAAATAAATATCCGAATGAAAATGCACTTTTTTCTAGTTTTGGGAATTTCCCAAAAAATGGAATCGGGGAAGGGTGCCAAAAAATGGAAATGGAAATGGTACGGTTTTGGGCATTGTGCGCATCCCTGGTAGCTTATCTAACCTATAGTAAAAATTGCTGTTTTTTTGTTACTCTGATGCTGATCTCTTTTGTACACATAGGATGAAGACTATGATGATTTCTTAAAATGCTTAGATCTTTTCCATCTTGCCCCCTTTTTGGCCCAGTTCTAATATACTTGCTTTGTTTAGTTTCAGGCAATAGAGGTTGTCTCATCGGATCCTGTTTCCTTCATCCCAAGGATGCACCTCCATCTCTACATGGATGACCTGCATCCAACAGCCAGGTTAACCATTCTCATCCTATAACAAAACAAGGCTGAGAAGGGGAGTGTGGGCAAAGGGTAGAGTGGGGCAAGGGGTAGACTTTAGTAGAGCAATATTGTTCGTGCTTGTTGGAATGGTTTAAAAGGATTACAGACCCCAGTCCTCTGGGGAAAACGTTGGGGCAAGGAAATAGATGAGATTCCTTTTTGTTCTGTTTCTTTCCATCATGCTTGTCCAGAAGGGCTGGGAAGGAAAAGATAGATAGGAAGGATAAGAGGGCAACCAATTAATTCAAATTCAAACCTGATTTCATTTTGCTTTATAATTAAACCAGCAGGCATGTTTCAACAACTGATTATCTAGCCTGGACAGTTGTTTATATTCATCTTGGTTTCTTGTTCATGTTGTCTAAACTGATGTGGCTTCAATTTCAATTTCAATTTTTAACCTTTATTTTTAGCTGTAGGGAGCCTGGCTTCTGCTTCTTTTTGTATTGTTTTGTTCTTAAAGGATCTCTGCAGCTCATCTGGGAAATAAAATGAATTGGTATTTTGAAATGCTGCTGAAAGCTCAGGATAGAGAATCGGGTGGCCATGCATCCTACTTCAAAGCAAGACTGAGAAAACTTATTTTTATGAACTATACTTTCAGGAGTCCTCAGTGGTGCAGTGGGTTAAAGCGCTGAGGTGCTGAGGTTGTTGACCAAAAGGTCGCAGGTTTGATTCTGGGGAGCAGTGTGAGCTTCCACTGTCAGCCCCAGCTTCTGCCAACCTAGCAGTATGAAAACATGCAAATGTGAGTAGATCCAGGGTCAGCTCAACCCATTATGCAAAGTAAGCATTTGAAGTATAGTTGATTTTGCCCAGGGGTGCTCTTGAGGTGCTCTTGGGGGAAAATAGACCTTGACATATGTGAGTTGTAGTTACTGGGATGTATAGTTCACCTACAATCAAAGAGCATTCTGAACTCCACCAATGATGGAATTGAACCAAATATGGCACCCAGAACTCCCACGACGAACAGAAAATATATATCAGTGATTGGTTGGGGGGTGGGGGGGTGGGTGCCAAAATACTGTTTGCTTACCGTTGAAAATTACCTAGGGCTGCCTCTGAGTAGATCTATAGGTACCGCTCCAGCAGGAAGGTAATGGCGCTCCATGAAGTCATGCCAGCCACATGACTTCATGGAGCAGAATTCTTGGAGGTGTCTACGGACAATGCTGGCTCTTTGGCTTAGAAATGGAGATGAGCACCACACCCCAGAGTCGGACACGACTGGACTTAATGTCAGGGGAAAACCTTTACCTTTTATACTTTCAGACTTTCGCCCTCCTTCTCCATCTAACACGACCCTTCCCTTCCTCTCATCTGAACTTTGTTTGGCCATCGAAAACATGCCTGTTGGAAAGGCTCCAGGTCAAGATGGTATCACCGCAGACCTCCTCTTTACAATGAATTTGCCTGCCGCTTCTCTTGTTATCTAGAAGACAGCCATGTACTGAAGACTTGGAACACCTCAAAAACAGTCCTCTTATTTAAGAAAGGAGACAAAGAAGATCTGAGAAACTACCACCCTATAACTCTCTTGCCGGTTATTTACAAATTCTTCACCAGGTGAATTTTAGCTCGCAACAGGAGAATATTGGAGGAGGAATAGACGACTGAACAAGCTGGATTCCGTCACTCATTCTCCACCATTGATCACATCCTGGCTGTTAATAGAATATTAGAAGCCACCCGTGAATACCAGATGCCACTCATTCTCACTTTTGTGGACTACGAGAAGACAGCATGGAACCAGAGTGCATATGGAACAATCTGAGGGACCAAGGAGTACAGGCAGAGTACAACAACATCATCCAAGCGTGCTATAGCAGATGTACAACAATGCTAATGACTTTTGAATGAGAAATTTTTATATCTGTAAAAGAAAGGCATATGCCAGGGTGCTCTCATCTTTTCTTTTCTAATGCTCTGGAAAGTGTAATAGGAGTCTGTAATTGGTCGGACAAAGATATGCTCATTCGGGATACAAATATTTCGGGTATTTGTACCCCACCCTTCTCAAACCTCCTCAGTGTGGCTTCCAGTCGGCACATATTTGATGCCTACAGCAACACAACAAAACACACATCAAAACAATAATGATAAATAGTAAAAACATTAGATTAATACAATAAAGTCTACTAAAAAAGAAAGCCAGTCTGGTGGCCATTGTTCCATCGAGTTCTGTAATTGAAAGCTCCATTAAACTTGTCCATAAACTGTTTCCATAGCCATTGTTGTCATTGTTGTTGTCAAGTCTGCAAGCTTACCCAAAGGTCTGGTCCCACATCCATGTTTTTAATTTCCTTCTAAAGGAGAGGCGGGATGAAGATGACCTAATTTCCCCAGGGAGTGAATCCCACAGGCGGGGGGGGGGGGGGACCACCAAGAAGGCCCTGTCCATTGTCCCCGCCAACTGTGTTTGTGACAGGGGTGAGGCCAAGAGCAGGGCCTCTCCAGAAGATCTTAAACACCTAGGTGGAAAATAGAAGGAGATACGTTTGGACAGGTCCGCTGGGCTGGAACCATATAGGGTTTAATTACCTGTGCTTTGCCAATGATGCAGTTTTAATCATACATACAGCCCCAGAAGCCTCCAGCATGCTTAGTGAGCTTTAGAGCAACAGTCGGTCAATTGGATTAAAGATGACGATGCAAAAGACGAAGTTACTCCAAAACAATTTCACAGATGTTGCTGCAGTGACCGTAGAGGGCGTCAACCTCAAAAATGTAGAAGAATACGTCTACCTCGGAAGGCTGTTAACATCAAGGAATGAACTGAAGCTGAAGTTGAATAGATGCAGGAAAGCAGGATGGGCCACTTATAATTCTATTAAAGCCGCTGCAAACTCTACTGGAAGTACATTTCTATGAGCTCAATTCGTCAACCCAACCATGTTACCTTCCCTTTGCTATGGTGCAGAGACATAGACAATGACAAGATCTCTCTCAGAAAAACTACGAGTTGTGCATGCCTCGCTTGAAAGATGGCTTGTTGGGATACCTCTCTGAATGCAGAGAGAATGTGTGCTGCAGAACAAGGATGTTCGAAAAAGTGAAATATCCTCTATGCCACGTTGCCCAACTCAAATATCACTTTGCAGGCCACGTGATGTGCAGAACAAATGGGTGCTGGAGCAATGCCACAACAACATGGTACCTCTTGGTTGTCCTGCCACCTGATGGACTGATTCATTCTATATGTCATATAAGGTTAGAGATGAACATGGCCGTACAATGGTACACTGGTCAACTCGTGCTCAAAATAGATATGAATGGAGGTGAATAGAGAAGAGATTGTGATTCACGCAAAAGCTGAGGAATGGAATGTCTAAGCAACTGAGAACCTTCAGATCTTTCCAGTATGGCGCAAGAGGAATTTGTGGTTCTACACTATCCAAAAAGTAATTTGTATATACTCTGTCCAGTTCCTAGGCAGGAATCTTTCTCTGTTTTATTGTGGTCTTCACTTGGACATTCAAAGCATGTGCTCTTTATTGTGAGCTGTGGGCCATCCCAAAAGAAGGCTCATGTCTCTTAGCGCACAAATTATTATAAGTCATTGCTGAACTTGAACTTTTTCATAATGGCTCATTATGAAGAAGCCATTCACGTAATTAATCAGGAATTTGTAGTTAACATTTCCAATTCCTTTGCAGCAAGGCTGGAATGAACCAGTCACAAGCCATAATTTCCTCCAACAAATCTCAATCGATAAGATTCATGCACATTTTTGACTTTGTTAAAGGCAGAAATGAATGTAACCTTAAGAGTTTGGTACTTTACATGTTTAATAAAGTTGGAACTTTTCTTCATTTTAAAATGAGGTTGATCGAGGCAAATCAACAAAATCGAGAACTTGAAGAAGCTACTTTGTTGGATTACAACCCCCAGAATCCTCCAGGCACATTGGCTATGTGGCTTGGTGGCTGGGGGATTCCACAATGTATAGCCTCGAAACAGTAAAGGCACCACATGCTGTCTCATCTTGGAAGTTAAGCAGGTTCAGCTCTAGCTAGTACTTGGATGGGAGACTGTCAATGAATACTAGGTGCCATAGTCTATATTTCAGATATATTTTGCTAAGAAAGAACTGGCAAAATTATCAATAAGCATTCTTTGTTTAAGAAATTATATGAAATGTATGAGGTCACAATAAGTCAACAGTATCATGCAGGCACATAAACACATATACCTCATCCTTGTTCCCCACCCTCAAAGATTAATTTCTCCAAGTTCTGCTATAATTACAACCTTAGAGACTGTCACCCAAAGAGTGATATAGAAGCCCTTGTTCTACACAGCAAAAGCAAAAAAAAAAAAAAACAACAAAAAAACAAAAACAAAAACAAACAACCCCCAAATAACAAAACCCCCCAAAAAACAAACCAAAAAACAAACCAAAAAAACCCAAAAAACAAAACAAAAATCAAAACAAAAAACAAAAATCAAAACAAAAAACAAAACAATGGACAAATAATAAAATAATTATATTTTTTTACAAAATGGAAATAATATCCAAGCATATTTTTGTATGGTCAAACATTGGCAAAACCTGATCAAAGCCTGATGAGGAAAAACATGGAATACGGTGAATTTTTGCAATTTTGAACTTAATCTGTGCAAATTAACACATGTACCTTATAAAACGCTGATTATATGCTTTGAATTGAATTACATGGCAGCATAGACTCATATAATTCAAAGCAGATAATGTGGATTACCTGCTTTGGTAATCTGGATTACATTGCAGTGTGAAGGGGCCTCAGTTTGAGATTGCAGATTGACTGCATTTAACAGGATTATATGGTCCCATCTACACCGCAATGAAACATCCAGATTATCTGATTTGAACTGGATTATATGGCACTGTAGACATAGGCCCCTTCTACATTGCCATATAAAATCCAGATTATCTGCTTTGAATTGGGTTATATGGCAGTGTAGAAGGGGCCTCAAATAATAAAGTTCAAAGCAGATAACGTGAATAATTTGCTTTGATAATCTGGATTATATGGCAGTGTAGATCCAGCCTATGGCAATGTACACTCATATAATCCAGTTTAGTGTGGTTCAATCTGCATTATATGAGTGAGCCTGCACTGACTATTATAATGCAGTTCAAACTGAATTAGGCTCCTTCTACACTGCCATATAATCCAGATTATCAAAGCAGATAATCCACATTATCTGCTTTGAACTGATTATATGATTCTACACTGCCATATAATGTATGAGATTTATTTTAATTGCTTTGCTTTGTATTGTGATTGTTATTACTTGTATTGATGTATTGTGGGCTCAGCCTCATATAAACCACACCGAGTCCCTTGGGGAGATGATAGCGGGGTATAAATAAAGATTATTATTATTATTATTATTATTATTATTATTATTATATAATCCAGTTCAAAGTAGATAATCTAGATGTTATATGGCAGTGTAGAAGGGTCTGCAGAATGCAGACACAGTTCCTTTCCACATTTTCCCAATAACCATAGAAAAGTCAGAAATGAATGGCTAGAGCATGCCTTCTTATTCATGTCCATAGAACGGTTCTGGCCCAACTTACCTGTCCAAACGCATCTCCCCTTATGAACCTTCTAGGACTGGGGAGGCCCTGCTCTCGGTCCCACCTTTGTCACAAGTACGGCTGGCGGGAACGAGATACAGGGCCTTCTCAGTGGGGCCCCTCAGCTATGGAACACCCCCCCCCCAAGGATATCAAAATGCCCCCCTCCTTTTAACATTTCGAAAGAGAGTCAAGACTTGGCTCTTTGAGCAGGCATTTCCAAATACATTGTAACAGACGTAGGAAAATGAAATGTTTGGACGATGTGATTGGACAGTGTTTTTAATAGAAGACCCTAATGTTCATGTTTTTATTGATTTTGTTATGGTTTTATTATCTGATTGTTTTTATTGTATTGAAATGGTATTTTATGGTCTTGGCACCAACTGTAAACTGCCCCGAGTCACCTGCGGGCTGAGAGGGACGGTATATAAATATAGTAAATAAATAAATAAATAATGAATGAATGAATGCCTGAAAATATATACACTTTCAAAATGGATAACAGCAGCCATAGACATCTATTGGGGCCCTTTATAGTAGGGCTGGGTGGTTTCGTTCGTTAATTTCGTAATTCGTTATTAATTCGTTATTTTTTTTGATAACGTAGCGATATTGAACCATTCAGGAGCAACTAAAAATTGAAACGAATTTTTCAATTCGTTTTGTAATTGTTTCGAAATTATTTCGAAATTGTTTCGTTATTATTTCCGCATGTCTGGTGCAAGTTTTATAGTTGTTGTTTGTTTTATCAGTGAAAAAAATATATAATTATCACACCAACAGTCAACAACAGAGGGAGAGGGAAGCTTCAGAAGTTCCCCCAGTCCCATTTGGAGGGTTTTTTTAGCGTATTGCGCGGTCGCGTCCGATTCGTAATTGTTTCGTAATTGTTTCATAACTTCTGAAATTTCGTAAATTTCGAACTTTTTTAAAGAAAAATTTCGGAATTCTTTTAAAAATCGAAACGCAAAACCCCCCTAAAAACGAATCGAGTTTAGAAACAAATTTTTCCGTGGTTGCCCAGCCCTACTTTATAGTGCTATCATTCCTGGACCTTGTGTAGTATGAAAGGGTCTCAATTTGTACCATGAAACACTAGTTCTGTTTCTGTCCATAAAATTGATATTTTCTTCCTATAACAGGAACAGCAAACATGTGGCTCTTTTCACGTTTTGGGACTGCAGCTCGCAACACCCCTCACCTTCACCTATGCTAAATAGGGTTGATGTGACTTCTAACCTACTAATATGTATCAGTAGGCCTGGGTAACAACGGAAAAATTTGTTTCTAAAATCGATTCGTTTTTTGGGGGTTTTTGCATTTCGTTATTTAAAATAATTACAAAATTTTCCTTTTAAAAAGTTCGATATTTACGAAATTTCGTAAATGTGAAAAAAATTACAAAACATTAACGAATCGATTTCCGAAACAATAACGAATCAATTTGTTAATGGTGGACGCGACCGCGAAATACGCTAAAAAACCTCCAAAAACTTCTGAAGCTTCCCTCTCCCTCTGTTGTTGACTGTTGGTGTGATATTATAATTTTTTTTCACTAATTAAACAAAAAACTTGCCCCAGACATGCGGAAATAATAACGAAACGACCTCAGAACAATAACGAAACGAATACAATAACGAAATACGAAGCATTTACAAAACGTGTTTAAAAATTCGTTTTTAAAAAAAAATGCTCCAGAATGGTTCGTTATCGTTTTGTAATTAAAAAAATTAATGAATTATTAACGAATTACGAATTAACGAAATGAAACCGCCCAGCCCTATGTATCAGATCTCTTTAAGAAGGAATATATTCTGATGATAGAATATATATAAATCATCAGAAAAATAGAAGCGTAGGTTTGGGGATGACATGCGTTTTACATGGTTTGTCCTTGGAGTTTCACTTTAATAAAAACCAACAATTATTCTCCTTGCTTCCCATTGGTTTGTAATCATGTTATTTGCTGCTTGTTATTTTATTTATTTCTCTTTGGATATTAAATTAAAGGTTTGACAGCATGGGCTACCTTCACCAAAGAACACAATCATTGCCATCAGCAGTAAATAAGCTCCACAGAGTGACCTCCCCGAAGGGTCACAACCCTGACCTCGGGGAGGTGCCCGGGTGGTCTATTTTCCATGCACATTCTGTCTCATGTCTCCCCTGAGGCTTCCAACAAAGATAGTATTTAGTTCCTATTGTCCCGGTGTCTTTTGTAATGTGTTTGAGGTCCCATTAGACACTGGAATGAATCCAACAGCTCCTTTCACACAAATCCATGACATGGGAATGACATTTGGCTGTTAATAACATTGCAGTGATGTAAGGCGCACAATGTGGTGATTGGTTTTGATCACCAAAGACACGGGATGTTCTTTTAGCACAGGAAAATACACAGGGTAAAAAAGATCCCTGCCACGACAGCAATAATAGTACAGAATGTGGAAAGTTACTTTTTACAATAACTCATTTATTTAAAAACAATGACTTTTAAGCATCTGATTACAGCTGAATTTCCGAAAAGTAAATCTTCGCTTCCCTATTTCTCAAACATTTCGGCCTCAGTTTGAGAGAAAACATAGAGGATAAACAGTTAATTATCATAAAGACTCAACAATAAGACAGTAATGATTACCTTTTAACCATTAAAATATCAACAATATCTGAATGCTATAAGTTATGGGTTTATGGTAATAATAACCCTTACCCTCTCCCCAAAAACCCTTTAAAAACACTTTAAAATAAAATTACTTACCTGACCATCATTAACATTAGATGAAACTCTCTGTCCCTTCTGGCAGTGACTGGTGTACACAAATGACCAGCCACTGCCAGAAGGGACAGAGAGTTTCATCTATGCTGATGATCGTGCCATTACTGCTCAAGCAGGGAGCTTTGAGATGGTAGAACAAAAGCTCTCTGAAGCTCTAGGTGCTCTCACTGCCTATTACAGGGAAAACCAGCTGATCCCCAACCCATGTAAAACACAGACATGTGCCTTTCATCTCAAGAACAGAGAAGCATCCCAAGCTCTGAAGATCACCTGGGAAGGAATCCCACTGGAGCACTGCAGCGCACCCAAATACCTGGGAGTCACTCTGGACTGTGCTCTTACCTACAAGAAGCACTGCCTGGACATCAAGCAAAAAGTGGGTGCTAGAAACAATATCATACGAAGCTGACTGGCACAACCTGGGGATCACAACCAGATACAGTGAAGACATCTGCCCTTGTGCTGTGCTACTCTGCTGCTGAGTATGCATGCCCACTGTGGAACACATCTCACCACACTAAAACAGTGGATGTGGCTCTTATCATGGGGTGTCTGCGCCCTACACCACTGGAGAAATTACACTGCTTAGCCGGTATTGCACCACCTGACAACGCCGGGAAGTAGCAGCCAATAGTGAAAGGACCAAGGCAGAGACATCTCCAGCTCATCCCCTGTTTGGGTATCAGCCAGCACGTCAACAACTTAAATCTAGAAATAGTTTTCTAAGATCTACAGAGTCACTCGCTGGAACACCTCAGCAAGCGAGAGTCCAAAAGTGGCAGGCTCAAACCCAGAACCTCAACCAATGGCTGATACCAAATGAGAGACTCCCCCCTGGACACACAGAGGACTGGGTGACTTGGAAGGCACTGAACAGACTGCGCTCTGGCACCATGAGATGCAGAGCCAACCTTCAGAAATGGGGCTACAAAGTGGAATCCTTGACATGCGAGTGTGGAGAAGAGCAAACCACTGACCACCTGCTGCAATGCAACCTGAGCCCTGCCACATGCACAATGGAGGACCTTCTTGCAGCAACACCAGAAGCACTCCAAGTGGCCAGATACTGGTCAAAGGACATTAAATCAACTACCAAACTCACACATTTTGTATTTTGTCTGTTTCTTGGCTTTGTTCGGTTAGAAATGTAATATAATTGACTGGTTGCCCTGACACAACAAATAAATAAAATCATTAACGTTCTGCCAAAGTCCTCCTGGAATGTAGAAATAACACACCAGGAAATGGGGGGGGGGGGGGAGCGATTCTTCTCCCTAACTCCCGCTTCTCTTGTCACATCATTTCTATATGCCAGGACTCCAGCAGCACATTAATGGTGGCCAGGTAAGATATTTTATTTTTAAGGGTTTTATTTGGGGGGGTGGGGGGTTACAGCCCTCTGGGGCCCCTTCCACACAGTGTTGAACTGGAATATATGGCATTGTAGACTCATATATTGTGGGATTACCTGCCTTGATATTCTGGGATATATGGCTGTGTGGAAGGGCGCTGGGTTTTCCAAGCTAATTCAGACTGGAAAACCCAAGAGGGCTGTGCAGAATTCCCCCACAGGTCTCATACTGGATAAGACTCTGGTCTTTCAGGAAGATCCAAGTCTAATCCAGTACCTAACTAATTTGGGGCAAAGCAGGGTTTTACTGCTTTTTCCCGAATTAATTTGGTTTTTACCAGAGACGTCGTTTGGACATCTCCGATAAAACTGCAGGAATTCCCGCATTATGGGCCCTGTCTGGATGGGTCGGGGGAGGGAGGGGAAGGGGGGAGAGCAGTAGCGCTACATTTTCTGAAAATTAGCTGAGGCTAATGGGCCAAACTAGATAAGATTCAGGAGATATTTAAATAGGTTTCAAATGCTGAGAGTTCCTTGGACAGCAAGAAGATCCAACCAGTCCATACTTGAGAAATTATTATTACTTTTGTTATTGAAGGGAAGATGGGACTGTAGCATACTAAGACACAAGGGCACTTACAAAGTATACTGGGGTTGGATTTACCCTGCCAGATAACCCAGTTGAAAGCAAACAATCTGAATTTTATATGGGAGAAGATTTAGATATTGGGACTGAAGATGAAAAGGATTTCTAGAGTCTTACCCTTTAGCCACTGTGCTATAGATCATGAATTATGTTGATTTGAAATAAATATCATTTTAGACTTTAGAACAGCTATTATAGGCAAACATGAACAATCTGAATGCCTTCTACATTCATTAGAAGCAGAAGCCTCAGAAGAGTACTGGAGTAGCACAAATTTCCTCTTAATAGATTGAGATTTATAGTCAAATCCCATTTGTCAAAGCACATAATATTTAATTGTTATTTTACTGCATTTAATCATTTGACATCAGTCTTGGTTTCACTTCCCGGTTGATTCCATCTGGTTGAGAAACTGAAATTAGGTACTTCATTTGGCCTAAATAAAGTCCAATGGCCAGGATTTCCTGTTGATATTTTAAAATAACATGGGGCAGAATATTATTCGTGACAGAGAGGCACACAATTAAAGGTTACGTGCCTATGGGCCTATTTACAAGGATCACAAACCTTGTAGTGAGCCAGAAGTTGCTCCTGGAAATTCAGAAGGTGTCCGGAGACTTCCGATCCCTAACACAGGATGAGATTTATGAAGCCAATTTTATCCATGTTAGTGGAAGTCAGGGAAGACTTTGGAGCTTCCCTGAATCAGCCAGGCTGATTCTAATTACTCTAATTTACATTTTCCTAATGCGAAGATTACTGCAGATGCAGACTGCAGCCGGGAAATCAGGAGACGCTTACTTCTTGAGAGGAGAGCAATGACCAATCTTGATAACATAGTGAAGAGTAGAGACATCACATTGGCAACAAAGATCTGCATAGTTAAAGCAATGGTATTCCCCATAGTCACCTACAGATGTGAGAGCTGGACCACAGGGAAGGCTGAGCGAAGGAAGATAGATGCTTTTGAACTGTGGTGCTGGAGGAAAGTGCTGAGAGTGCCTTGGACAGCGAGAAGATCTAACCAGTCCATACTTCAAGAAATAAAGCCTGATTGCTCATTTTAGGGAAGAATAGTAGAGGCCAAGGTGAAGTACTTTGGCCACATCATGAGAAGAAAGGACAATAATGCTGGGGAAAATGGAAGGATAAAGGAAGAGGGGCCGACCAAGGGCAAGATGGATGGATGGTATCCTTGAAGTGACTGGATTGACCTTGAAGGAGCTGGGAGTGGTGACGACCAACAGGGAGCTCTGGCGTGGACTGGTTCATGAAGTCACAAAGAGTCGGAAACAACTGAACAAATGAACAGCAACAAATGCAACCTTTGTTGTTGTTAGTTGCTATAGCAGTGGCTACAGAACTCTGGACAGTTTTTGGCTGTCACTGGGTGCTTTTGGAAATATCAATAAAGGCATCTGCACAGCTTGAGGTGGGAGCACATATACTTTCTGATCTTGGAAGCTAAGCAGACCAGAAATGAGTAGCTTATATCAGGGTAGAGAGGGTGTATTATCTGGGGTTAGTGACAATTAATAATAATGGTTTCAGTCCATCATAATCTAAAACAGGCCTACACAACCTGTGGCTCTCCAAGTGTTTGGGACTCCAATGTCCAAAAGCCCCAGCTAACTTTTTCATGGCCAGCAGCTTGTCTGGCCTGGCTTGGCTGCTGTTGAGGGAGGTCTCTAAGGGCCCTTCCACACATGACTTAATCACAGTGGGTACTGGGATATCATATCCCAGTTCCTCCCAGGATTGAGTCCCTAAATTTCTCTCAAACCCCAGGCTTTCCCTGGAGAGGTGGCTCCATGTCCTTCTGGGTCTACTAGAGGTTATTATTATTATTATTATACTTATTTATCTCTTCCAAATGAGACTCAAAGCAACTTAACTTAAAAGCATTAGCATACAATTAAAATATACAAATATGCAAACATTAAGATAGAATTAAATATAAACAATATTAGCAGTATTGATCTGTGAGGGCATGGAGCCAGCAGTCCCCCATTTAGCTCCTAAATGAGGGGCTTGCCTGAGGAGTCTGGTGGCATGCTCAGGCCCCTCCGTAGAAAGCTCCTGGCACATCAAAATGATGTGTTGGGAGGTTGGGGGGGGGAGGGAACTCGAAGAACCTTGATCACTGTGGGGAGTGACCTCTGGGATCACAGAAGTGGTCCTGGGAGCCAATCCCCACATCACCCACATCTGGAAAGATCCAGACCTTACATTAAGGTCTAGATCTTTCGAGGTATCTAGTTAATCTGGAGTAAACTGGGAAATCCCACTTTACTCTGGATTTGGATTTACCTGAGGTGTCATTCAGATGCCCCAGGTAAACCCAAGACAGGTCTCAGATTGTAGACCTCTCTGTTTCTGGGTTAGACTCTGTTGTCTCTGGGTTAGAATTTTGGACTCTCCCCATTCTTGTAATCATGTTCTGGATCCTGGTGTATCCTGAATACTTGACTCTGAATTTAAGACTAACTTCCTGTCCTCGATTTATGAACTTGGGCATCAGTTTGATCCCTGACTATCTGGCTTGACTTTGGAACCCTGACTTCAGTATCTACTCTTGAATTCTTGAACATGTGTCTAAAAACTCTCAATGGTGAACTTCTGGCATCTGACTATTGGACTCTAACTTTGGCTATTGTTTATTCTAGTTTCTGAACTGGCTAAGTAGTACTCAACTTGCCTTCATTCATTTGAATTTTGACCTTGGCTTGTGTTCATTGTTACACCAGGTACGTGCTGGAATTCTGTTTTGTCAGCCAGACCTTTGGAAGACCCAAGGATTTAGTTTTCTATACAAGTAAATACGGTCTTGGCCTATTTTGTGTTGTTTTAATAAACCTCAGCCCTTGATACCGAGTGAGCCCTGGCACAACAAAACATGTCCAATGGTCAGGAATTTTGGAAGCTGAAATCCAAACACCTGGAGGGCCACAGGTTGTGCAGGCATAGAATCATAGAATCAAAGAGTTGGAAGAGACCTCATGGGCCATCCAGTCCAACCCCCTGCCAAGAAGCAGGAATATTGCATTCAAATCACCCCTGACAGATGGCCATCCAGCCTCTGTTTAAAAGCTTCCAAAGAAGGAGCCTCCACCACACTCCGGAGCAGAGAGTTGCACTGCTGAACAGCTCTCAGAGTCAGGAAGTTCTTCCTCATGTTCAGATGGAATCTCCTTTCTTGTAGTTTGAAGCCATTGTTCCGCGTCCTAGTCTCCAGGGAAGCAGAAAACAAGCTTGCTCCCTCCTCCCTGTGGCTTCCTCTCACATATTTATACATGGCTATCATATCCCCTCTCAGCCTTCTCTTCTTCAGGCTAAACATGCCCAGCTCCTTAAGCCGCTCCTCATAGGGCTTGTTCTCCAGACCCTTTATCATTTTAGTCGCTCTCCTCTGGACACATTCCAGCTTGTCAATGCTGGATGATCTAGAGGAAATGATGTAACTATTCTGGTGCAGATTTGTCTTCCACTGTCAGGGTTAACAAATAATCAGCCTTAATGTTTTGAGCTTTTTAAAAGAGAGATATCTTAAACTGGGTGCAATGTAAATCAGTTCCCTTGTATCTCTCTCACGTCTGACTGAGCATCTATATCTTGTTGTGAAGATGAAACTAAGATCACTTTGGTGGCAGCTGCTGTGTATTGTGCATTGAAGATGAGATATTCTCTTTCCATGCTTGGTTAGTTATCACTTGGGAATTCTAATTATGCATATTCAATGCACAATATCCATGCAACATCCTGACATGTTCAGTTCCAGGAAGCCACTTCAGGCTGCCCTACTAATCCTACAACAAGGCATCTTTGTAATTATGATATTCCTCATTTGTTGATGACACTTTCCATTACACCTCCGCTGCTGCTTATAAAGAGGGGAGAACCAGCAAGGCCATGGGTTACCTCTCTTGGAATTGTGATATCATCTGGCCATTGGGTATAATATATCTTGTGGTCCTTCCAAGTCACTGACATAGTTACGACTTGCGCCAGCCTCTACAGCAACTCCAATCACAATAAATACATGCATAAGCTCATCATATATATAAAATAAATGATCTGGAAAACAATGAAGTAGCATTGCCTTCCACAGAGAACTGGACCCCTAGCTATATGTAGTCAATCACAGAAAGTATAGCCAAGAAAGTGACAAACAAAACACAGATAAGCTTTAAGTTATTTAGGTAAACCTTTTGGCTTTTGCCTTCATCAGCAACACAGAGCTGATAGATACCAAGTTAGACACTTAGAACCAAAGGGATGGCTGTAATAAGAGTGAGAGGAGACTCTTGGGCAGTGTTACCTATAAGAAAGCAAGAGCTGCCTTCCCTCCATAAAAGAATGCAAAACGTAAGTAATAGCTAATAGGGCTGGGCGGTTTTGTTCGTTAATTTCGTAATTCGTTATTAATTCGTTATTTTTTTTTATAACGAAGCGATATTGAACCATTCAGGAGCAACTAAAAAACGAAACGAATTTTTCCAATTCGTTTCGTAATTGTTTCGAAATCGTTTCGTAATTGTTTCGAAATTGTTTCGTTATTATTTCCTTATTATTTCCGTATGTCTGGTGCAAGTTTTATAGTCGTTGTTTGTTTTATCAGTGATAAAAAAAAATTATCACACCAACAGCCAACAACAGAGGGAGAGGGAAGCTTCAGAAGTTCCCCCTGTCCCATTTGGAGGGTTTTTTTAGCGTATTGCGCAATCGTGTCCGCCATTAACGAATCGATTCGTTATTGTTTCAAAATTGTTTCGTAATTTCCGAAATTTCGTAAATATCGAACTTTTTAAAAGAAAAATTTCGGAATTCTTTTAAATAACGAAACGCAAAAACCCCCTAAAAACGAATCGAGTTTAGAAACAAATTTTTCCGTGGTTGGACAGCCCTAATAGCTAAGATTATGGGGTACTTAATATGTATCTACACATAGTATTAATACAGTTAGATACCACTTTAACTTCCATTGTTCAAAGCTATGGAATCATGGGAGCTTTAGTTTGATGAGGCACTAGCACTTTTTGGCAGAAAAGACTAAACCTTGTAAAACTACAGCTCTCATGGTTCCATAGCATTGATCCATGACATATGATGTCGGGAATGTATTATGTTACTGCACATGTGCTATCTTACCGAATGTTTTTCAAGTGATAGATTATCTGTATATCTTTTAGAAAACCTAATTAGTTTCATAATGGGGCAGTATGGAACTGATTGCACATGGACTGAATTTACTTCTTACGAGTAATTTGCATAGATTCGTTTGTCAGTGGGAAGGACCAAGGAAAGAAACCTGATAGGGTAGTGAATGGTAGTAGTCACAGGTTATTTATTTATTTATTTACTACATTTGTATACCGCCCTCTCAGCCTGGAGGCGACTCAAGGTTAGCCATCTTTAATTGTAAGTAAGTAAGTAAAGTTTATTACGGTCGATGACCAGATCACAACATTGGGACCCAGTCCCTTACATTCACATCAAACCCAAAGGGTTATACACTTCAAACTCCAACAAATTTTAAAATCTAAGCTAAAAACCAATACAAGAAGTTATTAAAACCCACAAGATCATCCGACGCAGTCTAAAGAGAGATTGTAGGGTGACAGGAGATGATCTGTCCTATCAGCCACTGAATAACCCTTTCTTGTACCCTCACCAACCATGCTTACATTGTTACTGGGGCTGAGAGAAGGGCCTCTTCTGATCTCAGAGATGGGGATGGCTAATTCAGAGAGATACAATCTAGTTGAAGGGACTATCTTTGTCAGATCCAGCAGATGGCATTTCAGGTGAACTGGGATGGCATTCATGTAGGTTTCCTGTAAGATTACATAGTCTTAGGACGTTATCACACAAGGTCTGGGCTCCGTTCTAGATCACTTCCTGGACATAGTCAGGATGGAACCCATCAAAACCCATCTCATGATGCATGACTATTTCTGACAGTGATCTGTCCTGGCTCCATCCTGGAAGCATCTGAGGACAAAGCTCTGAGAACATGGGGAGCTTCCCATGTTCTCATAAGGTAAGCCAGGGAAAATGGGGGGGGGGGGCAGTCGGGGAGTAATATTTTCCCCAGGGGATGGGGAAGAGGGCAATGTGGGATGGGACATGGGATGATGGCTTTCCTTGCTGCCCACCAGATTTGTCCTGCTGCCTCATTGATGCCCCACTTTCACCTGGTTTGAGGACCCGAATGTGATGAGGTCCTAAGGCTCCATCTACACTGACGATATAATATAGCATAGAAGAGGCTTTACTGAATACAGATCATCTACAGATTTGTAACTCTTGATTACAAATTTGTAACTGAAATACTAAATGCCTAAATGCTTGCCATAGCCCCCCCCCCCCCCCAATCCCAATATAATTTTATTGCAAAGATATAGAGAATGAGGAAAAGTAGGCCTGGGGAACAATGCAAAAATTTGTTTCTAAAATCGATTTGTAATTGGGGTGTTTTTTTGTTTCGATATTTAAAATAATTACAAAATTTTCCAAAAAAAAAGTTCGGTATTTACGAAATTTCGTTATTATTAACGAATCAATTCGTTAAAATGGCGGACGCGGTTGTGCAACTTGCTCCCTTCTTCGCCCGGCAGGCACTTTGGGTCGCCCCGAATTGGCCCTGGCAGAGAGAGGGAGAGCGGGAGCGCGCACGCGTGCGGCCCTGAAACCAGGAGCCCTGGTAGGAGTCGTCGCTGCCTCTACTGCTGCCTCCTCCTCCTCCTCCTCCTCCTCCTCCTCCTCCTCCTCCTCTCCACACTTCAGGCTTCTCTTCCTCTCTCTCTCCCTCTCTTGGGGCCGCCGGGAGAGATGCTGCACGGCCAACAACTCGCCGGAGGGGGGTAGCAGCTCCCGTCCCCGCCAAGGTTTGCTGCTGCTGCTTCTGCTTCTTCTGCTGGGGAAAGGAAGAGAAGGAGAGCTGCCCTGCCAAGCCGCCTTCTCCCAGGCATGGAGCTGCTGGAGTGAGCGAGAGAAGGGCGAGCGAGGCGAGCGGGCAGAGCTCAGGTGGCTGCATGGATGGATGTGTTAGCTTTGTCAAGATCACCAAGCTTTCCGGGTAGGTTCATCGCCTCCCCATCCTCCTCTTCCTCCCTCGTCTTCACGGCATGTTTTGCTTTCGGGATTCTTCCAGGCCTTCCCTGGGGGTCTCTGGTGCCTCCTGGCGATGCTGGCGAAAGAGGGGCAACTAGGCAGGAGAGGAACCAGTGGCCCCGGTTCAACTTCCTGGCAAGTCCCGGGGGCTCTGCTTCTCCCCACCCTTCCTCCCCCCTTCCCCAGAGTGGGCATCTTGATCTCCATCCCTAAGGGGCATTTATTCTTGCAGCCAGCTGGGCTTAGAGGCAAGAAGGAGTACCAATACGCAGAGCTTTGGGAGCTGAAATAATAACGAAACAATTACAAAACAATTACAAAATAGCTTTAAAAATTCGTTTTTTAAAAAAAATTGCTCCAGATTGCTCCAGACTGATTCGTTATCGTTTCGTAATTCAAAAATTAACGAATTTTTTAACGAATTACGAATTAACGAAACGAATTGCCCAGCCCTAAGGAAAAGTACAAGAGTGGATGTAGAACAGGGGCATTTTTAACATCTTACATCTTTGTTTTCTTTCATTGTTATCTAACACAAAAAGGTTTCTATGATGTTAAAAAGAAAAGTAGCAAAAGAACATTTCTTTTCTGATCTAAAACAGAAGGGTGTACAATGTTTTGAAACAAAGAAGATAGAAAAGTTGAGAAACAGAAAATCGAAAGCTCTAACTAACCCTTCCTAGCCTGTCTCTGCTATCTTCTTCATAATCCAAATGTCTATCATTTTTGTCATAAATCTTATCTCTGTCAGATTAACTTTCCAGGATCCCTTGGATATCATTGGGGATCCTGTTTTTTTGTCACTAACTCTCATTTTTCTTCTGTTATTTTTCAAGCTTCCTTGTACTACTAATTTCCTCTAAATGTTGTAAAAAAAACCCCCAATATTTTCATTTTCTTTTCTTTTTTTAAATAGTCAATAAAAGTCTGCCATTCTTCTTCAAATTTGGAAGAATCTGGTGATTGTATAAGTTTAGTCAGTTTGTACATCTCTGCCACGTCCAACACTTTAGTAATCCATAAACCTTGGATGGGATTTTCTTCTTGTTTCTAATAGTAAGCATAAACAATCTTTGCTGCAGTGACTATGTATAAAAGAGTATCAGATATTTTTTTTTAGTAATGTTGAATTTGTAAGTCCCAACAGAAAATCATCTGGCTCTAATAGTACTTTAATTTTCAAGATGTTTTCAATGTTCTTATGAATTATAATCTGTTTTGCTTTAGGACATGTCCACTACATATGGTTAAAAGTTCCTTCTTTTTGATGACATTTTCAACATTTTTAAATTTTAGTATCGTCTTTGCTAATTTTTTCAGTGTCACATACCATAAATTTTCCCTTAGTCCATAACATCTTGTGAATTAAATCCATTTTCCACATCTGTTCTCATTTGTCTGGGTAGATATTATGACCCACTTTCTTTGACCATTGAATCATAAATACTTGATTAGATGTGCTTCTGTGTCTAATTTGAATAATATTTTATGTTGTTGTTTATTTGTTTAGTCACTTCTGACTCTTCGTGACCTCATGGATCAGCCCACGCCAGAGCTCCCTGTCAGCCGTCAGTACTCCCAGCTCCTCAGAGTCAAGCCAGTCACTTCAAGGATACCATCCATCCATCTTGCCCTTGGTCAGCCCCTCTTCCCTTTTCCTTCCATTTTTCCCAGCATCATTGTCTTCTCCAAACTTTCCTGTCTTCTCATGATGTGGCCAAAGTACTTCATCTTTGCCTCTAATATCCTTCCCTCCAATGAGCAGTTGGGCTTTATTTCCTGGAGGATGGACTGGTTAGATCTTCTCACAATCCAAGGCACTCTCAGAATTTTCCTCCAACACCACAGTTCAAAAGCATCTATCTTCCTTCACTCAGCCCTCCTTATTGTCCAGCTCACACATCCATGGGTTACTATGGGGAATACAATTGCTTTAACTATGCGGATCTTTGTTGCGAGTGTGATGTCTCTACTCTTCACTATTTTATTGAGATTGGTCATTGCTCTCCTCCCAAGAAGTAAACAACTTCTGATTTCCTGGCTGCAGTCTACATCTGCAATAATCCTTGCACCTAGAAATACAAAATCTGTCACTGCCTCCATGTATTGTATAGACATTTACAATATTTTATAGACTTTTTTCTCAGAGTGGAAAAAAATATCATGTATTCATTACCTCACTAATCAATCTTCTTATCCATTTGGTATCTTTCTTATAGTTGTCTGTATTGAAAGAAATTCTTGTAGTTGGCTTTGATTTTTTTTTAGATAAGCTTCATTTCATTGTCAAATTAATACTGGTTATAGACAGTCTTTGATCCCTATCCCAATCTCTGTCCGATTGAAGGCTTTTTTGATGGATGTCCATAGAGGTATTTTTAAGTAAAGTATTGGTTTGTCCTTTTTCCATACTATGTATAGTGTATTTCTTAGCAGGCGGCTCTTGAAACTAGACTCAGTTAATGTTTTTATTTATTAACTAGCTGTCCCCTGCCACGCGTTGCTGTGGCCCAGTCTGTTGATCTGGAAAATAAAGTAATGAGAAAGTGTTGGTTTCTAATATATGTAATTCCTTTATGCTTGTGAGTAAACAGTATTTCTTGTTGTTTCTTTGTCAGTGTTGATGTGGAGAGTGTCTGGTTTGCCTACTCTGGAATATGCAACATACCATAATCCTTCTTTAAGGGTCTCTTTCAAATCTGTGATACTATATCTGCGTGTGTGCGCAAGAATCATATCTATCTATCTATATTTATGATTGGATGGCTCTTTGTCAGGAGGGCTCTGATTACATTTTCTTGCCCTGGTGAAGAGAGTTGGACTGGATGGCCTTAAGTATTTTCTGTAGGTCATGGGGGTTCTGTGTGGGAAGTTTGCCCCATTTCTGTCATTTGTGGGTTTCAGAATGCTCTTTAATTGTAGTGAACTATATATCCCTGTAACTACAAATCCCAAATGTCAAGGTCTATTTCCTCCAAACTCCATCTGTGTTCATATTTAGGCATATGGAATTTTTGTGTCAAGTTTGGTCCAGATCCATCATTGTTTGAGTCCACAGTGCTCTCTGGATGTAGGTGAACTACAACTCCCAAACTCAAGGTCAATGCCCACCAAACCCTTCCAGTGTGTTCTGTTGGTTATGGAAGTCCTGTATGCCATGTTTGGTTCAATTCCATCATTGGTGGAGTTCAGAATGCTCTTTGATTGTAGATAAACTATAAATCCCAGCAACGACAATTCCCAAATGACAAAATCAATTTTGAGTGGAGGACATAAATTGCACTGTTAGGTGTCTTGTGTCCAAATTTGGTGTCAATTCCCCCAGTGGTTTTTGAGTTCTGATGGTAGCACGAACTAACATTACATTTTTATTCATATAGATTAAGTATCCATGCTTAAATCATGTCCTTCAAACATCAGTAATCTTTTAGCATATTTTTTTATCCAAACTAGAGCTGCATCGTCATATTGTAGCTTAAAGTTTGCCATAGTTCTTCATGTCTTCACATTGGTAGAAATTAGGGCTGGGCAATTCGTTTCGTTAATTCGTAATTCGTTAAAAAATTCGTTAATTTTTGAATTACAAAACGATAACGAATCAGTCTGGAGCAATTTTTTAAAAAAACGAATTTTTAAAGCTATTTTGTAATTGTTTTGTAATTGTTTCATTATTATTTCAGCTCCTGGCTGCAAAGGGGCCCGAGCCGGGGCAAGGAGAAGGGAAGGCAGGCGAGAGAGAGAGACTGAGCGAGCAAGCTCCCTTCCCGGCCTGGCTTCCTCCCCTGGCTCCCCTGGCTCCCCCCGCCCCCTTCTTCCCCCTTTTCCCGGCTCACCTGGGCATGCGCACACCCCACACATGCCCGGCCCGGCGCAGGGGTGGTCCGGCATGCCCGCTCGGCGGGGCCCTGGAATCCGCCGCCCTGGAAAAGAGAAAGACCCCCGCCCAGCAGCAGCGGCAAGGCCGCTGACTCCCCCGATCACCTCCCCCGCTGGGAAAAGGAAATGCAGGAGGAGGCGCAGCAACAGCAGCGGAGCAACCACCCGATTCTTCTCTCTCCCTCTCTCTAAAGTGGTATGTGTGCCGCCTCTATCTCTGGCTGTGCACACGCTGCGTGCGCGAGACGGAGGTGACCGCGCGGGTGGGAGGGAGGGAGAGGGAGGGAGGGATAGAGAGGGGGCGGACTAAAACTATTAGCCCTATGAGATTTAAGCCCTATGAGGAGCAGCTGAAAGAGCTAGGCATGTCTAAACTATTATTAAAAAAACTATTATTTAAAACTAATATTTTCATGTTGCACAACCGCGTCCGCCATTTTAACGAATTGATTCGTTAATAATAACGAAATTTCGTAAATACCGAACTTTTAAAAAGGAAAATTTTGTAATTATTTTAAATATCGAAACGCAAAAAACCCCAAAAAACGAATCGATTTTAGAAACAAATTTTTGCGTTGTTACCCAGGCCTAGTAGAAATTTCACTTTTCTCACTACTGTGAAGAATATCTAGGAAAAAGAGATGTACATTTCCTATGTTGTTATTGATCATAGAATTCACAAAGTCGGTAAAGCTCTTCATTTGTTCCAAACTTTATCCCAAACTTTACCATTGGTCCAGGGCACAGCTCATTCTTATCCATTTTCCACAGAGCTTAGGAAAGCAGAGAAAAGATATTAAAATTAAGAACTTCCAGCAAGGAGCCTAAGAAACAATGGATCCACGAGTTAAAAATTGCCAATTTTCATGTCCTTTTGCCACAAATGGGAAGTGACAGTTTATAGTTAACAAGTCCAGGAGGAATATAGTTAACGTATAAAGTGTCACATTGAATCGTTTAAATATGAGAAGAAAGGGCCAGTTTAGATAATTTAGAAGCTTATGTTTTAAAAATATCTGCACTACATTTTATGCTGTGGATAACAAATCTATGGAAAATATGGATTTTTTTGCTGTCCTTATTCACGCTCAATCTTTTTGCCCAAAGGAAATTTCAGAGGTGAAAGGCAAAACATTTGGGTTTCTTTGCAAGTGCTTTCAATGGCAGGTTTTTTCAGTAAGCAAGAGAGCACGGAACAAAGAAAGACTTTGGGCTGATGCTAAGAACACCATGGAGAGTGTATTCATAAAGGATTACATTGACCTCTAAAGATAAATTGGCCATCTGCCTACAGCTATCAATTTTGGCCTGATCTATTTATTTATTTATTTATTTATTTATTTATTACGAGTACTTCTACCCCGCCCTTCTCAATCATAGTTAAAACAGTCGGTATATAACACAATCAATAAAACTAATCTCATGCTCAGCGTCCGTCTTTCAGAGTTCCATAATTCCAATCCACTTAGTCAATTCCTGTCCATCGTCAAAGTCCTTTCTTTATCTGCCAGATTGTCCGAATGCCTGGTCCCAAATCCATGTTTTCAATTTTTTCCTAAAGGAAAGGAGGGATGATCTAATTTCCCCGGAAGCGAATTCCACAGGTGAGGGGCCACCACAGAGAAGGCCCTGCTCCTTGTCCCCGCCAATCTCACTTGTGATAGAGGCGGGGTCGAGAGCAGGGCCTCCCCAGAAGATCTTAGACTCCGAGGTGGGACGTAGAGGGAGATCCGTTCGGACAGATACAATGGGCCAGAACCGTATAGGGTTTTGTAGGTCAAAACCAGCACTTTGAATTGTGCTCGGAATTGGATCGGCAGCCAGTTGAGCTGACACAACAGGGGGGTGGTATCCTCCCTGTATGACGCTCCTGTAAGTACTCTGGCTGCCTCTCGCTGGACTAGTTTGAGTTTCCGAACAGTCTTCAAAGGCAACCCCACGTAGAGTGCGTTGCAGTAATCTAATCGGGATGTAACAAGAGCATAGAATTCCCTCAAAATGCCTTGCCTCAGTAACAGAGGAGATGGTAGATATTTGTGTCATTTTGTTGTGTGCCATTAAGTGATTTCAGACTTATAGTGACCCTAAGGTGATCTTATCATGTAGATTCCTGGAACTGAGAGTGCTTTTCCAAGGTCACTCTATGGGATTCCATGGCTGAGTAGGGAATTGAACTCAGAGTCACAAGGGTCATAATCAAATACTTGAACCATTACACCATGTTGATTCTCAAGTACTTACTAACTTTTTTGTCCTGAGCAGAATATAGGGCAGGGGTCCTCAAACTTTTTAAACAGAGGGCCAGATCACAGTCCCTCAAACTGTTGGAGGGCTGGATTATATTTTTTTTAAAAAAAAGAATGAATTCCTATACACACTGCACATATCTTATTTGTAATGCAAAAAAAAAAACACAATTAAAAACTATACAATTAAAATGAAGAACAATTTTAACAAAAATAAATGTATTAGTATTTCAACGGGAAGTGTGGGCCTGCTTTTGGCAATTAACATTAAACAATAACACCATGACACATTTAAAACTAAGGCTGAGCCAATGTAATAATAAAAAATTTAAAATGCTGGGCACGACAGGTGAAATAGATAGAATTTTGGAGATAAGTGTGATGTGCAGACAATCTTAAATCTCTAGTAAAGTGCATTTGGACATGATGCTTGGAGTTTCCTATTCTGGGAAGGCACACTGGAACAACCACATCTTCAAGCTCTTCCTAAAGACTGCCAATTTTGGGGCTTGTCTGATGTCCTTGGGGAGAGAGTTCCAGAGTCGGGGGGCCACCACGGAGAAGGCCCTGTCCCTCGTCCCCACTAATCGCGCTTGCGACGCAGGTGGGATCGTGAGCAGGGCTTCTCCAGATGAACGAAGAGATCGTGTGGGTTTGTACACAGAGATGTGGTCACGCAGGTAGGTGGGTCCCATACCATTTAGGGCTTTGTAGGTAAGCACCTGCACCTTGAATTGGGACTGGAAAATGAATGGCAGCCAAAGGAGCTCCTTAAACAGGAGGGTTGACCTCTCCCTGTAAGGAGCACCAGTTAACAACCTCACCTCCGTCCGTTGGACCAGTTGGAATTTCCGGGCCGTTTTCAAGGGCAGCCCCACGTACAGTAATTGTTGTGTGCCTTCAAGTCATTTCTGACTTAGGGTTACCTGAAGTCTAAAGTTTAGGGTGCGGGCTGGGTAAATGACCTTGGGAGGACATATCTGGCCCATGGGCCTTAATTGGGGACCTCTGCTCCACATGGTAGACCATGGGAATTGCAATTAGCAGCATCACTCTGAGCCATGACATGTTTTCAAACTATGGATTGATCCTGCCTCGTGGGAGCCTCCTAATTTGAAAGGCTCTTAAAAGTATTTCAGGTTAGGCTGGGAATTTGTCTGAACAACGACGATTTGAAAAGGTTTGGGTGGCCGTCTGATCTAGCCTCTGATCCTTGTGCTTATCTTTTGGCTTCTTGTTTGAGGCTCACTTCTGACAAGTGGCCAGGATTCAACCTTGACGTAGATCCACTGCTCAGTCTCTTGCCTATGCAGATAGTACTTTCTGGATTGTTACTTTTATAATGAATTTTAGTAGTTCATATCAACATGCATTTTCACAGTGCAAACAGTCATAGTCACCATGTCACACTACACAGAGAAGCCATTGAAATCCACAAGCATGTGGACAATTTCAACAGAAAGGAGGAGACCATGAAAATGAACAAAATCTGGCTACCAGTATTAAAAAAACTCTAAAATTGCAACAGCAAAACAGCAGAGAGGAAACAACCAGGCACATCTTAACACCTCTCAACAGAACATTTTCCCAGGCTCAGCCAGGCCTTCAAATGCTAATGAAGGTGGTCAGCTGAAACATTCACACCTAGCTTCAGCAGAGAGCTCTTTGCCCCACCCCAGTCATTCCACAGATATATAAACCCATTTTCCTATTTCCAACAGACCTCACTACCTCTGAGGATGCTTGCCATAGATGCAGGCGAAACGTCAGGAGAAATGCCTCTAGAACATGGCCCTATAGCCCGAAAAAACCTACAAGAACCTAGTGATTCCAGCCATGAAAGCCTTTGACAATACATAGTCATAGTTTAATAATTGTGATTTTATTGATTTAAAAAAGAACCCCAGAGAAGGGCAAATAAGCAATGCACATAGGATTCCTCTCTTACAAACTTTATAATAAACACGCTTTTACATTATGTACATTAGAACTCAATCACATTATTTTTAAATAGCTTCTATCTATTTAGTTCATGGCTTATTAATTTTAATAAATTGTCTGCATGTGGCAGTATCTGTTAAGTTAGAATCTTCAAATATTTAACTTTTAGTACACGGAACCCCCAAGGCTCTACCAACGATATTTTCAAGTAATACTCGTAATAATATGTGCCTTTCTGTAGTCAAACAATAGTCTTCTGTTTATTTTATAATGTTCCATTTATTTCCTGATAAATTGACCAGCAGAAGTATCAATGATCTCCAAGTTAATAAATTTGCCGAGGACAATATCATAAGATAAATTGCTTTACTTAATCAACATCATATTGGGTATAGAACACATGAAAATCCTATCAAAGTACAAACATCTACTTACACATTATAGAAATGGAATAGACTTTGTGGCATTCTGGTACCGCCTCCCTGCATTGCTTTTCATGCAACATACCTTTTCTGCGCGTTATGATGTCAGGGGTTCAAATAAGCATGAAATTCCCTGTTATATAGCAGAAAGGATTCTTCACTTCTGTTCGGGAACCAAAACCTTTATTGCAATGAGTGGTCTCCTCAGAAATCAAAAAGCTGTTCATTCCAACTGGAAGACTTTTCTTTCTTAAGTTGCAGAAATAGTACAAATACTAATGCAGTATTTGCAGTAGGTACAAACAAACAATCTCTCTCCCTCCCTCCCAAGTTGACAGCATACAGAAGTACTTCTCAACTTGTGGGTCCCCAGATGTTTTCATCTACTACTTCCAGAAATTCCAGACAGTTTACCAGCTGTTAGGATTTCTGGGAATTCAAAGCCAAAACATCTGGGGACTCATAGGTTGAGAACCACTGGCATACGGTGATCCTTTTCAGCAGTGTTTTTCAAACTCTGTTCCTTCAGGTGTTTTGGGATTCAGCTTCCACAATTCCTAAAAGCTGGTAAGCTAGCTGGGCTTTTTGGGAGCTGAAGTCCAAAACACCTGGAAGAGTAGAGTTCAGGCCCCGCCTATCTTTGCGATCGCATCTCCCTCTATGAACCAGCATGAACTTTAAGATCTTCTGGGGGGGGGGGGCTCCTTTCGCTCCCACCATCATCACAAGCATGGTTGGTGGGGACCAGAGAGAGGTCCTTTTCAGTGGTGGCTCCCCATCTCTGGAACACCCTACCAAGGGAAATAAGACAGGCCCCATCCCTCCCCTCCTTTCGTAAGAGCCTGAAGACTGTGATGGCCACGGTCTTGCAGAGAGCTCCATGGTTGATTAATCAACATTCCGGAAGCCTTATATGTGGCCCACATACTTTGTCCTCAACCCTTGGTGGTGGCTTTGGTCTGGCTAGATCTTAGCATCTCCCTTGCTGTCATTAGTTGGTTTCAGTGGGAGCTCCTGGCCATCATAGGTGCCCCTTGTACTGACATCAGCAGAGGTGCCCACATGAATAGGAAATGATGACACAGGTTTGATCAATCCCCTTTCCCCCGATAGGTACCTGGAAAAGGTGATGGCAGTGATCCACATTATGTCCAAAATATGGATATTCCAGAGTTACAGCCAAATTCTGGAGTATCTTGTGACTTTTCTAATGACCACATCAGATGGGTTACTTTTTAGCGGCATGTGCCAATTAATCTATACTTTTGTAACGGAGCCCACTGGCTCCCATCCCATGATGTAGAGCTACTTTTGGTGGAACTCTGTCACAAAAGTATAGATGACGGTGCACATGCCGCTTCCTATGGGAGGCTTCCTATGTTGTATTAGATCAATAGGTAGAAGCTGTGAGTCCTATGCTTCCCTGATGAGATGAGGCCACAAATAAGTCAGGCGATATGGGGCATGGGACAATGGGTTCCCCACTCCGCCTGCCAGATTTGTCACAATGTGTGGTGATTTTGGTGGTCCATCTGATGAAGCTGCTAATGTGAGGCTAAACAGGATTAACCTGGTTTAACTTGTAATATAGATAAGAAATTCCAGAATGTCATGGAGCAGGAAAGGAGTTTATACATGATAAATGAGGGCTATTAAATCCATGCAGACAAGCCCACTATCCCCTTCTCAAGCCATGCACAGACATTGCCTGGATTAGCAGTTAAATCACACATCAGTTCTGGTGATGAAATAGTTTCTTCTACCACATGGAAGGTTGCATGGTAGTTTAGGGAGCCTGTTCTGCGATGGTTTTGCAGGAGAGAGGGCAGTGTATACATCGCTGTCTGTCAATAAAGGGATAGTTAGGAAAATTTCCAGTGCTACAAATGAAATACTTTTGCTACCATTGGTTTTAACTGGACATGCTGGGGAATAAATATGGAATTTCCCTTTGCACTTGCAGGAAGAATACAATAATAACAAATCTGATAACTCCAACTCATTCCACTTAAAGGTAGATCCAGGAGAAATGGCTTTGCAGATTTGATAATGCAACGTTTGGTGAACCACCATTTTCTATATGTACTGTCAGAGCTATATTTAAAGAATGCTCATCCCTTCCCTATGAGGAAGAAGATTTTTTCTGAATAATGCACTTTGCTGTCAGGGGAAAAATGATGTTTTGACATGGCATTTGCCCTAGTGAGATAAAAACTGACATACCTACAGTTTAGGCTGCTTGCATTTCATTTGACGAACGTATATTGTAGTCTCATCTGCCCTGACAACTTTGCTGTTTTTGGTTTTGTCAAGTTGTGATCTGTCTTGTCCCAACAGTTATTTCTGGATTTTAATTTTATATTTCAATCACTTTTCATCCCATCTGAATACAACTAGGGAAAGTGAAAGCTGCAGATAGATAGCGGAGAGGGATTGCTGTGTCAAGAATTAAAAGGCAATACATGTTTACTCAGATATCAATTCCACAGAGTTGAAATAAGCTTCTTCTTCGGTAAATGGGTGTGTGATTATAGGTTAAATCTCAATTATTTTTCATCTTTCTTTTTTTTAAAAAAAATCTAAAAATACCCTGTTTGGTTTTGCGACCCCCAAGGCCCATTTGGCTCTAATTTCCTAAAATAAAACCTACTTTTTTCCCCATTGGATTGAAGTGTTTTCAAGAACAGATGTAGATCTTGTGCGAACTGAACCATTTACTGCTTAGAGAGCTCATTATGATCTCAGGCTTGCAGCTCTTCCAAGTTCCTACGTTATGCTTTTCTTCGTAATTTTGACAACTCTAACTTTGGTCGATCTTTTTGCTTTCTCTCATTCTTAGTCTATTTCTAGTCTTCTCTTCCAGGACATTTTGGCTCCTATTCATCTGTCACATTTTTACTGAAGTCTCCTCCTGGCTTCTGGCACTGACCCTAGGCCAATCAGTATGGTCATATCTCATTCCTGATTACAAGGTCACATTCACCTTGTAGTCCAACAGCAAGGCAGATGGAATAACCTCCCAGATAAGACTCTTGGCCAAGCTCATGTTTTGCTTTACAGCTGGTACATGGAGGCGCCATTCCAGAAGCCCCATGGTAGAACAAGGGGGAAAAAAACCTGGGAGGCTCATCATGATATTGCTCAAAAAATATTACAAATCTATAAAGGTCTCAGTTATCTGCTGAAAGTAGTTAGTTTTTAAGAGAGAGATTTTCTTCTTTGTGAATGAGATAATATGCAATGCCATCATATATAGAGCCAATTAGAAGTAATTCTCATTGTGTTCAGTACAATACACTTCCAAGCAAGACTAATCTACTCTTCTGAAACTTCTGAAACCAATCTATGCCAAGCCTCATTCTGTGCCCTTGGTTTGTCTCCTCTTGTGGCACATGTGTTATGTTTAATTCAAACTGGAACCAGAACTGGAGAGTCACTGCTCATCCAGACAGGTCCAAAAACTGTGACCTGTCTTGGTTTTACTGGAGGTGTCCAAATGACTCCTTCAGTAAAACTGAATTAATTCAGAACAAAGCACACTTTCCCTGCTTTGTTCTGAATTCATTAAACACCTAGTAAGATCCAGATCTTAGGTAAGAGCTTGGTCTTACCAAGTGTGGGCCCTGTGTGAATTGGGTCCAGAGACCACGTCAAACAATCCCAGGGCCCAATCCACACGGCCATCTCAGTTTTTCGGGTTCCAGAAAAACTGAGAAGATACCTAACCACTAGGGCTGGGCGGTTTCGTTTCGTTAATTCGTAATTCGTTAATAATTCGTTATTTTTTTCAATTACAAAACGATAACGAACCATTCTGGAGCAATTTTTTTAAAAAACGAATTTTTAAACACGTTTTGTAAATGCTTCATATTTCGTTATTGTATTCGTTTCGTTATTGTTCTGAGGTCGTTTCGTTATTATTTCCACATGTCTGGGGCAAGTTTTTTGTTTAATTAGTGAAAAAAAATTATAATATCACACCAACAGTCAACAACAGAGGGAGAGGGAAGCTTCAGAAGTTTTTGGAGGTTTTTTAGCGTATTTCGCGGTCGCGTCCGTCATTAACGAATCGATTCGTTATTGTTTCGGAAATCGATTCGTTAATGTTTTGTAATTTTTTTCACATTTACGAAATTTCGTAAATATCGAACTTTTTAAAGGGAAAATTTTGTAATTATTTTAAATATCGAAACAAACCCCCCCCCCCAAATACAAATCGATTTTAGAAACAAATTTTTCCGTTGTTACCCAGGCCTACTAACCACAAACAACCCAAAAAAGTAAAAAAAAATGTACACAGCTGCCATTATGTTCCTCCTCACACCCTCCTGGCATGAGGAAATAACACCAAAAAGAAAAATAGGTTCCCCTGAAACTGTGGAGACCAAAATCCACTGATTGTGGTAGTATGAAAATAACTAAATTAACTCAATGTATGTATTACAAATACACATATCAAACAAACAAAGACTTTGTTTTATACTTCAAGAGAAGAACCAGTTGTTTCTACTTAATGTGAATCTGGCAGTTTTTTTATATGAGGAAACAACACACCAGGAGACAGGGGAGGGTAGGCTCCACACCCTACCCCCCCCCCCCCCAGCGCATCATTTCCTTGCACCAGGAGGGAGTGAGGAGGAACATAATGGCAGCTGGGTAAGGTTTTTTTTAAACTAATTTGGGATTGTTTTGGGGGACTTTGAGGTGGCTTCATGCCGTCCTGATTGTTATCGAGATGTCATGTAGACACCACCCCCAAGAAAGTCTGGTTTTTTTGGGAGGGGTGAACTCAAATCCATCCCAAAGTGGTTTTTTGCAGATTTGAGGGCAGTCTGAAAGGCCCTGCCTTGCCCATCCTGAAAATTTGAAGGAGAGGCACATGTTGCACTCACAGGATAACAGAATCACATCACTTTGGGTCCACGGGGACAATCAGTAATCTTTTCCTCTTTTCTCTCTTACTATTAGCATACAAATATATTTACATGTATGTGGGGGTTACCAACATCACCCACCCTGGATTTCTTGACTCATCACCACCTGTCATGATACTTTATCCACCATGTGCATTGTCTCTCCATCCTTAATTGTTCCTCCATTTTCAATTTGTTCCTTTTGCCCCCTCAACCACTGACATTCTTTTTAAGAGCACCTTACTTTATGAATACTTTGCCATCTTTTGAACTTCCCTCCTTGCCATCAACACCATGATAGGATGGATCTTCACATTTTTGTTGGCATGGCAACTTGTTACAAACTCCAGTACCACCACCTTGCTCTGTCTTCGGCCAAGTGCAATCTTGATAACAGACCTACTGGGAAATAGAATGGGGAGGCATTTATTTTTTATTTATTTCCTATATTTATATCCTGCCCTTCTCCCCCCAAAGGGGAACTCAGGGCGGCCTAACAAAAGCATCATACGATGCTAGCATCATAGAAACAACCACAGTACAATCAAAATATTTAAAATTAAAACAACAATTAAAACAATTAATTACGACACATCCATTAAAATCGAAATCCAAAAACCAGTCCGGGTCAATTCATTGCCATAAGCTGTGTGATCTTCTTCCACTTGCTGCTCACTGATCAAACGCTTGGTCCCATAACAGGTCTTGATTTTCCTTCTAAAAGACAAGAGGGAAATGGCCAATCTGATATCTCTAGGGAGGGAGTTCCATAGGCGGTGGGGGGGGGGGGCACTGTTAACCATGTTCACTATGGCTAGAGGCTTACCCTGGATGTTCTACAACTTATTGGTGTCTTATTTCTGCAAGAGTAGAGATTCACAGAAATTATCTTATATGTTGTCCATGATGGATGTGATTCTAAAGCACATATATGGTAATGGGGTCATCCTTTGAGAGACTTGTATTTACTTTGAAGCAGATACTTGTAGGGATCTTAAAACTGTAATTAATAGGGCTGGGCGGTTTCGTTTCATAATTTCGTAATTCGTTAAAAATTCATTATTTTTTTTGATAACGAAGCGATATTGAACCATTCAGGAGCAACTAAAAAACGAAACGAATTTTTCCAATTCGTTTTGTAATTGTTTCGTTATTGATTCGTTATTGATTCGTTATTGATTCGTTATTGATTCGTTATTGATTCGTAAATGTTTCGTTATTATTTCCGCATGTCTGGTGCAAGTTTTAGGGTTGCTGTTTGTTTTCTCAGTGAAAAAAAAATAATTATCACACCAACAGTCAACAACAGAGGGAGAGGGAAGCTTCAGAAGTTTTTTTAGCGTATTGCGCGATCGCGGCCGCCATTAACGAATCGATTCGTAATTGTTTAATGATTTCCGAAATTTCGTAAATATCGAACTTTTTTTAAGGAAAATTTCGGAATTCTTTTAAATAACAAAACGCAAAAAACCCCTAAAACGAATCGAGTTTAGAAACACATTTTTCCGTGTTTGGACAGCCCTAGTAATTAATATGCCACCTTTACTCCGAAGAGTTTAAGGTGGTAGGCAGCCACTATACTATAAACCCTTTTGTGCTCCACATTGGGGAAAGGTGAAATATGAATTTCAAAAACATACATTTTATCTTCACAAGATATTTACCAGGTGCTCCTGTACAGCACCTCTCTGCCCAGTGACAAATCCATAAACTGGGGAATCCTTTTGTGTCAAGACCTGAGTACTTCTTCAGGTTTTGACTGAAATTGTTCTAACACCTACGTTATCTCTTGTGCTGTATATTTTGATAGGCTTTACTCCAGAGTAAGTAGATTCAGAGTTCAGGCATACTTAGTACCATGCATTGGTTCATTTTGCAACTTTCTTGGTATATTTATTGGTGAGCTGTTGTTAGATTGGGAATTGATGCAAAGATGTCAACATCTGTAAGGTTGACACCAAAAGGGATTTTGATCCCATAGTTTTCACAATACAGCAAGCTGCAATTGTTGCACAGAATCTTGCTGGAATTTTGTGTCTTCATATCGGGAGATTTACATCTTTTGAAATTACAACTGGATAGTTTTGTAAAGTTCATATCCAGTAGAAGTCTACTAGTTGAGCCTGCAAAGTGGTCAATAGACATTGTGCACTGATGCACATTGTACACTGATGTGCATTGTGGTTCAATGTTAAATCATACACTGATGCACATCACACACTGATCCAACACTGATGTGCATTGTGCAGTGCTGCGCATTCAGCAGTCTTATGTCTTGATATGCATTTTTGTAATTCAGTAACAGAGTTTCTTAGTGCCTCTGCTACTTAGTTAAGCTGTACATAAACTTACATTAAGTAAGTGTGCAACTTAAAACTAGGCTGAATGACTTGATCAAGATTACAGGGAGAGATGGGAGTACCGAAGGAGGAAAATATGTCAATTGTTTGGGAAACAATTTTGTGCTCATTTGCTCTCTTGCTCACTCGTTAGCCTAGAGTATGCCGTGTGCCATCTCCACAAATATATTTATATTACTATGGCTCTCTTTAAGCTTGGGTTAAATCTTTTCTTTCCTCCTTGGAATCCTGGATTTGTCCTTTTTCCAAGAAACATCCCTTTCACTAGTTTCCAGGCTAAGAATGACACCCATAATTCTTCGCAGATATGACTAGGTCCCTCAGTAAATCGGGTAGGAGGAAGTGAATCAGGATACAAGGGTTAAATGAAAAGTAATGCCTCCACCTTCGTAACTCCTCAACAGATGGCAGTACTGGTATGTGGCAGGTACTGGCTTGTTCAGAAGATTCTCCTCTACAGTTCCATTTTGGCAGGAAGCCTTAGCATTGAACAGTTGTGTTGTTAAAGTGCGAAGTATGGAACCCTGCGCAGACGGTTGGTAAATGCAACTTAAGCAATGTGCAGTCATTGAATTCTTGACAGCAGAAGGTGCCACCCCAAAGGAGATTCATCAGACAATGCAAACTGTGTGTAGTGATTGTCTTGATGTAAGTACTGTGCATTGTTGGGTGAGTAAGTTTAAAGATGTTGAGGTGGGAACATCTGACTTGTGTGACAAAAAAAGAGTTTGACGTCCTCTGACAGTAACCACCGAGGAATTTATGTGCTCCTCTTTGAAATTAGGAGGTAGAGCAGGCACGGGCAAACACAGGCCCTCCAAGTGTTTTGGACTTCAACTCCCACGACTCCCAATTTCCAATTTTGGGAATTGACGTCCAAAACACCTGGAGGGCCGATATTTGCTCATGCCTGAACTAGACCCTCACTGCCCTTCTTTTCACCACAAATCTTCAAATAGGAGAAAATGAGTTATTATCATAATGAATATATGGATAGGCACAGTAGTGAGAACCAAAACAATCAGGTTTTATATCAACTATAATAAAGGGAACTGCTTGTTCTATAAGAATTGAATCCAAAGGGATTTCCCTGCAGTAGGCAAGTAAAAATGACCTCTATGAGTTCTCCCTTACAAATAGTTCTGCCCCTTTATCACACCCTGAGTTTTTAAATCATTTTATGTACATGCGGCCCACTCACTGTCATTATGTTTGGTTTAGTTTCTTTTAAAAAATTGTGTATATTGTTTATATGCTTATATGTTTAATACTTTAATGTTATGTTGTTTATTTTATTGCAATTTGTATCTCATTGTATCATAATTTGTTGTTTGGGCTTGGCCTCATGTAAGCCATTCCGAATCCCCATTGGGAAGATGGTGGCGGGGTATAAATAAATATTTTTTATTTATTTATTTTGCGCATTTCTACCCCGCCCTTCTCAACCCCTGAGGGGGGACTCAGGACGGCTTACAAAAGGCACAATTCGATGCCAACAACAAACAATAACATAAAACATGTATCAATAGCAATTACAAACAATTAAAACAAGCAAGATATATATCACAATCAATAAAACCAATCTAATGTTCAACGTTTGCCAGCTCAGAATCCGTAAGTTCATTCCACATTGTCAAATCCTATCAATTCTAGTCGTCATTGTTCTTTGTCTATCTGCCAGATTACCCAAAGGCCTGGTCCCATATCCATGTTTTTAGTTTCCTTCTGAAAGAGAGGAGGGATGTCGATGACCTGATTTCCCCGGGAAGTGAATTCCACAGGCGAGGGGCCACCACCGAGAAGGCGCTGCTCCTCGTCCCCACCAATCTCACTTGTGATAGAGGTGGGGCCGAGAGCAGGGCCTCCCCAGAAGATCTTAAATTCTAAGGCAGGATGTAGAAGGAGATGCGTTCGGACAGGTATGCTGGGCCAGAGCCATATAGGGTTTTGTAGGTCAAAACCAGCAAAAATCATACTACGTATTTTTGACATTAATATTGAAATCTGAAATATATACCGAAAGTCTTTACTTTGCTGTTTGAATTGCGCTCACAACTGGATCGGCAGCCAGTGGAGCTGACATAACAGAGGGGTGGTATGCTCTCTGTATGACGCTCCGGTGAGTAATCTGGCCGCCGTCCGCTGGACTAATTGAAGTTTCCGAACAGTCTTCAAAGGCAACCCCACGTAGAGTGCATTGCAGTAATCTATTCGGGATGTAACAAGAGCATGGACCACTGTGGCCAGATCTGACTTCCCAAGGTATGGGCACAACTGACGCACAAGTTTCAATTGTGCAAAAGCTCTCCCGGCCACCGCTGAGACCTGGGGTTCCAGGCTCAGCGATGAGTCCAGGATCACTCCCAAGCTGCGAACCTGCATCTTCAGGGGGAGTGTAATCCCGTCTAACACAGGCTGAAACCCTATTTGGCCTTACGACTGACCAGTAGGACTTCTGTCTTGCCTGGATTCAATTTCAATTTGTTAGCTCTCATCCAGTCCGACACAGCCGCCAAGCACCGGTTCAAGATTTGGACAGCCTCCTTGGTGACAGATGAGAAGGAGTGACAGATTTGGACATCATCTGCGTAGAGATAACACCTCATTCCGAAACTCCGGATGATCTCCAGCATTTTCATGCTAGAAATAATGCATTGGTACTAACAGTCTCCTTTACTTTGTGTTATTTTCAAGAACTTAACACACAACATGACATCTTAAAACTGACAAGGGAAATTTAGTCAAGAGAGTGTCTGTTATTTCCAATTTATCACACTAGTGGAAAATTACATGGACAATACAGGCTACAGAAAACATGGTGGGTGGGTGGATGGATGGGACAGTGTGAGGGAGGATAGAAGAAAAGTCTTCCAGATGCTTGCTGAGTTATGTTCCACAATTTACAAACTATTATGTGCAATGGCTTTCCAACAATATTTATTGCAAGATGACTGCTAGCAGTTCAAAAATCAATTTGGTTAAATGTGGAAAGAAAGGTTGAAATTATTAATGTGCCTAAAAGTAGGTTTCCCCTGTAAAACAATCAGGGGTTGGCTTTTTGCCCAAGGTTCAGCTCTTTGTAAAAGGGATTTGCCATCTCCTTTTGTGTGTGTGTGTATGTGTGTGTGCAAAGGCCACAGTCTGCTTCCTAGGCTGCCTCCAGGCCTGTAGCGAGGGGGGGGGGAGTTTAGGGGTTCACCCCCCCCCGAAATGTTTCAGATTTTTTTTAAAAAAACTGGTTTACTCATGAATTTTAACTGGTTAACCAAATCCTCATGCTAAGTCTATGAGATGCAAAAAATTAAGAGTCCCTCCACAACTGCAAGCACAATCTTAAGCAAGTATTGACAATTTATTCACACTGTCATTACTTGCAGCAATAGCCGATGTAGTGAAGCAACCAAGTTGTGTGTGTGTGTGTTGAATGCTCTCATTAAGGAGGCCAGACTTGGTGGAGGTGGTTGACAGGGGCGGAGCTACACGCTATGGAAGGCTGCTCTGCCCCCTGCTATGCTCTTTGCGGGGATTGTGGTGCAGCTGGCTGAGTGTCAGCTGCATGAAGATCACTCTGACCACAAAGTCATGAGTTCAAAGCCAGCCCGGGTTGGAGTGGGTTTCCAACCAATTGTGTGTAGCCTGTTGTTGACCTTTGCAACCCAAAAGACGGTTGCATCTGTCAAGTAGGAAAATTAGGTACCACCTTAAAGTGTGGGGAGGCTAAATTAACTGATTTATGAGGCCATAAAGAAGACTCCGGCAAAGCATTCCAGTGGGGAAGCGTGTGGGGAAATGCGAAGGTGCTTCATCAGCGTCGCAGATGGACGAGGAAAGTGACAGCTCCCCTGGCAGCCAGAAAAAGTTAAATAGCTTCTGTGTATGTCTGTATATGTTTGTATGTCAAAAATTGGCATTGAATGTTTGCCATATATGTGTACACTGTAATACGCCCTGAGTCCCTTGCGGGGTGAGAAGGGCGGAATACAAAAGCTGTAAATAAATAAATAAATAAATAAATAAAATAGGAGGCAGGTTTCAAACCCCCCCCCCCACAAAATATTCAACCCCTCCAAAAAAAATTCAACCCCTCCAAAAAAAAAATCTGGCTACGGCCCTGGCTGCCTCCTAAGTGTTTTGAAACAAATTCCACCTCTCAGTGTAGTAAAAGTCTCTGTTCTCTCTTGTATGTCAGCATAAGGCAAGAGATGTTAAAGAAATGGACACTGGAGATGTCTGAATAAGTAACTTAAAACTGAGCTTCAATCAGTGTTCCTACTGAGTTGTGTTTCAGTCTCCTACTTCTGAGGAATTATTGCTCAAAATAGATTCACAGCAAGGTGTCAAGAAGGTAGTCATCATACTGAAAGAACATCAGGTGGATAATGTGGCTCGGGAAAAAATCTGGCCCTCACAGCAAGGACCGCAACTCAGAATGAAAAAGAGATAATAAATCGACCAGGTGTAATAAAAGGGCAAGAAAACATGGCTAGGTTCAGCGTAGTGGGAGGAAGCAATGAATATAAGGAAACCTGATGGGGAAGATCTCAGCATGCAATGGAGGGGGCCACATAACATGCAATATAGATGGATTACCAAAAGGAAGGGAGGGATATTTGTCTTATGGGATTACTGAGCTTGGGAAATGGGTGGGCAAAGATAATTGACTGTGTGGGATGCCAAAGAAGCAGGGCTACCACACCAGGAGGATTATACACTATGTGGTGGAAGAGGAACAGTTGGGTGCTCGTATATGAAATTTGTAGCCTTGGCAACATGGCTCCAGAGAGGAGTTATAATGAATGACAGAGATGGAAAGAACATTGCCGAACACAACACAGCAACTTGACAATATTAACTGACATCCTCAGATAATGGCAACATCTATCACCTCAAATGGGACCCAGGATGATTCACCACTCATGAAACCTGGTCTCCAGGTGTTCCGTTATCTTCTTGCAATTGTTATATTGTTACTAGCGGTCCCCTGCCACACGTTGCTGTGGCTCAGTCGGGTGATCTGGAAAATAAAGTAATGAGAAAATGTTGGTTTCTAATATATGTAATGTCTGTTTGCTTGTGGGTATTTATTGTTGTTTCTTTGTCAGTGTTGATGTAGAGATTGTCTGGCTTGCCTACTCTGGAACATGCAACATATAATTGTCCTTCTTTAGGGGTCGCTTTCAAATCTATGATACTATGTCTGTTATATAAATGGCCCCGGCCCAAATTACCTGTCCAAATGCATCTCCCTCTATATACCATCGCGGAGATTAAGATCCTTTCCGTCCCGCCATTTTCACAGGCGCGATTGGTGGGGACGAGGGACAGGGCCTTCTCAGTGATTGCTCTCCGGCTATAGAACTCCCTTCCTTGTGAGATCAGGTCGGCCCCCTCCCTCCTGTCCTTTAGAAGGATGGTAAAAACTTGGCTGTGGGACAAAGCTTTCAGGACAGGGCAAGGAAGCGATAATGGGAAAGATGACAGGGCCAATTGGATTTGATGCGGATGGCTAGGACGGTTTTGAATTGTGTTATTTTAAATGGTGTATTTTAATATTTAGATAAATGTTTTTTTTAATGTTTATGTATTGTACCCAGGCATTGAATGTTTGCCATGTATATGTTGTGCTCCGCTCTGAGTCCCCTTCGGGGTGAGAAGGGCAGAATATAAGTGTAAAAAATAAAAATAATAATAATAAATATACATATGTGTGTGTGTGTGTGAATTTATTATTTATTTATTTATACCTTATACCCCGCCCTTCTCATCCCGAGGGGGACTCAGGGCGGCTTACAGTGGGGGCACAATTAGATGCCCAAGACAATTCACAAACAATACAAATACAAACAATTCAACAATTAATTAAAAACATTAGTACGTAATAAAACAATAAAACAGTCTCATGCTCAGGGTTCAGAGTCCATATATCCATTCTATTCCACTTGTCTATCATCAGATCCTTCAGTTAGCTGTCAGAATGACCAAAGGCTTGATCCCAGATCCAGGTCTTCAGTTTTTTCATAAACGCCAGAAGGGAAGATGACGATCTAATCTCCCCGGGGAGTGAGTTCCACAGGTGGGGGGCCACCACTGAGAAGGCCCTGCTCCTTGTCCCCGCCAGCCTCACTTGTGACAGTGGCGGGGTCGAGAGCAGGCCCTCCCCAGAAGATCTTAAGCTTCGAGGTGGGACGTAGAGGGAGATCTGTTTGGACAAATACACTGGGCTGGAACCGTATAGGGTTTTGTAGGTCAAAACCAGCACTTTGAATTGTGCTCGGAATTGGATCGGCAGCCAGTGGAGCTGACGCAACAGGGGGGTTGTATGCTCCCTGTACGTCGCTCCGGTGAGCAATCTGGCTGCTTCTCGCTGGACTAATTGTAGTTTCCGAGCAGTCTTCCTGAATGATATATATCTATCTATACCTATGGCTGGATGGTTCTTTGTCAGGAGGACTTTGATTATGTTTTCTTGACCCGGTGAAGGGAGTTAGACCGGATGATCTTAAGACAGCATTTTTCAACCTGAGGGTTGGGATCCCTGGGAGGGGGTTGTGAGGGGGTGTCAGAAGGGTCACGAAAAACCACCAGAAAACATAGTATTTTCTGCTGGTCATGAGATTTCTTTGTGGGAAGTTTGGTCAAATTCTATTGTTGGTGAGGTTTGATTGTAGGTGAACTATAAATCCCAGTAACTATAACTCCCAAATATCAAGGTGTATTTCCCCCAATTCCGTCTGTTTTCATATTTCGGCATATGGAGTATTTGTGCCAAGTTTGGTCCAAATCCCTCATTGTTAAGTGCTCTGTGGATGTAAATGAACCACAACTTCAAAATTCAAGGTCAATGCCCACCAAACCCTTCCGGTACTTTCTGTTGGCCATGGGAGTCCTGTGTACCAAGTTTGGTTCAATTCCATCGCTGGTGGAGTTCAGAATGCTCTTTGATTGTAAGTAAACTATGAATCCCAGCAACTACAAATCCCAAATGAAAAAAATCATATATTTTTTTAGTGATGGTCACTCCTTGCATTATTAGGTGTCTTGTGGTCAAATTTGGTGTCAATTCTTCCAGTGGTTTTTGAGTTATGTTAACCCCACAAATGAACATTACATTTTATTTATATAGATAATGAGATAAATCCCAGCAAGGAAAATTTCTGTATGTAGGGATGACCGAGGAGCCCACGGTGGTGCAGTGGGTTAAACCTTTTTTTAAAAAAATAAGTTTCATCAACTAGGACTCAAGTTTGCATTTGAACTTTTTGTTTTTACAGTACTGGTAAAGTGCAAATGTTTGCCTTCCCTCCCTGTCTGTGCACATGGTTCCAAGTATGATCAAGAATGCCCTTGAAGTTAAGTATTAGGAGTCGAACTGAGTCCGGGTCTGTCCAGGGGCGCCCACCCACAGGACTGGGATGGAGTCTTCTTCGGCCGCTTAATCCACCTCCTCAATGGTCGGCCCAGAAGAGGTCCCTCCGGAGGTAGGAGCTCAGCCACCAGGAAGCCTCTGGGCATCCCACCAGGCATCCTGCCTGAACTCTGGTACAGCTTGGTGATGATGGGGTTGCAAACCTTCTTCAGCTCCTTCTGTTGGTGCTCAAACTCTTCCTTCCCGGCCATCTGATTTTTATCTAGCCAGTTAATGATCTCATTACACTTATCCAAGATCTTCTGCTTGTTGTCGTCACTGATCTTGCCTTGCAGCTTCTTGTCTTCCACGGTAGCCTTCATATTGAAAGCATAGGATTCCAGGGAATTCTTGGACGACACTTTGTCATGTTGTTTCATTAAACCACTGAGCTGCTGAACTTATTGACTGAAAGGTCACAGGTACGAATCCGGGGAGTGGCATGAGCTCCCACTGTTAGCCCCAGCTTCTACCAACTAGCAGTTTGAAAACATGCAAATGCGAGAGATCAATAGGTACTGCACTGGTGGGAAGGTAATGGCGCTCCATGCAGTCATGCTGGCCACATGACCTTGGAGGTGTCTACAGACAACGCCAGCTTTTCGGTTTAGAAATGGGGATGAGCACCAACCCCCAGAGTCAGACACAACTAGACTGAATGTCAGGGAAAACCTTTACTTTACCTCTAGGGATGACCAGGCATGGTCCCCATAGCTGAAACTGGATATCCTTTGTTAAACAATACAGCACAACACTAAACTACACCACACTTTACACACACACTGTTATATTAAATGTGGACTGGCTTGAATGCCCTGTCATTCATACGCGGCCAGTTGAGATCAAGTTCATTGTCATTCTTCCTGACACAGATCAACACTCATATCAGGACTGAGAGCAGAGTGTAGATACACAGCCAAAGAGCAAACAGGGAGAAGGTAATTGCTTGAACAGCATCATGCATGAGATCAGAAAGTTCCTGGTGAGAAGAAGGAAGCAGGACATGCTGAATTAAATTGCATAGTGAGAGGTAGCAATAGGGACAGATGAGCCTTTGAGGAGTAGTGGCAGGGAAGGAGATTCTAATATCCAGGTAACTGTAAGGAAGGCAAGCTATCTGTGCATGGGGGCACTGTGTTAGATGAGGGACAGCAGGCTGAAACCAAACAAGTGAAAGATATAATAAGCATGTTTTGTTTTTCAAGGATTTCTCTAAATAACAGGTGCGTGTCCCTAAGGCCTCACATTTTCTGGCAACAAGACAAAATGCAAAAATAACACTATGATGCCCAATCCATATAAGGCATGGAAGAATAGCATTTCTGTGAAGGATTAGTGTATTGATGCTTACCCAGAGCGAGAGTACGTATTTCTGCATTAGGGAAGCAAAATACAATGCTGGAAAAAAAAAAACCTGCAAAAGAGCCAGAAAATTACAGAATGTTATTGGTGAGGGAAAAGCAATAGCCATTAGGGCTGGGCGGTTTCGTTCGTTAATTTCGTAATTCGTTATTAATTCGTTATTTTTTTTATAACGAAGCGATATTGAACCATTCAGGAGCAACTAAAAAACGAAACGAATTTTTCCAATTCGTTTCATAATTGTTTCGTAATTGTTTCGTAATTGTTTCGTAATTGTTTCGTTATTGTTTTGTTATTATTTCCGCATGTCTGGTGCAAGTTTTAGGGTTGCTGTTTGTTTTCTCAGTGAAAAAAAAATATAATTATCACACCAACAGTCAACAACAGAGGGAGAGGGAAGCTTCAGAAGTTCCCCCTGTCCCATTTGGAGGTTTTTTGGGGGTATTGCGCGATCGCGGCCTCTATTAACGAATCGATTCGTAATCGATTCGTAATTGTTTCGTAATTGTTTTGTAATTTCCGAAATTTCGTAAATATCGAACTTTTTTAAAGAAAAATTTCGGAATTCTTTTAAATAACGAAACGCAAAAACGAATCGAGTTTAGAAACAAATTTTTCCGTGGTTGGACAGCCCTAATAGCCATACTGGTGTCAATTTTCTTTTTTAAAAAAATAATTTTTATTGTGATTTTCCAATTATTAATAGAATACAAAACAACAAGAAAGATAAAAGTGTACACACTTAAAACAGTAAATAGAGAAGAAGAAAAGAGAGAGAAAAAACCCGACACCGTGCTCCACGTCGGACTTCCCAAAGTCTTTGGGGGCTGTTATGAGTTTCATTAAGCTAAATGTTTCCTTTGTTCTCCTCGGTACCGGTTCCTTGGAACATTTTCCTATAAGTTGGACAAATCTATCAGCATTGGAATTCCTCTTGTTAGAAAAAAGTCTTTGAGTTCTGACTAGTTGGTCTTCCTGCAGGTTTTATTGAGTCTCTGCGACAAGCTGTCCATTTGAACAATCTCAAATACTTTAATAGTCCATTCTTCTGCTGTCGGAATTTCCTTTTGTTTCCATACTTTCACAAGCAAAAGTCTGGCTGCAGTGCTTAGCAGGAATAACATCTCCTGATTTTTATTTAATTTTTGTGTTTGAAATGCCTAGAAGATAGACTTCTGGGGTTCTAGGGAATTTGGTTTTTAGTATCTTTTGAGTTAAGGAATGGATTTCTTTCCAATACTTACTGACTCGCTTACAGGACCACCATACGTGGAAGAAAGTTCCTGTCTCTTTTCCACATTTCCAGCAGCAACTTGAGATCCCTTTGTTAAATTTGGCTAGCCTTTCTGGGGTGTAGTACCAGCGATAAAACATTTTATACCAGTTCTCTCTTAAATCACTGGCCACAGTATATTTTATTTTAATATTCCAAATTTCCCGTAATAGTCATACTGGTGTCAATTTTCTTTAAAGGTAGGTTGAATTATGGGAGAATTCCATCACTAAAATGGCAAAGAAGCACCAGATGGAAGTACTTTTTGTCATTCAAGTGAGAGGAAATATCCTGTTAATACCCTACCACATACTACATAGCTCCTGCAATTAAAAAAACCTGACTTATGAGTGCTTGAAAGCTAGCATTATGTCTTTTCATTGTACAGTCGGCCCTTGGTATCCACTGGAGCTAGCTACACTCACAATGGCAAAAACACATTTGGTTTTTTGGGGGGACAGGGAATATTTTCATGCCATTGATGATTTGATCTGAAGGTACAGAGAAGTGTTTCTCTTACTTATTTCACGCATTTCTACCCCACCCTTCTCAACCCCCGAGGGGGGACTCAGGGCGGCTTACAAAAGGCACAATTCGATGCCAACACAAACAATATGATAGAAACATATATCAACAGCAATTATAAAACAGTTAAAACAATCAATTATACATCACAATCAATAAAACCAGTCTAATGCTCAACGTTCACCAGCTCAGAATCCGTAAATTCATTCCACATTGTTAAATCCTCTCAATTCTAGTCGTCATTGTCCTTTGTCTATCTGCCAGATTACCCAAAGGTCTGGTCCCATATCCATGTTTTTAGTTTCCTTCTAAAAGAGAGGAGGAATGTTGATGACCTAATTTTCCTGGGAAGTGAATTCCACAGGCGAGGGGCCACCACCGAGAAGGCCCTGCTCCTCATCCCCACCAATCTCACTTGTGATAGAGGTGGGGGCGAGAGCAGGGCCTCCCCAGAAGATCTTAAACTCCGAGGCGGGACGTAGAAGGAGATGCATTAGGACAGATACGCTGGGCCAGAACCATATAGGGTTTTGTAGGTCAAAACCAGCACTTTGAATTGTGCTCAGAACTGGATAGGCCGCCAGTGGAGCTGACATAACAGAGGGGTGGTATGTTCCCTGTATGACGCTCCAGTGAGTAATCTGGCTGCCGCCCGCTGGACTAATTGAAGTTTCCGAACAGTCTTCAAAGGCAACCCCATGTGCCTTTTTCAACAATAGACGAGGAGCCCCCACTGGCACAGTGGGTTAAACCCCTGTGCCGGCAGGACTGAAGACCGACAGGATGCAGGTTCAAATCTGGGGAGAGCACAGATGAGCTCCCTCTATCAGCTTCAGCTCCTCATGCGGGGACATGAGAGAAGCCTCCCACAAGGATGATAAAACATCTGGGCATCACCTCGGCAATCTCCTTGCAGACGGCCAATTCTCTCACACCAGAAGCAACTTGCAGTTCTGAAGTCACTCCTGACATGACAAAAAAAACAATAGATGAAAGTTGTGATCAACAGAATTGTAGACTAAAATTCAGAGAAATAGGAGGGATAATCTCAGCATGACCCTCACACATGGGCTGGAAACAATCTATATCTGGGAATGATCAGATGTTGCAAATCTTGGCTTTTAAACTAAACATTGGAAGAAGATGAATACATGTCACATTCACTTATTAAAGAAGATCAGCTCAGCATTTTAATAAACATTTTCCTTACGTAAAAATGCCCCCTTCACATGGAGATGAACATGAACATTTTAAGGTCTGTTTTGCATAAACAGAAAATGGCAAAAGTATGATAGCTGAGACCCTATGCTGGTTGTGTACCACAGGTCAGATGAGCGCGAGACAGCGCAGCAAGTGAGAGATGCAGCTGTGAGGGAAGAAGGAGGGGGCCTACGGCTCACACGTCCTACCCTCCCGGAGTCCCAGCTCCTCCACTGTTAGAAAGCAGGGGAAAGCAGAAGAAGAGGTGAAAGGGTGGGGGGGGGGGGGAAATCTGGTTCCTGTCACTCTGTTCACACTAAGGCCTTGTAAAAACCTTCCCCGGCCACCAGCACACTTTCCACCCTTCGAAGAAAGCAGCCCCAGCAGATGGGAACAGTCCAAGTAGACTTCCCTTCATTAATTCTGGTGTGTGTTGTGCAACTAGCGTAGGGTTCATAGGGTCCCAGCTATCATACTTTTGCCCAAGTGACTTCCAAAGACCATCTAGTCAGATTTGTCAGTGTGGTATCTAAGATCAGCATATTAATCCCTTGTTATCAGTCTTAACCACTTGTGTCATTCTGTATTAAAAAGCAAAGCTTAAAAAAACGACATGCTGAAGCTTTCCATAACTGAGAAAAAAATAGGGCCTCACTACAATAGATGCAGGCGAAACGTCAGGAGAGGATGCCTCTAGAACATGGCCATATAGGCCGAAAAAACCTACAACAACCCAGTGATTCCGGCCATGAAAGCCTTCGACAATACATTGAGAAAAAATAGGATGATGTCCCAAAGCTCAGCTATGGAAGGCTTGAAACTATCAGTATTGTTTTTTTAGTGTAAACACATAAAATCTGTTAGAAGGGGAGGCTTCTATGTTTTATTTTGAGAGAGCTATATAGAGGCGAGATGAAATAACAGAGATCTGATGCCCCACTAGGGATGAACAGAAGAAATGTATTCTCTGTTATATCTTGAATTATATGCCCCAGACAAACAGACTGTAACAGTAATTCTGAAGTAACTATCAATGATGAAACTCTGCAGTCAACAGGTGCCACTGAAATAATGTGCTTGTAACTTTTCAGAATGTGTGGTGAGGTCTTATTATCCCAGGGAGTCTCCCTAGGACATGCTACATCTCAGGAAACCTCTCATTTTATATTCCATCTGGGCTGAACTGAGAGCACACCAGAAATGAGCCAATTTTGTGTCTAGTCTGGAAATGGGTCTGCTGGAAGGAACGCCAAATATGCTTGTAATGGAATGCAGGAACATCCCATTAGGAGCAATAAAGACGTTGTACACATGATGGGAAAAATACACTGCCTTAGCTGTGTAGTGTTTAGAATTAATTCAGGGGAGGTCTGAGCAATCTCTGTGTGTAAGCACTGGTATTTCTTAGTATGTCTGAACTCATGGCTAAAACCATTGTCAGAAACCCTGGAGAGCTGCTTCCAGTTGGGTAGACAATACCAAACAAAGCAGGCCAATTATCTCAGCTGACAGCTTCTTAAGTTTTTCATTAAAAAAATGGGGAATGGGGAAAGAGACTCTCCAGGTATTGTGGAATCCCAGTTTACATAATCCCTAACCAGTAGATCTGTGAACAGGGATCTGAATTGTGCTGTCACATGCTGGGCCTGTGCATAAGACTGTAGACAGGACATAAATTCTGTGTGCCCAACGGGATGCCGGGGCTGCCTCAGATTAAAGGCCTTTGGATTTCCTTAAAACAGAGTCTTTAGATTGCTTAAAGGTTCAACAAAGTTCTTTATTATTGAAAACAAACAGGGACTTTAAGGCTTTCTTAACAGTCTATTGGCTCTCTCTAAATCTTGTCCACAGGGAACAGGCACTATCATCATAAACTGTATTTTAACAAATGGGGAAATCCTTAACTTCTAATCTGGGCAGTCTGTCTTTACCTCTGTTGGCGTGGAGCCCCTGCACCCAGTACTAATTGCTTCTGGCTTCCGTGAGTGACCCTTACCAAGCAGACCTTTGTAGACCTCCAGGGGAAAAGGAGTTCAGGTTTCAGTGATGGACTGAAGTCCCTCCGCAAAGGAGCTGTAAGGCTGTATGATCCTCGGCCAAGCTGTGGGTTGTATAACCCCAGCCAAGCTGTAAGGCTGTATATCTCCTGGCCAAGCCGTTGAAGATGAAGCTTTCTACAGGAGCTCTTGGTATTATGTCCTGCATAGAAAGCTTCTCTGTGTGGACTGACCAAAAAGGCTCCTATTCCCTCCAAAAAACCAAAAGGGGGCGGGACCAGGGAACCTAACTAATTGACAGGTGGCTTGCCCTATGATTGCAGCCAAAAGAAGCCACCTATCTGCAGAGTCCCTGAAGCTTAGGACTATTACAAACATTCAATGCAAAGCAAACAAAATTGGAGCTCCTGGTACAGCTGTACCTGCACAGCTACTAATATTATATATTGTATGCATATATATATATTGTAAGCCGTTCTGAGGCCCCTTCGAGGTGAGAAGGGCAGCATATGAATGTCGTAAATAAATAAATAAATCCCCCGAATAAGCAAATCCACAAACATTAAACCTGTAAATCTGGAGGCTTGATTATACACTTGACTTGTCCTCAGCTAACAATCAAGCTGAAAGTGCAGTACTGCAATAACTTAAAACATAAAAATACAAAAAATAGTGGCTAAAACCCAGCTTTAACATCTCAAGAAAAATGCCTTTGTAATCCATTAGTGACTTTTAACACCCACGAAGAAGCCTGTGTTTTTTGGATTTTGTTCCGTGGCCAGGCCAGCTACTTCTGGATATATTTTCTAAAACAATAAGTTATAGATGTTTGATAAAATAAAGACAATACAAAGAAATAGAAGCAAAAGACAAAGCACTTGCTGATGCTCTAAATACTGTACTCATACAGACAATAATTGGAGTTGTGGAACTGGCAAAACTACCTCTGAGTATTCTTTGCCTAAGAAAACCATATAAAAAAATAATGGGTCTGTAAGTTAACAGGTGACTTGAAGGCACACACACACACAAACAGTCCTGTGGCACAGGCCCGTAGCCAGGAATTCGTTTCAGGGGGGGGGGGGCTGAATTTTTTTCAGGGGGGGGGGTTTGGGGGGGCTGAGTTTCGGGGGGGGGGCTGAGTCTGAGTGAAAGAGGGTCTACCCTAGCAAACCTTTTGTATCATTACCCCAATACCCCCATGCATATGGGATATATTGAGTATGGTGATCAGATCATGATATGAATAAACATAACAGTTTAAATAATGCACCAGTAAGGCCTTTTCGCGAACCACCATGAGAATTTTTTTGGGGGGGGCTGAAGCCCCCCGAGCCCCCCCCCCCCCCCCGGCTAGATGCCTGCTGTGGCAGGAAACACAATTCCTCATCTCAATGTTAAAGTGATATCAAGGTCAATCTGTACTCCACATTTAGAAATATAGTTCATGCAGGTGGATGTGAATTTTGATAAATAAGCAACTGAAGAGGGAGGAATGAGTTCCCAACTGGTAAAGTGTCACACTTTTGGGTTGTTGTAGGTTTTTTGGGCTATATGGCCATGTTCTAGAAGCATTCTCTCCTGACGTTTAACCTGCAACTATGGCAAGCATCTTCAGAGGTTGTGAGGTCTGAGACCTCACAACCTCTGAGGATGCTTGCCATAGATGCTGGCGAAGCGTCAGGAGAGAATGCTTCTAGAACAGTGGTTCTCAACCTTCCTAATGTCACGACCCCTTAGTTCAGTTCTTCATGTTGTGGTGAACCCCTAACCATAAAATTATTTTCATTGCTACTTCATAACTGTAATTTGGCTACTGTCATGAATCATAATGTGACTATGTGATATGCAGGATGTATTTTCATTCAGTGGACCAAATATGGCACAAATACCTGATACACCCAAATTTGAATACAGGTGGGGTTGGGGAGGGAGATTGATTTTGTCGTTTAGGAGTTGTAGTTGATGGAAATCATAATTAACCTACAATCAAAGATCATTCTAAACTCCATCAATGATAGAATTGAACCAAACTTGGCACACAGAACTCCCATGACCAACAAAATATTGGAAAGGTTTGGGGGGCATTGACCTTAAATTTTGGATGTGTAGTTCATCAACATCCAAAGAGCACTGTGGATTCAAACAATGAATATCTGCACATATCAGATATTTACATCTGGACTATACTTGGCACGAATACTCAATATGCCCAAATGTGAACACTGATGGAGTTTGAAGAAAATGGTTGTTGTACTAGTTGGGATTTATAGTTCACCTACAATCAAGGAGAATTCCGAGCCTAACCAACGATAGAATTGGGCCAAACTTCCTACACAGAATCCCCATGCCTTGAAGTGACTCACTAGTGTGAGCCTCCCTCCATCCTTACATGCTCTCCCTCGCCAGCACATGCTCAGGCAAGGGACCGCCTCGAGTTGCCAGAAGTCGCCGGAAGGCTGAGATGGGTGGTATAGAAATGTACTAAATAAATAAAATAATGTTGCCATGTGCCGAGTACGCCTGCTCTCCCCTCCCCATTTGGAGTCTTATAAACAGCCCTCCCCTTGGCTGAGAGGCCAGCCAATCATAGCGGATAAGGGCTTTTGGTTGGATGATCCACCTTCTGTTTCCAAAAAGAAAGAGAACAAGTGGAAAGATCTTCAGCCTTCTCTGCCAAAGAGATTCCTAAGACCATCAGAAATATATGTTTTCGGATGGTCTTTGGTGACCCCCCTGAAACCCCCTCATGACTCCCCCCCAGGGTTCCCAACCCCCAGGTTGAGAAAGCTGATCCAGAAAATACCTATTTTGTCTGAAATTGATAAATGAAACTGAAGGTACTAGTCACCAATAATCAAAGAACATTCTGAACCCCACCAACGATACAATTGGGCCAACCTCCCTCAGAACCCCCAGGACCAACAGAAAATACTGAATTTTCTGATGTTTTTTGGTGACCCCTCTGACTCCCCCTTGCGACTCCCAGGTTGAGAAACACTGTTCTAGAACATGGCCATATAGCCTGAAAAACCTACATCAACCCAGTGATTCCAGCCATGAAAGCCTTCGACAATACATGTCACCTTTTCTTATACTATTGATCTCATTCCTACCACCTTTCATCTGCTGTACCATAGAAAGTATGTGTGTATGCGGGAGAATGGCAACTACCAACCTTCTCATTTTCTTCTTGTTGCCCAACACGTGTAGAGAAAGAATTGTCAAATCAGATCAGCAAGTCATAGCTTTAAGCCTCATAATTCTGGGTGACCAAGCAGAGTGCTCTGGCAAATTGTTCTCGTAAATTACAGTGATGTCCAGGCCAATGAGGAAGGGAAAAGCTGCAGTAAACGAGAAAGCTATATCACTTCCACTGACCTTAATTTGTTCAACAGGAGCTTGGGCTGGTTTATCTGCCCTCCCACCTCTAGGAAGCAGAAAACAGGGAGCGATGAAGGAATGGAGTTGTTAGAATGTGCTGAAACCAGGAGAGGAGAATTTGGTGGTGTTTGTAGGTAACACTTTGAAAAGGTGCAGAGATTGCCAATTGCATCATGCTAAGTCAGCCGAAATGTTGCACTCATTTAATCCAGGTGTAAAGGATTGATCAAATAGGCTTCTGTGCATAAATATAAATGCAGGTGTAGCCTCCTGATTTACCTAACTAAATCATTTTGACATCAGGAAACTGGAACACAGCTTCACTTCTTAAGATGTTTCTCTCTTGTTCCTATATTTTCCTTCAAACCACTAATTTGCCTTGGATATAATGATTCAGACCTCCACGACAGCTGACTCTAATACATGATGCATGCAACTTGAGTCAGTCATCTACATTTGCTGGAGTTGCTATTTTTCTTATATGAGAGAGGATCTCTTTAGGTACTCCAGTGCAACCCTATGGTCAACAAAGGGTTGAGCACAGAGTTGTGATGGAGGACACAGAAGTCAGAATGTCCCACTCCATGGATAAAAAATGCTGGAAGTGTAAGATACATGAAGGGTCTTTCTACCATATGTGGTGGTTCTGCGATAAAACTACCGAATATTGGAAAATGATACATGCGGAATGTAAAAAAATAAAAAATAAATATTGACTTTCCAATAAACCCAGAGATGTATTGACTAGGTATGTTTGAGTCAGATATCTTTAAAGATGAGAATACTGAAAAGCTTTTTACAGAAGCTAGAATAATATTTGCTAAAAATTGGAAGCAAGAGAAGATACCTCTGAAGAAACAATGGCTGGAAAAAATAACAGAAATCAAAGATATGGATGAACTGACTTTCTGGTTAAGACAAATAATGGGAAATGAATGAAAAGAACAAACTGGAGGGTTTTTGGGGACTATATGAAATCTGAAAATTAAACTGACGATAAAGACAAGAGATATAGAAGTTGAAGAGGAAAAGAGTCAATTTTAGGACAAAACTTAAGAATGGTTAACACAACAAAATGAACAGCTCTAGAAGGAAGAGCGGAAGTCAATAAACTTTGGGTGGTTTTTTTGTTTTTGCTTTTGGGGTTTTTTTCTCCTCTCCTCCGATTATTTCCTACTTTCCTATCTTCTATACAATATTCCCCCACTTTCCCTGTAAATCTTTTTTCTTTAAGTTTTCAATAAATAAAAGTTTTTAAAAAGAAAAAAAAGAAAGAAGTAAAAAAGAATGTCCCACTCCCTGCTGTCCTCCATCCAATGATCAAAAATCTTGCTTTTCAGGCAGGCTTTTACCACTTCATTACAATTACAGTTCCTCCCCCCTTCCCCCATTTGACGGGCAGCCACCATACATTTACTGGGAGTCACAGATCCTATCAGATGACTTTTGGTCATAGCTCCTGACCCCCCACCCCACCCCCCGCATCACAGAACTACAGAGCAATAATTACATTGGGCAGATCTGTAATCATGGGGAGAAATCATGAATTTAGCCAAGATAGTGCCAAGGACCCGTTATTTTGGCTCAAAGCAACATGTGATGGGGTCCATGACAGCCTCTGTTCTGTTTCAGAGCTGGCCATGGTGAAAAAGGGGCATTCCAATGGGCAGTCCTTAGCAGCAAGCTGTCCTTAGCAGTGAGCTGTCATCCCTCTTTACAGAAGTGCATAATAAGTCCCTCCTTTTGAAAATTTCTTTTAAAAAATTATTAATGTCAGATATATTTATTATTTATTTATTTCTGGTATTTCTACCTTGTCTCTCCTTTACCCCAAAAGGGGGACTCAGGATGGCTTACATTTAGTAACGGTACAAAGCCGCTACATAACAGGTACAATAATATAACCACAATTAAATACATAAAGCAATCATCAAAACAATACATACAGCATTAATTAAAAACAATAAAAACAATATCACAATGTCAACAGGTGCCACGTCATTCCAATCAATGTCCAAGTAAGGTGCTAATTATGTCCGCTGACCGAAAGCCTGGTCCCAAAACCATGATTTTTTTTTCTGAAAGCCAGTAGGGAAGGAGTTGACCTTATCTCATTTGTGAGCGCGTTCCACAGGCGGGGGGCCACAACCAAGAAGGCCCTGTCTCTTGTCCCCACCAAACACATTTGTGATGTTGACGGAAGAGAGAGCAGGGCCTCCCCGGATTATCTTAGGTTGCGAGATGGGACGTAGAGGCAGATGTGTTCGGACAAGTAAGCTGGGCCAGAACCATATAGAGCTTTATAGGTCAAAACCAACACTTTGAATTGGGCTCGGAGATGGACCGGCAGCCAGTGGAACTGACATAACAGGGGGGTAGTATGTTCCCTGTATGTCATTCCCATTAGTAATCTGGCTGCCTCCCGTTGGACTAGTTGTAATTTATTTTATTTTATTTTATTTTATTTATTTCGCGCATTTCTACCCTGCCCTTCTCAACCCCCGAGGAGAGACTCAGGGTGGCTTACAGAAGGCACAATTCAATGCCAGCAATACAATAATAAGATAAATATATATCAGCAACAATTAAAAACAATTAAAACAATCCAGTTATACAGCACAACTAATAAAAAACCAATCTAATGATCAACGTTTGCCAAGCTCAAATCCGTAAATTCATTCTGCATTGTCATAATCCTATCCAATTCTAGTCGTCATTGTCCTTTGTCTGTCTGCCAGATTACCCAAAGGCCTGATCCCATATCCATGTTTTTAGTTTCCTTCTAAACAAGAGGAGGGATGTCGATGACCTAATTTCCCCAGGAAGCGAGTTCCACAGGTGAGGGGCCACCACCGAGAAAGCCCTGCTCCTCGTCCCCTCCAATCTCACTTGTGATAGAGGTGGGGCTGAAAGCAGGGCCTCCCCAGAAGATCTTAAACTCCGAGGTGGGACATAGAAGGAGATACGTTCGGACAGGTACGCTGGGCCGGAGCCGTATAGGGTTTTGTAGGTCAAAAACAGCACTTTGAATTGTGCTCGGAACTGGATCGGCAGCCAGTGGAGCTGACATAACAGAGGGGTGGTATGTTCCCTGTATGATGCTCTGGTGAGTAATCTGGCCGCCACCCGTTGGACTAGTTGAAGTTTCCGAACAGTCTTCAAAGGCAACCCCACATAGAGTGCATTGCAGTAATCTATTCAAGATGTAACAAGAGCATGGACCACTGTGGCCAGGTAATTTCTGAACCATCTTCAAAGGCAGCCCCACATAGAGCGCGTTGCAGTAATCTTTTCAGGATGCAACAAGAGCATGGATGACCATAGACAGATCAGACTTCCCAAGGTACGGGCGCAACTGGCACACAAGTTTTAACTGTGCAAAAGCTCCCGTGGCCACCCCCAAAACCTGGGTTTCCGGACTCAATGCATAATAGAGGCATTGTAGACAGAGAAATGGCAGTTTTCTTTTCCTCGTTTGTTCCAATTATAATATTGTTCTTAGCAGAGAGCTGTCATCCTTGTTTATAGAAATGCATGATTACTCCTTCCAATGGAAAGAAGTGGTTTAAAATAGCATCCCAGTTTCAAGGGCACAATGGGTTTTGGTGCAGAGCAATTGGATCACATGGAAAGCAATGGTTTAAAACAGCATCCCTGTCTCAGGGGTCCAATGGGTTTAGATGCAGAACTATTGCATCCCATGGAAAAGTATTCTGGCAGATTTGCATGAAGAAAAAAATGCTGGGGGTGGAGACTTATTGCCTATGTGTGTTGAGGAAGATAGTGGGTGCCTGCGGGGAAACATTAAAAGTCTGATGAGAGGAGAATGAATGAAAATGAGGGAGGGAGGACTGGAAGTTACAATCAGCTTCCGATTCCTCTTTTTACTTAACTTAATGATGCCTCTCAATACTGCCGCCTGATAAGGTCCTTAAAAAGGAATGGTTTTAAGACTGAGCCGGGAGATGATATAAAATGTTTTAGTTGCGTGAATCAGTTTTTAATTGGTTTGAATGGTTTTAACTGTTTATTTTTAATAGTTTTAATGTTTAATTTTATTCTAAGGTCTTTAAGGTTTTAAATTTTATATTGTATAGCTTTTCCTGTTAGCTGCTTTGGGTGTCTTTTCAAAAGAGATAAAGCAGGATAGGAAATAATAATAATAATAATAATAATAATAATAATAATAATCCCCACCATTGGATATGAGGATTTAAAGATCAAACTGCAAAGACACTGGCACAAAGCAGTAAAAGTGGTCCCAGTGGTGATCGTAACACTGGGTGCAGTGCCTAAAGACCTTGGCCTGCACTTAAACACAATTGGCACTGACAAGATTACCATCTGCCAGCTGCAAATGGCTACCTTACTGGGATCCGCACGCATTATTCACTTATACATCACACAGTCCTTGACACTTGGGAAGTGTCCCACATGTGATCCAATACAATAGCCAGCAGAGTGTCTGCTGTGGAGTCATCTTGTGGTGTTTCAAATAATAATAATAATAATAATAATAATAATAATAATAATAATAATGTGAATACCATAAAAATACAATGGAGAGCAGAAGAGAAAACTGGCAAAAGAAAACTCTCCATGGACAGTTCCTGGAAAAATTGACAAGGAAAAAACATGGATGTGTCTCACAAATGGAACTTTAAGAAAGGAGATGGAAGACCTGATTCTTGCAGCCCAAGAACAAGCAATTAGAACCAATGCCATCAAAGCCAGAATTGAAAAGTTGACAACAGATTACAAATGTAGACTCTACAAGGAAGCAGATGAAACGACGGGTCACATACTCAGCTGCTGCAAGAAGATTGCGCAGAAAGACTATAAACAGAGGCATAATACTGTTGTTCAGATGATCCACTGGAACTTGTGCCACAAATACCATCTGCCTGCAACAAAAAACTGGTGGGATCACAAGCCTGAAAAAGTTACAGAAAATGAACATATCAAACTACTCTGGGACTTCCAAATTCAGACTGACAAAGTTTTGGAGCACAATATTCCTGACCTCACAATCGTGGGAAAAAACAAAATATGGATCATCGATATTGCAATCCCAGGTGACAGAAGAATTGATGAGGAGCAACTGGAAAAGCTTACACAATATGCGGATTTAAAGATAGCACTGCCAAGACTCTGGCACAAGCCAGAAAAGGTGGTTCCAGTGGTGATCGGCACACTGGGTGCAGTTCCTAAAGACCTTGGCCTGTACTTAAAAACAGTCAGCACTGACAAAATTACCATCGGTTAGCTGCAAAAGGCCACTCAACTTGGATCTGCACACATTGTTCACCGATACATCACACAGTCCTAGACACTTAGGAAATATCCAACGTGTTTTTTTGTTTTTGTTTCGTGTCAGGAGTGACTCCTGGTGTGAGAGAATTGGCTGTCTGCAAGGACGTTGCCCAGGGGACGCCTGGATGATTTTGATGTTTTTATCATCCTTGTGGGAGGCTTCTCTCATGTCCCCGCATGAGGAGCTGGAGCTGATAGAGGGAGCTCATCCGCCTCTCCCCGGATTCGAACCTGTGACCTGTCGGTCTTCAGTCCTGCCGGCACAGGGGTATAACCCACTGCGCCACCGACGTGTGATCCAATACAAAAGCTATATTAGATATGGCTCTAATATCTCTTTCTCTGGAAGTGTGACATATTTTCTTAAATAGTTGTTACAATTCAGCAAATTAGGATTTTCAAAAAAGGACACAATATTCTGAGATAGAGGTTTTTAAAACAATGCAGCAGAATTAGGCTTTGAAGCCATTGCTTGCTTGCTTGCTTGCTTGACTGTTTGATTGATATTCTTCTTCTCTGGATGTTTTAAAACAGAAGTTGGATGGCCATCTGTCAGGAATAATTTGATTGTGTACTCCTGCATGGCAGAAATGGACAGGATGGTTCTTGTAATCTCTTCCGGTTCTATGTTTTTATTATTAAACTAGCCGTCCCCTGCCACACGTTGCTGTGGCCCAGTCTGGTGATCTAGAAAATAAAGTAATGAGAAAGCGTTGGCTTCTAACATATGCAATTTCTTTTTGCTTGTGGGTAACCAATATTTCTTGCTGTTTCTTTGTCAGTGTTGATGTGGAGATTGTCTGGTTTGCCTACTCTGGAACATGCAGCATATAATTGTCCTTCTTCAGGGGTCCCTTTCATCTTCTGTGAGCAGAGATTTCCATTTTTTTTGGAGAGCACAATCTCCAAAAAATTGGGGTTACAGTGGGGTTACAGTGAGGCTCAATGGAATAGCCATCCTTCACACAGAATCATAAAGTTGGAAGAGACCCCATGGCCATCCAGTCCAACCCCCTGCCAAGAAGCAGGAAAATTGCATTCAAAGCACCCCTGACAGATGGCCACCCAGCCTATGTCTAAAAACTTCCGAAGAAGGAGCCTCCACCACACAGAGTTCCACTGCTGAATGGCTCTCACAGTCAGGAAGTTCTTCCTAATGTTCAGATGGAATCTCCTTTCTTGTAGTTTGAAGCCATTGTTCCGCATCCTAGTCTCCAGGACAGCAGAAAACAAGCTTGCTCCCTCCTCCCTATGACTTCCTCTCACATACTTATACATAGCTATTAGGGCTGGGCGGTTTCGTTTCGTTAATTCGTAATTCGTTAATAATTCGTTAATTTTTTCAATTACAAAACGATAACGAACCATTCTGGAGCAATTATTAAAAAAAACGAATTTTCAAAAACGTTTTGTAAATGCTTCGTATTTCGATATTGTATTCATTTCGTTATTGTTTTGAGGTCGTTTCATTATTATTTCCGCATGTCTGGGCCAGTTTTATGGTTTAATTAGTGAAAAAAAAATTATAATATCACACCAACAGTCAACAAAGCTTCAGAAGGTTTTGGAGGTTTTTTAGCGTATTTCGCGGTCGCGTCTGCCATTAACGAATCGATTCGTTATTGTTTCGGAAATCGATTCGTTAATTTTTTACCATTTACGAAATTTCGTAAATATCAAACTTTTTAAAAGGAAAATTTTGTAATTATTTTAAATATCGAAACAAAAAAACCCCCCAAATACCAATCGATTTTAGAAACAAATTTTTCCGTTGTTACCCAGGCCTAATAGCTATCATATCTCCTCTCAGCCTTCTCTTCCTCAGGCTAAACATGCCCAGCTCTTGAAGCCGCTCCTCATAGGGCTTGTTCTCCAGACACTTTTAAGAAAGTGCGTACTGTACAGTAACCGTTGAAACAGCAGGCCTGAATGTGTCCTGTTTCCCTACCCAGCCTCCTGTCCCACTCTCAATGCTATGCTGGTGAATGTGCTTGAGTTATCAACCAGTGCATTTCAACTTTCAAATATAATGAAATATTCAATCTCTCTGCATCTCAGCAAGAATGCAGTCGAATGCATGCCAGCAATCAAATCCCATCAATGCAATTCTATATCAGTTCTGGTTAAATATTGAAACCAAATACTGCATATTGAAAGCAAACTTCATAGAGGTCCAATACTGACACCAAAAGAGCAAACATTTGCTAAATATTAGGCAAACATCAGCTGACTACAGTACTTCAGTATGAAATATTGTAGAGTGTGTACGTGTGTGTGTGTGTGTGTGTGAGAGAGAGAGAGTTCAGTTTAGTTCTAGAAATTAGTCTTGCTTGGATGAGGCTTCAAGCCATTTGGTAGAAGTGTACCCCTGTACCATCTGTTTTCGATATGAGGGCAAGATTCCAAAGGTTTGCATACAGGGCTGGAAGATGGGGAATTAATTATATGTCAACTAGGGATTTAATTACATATCCTTTCCTTCCAACTTTATGTTGCTGTGGTATAGTAATCAAGACAAACTTGCCTCTAGGTAAGTGAGGAGAGGTCACTCCGCATCAGTTAGAAATCTAGTTCATCTTCTGTGAGCAGAGATTTCCATTTTTTTGGAGAGCATAATCTATGGAAGTACATTCAAATGTTCGCTGATTTTTCTCCACTGTTCACATGAAAAGAAATAATGTGTACCATTTTAATACAACAAAACCTATGTTTTGCAATAAGTTTTGATTTGCAATGGAACATGGATGAATATAAATGAAAACTATGGGAATGGACTCTAGTCTTTCTTTCTCTGTTATATAAACAGGATACAAAGGGAAACAAATGCAAAAGGAAATATAATAATAATAATAATAATAATAATAATAATAATTAATAATAATAATAATAATAATAATAATAACTTTATTTATATGCCACTCTATCTCCCCGAGGGAGATTCAGGGTGGTTTCCAAGTAACATCACCGAAACATACAAAGTAAACAGCATAACATAAAATTAACAAAACAACATAAGCATAAAATTATCACAATAACGTATGTATATTAAAAATAATCCTGCCTGTTCAGAGCAATTAAAAAGCCGGGCCAAGGCTAGTGCAAACTCAAAATATGAGGGGGCCGGAAAATAAGTACAGTGCTATAACAGGCTAACGGCAATAGTAGGTACAGGTCTGTGGCTGCTCATTTCCAGGGCCTATTAGAGGGGTGACCGGGGTAATAGGTAAGACGTGCAAGGCCATATTCAATAATGTTTTGGGCTGGACTAGAACCAGGGGCGGCTTAACCATTACGCAAAGTAAGCATTTGGGGTAGAGTTGATGTTGCCCAGGGGCGCTCTTGAGGCTTTCTTGGGGGAAAATAGACTTTGGCATATGCAAGTTGTAGTTACTGGGATGTATAGTTCACATACAATCAAAGAGCATTCTGAACGCCACCAATGATGGAATTGAACCAAATATGGCACACAGAACTCCCACGATGAACAGAAAATATATATCAGTGATTGGTTTGGGGGGGGGGGGAGCACCAAAATACTGTTTGCTTACCATTGAAAATTACCTAGGGCCGCCTCTGACTAGAACTGGTCATTCTCAAAGGCTTGTTGAAACCACCAGATCTTCAAGCTCTTACGAAAGGAGGGGAGGGACGGGGCCTGACTTATTTCCCTTGGAAGGGCATTCCAGAGGTGGGGGCGGCACCACTGAGAAGGCCCTCTCTCTTGTCCCCACCAACCATACTTGTGATGGTGGTGGGAGCAAAAGGAGGACCTCCCTGGAAGATTTTAGAGTTTGCGCCGGTTCATATAAGGAGATGTGATCACAGAAACAACATAGATTAGCAAACAGATTACATCTGGTTTGAAGTCAAAATCGTATAGGCCAGAATCCCACTGGTTACATATTTGAGTGTGTGTGTTTTAGAGTCCATTGTACATGGCAACACAACTCTCTCTCTCTCTCTCTCTCTCTCTTTCTCTCTCTCTCTCACACACACACCATATATATATATAAGCTGGCAGATGGTGGGGCTAGTGATTAATGGCTATAGAAGGGCAGGAAAGTGTCCAGGTTTAAAAGACATGTTTATCAAGTTTGCAGATGACACCAAATTGAGAGGTATAGCTAATACTCCAGATGACAAGATCAGAATTCCAAATGACCTTAGCAGGTTAGAGATCTTGGTAAAATTAACAAAATGAATGTAAACAAGGTCAAATGTAAGATACTACACTTAGGCAGAAAAAATGAAATACAGGATGAGTGATGCCTAGCTCGCCAACAATCCATGTGAAAAAGATCTTGGAGTCTTCGTGGACAACAAATTGAACTTGAGCCAACAGTGTGATGCAGTGGCTAAAAAAGCCAATGGGTTTTTTTGGTTGATATATGGTGGTTGAAGCCATGGGCAAGAAATAAAATCCTCTAGACATCCGTAAGCTGGACAGGCACTGAGGGGTTAATTGCTTGGTCACAGTGACAAGCCCAAATGTCATTTCCTGGGCTGATACAGAAATTGGCAAAGGGTATATAAGTTGGGAGACATATTACTCTGTCTCCTTCTGAAATCCTTCTCGAGCATCTCTCTGATGTATCCGTGATGTGTGTATTTGCTTGTAAATATCTAAGTAATTAAGTAACAGGAACAAGAAATAAAGGTTTACCGTCAAGGTCGCTTGATAGAAGTAACAGTTCCAGAGTATTTGATTTAAAGACAGCGGCAAGCAGATAAGGTAGAAGATAAAAATCAGTCTGGATGAATTTGTTCATTCCCCAAAGAACATTAATTTCTGAGGCTGCAGGTTGATCCAGTTTTTTTAGTATTTATTTATTTATTTCAATTATTTATACCCCACCCTTCTCAACCTCCCGGGGGGGGGGATGACTCAGGGCTGCAGAATCCCACATGCTTGGGGACCCCTGACAATTTTGGCCGGCATCAAAAGGAGTCTAGTCTCTACATGTTGGGAAGTCATGGTGCCTCTCCTTTCAGCTTTGGTTAGTCCTCACCTGGAATACTCTGTCCAATTCCGAGCACCACAATTCAAATAAGATATTGTAAAGCTGGGGGAGATCATCCAGAGCTTCGGAGTAAGATGTTATCTGTACGCAGATGACATCCAGATCTGTCACTCCTTCTCACCTGTCACTAAGGAGGCTGTTCAGACCTTGAACTGGTCCTTGGCAGCTGTGTCGGACTGGATGAGGGTTAACAAATTGAAATTGAATCCAGACAAGACAGAGGTCCTCCTGGTCAGTTGAAAGGCCAGACAGAGCATAGAGTTACAGCCTGTGTTGGATGGGGTTACACTCCCACTGAAGACGCAGGTTCGCACCTTGGGAGTGATCCTGGATTCATCACTGAGCCTGGAACCCCAGGTCTCGGAGGTGGCCAGGGGAGCTTTTGCACAGTTAAAGCTGCACCCATACCTTGGGAAGTCTGAACTGGCCACAGTGGTCCACGCTCTGGTTACATCCCGAATAGATTACTGCAATGCACGGGGTGGCCTTTGAAGACTGTTCGGAAACTCCCAACTAGTCCAACGAGCGGCAGCCAGATTACTCACCGGAGCACCATACAGGGAGCATACCACCTCTGGAATTGTTATGTCAACTCCACTGACTGCCGATCCATTTCTGAGCACTATTCAAAGCGCTGGTCTTGGCCTATAAAACCCTATACGGCTCTGGCCCAGCTTACTTGTCCAAACGTATCTCCTTCTACGTTCCACCTCGTAGTTTAAGATCAATCGGGGAGGCCCTGTTCCCACCACCTTCACAAACATGTTTGCTGCTTCCTTGGAGACTAGGACACAAAACAATGGCTTCAAACTACAAGAAAGGAGATTCCATCTGAACATGAGGAAGACGTTCCTGACTGTGAGAGCCGTTCAGCAGTGTGGTGGAGGCTCCTTCTTTGGAAGCTCTTAAACAGAGGCCGGATGGCCATCTGTCAGGGGTGATTTGAATGAAATATCCCTGCTTCTTGGCAGGGGGTTGGACTGGATGGCCCATGAGGTCTCTTCCAACTCTTTGATTCTATGATTCTATGTCTGCTGGGGATGAGGGACAGGGCCTTCTCGGTAGTGACCCCCCGTCTGTGGAATTCGTTCCCCAGCGAGATCAGGTCGGCTCCATCCCTCCTTTCCTTTAGGAAAAAACTAAAGTCATGGTTTTGGAACCAGACCTTAGGCCAACAGGCATGATAGCACTTTGGACACCAAACTGGACTATATGATTGTGTCAACAATGGAAAATGGCTACATGAGTGTGATAATGTCTAATTGTTTTTAATCTATTGATCTATTTATTGTTTTATATTGCTGTTATTTGTTATATTTACGGCATTGAATTGGAAGCTGCTCTTGGGTTGAGAAGAACAGAGTAGAAATGTTGTAAATAAATAAATAAATACATAAACTAAAATGATCAAAAGTCTGGAGACTATATTCTATGAGAAGTGTCTTAAAGAGCTGGGTAAATGGGTATGTTTAGCATACTGAAGAGAAGGTTGAGAGGAGACGTGATAGCCATGTACAAATATGTGAAAGGATATCATAAGGAAGAGGGAGCAAGCTTGTTTTCTGCTGCCCTGGAAAATAGGACTTGGAGCAATGGGTGCAAATTACAGGAGAGGAGTTTCCACCTGCACATTAGGAAGAACTTCTCGACTTTAAGAGCTTCTCAGCAGTGGAACCCTCTGCCTTGTAGTGTGGTGGAAGCTCCTTCCTTGGAGGCTTTTAAACAGAGGTTGCATGGAAATCTGTCAGGGGTACTTTGACTATGATCTTCCTGCATGTCAGGGGGTAGGACTAGATGGCCCATGACTCTTCCAACTCTATTATTCTATGATTCTAATCAGGGGCGGCTCAACCATTACGCAAAGTAAGCATTTGCAGTATAGTTGATTTTGCCCAGGGGTGCTCTTGAGGCGCTCTTGGGGGGAAGACATACCTTGACATATGCGAGTTGTAGTTACTGGGATGTATAGTTAACCTACAATTAAAGAGCATTCTGAACTCCACCAATGATGGAATTGAACCAAATATGGCACACAGAACTCCCATGACGAACAGAAAATATATATCAGTGATTGATTGGGGGGAGGGGGGGGCGCGCGAATACTGTTTGCTTACTGTTGAAAATTACCTAGGGCCACCTCTGATTCCAATATAGGCAAGCAGGAAAAACAATGAAGACATTTCAATTTAGAATATCCATGGTAGATCATAATTTGGGGTTCGGGTCCAAAAGTGATAAAATCACAATATTTGACCTAAATCCAATTTTCCTGCATACTTTGGCATCAAGTTTGAATTGAATTGCCATTGTGCCGCCTGCTTAACAACAATGGCAACCAAATCAAACCAAACAACACTCAGGAGCCTACTTTTTGCAATTTGTAAATTGTACAATTAATGTGCTTGTCCCATGCATGGCTAAAAATATGATCCCACACGTAATATATAATGAACCCTGCTCTTCACTTTCATTGATGCCAAAGCTAGGTAATTGCTTAACATCGCCTGGTAGCAAAACCCAGCAGCTTTTGAGAAGACAAGCACATCGAATTGAAGCCACACAGGGGAATCTGTTCAATTAGAATTTGGCTGGTATTCAAACACACCTCTCTTTGTGGGTTGCTCACCAACCCATCTCTCTTCCCTTCTCCGTAATTTGCCGCACAGAGAGCTGGATGAAAATAAACAAGGGTAAATATTATCCTGGCCTCTGTTGTTTAAAATGAATTAACCAGTTTTACAGTAATTTGTTTTCCGCTACTGAGGTTAAACTGACTGACAGTTTTGTGTGGGTAGGGGAGTAAGTTGTTTCCAACAACATCCAAATCTTTCTCTAGGGGTTAACCTTCATTCTTACACTTGGGGGGCAGGAATAGAAATTAGCTCAGCACTGTCAGCCTATCTCCCTCCCTTCTATAATCTAAGATGATAGTCTTAATTGCCTTTGCAAGATTCATTTGCTTTCAGAATAAGGCATAGGGGTGTTTTCTGTGAGTACATGAGAATAAGAAATAGAGTTTCTAAAGAGTGGCTGCTGACTAATATTAAACAAACATACAAATTAAATGAATACCAGGTAGCACTAGGTAGAAAATAGTGACCACAGATGAGTCATGTATTTTCAAAGTAGACGATGAGGGACACTGAAAGAGTTAAATATTTTCCATGACTTGGCTCAGTCATAAATCAAAATGAAGATTGTAATCAAGAAATCAGAAGAAGGCTTTGACTTGGTATGTAAAATTAGTGCAGTTGGACCACTGTCCCTTGTCCCACATCAGCCACTGCACTCCTTATTCCATGGGGGGAAGCGTTGCCACTCCTCTTCTCTCCTGTTCTTCTCTATGGAACACGAAGCCTTCAGTGTTCTCAGGGATGCATCCTAGCATGCTACCAGGATGCTTTCTCTGCAGATTCCTGTTGGAAGTAGCCTTATGTTGTATGATGGCGTCTGGCGGACTCCATGGAGGAATCATCCTGGTAGCATGCTAGGATGCTTCCTTCTCTCTGTGTGATGACTCAAGGAAAGAGTGATAGCAGGATCTCCCATGTGTATATCCAAATCAGATCATATCATACGAAAGCTGACTGGCACAACGTGGGGATCACAACCAGACACAGTGAAGACATCTGCCTTTGTGCTATGCTACTCTGCTGCTGAATACGCATGCCCAGAGTGGAACACATCTCGTCACACTAAAACAGTAGATGTGACTCTTAATGAGACATGCCGCATTATCACGGGGTGTCTGCGCCCTACACCACTGGAGAAATTACACTGCTTAGCCGGTATTGCACCACCTGACATCCACCGGGAAGTAGCAGCCAATAGTGAAAGGACCAAGGCAGAGACATCTCCAGCTCATCCCCTGTTTGGGTATCAGCCAGCACGTCAATGACTTAAATCTAGAAATAGTATTCTAAGATCTACAGAGACACTCGCTGGAACACCTCAGCAAGCAAGAGTCCAAAAGTGGCAGGCTCAAACCCAGAACCTCAACCAATGGCTGATACCAAATGAGAGACTCCCCCCTGGGCACACAGAAGACTGGGCGACTTGGAAGGCACTGAACAGACTGCGCTTTGGCACCACAAGATGCAGAGCCAACCTCAAGAAATGGGGGCACAAAGTGGAATCCACGACATGCGAGTGTGGAGAAGAGCAAACCTCTGACCACCTGCTGCAATGCACCCTGAGCCCTGCCACATGCACAATGGAGGACCTTCTTGCAGCAACACCAGAGGCACTCCAAGTGGCCAGCTACTGGTCAAAGGACATTTAATCAACTACCAAAATCTCAAATTTTGTATTTTGTCTGTTTGCTTGTTTTGTTCTGTTAGAAATGTAATACAATTGACTGGTTGCCCTGACACGATAAATAAATAAATCCAAATCAGACCTAATTCCATTGCTTACACTGCCCTGAAGCTGTGGAATACTATGTAGTTCCCCTCAACATTGCCTGAAGTGGGGCAAAGCCGGTTTAACCAAAGATAACCAGTGATATTGACTGGAATTATAGGAATGTTGTGTAGACAGCCAGGAGCCAACTCAGCATGAATCCAGTTTTTCATGCCCATGTAGATGTGCCCAAAATAAAAGTTTGCTTTTTGGAATTTTTTTTCCTCCAGGTCATAGAAAGTTTAGTTGTAGATACAGGAGGTTGACTGGACTTTTTTTTTTTGGACTATGATTCCCAGATTATTTTCTGTTTTGAACAGACCTCACCTGGAATACTGTGTCCAGTTCTTGATATCACAATTCAAGAAGGAAATTGATATGCTGGAATATATTCAGAGAAGGGCCACCAAAATGATTAAAGTTTTGTAAGCCAGTATGAGGAATGACTTAGGGAGCTGAGCATGATGGCTGTGTTTAAATATTTGAAAGATTGTTATATTTAGGCGGGGACAAGCTTGTTTTCTGCTGCACTGGAGACTACTAACCTTATCACATGGGGGACTCCCCCATGCTTTGGTGCAATTTTGCCATGACTCTTAAGGGGGACACATTGCCAAAGCGGGAGGATCAGTTCTGGCTCCATTGTATGATGCTTCCACTACAGTTGTGAGCTGGGCCTCTGCTGGAAGTCCAGTGACATCGTGATATGGGCAGTGTGCCTATCCATTACTAGTCTGGCAGGTAAGTAGGGCTGGGCAATCACGGAAAAAATTGTTTCCTAAATCGATTCGTTTTTAGGGGTTTTTTGCATTTCGTTTTTTAAAAGAATTCCGAAATTTTTCTTTAAAAAAGTTCGATATTTACGAAATTTCGTAAAATTACAAAACAATACGAAACAATTTTGAAACAATAACGAATCGATTCGTTAATGGCGGACGCGACCGCGCAATACGCTAAAAAACCTCCAAATGGGACAGGGGGAACTTCTGAAGCTTCCCTCTCCCTCTGTTGTTGACTGTTGGTGTGATATTTATAATTTTTTTTCACTGATTAAACAAACAACAACTATAAAACTTGCCCCAGACATGCGGAAATAATAACGAAACGATTTCAAAATGATAACGAAACGAATACAAAACGAATTCGAAACAATTACGAAACGAATTTAAAAATTGCTCCTGAATGGTTCGTTATCGCTTCGTTATAAAAAAAATAACGAATTTTTAACGAATTACGAAATTACGAAACAAAACCGCCCAGCCCTACAGGTAAGCATTAGGCTTGTTTGATCCAAAAAAAAAAATGGTTCAAAACTCATTTCGGATGTAATGGTTCAATTCTAAAGTCAATTTCGATTTTCACAGAAAAAAATGTTCAAAACTTTTCGAGACTTCTGAATCCTTTCATTAATGGTTTAAAAGTATTATATCCTGTTTCATGGGGGGGGGGGGGTATTTACTTTGAAAGTAGTTGTTTTACTCCAGGAGCGGGGAAAAGCAAGCAGAAGAAATTCACCCTTCTCTGGTTTAAAACTGCCTTCTCTGGCTTGAGCCAGAAGCAGGGAAAAGCAAATGGGAAGAAATTCACCCTTCTCTGGTTTATAACTGGCTTCTCTGGCTTGAGCCAGAAGAGGGGGGAAAGCAAACAGGAAGAAAATTCACCCTTCTCTGGTTTATAACTCACTTCTCTGGCTTGAGCCAGAAGCAGAAAAAGCAAACGGGAGGAAATTTAATTCACCCTTCTCTGGTTTATAACTGGCTTCTCTGGTTTGAGCCAGAAGTGGGAAAAAGCAAATGGGAGGAAATTCACCCTTTTTGGTTTATATAATTCCACATACGAACCCACATGTTCCCTTCGATCATCTGGAGAGGCCCTGCTCACGATCCCACCGGCGTCACAAGTGCGTCTGGTGGGGACTAGGGACAGAGACTTCTCTGTGGTGGCCCCTCGACTCTGAAACTCTCTCCCCAAGGATATCAGACAAACCCCAAGGCTGGCAGTCTTTAGGAAGAGCCTGAAGACCTGGCTGTTCCAGTGTGCCTTTCCAGAATAGGAAACTCCCGGCATCATGTCCCAAATGCACCTTGTCAGAGATTTAGGATTGTCTGCACATTGCACTTACCTCTAAAAACCTCTACATAACACCTGTCAAGTCCAGCACTTTTTACATTTTGTCTATTACATTTGGCCCGGCCTTAGGTTTTAAATGCATTATGTGTTATTGTTTTCAGTGTTTTATTGTTTTGCTTGATGTTTTATTATTTGCTTTATGAGTTTTACTGTTGTATTTGTATGCTGTTGTTTTGTTGGTGACCTTGGCCTTTGTAAGCCGCATTGAGTCCTTCGGGAGATTTTGCGGGGTATAAATAAAGATAATAATAATAATAATAATAATAATAATAATAATAATAACTGGCTTCACTGGCTTGAGCCAAGGCCAGGGACCAGAAGTTGGGGCAAAGCTGAATAATTTCCGACTCACTTCCTGAGTCAGAAAAAAATGGCGAGATGAGCTTCAGAAGGGCAAGGGGACTTCCGGTTTCCTAAAAAAGTTCAAAATTGCTTCAAAAAGGTAATCTTTATGACTTTATCCCGAATAACGAAGATTCTGACTGGACCTAACCATGCCTAGTAAGCATCCAAGGATTCTAAAAAAGCTCCATGTAATGAGGTCACAGGACATCATGTAATGGATTCAAACTGCAGGAAAAAGCGATCCCACCTAAACAACAATAGGAAAAATTCTTGATGGTAAGAGCTATTCAGCATTGGAATATGCTGCCTGGAAATGTGGTGGAATCTTCTTCTCTGGAGATTTTAAGCAGAGGCTCGATGGCTATATGTAAGGGGTGCTTTGATTGTTTGTTCCTGCATGGGGGGGGGGGGGTTGGGTACTCACCAATGCTTCCTCTTCATCCTGGAAAGAAGTGACGAGTGGAGTGCTGCAGGGTTCCGTCCTGGGCCCGGTCCTGTTCAACATCTTTATTAATGACTTAGATGAAGGGCTAGAAGGCAGGATCATCAAGTTTGCAGACGACACCAAATTGGGAGGGATAGCCAATACTCCAGAGGACAGGAGCAGGATTCAAAATGATCTTGACAGATTAGAGAGATGGCCCAAAGCTAACAAAATGAAGTTCAACAGTGACAAATGCAAGATACTCCACTTAGGCAGGAAAAACGAAATGCAAAGATACAGAATGGGGGACGCCTGGCTCGAGAGCAGTACGTGTGAAAAAGATCTTGGAGTCCTCGTAGACAACAAGTTAAACATGAGCCAACAATGTGATGTGGCAGCAAAAAAAGCCAATGGGATTTTGGCCTGCATCAATAGGAGCATAGTGTCTAGATTTAGGGAAGTAATGCTACCCCTCTATTCTGCTTTGGTTAGACCACACCTGGAATATTGTGTCCAATTCTGGGCACCACAATTCAAGAGAGATATTGACAAGCTGGAATGTGTCCAGAGGAGAGCGACTAAAATGATAAAAGGTCTGGAGAACAAGCCCTATGAGGAGCGGCTTAAGGAGCTGGGCATGTTTAGCCTGAAGAAGAGAAGGCTGAAAGGGGATATGATAGCCATGTATAAATATGTGAGAGGAAGCCACAGGGAGGAGGGAGCAAGCTTGTTTTCTGCTTCCCTGGAGACTAGGACACGGAACAATGGCTTCAAACTACAAGAGAGGAGATTCCATCTGAACATGAGGAAGAACTTCCTGACTGTGAGAGCCATTCATCAGTGGAACTCTCTGCCCCGGAGTGTGGTGGAGGCTCCTTCTTTGGAACGCTTTTAAACAGAGACTGGATGGCCATCTGTCAGGGGTGATTTGAATGCAATATTCCTGCTTCTTGGCAGGGGGTTGGACTGGATGGCCCATGAGGTCTCTTCCAACTCTTTGATTCTATGATTCTAAGATAGCCGTCGTGATCTCTTCCATCTCTATAGTTATGATTCTATGATTCCTTCAGCCAGCTTGCCTGCTTTTCCAAGCTCTGATGGTAAGGCCACCAGCCCTGTTATTGGCTCAGGCCCAATCCCTCCTCTTTGACAGGAGCCCAACATACAGCAGTTTAGCATTTGATGCTTACTTTCCCTGTAACTTCACCTGCACATCAGCAGGGAAAAAATGAAAGGGTGGGCAGAAACTTTGCGTGAAACTTTCTTCAATTTTAGCTCTCTTGTTTCTCCTTCTTCATACACATATAAGACAGAGGTTGAGGAGTGTAGAAAATAAAAATGAGAAAAAAGTATGCTCTATATAAACCCTGATGCCTGAACTTCTGTGACATTTATCTTCTCTCATCAAAAGAAATGGATGTCACTCTGTGGCCAGTTTCACCTGGCCTGTCAAGTTTTCACTGCTTTGCTTAAACCATGGGGTGACAGCTGCATTTTCATCCAGCCGTGGCAGCAGCGTGATTCGTTCAATACTGTAGGAAAAAAGTGGTACAGCATGGTACACATCAGCAAAAAGTATTGTGCAAATGAATTTCATATGAAGTGTACAATAGCATTTATGCCATAACCAGGAGCCAGGAAGCAGTGCTCCATTATGCTGTTATTTTAGAGGGGAAGAAGTGAAATAAGTAGTTCAGGGCACTATCATACTGCACCGTTATTCCACTTTATCTGCCATGGAAACATTTTATGGCTTTCTGAAGTTTATAGCTTAATAAGAACCAAGAGCCCTCTGTCTGAGAATACTAAATGCCTCAGGATTTTATATGATGTTGCCATAGCACTTAAAGTAGAATTACAGCACTCTAAAAGTGCCATGTGATAGTGACCTCACAGACAAACTGACACATGCTGAAAAACTTAATATTTATTGGCCCATATTCAGTTCATGGCTCATCATGGGTTTTAATCTGCATCTCCAGAATCCCAGGCTGTATCCATACTGCAATGTTATAACAGTTTGACACAACACTTAGGCAATCCCTCATTTTCCAAGTAGGATTGTCTTCCAAGATTGGTGTCCTGGCGGTGGGTCCGTAGGTGACTGTAGAGCCCTATTCTTGATCTGCATCTTCTCCTGCAGTGAGGACATTGGTTTCCAGGTGGAATGTGGTCCCGGTTGGGGTTGGCTTGATGTACCTTCCTCTTGGCATGTTTCTCTCTTTCGCCCACCATTTGTGCCTCTTCAAGTTCTACAGCACTGCTGGTAACAGCTGGCCTCCAGCTGGAACGTTCAAGGGCCAGGGCTCTCCAGTTCTCAGTGTCTATGTCAGAGTTTTTAAGGTTGGCTTTGAGCCCATCTTTAAATCTCTTTTCCTGTACTCTAACATTCCGTTTTCCGTTCTTGAGTTCAGAGTAGAAAAACTGCTTTGGGAGACGGTGGTCAGGCATCTGGACAACGTGGTCAGTCCAGCAGAGTGAATGGAAGCTCCGAGCATCGTGTCCCAAATGCACTTTACTAGAGATTTAAGATTGTCTGCACACAGCACTACCTCTAAAAACCTATACATTTCACCTATCATGTCCAGGACTTTTAAATTTTATTCATTACATTTGGCCTGGCCTTAGTTTTAAATGCGTCATGGTGTTATTGTTTTTAATGTTTATTGTTATTGCTTTAATTTTTTGTTTTGCTTTATGAGTTTTATTGTTGTATTTGTTATGCTGTTGTTTTATTGAGGGCCTTGGCCTTTTGTAAGCCGCCCCAAGTCCTTCGGGAGATGTTAGTGGGGTATAAATAAAGTTAATAAATAAATAAATAAATGGCGGAGGACCATTGCTTCAATGCTGGTGGTCTTTGCTTCTTCCAGCATGCTGACATTTGTCTGCTTGTCTTGCCAAGAAATTTGCAGGTTTTTTCAGAGGCAGCGCTGACGGAATCGTTCCACGAGTTACATGTGACGTCTGTAGACATTCATATAGCAATGTTGGGAGGAAAATAGCTATATAAACAAATACCTTGGTATCCCTGTGGATATCCCTATCCTCAATCACTCTCTGCTTCATTGGAAAAAATGCTGCACTCACAGAGCTCAGGCAGTGTTGTATTTAAGTGTCAATGTTGTCATGGCTCAATACTCAGATTTGTAGTTTCGTGAGCTATCTATTCTTCTCTGTTAGAGAGCTCTGGGGTCATAATATACTACAAATCTCAAGATTCCATAAGATGGAACCATGGCAGCTAAGGTGGCATCGAAGTGCTATAATTCAGCAATGTGGCTGGCCTGCCAGCCAATCACAGTAACGACGACAGCAACCACTACATAGCCAGAGCAAGCAATTGCCTGTGGTGCATAGTGCTCTCTCATTTTGCTTCCTAAGCACAACAAATCTTACCATAATATATGCACTTTTAAAATCCAAATGGACCTCGGGAAGGGGAAAGCAGCACCCTTCATGTATAGCCATTTGAAAGTGGAAGGTAAGCAGCTGTCGATTAAGTAAAGGGTCTCTGTTGAGATTAATTTCACAATTCAGCAGCAAATCAGTTGCACAATTTTAGCACTTTCCAGTACCTTCTTCCTGCACAGTATTTTCAGGCAACTGCTCCCACAAACTGCAGTCACTCTGGAACTCTTTTACAGACACTTGAGCACATGCCCGGCCATTGTCAGTTTTACTATTGTTTTCCCCTCCAATCTAGATGACACTACAAACTTACCACAGCACACAGTTATATCTTGTCTTAGCAGACAAGTTCTTTTAATCAATTACATAGAGCCTTCGATGAACAGCATCACAGCACAAGGAGAGAGTATACACTCTACATGACTTCCTTATATACAATTCTATACAATTACACATAGCAATCTCTAATTGGTTCCCAACTCATTAACTTAACTCAGACCCAGGATTACATCATTCACAATCACCTGGACTAGGCCAGAACACATTCCCCAAATGATTCCCTATATACAGTTAATGCATGACTCAGCATTTCCAATAGAAGCCCATTAGCAGTGCATGACTCAGCTATATTACATTACAATACATTGTAAAACCTGACAGTCTCATTGAAAGGTGATTCACTTTCCTGAGTGCTTTGAAAGAGCTAATAAGCACTGGTGGACTAATGGCAGGTAGGCACAGGAAAAAGAGTTGATGTTTCATAGCCAGGCCTCAAAGGGCAGTTTTTAATCCAATTCATTGCTTTAAAGTGAGACAAAACCACAGCAGCAAAAGCAAACATCATGGTACCAGCTGATGTGCTTTGGAAGTGGGGAGAGAGGCAGACAGTCCACACGAAGGTGCACAGGAATGAGAAGAAGAAGAAGAAGAAGAAGAAGAAGAAGAAGAAGAAGAAGAAGAAGAAGAAGAAGAAGAAGAAGAAGAAGTTTATTTTTCTACCCTCCCTCCATCTCCTCGAAGGGACTCGGGCTGGTTTACATGGGGCCCAAGCTCAAGGCAGAATACAATTAAAAACAAAGCAAAAACAATTAAGACAGCATAAAATAGCATAAAACAATATAACAATAATAGCTAGAAACAACAATAACAGCAGACTAATTTTGGAGCAGGGGGGAGGAAAACCACTACATGAACTAGTTAAAGGATAAGTGGTTTAGTAAGGTGGACAACAATGTATAACAGCATAGGAAAAATCATGGAAACAGAGCAAATTAACAGGAACAGTTAATATAGTATAGGACATCAGATTGAATGACAATTCAAGTCATGATACAGGTCATTTGTCATAGGAATTGTCAATCGAAAGTACGACGAAACATCCACGTCTTTAATTCCATCTCTTCTTAGCCCATTACCTCAAAAGCCTATTTTATCTTGCCATTCCAGAATCTTAGAAAAGCACATTTGGATCAAATGTCCTTTTTTGCCAAATCCGTCCCAAAACATGGACGCTTTGTATGTGTGTGTATGTGTGGGGGGGGGGGGGACGGCGTGGGGGGAGCTATGACTCCCAGAATCCTCTAATCACTAGTAGCACTGCCTAAGGGATTTTAGCATTTGTTATCCCAGAAATAATGATTCCTCACTCTGAATCTAGCAGGAAATTCTAGGACACAAACCAGGACTGGGAAATATGCAGCTCTCAATGCATTATCCCATCAATATAGATAGTGGAGAAAGATAATGGGAATTGAAATCCAGCAATAGATGTAGTGCTGAGTGTTCTTCACCTTGACTTAAACTGGTTGAAGATGACATTTCCTTTATGTTTTCTAGATCTGCTTAATAATAATAATAATAATAATAATAATAATAATAATAATAATAATAATGTAAAGCCAGTAAAATTGGTCCCAGTGCAGTTTTCCCACTTTCATCGTGCTTCTTTAATCCCTGTAAATGAGTTTTATACCACCTTTGAGATGGCACCCTCCTAGGGTGGTACATAAGAATGTAAATGTGGTTTTGGCCCAAATGTCACTGCAGTTTAACCCCCAATAATTCTGGTTGTCCCTTTCTGTATTTCTAATCCCAGTTCCATGACATTGCTCTAAGTGTGCTGGTACGGCTGTACCAGGAGCTCCAATTTTGTTTGCTTTGCATTGAATGTTTGCTTGCAGTCCTAGGTTTCAGGGGTTCTGCAGATAGGTGGCTTCCTTTGGTTGCAGTCATAGGGCAAGTCACCTGTCCATCATCGTTAAGTTTTGGTCCCACCCCTTGCTCAGGGCAATTGGGAAGGGAGTCATTTTTTAGTCAGTCTCAGCAAGGAAAGCTAATGTACAGGACATGTGCAAGTTTCCCCTGTACAAAAGCTTCAACCCTTAAGACTTTCCAGGGGGAAACAGTCTTAAGAGCATCAAGACTTTCCGGGGGGAAACAGTCTTAAGAGTCTCCAAAGATTTCCAGGAAAACAGCCCTAAAGACCAAAGAACTCCAGCTGGAGAATATCTAAGCCTTTACTGGTAGGTCCACTCAGTGCTTCGAGACACAGTTCGACCTGGTAGTGGAGCCCACATCAGTAAGGGTTAGATTACAGTCAGCCTGGGAGAAGTTAAAAAGGGGATTTTCCATTTAAAGTAAAGAAGAAGTTATTGAAGACAGTTGCCTGTCCTTCGTGGGCAAGATTAGGAAGTCACCAGTTGCATCAAGCCTGGAAGTATTTGTTTAGCTTTATTGAAGACAAGAGAAGTTTCTGTTCATTAATAAAAGACTTTGTTATACTTCACAAGCCATCTAAAGGTCATTTGTGGTGGAAAACCTCTGAGAACTTCTCCTTGGCCCCCCTGGCTTCCCGCTGGGCAAAGGTTGCACATCCTGTTCTAAAGGAAATTCTTTACAGGCCCAGCGCGCAACAGAACACTAAGATTGGGGATTTGTTCAGGGCAGAGCTCTTGCGTCTAGGAATGCTGCTGGAGGCCACCTAACAAATGTTGTCTTTTCATCAGGGTAATTGGCTAATGGTTCCCAGTTGCCTTTCTCTTGAATGGGAAGGAAATACTGGACATAATTTCTCCATGCACTATATTTTTCGTGAGAATTGTTTCATTTAACAATATAGAAATGTTAATTAGAGAGAGAGAGAGAGAGAAATGTTGAGCTTTATTGTCTTAAATATCTGACATGGTAGCAGTGGTCTTGGATGGCCCATTGCAATATTTCAAAAGCACTTTCACTAATGGTTCCCAAATTTTGGTTGTCTCAGAAGCTCGACAGCCAGCTCCACCAACAGCCAGAAACTCTGGGAACCGAACTCCAAAGCATCTCAATTACTACATTTTGGGAACCACTGGCTTCCATTTTGTAAATATGCATAAATATTTTAAAAATCCAATAACCCTCCAGCCAGTTCCTCCCAGAAAAAAGCTATTCTCTAGCAAACACTAGACACTTTGGAAATTCTCACTTGTTTATTTATTCTATTTTATTTCTATCTATAAAACACCATTTATGATATGGGGAGATGAGAACAATACAGATAATTCCAAACATGGCTGTACCAAATATTTATTGAAAAGCATCATGAGGCTAGCAATTTTCTTTATTAATAATCCTTGATTATTAATAAAGTTTGCCCTTTTAAAAATGTCCCTGCATTATTGAGTTTTTCATTTTCATTGAGTGTTCTAGCGTGACTCTCTTTCTTGGACAGTCAATGCTAATTCAAAGTTTAAACAGTTCCCATGTGGGTTTGAAATGGGAATTTTTGTCCCAATATACCACATTCCTATAAAAAGTTATAAGAGAGCGGACTCTAGTAGGATCTGCTTCTAGGCATACATGGGTTTTCACTGAAAACCCCTAGACCAGTGTCTTAATGCTTAAAATGTCTTTCTTCCATTGAAAAGTCAGAAAAAAATATACTTAGAAGATCCCTCATTGTCCGAATAGGATAGTCTTCCAAGATCAGTGTACTGGTGGGTCCATAGGTGACTGTGGTGCCCTATTCTTGATCTGCATCTTCTCCCGCAGTGAGGGCATTGGTTTCCAGTTGGAAGGCAGTCCCGATCGGGGTTGGCTTGACGCGCCATCCTCTTGGCACATTTCTCTCTTTCGCCCTCCATTCATGCCTCTTCAAATTCTACAGCACTGTTGATCACAGCTGATCTTCAGCTGGAGCGCTCAAGGGACAGGGCTTCCCAGTTCTCAGTGTCTATGCCAGAGTTTTTAAGGTTGGCTTTGAGCCCATCTTTAAATCTCTTTTCCTGCCCACTAACATTCCATTTTCCGTTCTTGAGTTCAGAATAGAGCAACTGCTTTGGGAGACGGTGTTCGGGCATCTGGACAACATGGCCGGTCCAGTGGAGTTGATGGTGGAGGACCATTGCTTCAATGCTTGTGCTCTTTGCTTCTTCCAGCACACTGACATTTGTCCACTTGTCTTCCCAAGAGTTTTGCAGGATTTTCGAAGGCAGCACTGATGGAATCGTTCCAGAAGTTGCATGTGACATCTGTAGACAGTCCGCGTCTCGCAGGCATAAAGTAGGGTTGGGAGGACAATAGTTTTATGAACAAGCACCTTGGTTATCTCTACAGCAGGCCCGTAGCCAGGATTTTGTTTAGGGGGGGGGCTGAGTTTGGTTCGGGGGGGGGCTGAGTCTGGGTGAAAGAGGGTCTAACCTAGCAAACCTTTTGTATCGTTACCCCAATACCCCCATGCATATGGGATATATTGAGCATGGTGATCAGATCATGATATGAATAAACATAACAGTTTAAATAATGTACCAGTAAGACCTTCTCGCGGACCACCATGAGAATTTTTTGGGGGGGGGGCTGAAACCCCCCAAGCCCCCCCCCCCCCCCCCGGCTACATGCCTGCCCTATGGATGTCCTGGTCCTCAAACATTCTGTGCTTCATTCGGAAAAAAGCTGCACTCGCAGAGCTCAGGCGGTGTTATATTTCAGTGTCAATGTTGACCTTTGCTTGCAACCCAGCTCAACCAAAGACTTGCGTGGTGGTCTTGGGTATAACCTGTTTCAGCTCTCTGTTCTAATAAAGGTTAAAGGTTTCCCCCTGATATTAAGTCCAGTTGTGTCCTACTCTGGGGGTTGGTGCTCATCTCCATTTCTAAGCCGAAGAGCCGGCGTTGTCTGTAGACACCTCCAAGGTCATGTGGCTAGCATGACTTCATGAAGCGCCATTACCTTCCCGCCGGAGCGGTACCTATTGATCTACTCACATTTCCATGTTTTCGAACTGCTTGGTTGGCAGAAGCTGGGGCTAACAGTGGGAGCTCATGCTGCTCCCCGGATTTGAACCTGCAAACTTTCGGTCAGCAAGTTCAGCAGCTCAGTGCTTTAACCGACTGCATCATTGGACACTCCTCTGTTCTAGAAAACTTAAATAGCAATGCTGAATTAAATAAAACTTTTAATGTAACAGTGATAAATAAATGAACTGTGGTTGCAACATCATCTCCAAACTTAGAAGGAAGTAGTGTGGAACCTTTTGGTCTCCAGATAGTTTGGACTATAAATGCTACAATTCCATACCATTGTTTCTGATTTTTGTTGGGATTTACAGGAGTGAGTCAGATTCAAATAATCTGGAAGACCAGCAGTCCCCCCAGTCCAGTGACAGAGGAAGCCTTCTGTGGGATTAGGCTGGGAAATAATGAGTGACTGTATTCCTCTTCTCACATTGTATGTGACATTTTCACTTACAATATGGATTTCTGCAGTTCTTTCTGTCAGTGTGACTTTGGAGTTCCTCCTGCAGACAGCAGAGAAAACCCTGCACAGCTGGATCTCTAGCAATGAAAACCGCTTTTTAGGAGGCGGGGGGAGTTGTTTCCCACTTTGTGAAAGTTGTAAGACATCTCAGCTGTGCACAGTATGTGAATCAATATGTTTGCTTTAGGATTAGAAGTTACTCCATTTTTATAAGCCGTGGCAATACTATTTTTCTTTTCTTTTTTAAAGTAAAAAAAGCATACCACCTTGACTAATTTCTGTCCTGTAGCTTTCACTTGAATAATTCCCGCCTGTGTTCCTTTCAGCGAGTGTACAGATCTGACAACTGCAAAAGTATTGATCAGCTGCTGAGTCACTTCTATGCAAGTGCAAGCATTTGGAACTTTAAAGTATAACATCTCTCAAGACCAAATCTGTTTAAGTAGTACAAGGAAATGAACAGGGAAAAGTCTCCGAGCATCCATATGCAATGCTATTCCCTTGAGTTCCACACAGGTGCTTTCATTGATCACTCCAAGGTACTGAGACATTCAAACTATTAGGAGGAACATACGACTCACAAGAAATTTGGAGGATTTATTTCACATAGGGTCAGCTTAATCTTTACTAGGCTTTTTTCCCCTTTCGGCTTTGTGTAATCCATGCATCTCCAGAATAGAACAACTGGGAGGAATGGAAAGGGGGAGAAACTAATGAGCAGCCATCCATCCACATTTGGGATTTTGATTTTTGTTGATTTGATTATTCCAGGATTTAATTTTCATGTTTTAAAAGAAATCTTTAGATCCGCCATGTGATATGGAATTAAGACTGCAAAAAATTGAGAGGGAGCAGCCTGGTGATCTAACTAACCATTAGGGCTGGGCGGTTTCATTCGTTCATTTTGTATATCATTTTTTCCCCGTTAATTTCCCATATACGAAACAATATCAAACTTTTTTCCAAACCCGGAAGTGTATTTTCAAAATCGAAACAGCATGCGCCAAATATTTTTGTATTGCCGTCCATTTCGGAAATACGTAAGATGCTTGCTGGGAGCTCTCCTCTCTCTCCTCTCCTTAGCCAGTCAGAGCCTGAAAGAGGAGGAGGAGGAGGAGAGGATGGGGAAGGCGCCGGCTGAGCAAGCGAGCGAGAGGGCGAGCGACCCTCAGTGGGAAGGCGGCCCCGTCCCTCCTTCCTCACCTTTGCGGTGGGTGTGCTTCGGAGGAGCCGGGCCCGACTCGGCGGCAGCGCTTGAGGGCCCGCCAGAGTGAGTGCCTGCCTTCCCTCCTTTCCCTTCATCTTTTCTTTCTTCTCCTTTCCCTCCTCTTGGTGGAGAGAGAAAGAGAGAGAGAGAGAGCCAGCAGGACTCAGGAGGGTGGGACGGAGCTGGGAGCAGCGGGGAGGCTCAGTCTGTTTGCCCTGTGGCTCTTTTTGGCAAGCATTTTCTGCCAAATATTTTTTTATTATTAAAAAAATTAATAATTAAATTAAAAAAATATTGAAAAAATATTGGAAAAAAATTTGTTGATGCTTTGCGCATGTGCAACCGCGGGCGCCATCTTTACAAAACGTTTTGTAAATATTAACGAAATTTCGTAAATACCAAACTTTTTTTAATGGAAAATTTCGGATATATTTTTAAATACAAAATGCTGAGGCACCCTAAAAATGAAACGATATTAGAAACAAATTTTTCCGTTGTTACCCAGGCCTACTAACCATAATTAATAATAAACCCAAAATTCCATTTTTTGTTTGGGTTAAACCCCTGTGCCAGCAGAACTGAAAACCGAAAGGTCACAGGTTCAAATCCGGGGAGAGGCAGATGAGCTCCCTCTATCAGCTCCAGCTCCTCATGTGAGGACATGAGAGAAGCCTACCACAAGGATGAGAAAAACATCAAATCATCCGGGCGTCTCCTGGGCAATGTCCTTGCAGACGGCCAATTCTCTCATACCAGGTCGCTCCTGACACGACAAAAAAAAATCTTGCAAGATTTGATGCTTGTAAGGTTTCTGCTCCAAAATTACAAGCAAAAAGAGCATGTACTCTATATAAGAGTTTTATACAACCTGGTCTATTGTTTGAGGTTTGAATCCTCCCTCCTGTTTCTGGTTGGCCAAAGAAAGAGACTGGCCAGGATGCTTACGAGGATTGGTCCAAATTGGAGGAACATCCAGTTCTATATTAAACAGATGTAGAGATTGAAAAACTACGAAATAAGTACATTCCAGGCCTCTGTCCCTAACAAACAGGTCTTTCCAGGTAAACAAAGGATGGTCTTCAGCTAGCCCATTGAGTTGGCTGCCTTTGTCTGAGGCTCAGGACCATAGGGAAGGCTGAGCGAAGGAAGATAGATGCTTTTGAACACAGGTGTTGGAGGAAAGTTCTGAGAGTGCCTTGTACAGCGAGAACATCCAACCAGTCCATACTTCAGGAAATAAAGCCCGACTGCTCATTGGAGGGAAAGATGAAGTATTTTGGCTACATAATGAGAAGACAGGAAAGCTTAGAGAAGACAATGATGCTGGGGAAAACGGAAGGAAAAAGGAAGAGGGGCCAACCAAGGATGGATGGTATCCTTGAAGTGACTGGCTTGACCTTGAAGGAGCTGAGGGTGGTGACGGCCAACAGGGAGCTCTGGCGTGGGCTGGTCCATGAGGTCGTGAAGAGTCGGAAGTGAGCATTCTGAACTCCACCAACGATGGAATTGAACTAAACTTGGCACACAGTTCTCCCATGACCAACAGAAAATAATGGAAGGGTTTGGTGGGCAGTGTCCTTTGGTTTTGGAGTTGTAGTTCACCTACATCCAGAGAGCACTGTGGACTCAAAAAATGATGGATCTGGACCAAACTCTACACAAATACTCAATATGCCCAAATGTGAACACTGATGGAGTTTGGGGAAAATAGAATATTGACATTTGGGAGTTGTAGTTGCTGGGATTTGTAGTTCACCTACAATCACAGAGCATTCTGAACCCCACCAACGATAGAATTGGGCCAAACCTCCCACACAGAACCCCCATGACCACCAGAGTGGGCCACAGCAACGCGTGGCAGGGGACGGCTAGTTAATAATAAACCCAAAATTACAGATTAAAACTCAAAGGCATAGAGCAGAAGTATTTTATTTCCATCTTGCAAGATGTGATGCTTGTAAGGTTTCTGTTCCAAAATTACAAGCAAAAAAAGCATGTACTCTGTATGAGTTTTATACAACATGGTCTTTTGTTTGAGTTTTGAATCCTCCTTTCTGTTTCTATCCTCTTTAAAATATTCATCCACTTTCCATGTAACCTATTTTATTTCAATAAAATATTATTATGAAAAAAAAGAAAGAAAAACTATTGCAAAATGTGCTGCAGGTTGTCCCACAGAAACAAAGTTTTTGCAGTTTAATAAACCTTTCCCATGTTTTAAGGAAATGACACCTATAACCCAGGAACAAAGAACGTGTTACATTTATTTATTTATTTACTTTATTTGTATACCGCTGTTCTCAGCCCTTAGGCGACTCACAGCGGTTAACAACAAGAACAGCAAAAATTCAATGCTACAATAACACAGTATAAAAAACAGTTAACATCATAACACATTATACAGTAATATACAATTAACAACAATAGCCATTCACTAGCGTCTCATTACTAAAAGCATGATCCAGATCCGTCATCCATTGTTTCATTCCTATGTTCATTACACTCATTGCACTGACTATTCGAATGCCTGCTCAAACAACCAGGTCTTCACTTTTTTGGGGAATACCATTAATGATGGAGCTAGTCTAATATCCGTGGGAAGGGTGTTCCACAGTCGAGGGGCCACCACCGAGAAGGTCCTATCTCTCGTCCCCGCCAGCCATGCCTGTGAGGCAGGCGGGATCGAGAGCAGGGCCTCCCCGGAAGATCTCAAAGTCCTGGTGGGTTCATAGGCAAAGATGCGGTCAGATAGGTAGCTTGGGCCGGAACAGTTTAGGGCTTTAAAGGCCAACGCCAGCACTTTGAATTGAGCCCAGTAGCAAATCGGTAGCCAGTGGAGTTGGCGCAACAGGGGGGTTGTATGTTCCCTGCGTTCCGCTCCTGTTAGAATCATGGCTGCCGAACATTGGACTAGTTGAAGCTTCCGAGCCATCTTCAAAGGCAACCCCATGTAGAGAGCGTTGCAGTAGTCTAGACGGGATGTAACCAGAGCGTGGACTACCATGGCCAAGTCAGACTTCCCAAGGTATGGGCGCAGCTGGCGCACAAACTTTAGCTGTGCAAATGCTCCCCTGATCACCGCAGAAACCTGGGGTTCCAGGCTCAGCGATGAGTCCAGGATCACACCCAAGCTGCGAGCCTGCGTCTTCATGGGGAGTGTAACCCCATTCAACACAGGCTGTAACCCTATGCCCTGTTCGGCCTTGCGACTGACCAGGAGTACCTCTGTCTTGTCTGGATTCAATTTCAATTTGTTCGCCCTCATCCAGACCATCACAGCGGCCAAGCACCGGTTCAGGACCTGGACAGCCTCCTTAGTAGCAGGTGGAAAGGAGTGACAGAGTTGGACATCATCCGCGTACAGATGACACCGTACCCTGAAACTCCGGATGATCTCCCGAGAACATAGTGTTATCAGTGGTGTCATAATAGAGAGGACTTGCTTTTTGCCCCATAGCATATATATATATATGGAGTTACACTTAAAAATGTCTCTGTTCTGACTTACATACAAATTCAACTTAAGAACAAACCTACAGAACCTATCTTGTTTGTAACTTGGGGACTGACTTTAGCTGTGTTTTAAACAACTATAAAAATGTTAATAGACAGAAAAGCTTTGTTTTTTGAAAAATAAAATAAAATGGAAGAATTGTGGGCAAGATGAAGAAGAGAAGTGGGAACCTTTTTCTCCTCACACAAGAACTGTACATTTTATATAGACGTAGACAAGTAGAAAGAATAATTACTTGAGTGCTAGTGGGCAATGTACCTTGGAAACAAGAGTACAATTTAGTGAGGCATTAAATGTTGCAAGCTCCATAACTCCATGTGTGTGTTTATCTCAGATGCCTGACAGTTTTTGGTTTTGCACCCTGCTGCCTACTCCAATCTCTCCCTAAAACCACAATAGCAAGTTTCACATTGTATTACATGGTGCATCTGTTGATGCTTCTCAGTCAGGACTTCCAAGCAAATAGTTGCCTTTGACTCAAAAGGATGCATAATTTGAATCTTTCATTCCGGTTTCCTGCTTGTATATTGTGGGAACATGCTGGACAGATTTGCATTGTCATATAAGCTAACTGGTGATGACATAGGCAAATAAAATTATAGAAACGCTTGTCCCTTTGCTCATCCGCTCCTCACCCCAGGAATTTCTAACCAAAGTAGAGATGGAAATAAACATGGGAGCCAAGGTCCTGATTGATATAAGAATTCATTTGGAGTTAGGAACAACGAAAGTGATATTTCTCCCCACGTGATGTAGAAGGGCTTAGATACAAGAGTCAATATATTTCTTGCAAGAATTCTCTATCGGAAGGCATTTTAGCAAGTGCTTCTTGCCATGCAATCTGGCTACCTGAGAAGGACACCTGGGTAAGCCAGTTATCATGCTGCTATGGGGTAATGATAATTTATTAACACCCATCAAGTGCAACAATGTGGTAAAATGTGCCCAATGTGCCAGACTAATCTGATCTCTTTCTTCGATAGAGCTACAAGTTGGGTAGATGCGGGGAATGCCGTGGATGTAGCGTACCTGGATTTCAGTAAGGCCTTCGACAAGGTCCCCCATGACCTTCTGGCAAGGAAACTAGTCCAATGTGGGCTAGGCAAAACTACGGTGAGGTGGATCTGTAATTGGTTAAGTGGACGAACACAGAGAGTGCTCACTAATGCTTCCTCTGTGACGAGCGGAGTGCCGCAGAGTTCTGTCCTGGGCCCGGTCCTGTTCAACATCTTTATTAACGACTTAGATGAAGGGCTAGAAGGCATGATCATCAAGTTTGCAGACGACACCAAATTGGGAGGGATAGCCAATAGTCCAGAGAACAGGAGCAGGATTCAAAACGATCTTGACAGATTAGAGAGATGGGCCAAAACTAACAAAATGAAGTTCAACAGTGACAAATGCAAGATACTCCACTTTGGCAGAAAAAATGAAATGCAAAGATACAGAATGGGGGACAATGCCTGGCTCGAGAGCAGTACGTGTGAAAAAGATCTTGGAGTCCTCGTGGACAACAAGTTAAACATGAGCCAACAATGTGATGTGGCGGCAAAAAAAGCCAATGGGATTTTGGCCTGCATCAATAGGAGCATAGTGTTTGATCTAGGGAAGTTATGCTACCCCTCTATTCTGCTTTGGTTAGACCACATCTGGAATATTGTGTCCAATTCTGGGCACCACAATTCAAGAGAGATATTGACAAGCTGGAATGTGTCCAGAGGAGGGCGACTAAAATGATCAAGGGTCTGGAGAACAAGCCCTATGAGGAGCGGCTTAGGGAACTGGGCATGTTTAGCCTGAAGAAGAGAAGGCTGAGAGGAGATATGATAGCCATGTATAAATATGTGAGAGGAAGCCACAGGGAGGAGGGAACAAGCTTGTTTTCTGCTTCCTTGGAGACTAGGACGCGGAACAATGGCTTCAAACTACAAGAGAGGAGATTCCATCTGAACATTAGGAAGAACTTCCTGACTGTGAGAGCCGTTCAGCAGTGGAACTCTCTGCCCCGGAGTGTGGTGGAGGCTCCTTCTTTGGAAGCTTTTAAGCAGAGGCTGGATGGCCATTTGTCAGGGGTGATTTGAATGCAATATTCCTGCTTCTTGGCAAGGGGTTGGACTGGATGGCCCATGAGGTCTCTTCCAACTCTTTGATTCTATGATTCTATGATTCTATGAAAATGAGTGGTAAAGTAATTGTCTGCATCCACCCTGTGTTTATAGACAATTCCACATCAGATTTGTCTTTGTTCCTTTCTCTTGGCATGGCCCTTTGCTTTTGTTTACTGTGCGGAATGCCTCTAATGGAAAAGTTTGGAGCTGGGTTCATTAGGAAACAAAAGCAGTTACAAAAAATTCTTCTAGATTATGTCAAAGGCCTATCTAGTCCAGATTTCCTCTCCTACAGGCGCCAGCTTAGAGAAAGCTTAGAGAAGACAATTATGCTGGGGGAAATGGAAGGAAAAAGGAAGAGGGGCTGACCAAGGGCAAGATGATAATAATAATAATAATAATAATAATAATAATAATAATAATAATTTATTTATACCCCGCTACCATCTCCCCAAGGGACTTGGTGCGGCTTACATAAGGCCGAGCCCGCAATACAAACAATACAAGCAATACAAGCAATAACAGGTACAATACAAAGCAATTAAAAATAAATCACATACACAAATAGCATAAACATTAAACAAAGTATAGTGCACATTTAAAAACTATGGCTAGGCCAAATGTAATTGAGGATTAAAAAAATAATGCTAGGCATGGACAAGATACAGGAGATGGGGTGTTGATGGAGAGTTACAAGCCGTCCTAACTCGATATAAAGTGCTTTTGGGGGACATAGTGCTAAGGGTTCATTATTCTGGGAAGGCACACTGGAACAACCACGTTTTCAAGCTCCTCCTGAAGACTGCCAAAGATGGGGCAGGCCTGATGTCCTTAGGGAATGAGTTCCAGAGTCGAGGGGCCACCACTGAGAAGGCCCTCTCGCTCGTCCCCACCAATCATGCTTGCGATGCAGGTGGGAGCGTGAATAGGACCTCCTCAGATGATCGAAGAGATCGTGTGGGTTCGTATACAGAAATGTGGTCATGCAGGTAGGCAGGTCCCAAACCGTTTATGGCTTTGTAAGTAAGAACTTGCACCTTGAATTGGAGCTGCTTAAACAGGAGGGTTGACCGCTCCCTGTAAGGAGCACCAGTAAACAACCTGGCTGCCGCCCGTTGGACCAACTGAAATTTCCGAGCCGTTTTCAAGGGCAGCCCCACATAGAGCGCATCCTTGAAAATGGTGGCACATAGATGACATCCTTGAAGTGACCGGCTTGACCTTGGAAGAGCTGGGGGTGGTGACGGCTGACAGGGAGCTCTGGCGTGGGCTGGTTCATGAGATCACAAAGAGTTGGAAGTGACTGAATGAATGAACAACAGCAGCAGCAGCAGCAACAACACACATACACCAACCAAACGCTTATGCTTATGGGATGTTCACAAACAAACAAACAATCACCTTCACGACAAGCACAAAGTCAACAGTTATAACAGTTCAGAGCGTGCAATAAGGTTTGTAACACCTGTGGAGTTTTGGCCTGTTGAGCAAGGGATAAAGCATAGTAGACTTGCCTTGAACACCACACACAGTCACAGGATGGCTCTTGTGATCCCTTCCAGCTCTATGATTCTATACTTACTTAGTTTACTTTGGCAATTTCTTGTTGCCCAAGTATGATGGCTCTCCAAGTTCTCGGAAGACACCTGTACATGAGTTTTTTTAATGTGTAGAGGTCGGTGCACCGCCGATCAACACACAGTCTTCACAGAGTTGGGGTCCCAACCAGTGGTGTAGTAACACAATAATTGTGGCTTCTCAATCCGCTGAAGCCTTCTTTCACCATCACATCAATTGTGACATGTACCATGTTATCTTCTGCCTGGTCCTCTGTTGAGGTCTTCAGTCTGGAACCTTCCCTGTGACCCCTCCTGGGGGTGCATGTCTGTGGTTATGCCCGCAGGTTCATTGGAACATGCAAGCCCCCTCATCATGACAACGCAACAGATTTGTCTATCTTCCAAAGAACCTAGAGTACAGTATACTCTCTACATTTGCAAGTTTAACTTTTGCAAATTTGATTAGTCACAGATTGGTGTTATGACTTTAGACATGAAGTCAAATGGGGAAAATGTTGTTGGTTCTGCTTACAACATAGCAAAACAGAGATATTAACTATGCCATCGCGCCTGGGAGCTATAGATCTTAGTGAAAGAAACATGGACGTGGCATCTTTTCCCCAGGGGATTGCTTCTTGCCCTCCTTTAGAGAACTGGAACTCTCAAGGATCAAGACACTATAGATAACTCGAAATAGGCTTTATTGTTCACAATGAGTTATCTTTCTTAGGCATAAACTTGATGTTCCAACAGGGGTAAAGAAAATATACGTTACAGTCTCTGGAGTCTTGGGTCCAAGGAGTTTTCCAGCTGAGCTTTCCAAGTGCCCTCTTTCTCAATGGCTGTGAAAGCCTGAACATTCACAACCCCAGTCCAATGACCTATATTGAAGGCCAAAGTCTTCCTCTTGATGCCAAGGGACTGGTTTGAAGGTGCTTAAGATTCCGCAACGTTGTCCAGGGTGAACTGGGCATGAAGAATGAATCTTAAGAGTACAAACTTAAGAATTGGTGATAAGAGATGATTTGACTGAGGGTTTTAGAGCCAAGCCTTTTTCATGTCCATCTGCTGAGTTGTTTGATGGTGAAATGAAGAGAAAGCACTGCCCTCTTCCCCAGGAAAGGGCAGAGCCAAACAATTGGGCTGGGGGAGCAATTCAGCCAGTACAAAACAACATTGATTGACAGCTATAGATAACCAAACAATTCAACTATATATATACATGCAAGTGGGGACAGACACGCCATCACATTAACCATTGTTGTTTTTCATAGGGTTTTTTTTTGGGGGGGGGGTGGAAGAAAAAAAGTGGGGGAAGGGGTTTTCTTTTTACACAAGTTTGAAAAATCTTGCGCCTGTTGACCTTTTTTGGTAGATTTTCTAAATATGTCAAGGTAGTTCTTATTGATGACCACAAAATCTGTGAATATTCTTTGCACCCGCATTCAGTGATCAGAAGCTTAGTTCTAGTTCCAGGACCAATATACAAATTCTACTCAATGCAGAGTTTACTAAGAGCAACTAGAGCACATATTTTACTAAAACCAAGCAGAGTTACTAAAAAGCGAAACATAGTTTCCTGAACTTTTATTTATTTTAAAGTCTATTTAATAATCCATTTCACTTTTATAGGAGGAGAGAGAGAGAGAAAAGTAGCAGACCTTATTTTATTAAACCAATAGTACCGGAGTAAAAAAAAAAAGACCTTCAATTTGGTTTAGATGCAAAACAAGACAGGATTTCCTATGTGTGGAGAAGAAGAAAAAATCAGCAGGTATAATATGCATACAGAATCAACACAGGTGTCTGCATTTTTAGAGTCTCCTGTGAGGGCACAGCTATGAAGATTGTCATGATGAGTTCCATCACTTCAGCATTACTGCACCATTGATTGCATTGCACCATTGGCAGTACTGCACCATTGATTGTAGAAGCTCAGTTTGATGTACTTACTATTTTACTGTTTTCAGAGCTCTTGCTGCCAACAGCTAGCTTTTTGTGACTTATTTCGGCCTTTTTAAATAGGAAAAAACATTACGAAAACTGGGGAAATACCTAATGGTGGTAGGAGGTCATCTATGACCGTTTTTTTACCTATTTGATGTGGAAGGCTGGTTGTTTTCCCCATAAATATAGGACCCCATCACACTAGAGCATGCGTCCACTTTAAATACAGTTTCTGCCTCTTGTAGAATTTGGAATTTGTAGTTTAGAGAGAGGATTTTAAACTGTTCAGCCAGATAGGTCCTGGGCCTCGCCTGCATCACAGGCGCGCTTGACGGGGACGAGAGACAGGGCCTTCTCAGTGGTGGCCCCTCGGCTGTGGAACGCCCTGCCTGCAGATATCAGATCGGCCCCCTCCCTGCTGGCGTTTCGGAGGAAAGTGAAGACCTGGTTGTTCGAACAAGCATTTGATTAAACAGTGTAATTGAACATAGGAATACGGAATAATGGATGATGAGACTGGATTCTGATTTTACTGTTGAGGCACTAATGATTGTTTTGTGATGTTTAATGTTTAATGTTTAACATGATTTATGTTACAATTGTTTAATGATTTATGTTACAATTGTTTTTAATTGCCCTATACTTGTCTCGTGATGGTTTGTATTGATGTTGTTCACCGCTTTGAGATACCTGAAGGCTGAGAAAAGCGGTATATAAATAAAGTAAATAAATAAATAAACCACAAATCCCAGAATTCTGCAGGAGGCAGAAACCGGATTAAAAGTGGATCCATGCCTCATCGTGATGAGGTTCTTTGGTTGTCTTATTTATTTATTTCCGGTATTTCTATCCCATTCCTTCTCAACTCCCGAAGGGGGACTCAGGACAGCTTACATTTGGCAGCAATTTGATGCCACTACATATAACAGAGCAATATAATAACAATTAAAACAATAAGCAAAACATTCATTAAAACAGTATTAATAGACATATCCTCATTCCAGTCAATTCCATATCCAATTCCATGTCCAAAGTGCTATCTACATCTGTTGTCCAAAAGCCTGGTCCCAGAACCACAACTTCAATTTCTTCCTAAATGACAGGAGGGATGGAGCCAATCTTACCTCAGTGGGAAGTGAGTTCCTGTTGAGATTAACTTCACAATTCAGCAGCAGATCAGTTGCACAACTTCAGCGCTTTCCAGTAGCTTCTTCCTGCACAGTATTTTCAGTCAACTGCTCCCACAGCCTGCAGTCACTCTGGAACCTTTTACAGACACTTGAGCACATGCCCGGCCACTGTCAGTTTTACCATTGTCTTTCCCCAGTCTAGATGATATCACAAACTTACCACAGCATACAGTTATATCTTGTCTTAGCATACAGGTTCTTTTAATTACATATTGCCTTCGACCACCAACATCACAGCACAAGGAGAGAAAATACACTGTACATGACTTCCTTATATACAATTCATTTACACATAGCAATCACTGATTGGTTCCCAACTCATTGACTTACATTGTAAAACCTGACAGTTCCATAGGTGGGGGGCCACAGCCAAGAAGGCCCTGTCTCTTATTCCTGCCAGATGTATTTGTGATGCTGGTGGGAGTGAGAGCAGGGCCTCCCCAGATGATCTTAAACTGCGAGGCAGGATGTAGAGGGACAAGTAAGCTGGGCCAGAACTGTATAGGGCTTTATAGGTCAAAACCAGCACTTTGAATTGAGCTTGGAGGTGGACCAGCAGCTAGTGGAGCTGGCACAACAATGGGGTAGTATGTACACTACAGCCTTCACACTACAGCTATTTCTTTGCTTTCTAGAAACCTGCTGTAGTTTGGCAGCTAATAGTACATGGACTGGCAGCAGCTTACAGACCCTCAACTTGGATGTAAGGAGCCTCAGAGTGCTGAATTGGATCTCCAAGACATTTACATTCAGCTCAACTGTCTGAAGTTTCTCACCACAAGGCTAAAGCATATGAGAAACACATGATTTGTATAGAAAACATTCCACCTTCAATCTCTGGCATCACATTCTAGTTCCAGAAGGAACAGCTGATGTGAAGGAACATTCTCTGGAAGGCCACTACCATAGCTGAGGATAAATAGTTTGAACTGATATAAAACAAACTTCTGCATTCACTTAACAGATTTATATCATGATCATACAGAGCTCTTATTTGCACTTGATCAAGAAAGGATGGTGGCAAAATGTCTCTTTTTGTTACATATAATACTCCGATAACATCTTTTGAAAGAGGTGCTGTATTACTTGCAGCAAAAGTGACGAAAAGTTCTGTGGCATCTTAAAGTTCAGCAAATTTAGGACAGCTTTAGCTTCTAGCATCCTAACCAAGTCTGAGCATTTTGGCTCTAGCTGTCCAGTCCAGACAGACAAGACCGAAGCAACAGGGGTTATTGAAAAGCAAGAGTGTAATGAATTAGCACGGATGGTTGAGGAGCTTCTCATCTGGAACGCAAGTGGCTGGACAGGGACCAGACTGGAGAGTGTTGGCAGCCCAGTCAAAGAGATGATGCTCCCTGGAGTTGTTCAAGTGTGACCTCCATTTAATCTTAAGAAGCAGTATTGGCAGAAAGATCTAAGTAGACCTTCCAGGCTACAAGGACAGCAACAATGAAGAAGAGGAAAGGGGAGGGGAAATGATGGAACAATAGAAAAGGCAAAAATAAGACTCTAGTTCTCATGGGAGGAAGAATGGCTGTGAAAACTGTATGGCTAGGATTAAACTAAAAGAATAGACAGTCTTATATACATAAATGAACTCAGAGTTGGAATGTGTTAAAGACACCAGAGTGTGCAAAGATTACTTTTGAGAGGCACCATAAGTTGCAGGACCCTATAGCCAATGAGCAGGCAACAAGTATTATGACAGGTAGAACATATTCATCTGTCCTTACAATTATTACATCGTTGCTAGGGTTGTCAGAGTGAACACTGAAGAGGCCTCCTGGATCATTGTATAGAAGAGGGTATTTCTAGTAGATGTTTCTTGTTACACATTCGAGGAGCAAAAAATATAAAAGGAATTGATGAACATCATTAGTTTTTACATGTTGTTGTTGTTCATTCATTCAGTCGTTTCCGACTCTTTGTGACCTCTTCGTGAGCTCCCTGTTGGCCGTCACCTCCCCCAGCTCCTTCAGAGTCAAGCCAGTCACTTCAAGGATGCCATCCATCCATCTTGCCCTTGGTCAGCCCCTCTTCCTTTTTCCTTCCATTTTCCCCAGCATCATTATCTTCTCTAAATTTTCCTGTCTCCTCATGATGTGGCCAAAGTACTTCATATTGGCCTCTACTATCCTTCCCTCCAATGAGCAGTCGGGCTTTATTTCTTGAAGTATGGATTGGTTAGATCTTCTCACAGTCCAAGTCACTCTCAGAACCTTCCTCCAGCACCACAGTTCAAAAGCATCTATCTTCCTTCTCTCAGCCTTCCCTATGGTCCAGCTCTCACATCCGTAGGTGACTATGGGGAATACCATTGTTTAACTATGCGGATCTTGGTTGCCAGTGTGATGTCTCTACTCTTCACTATTTTATCGAGATTGGACATTGCTCTCCTCCCAAGAAGTAAGTGTCTTCTGATTTCCTGGCTGCAGTCTGAGTCTGCAGTAATCTTTGCACCTAGAAATACAAAGTTTTTACATATTCTCCATCATTTCATAGATGAAAGCCAGGACATATGCAGCCAAATGCTTTCAGAGTCTGGTTAAAATAGCGAAGGTTGTAAATGAGGAAGAAGTCACAAACTGCAGCAGCTTCCTTTTGCCTGAGCCTACAGGAAAGGACAAAATGCTCACCCCCTCTTTCCTATCCCAACCCTCCAAGTTCATTGAATGCACATTCTTCTGTGTTTTGAACCCAAACATCAATAACAGAAATAAGATGAAAATGAACGGGAAAAGCAGAAAGATGATAGAGAAACTAGGACATTTTAAAAGCAGTGACAAAAGTAAATTCACACAGGATTAATGGGAGCAATCCCTACCAAATCAGGAACAGTTGGATGATATGCTTTCATATACATTCTGGCAGATTATTGGAAACTAAAATGTCAGATTAGATACCCCATGGACATCACTCAATGTGAATTTTTTATTAGTATTTTTTTTGAAAATTGGTGTTTAGGCACTGATCATAAGATTGAATTAAATACTCTAACTTGGTGATTCATGTTTTGAGGGTGTCTCTGTTCCTTGGGGGATACTGAAATAAAATAATTAGTTTCTCAAAGCAGGAATAAACCAGATAACATTATTCATTTTAAAGTCAAATATGTTTACAATAAAGGACAGAACATGTCAATTAATAGTTTATTGGACAAGCAACACCGTGGATGCATAAAAGTGTAAATCTATAATCTCCCTTTTCTCAATGTGTTTTTCTGGACAAACACTTTTAGTTATTCAAAGTCCTCTCTGCTAGAGGAAGAAGAATGGCAAACTAGAAATTTATTCTAACCAACAGGGAGGGGCTTACTACAGGGATAAAAGTAGTCAATGCTCTTGGGGGGAAGTGACCATGTAATACTAGAATTCACAGTTGTGGAATAAGACAAAGAAGAATATAGTTGAAAGAAGTACCTGGTTTTTTTTTTATAGATTTTTATTGAAGATTTTAAAGGGGGTACATTAAGGGGGATGTCAATCACTGACTACGGTATAAGATAAAAAGAAATAAGTAGATAGAGTGGGTAGGGTAGGGGGGAAGTGGGAGGTAGAGGGGGTTAAAGGGATTTGGAAATGTGCAAGGGTGGAAGTGGGGAGGTGAGCGGGGGGGGGGGGTGAGGGTTAGAGAGGGGCAGTATTGGTGGTATAAGTCTACTGATTGGGGTCCATTGTTCTGGTTAGTATATTTGCCAAATAGGATTTCCTGCGCGGGCTTCTTCTTTTACTTTCTTAGTTAATATTTAGGTAAGTTTTGACTGGAGACCAGTCTGATTTGTTCTTCGTCCTTGTTTGTATACTTTTCAAGTATTCTGTTAAACTGTCCATAGAAGTACCTGGTTTTCAAGAAAACTATTTCAACAAGAAATAGAAGTGTTTGCAAGTGATCTGGAAAGCAAATCAAGATTGATAGGTAGTTCATCAGAAATCACTTTGCTAACATACATGAAGTCAGATCTGCAGGGCATGACAAACTACATGCTGAAGTACTGAATAATTTGCTGATGGAGATTTTGAAGACATCCCTGCATGTGTGTCTCTCTTTGTGTAATCATTTCTAAGATTAATCTTTTTAAAAGAAAGTATAAATCCTCGTTTTTTAAAAATGTATGTGTATGTGTGTTTAGTCCTTGTAAAAACTTCAGCTACAAAGCAGGGTAGGAGAACTAGTACATAATCTGTCAAAGTGTCAATAGGATTTTAACAGCTCGTTGCAGCATTGTAACAGAATAAACCTGAGAAAAAGCCAAAAATAAAAAACAAATTAACCAGTCTTACAGCCCAGCATGAGAAGTGACAAGACAGGAAAGCCAAGGCTACCATAACACTCATTAGAAAGTGGGAGAAGATGTATGATACCCAGAAAAGGTTAATTGTAAAAATGGATACGAACTCTTCATTTAACATGAGAATATTTATGTTAATTTTTATAATATTTCAGGGCATAATAGCATTTGGGAAAAGAAACCTATTCTATATGGGTGTGCAAATCATCATTTTTAAATCATAAGTCTCATGTAGTTTTTTAAATTATTTTTATTGCATTTCATAGAATCATAGAATCAAAGAGTTGGAAGAGACCTCATGGGCCATCCAGTCCAACCCCCTGCCAAGAAGCAGGAATATTACATTCAAATCACCCCTGACAGATGGCCATCCAGCCTCTGTTTAAAAGCTTCCAAAGAAGGAGCCTCCACCACACTCCGGGGCAGAGAGTTCCACTGCTGAACGGCTCTCACAGTCAGGAAGTTCTTCCTCATGTTCAGATGGAATCTCCTTTCTTGTAGTTTGAAGCCATTGTTCCGCGTCCTAGTCTCCAAGGAAGCAGAAAACAAGCTTGCTCCCTCCTCCCTGTGGCTTCCTCTCACATATTTATACATAGCTATCATATCTCCTCTCAGCCTTCTCTTCTTCAGGCTAAACATGCCCAGTTCCCTAAGCCGCTCCTCATAGGGCTTGTTCTCCAGACCCTTGATCATTTTAGTCGCCCTCCTCTGGACACATTCCAGAAATGTATTCAATTTAACATAAACACATTAAGTAAACATACCTTTATCACTAAATTATTCCTATACTCTATAACTACTACAAATTCCAACTAACTATAAATCAATTCCGACTTCTCTCAATTTACAAAACAAAATATAATAATTAGAATCTGACCAATCCTTATAATCAAGTCACTCATTCACTCTCCAAATACAATATGATCGTAACATATATGCAACATGCAAATTCTAGACATGTCCTGTCATTCAATCTTATTCTGTTTTGGAAACATAATGATGAGCACTCTTTGGATATTGACCATGGTCCATTCCTGTTGTTTCTCTTTGATACCATTTCCCCCCTCTTCCCCTTCCCCTTAGTTTGTGCCCCCTCCACCAGGACCATGTTGTTTCACCATTCCAAAATATCATTGTTTCTCTTGCTGGCTTATACCCCTTTCCCTCATTAAACACATACTCGATAAATTTTCAACATATTTTCCAAAAGTCTGTTTGTTTACATAATCCCCTTTTAATTTTAATATCGCAAGTTAGCTTATCATTAATCGCAATATACCAAATTTCCCTATACCATTCTTCTAATTGAATTTCTTTTTTTCCTTCCAATTTTTTGCTATTAACAATTTAGCTGCTGTTATCTCATGTAGCCAGGAAATCAGAAGACGCTTACTTCTTGGGAGGAGAGCAATGTCCAATCTCGATAAAATAGTAAATAGTAGAGACATCAGACTGGCAACAAAGATCCGCCTAGTCAAAGCCATGGTATTCCCTATAGTAACCTACGGATGTGAGAGCTCGACCTTAGGGAAGGCTGAGCGAAGGAAGATCGATGCTTTTGAACTGTGGTGCTGGAGGAAAGTGCTGAGAGTGCCTTGGACTGCGAGAAGATCCAACCAGTCCATCCTCCAGGAAATAAAGCCCGACTGCTCACTGGAGGGAAAGATACTAGAGACAAAGTTGAAGTACTTTGGCCACATCATGAGGAGACAGGAAAGCCTAGAGAAGACAATTATGCTGGGGAAAGTGGAAGGTAAAAGGAAGAGGGGCCGACCAAGGGCAAGATGGATGGATGGCATCCTTGAAGTGACTGGACTGACCTTGAGGGAGCTGGGGGTGGTGACGGCCGACAGGGAGCTCTGGCTTGGGCTGGTCCATGAGGTCACGAAGAGTCGGAGACGACTGAACGAATGAACAACAACAAATCTCATGTAGTTTTGTATACATGAATATATTAAGAAATACAAGGGGAGGGGGGATGCAAAAACTTAAAAATCAAAACTTACCTAATACTTTTTTTGTTTTAATTTTGTAATGCTCGGACGTCAATTTCATTTTCAGTGCAAGCGAGGTGAAGCCAAAAAGGCTGCCATTCCTCTTTAAATTAAGAAGAGATATGCTGCTTCTCACCATGAGGAGAGGAAAGCAGCAGGGTGGGACAAGCTGAGTGAACTGGGAAACAGACCGAGAGAGCACAGAATTCTGGGAAATGAAGTCTGGAAAGGCGAGCAGCCCTATTTATTTATTATTATTTCGGGCACTTCTACCCTGCCCTTCGCAGCCCTCTAGGGGGGACTCAGGGTGGCTTACAACCGGCACAATTCGATGCCAACAATTCATCAGATAAACTACATAACTGCAAATAACCACAATAATTAAAACATTCAATTAATATAATAACAATTGAAAAGCCAATCTAGTGGCCAACGTTCACCAAGTTCTAAAATCCAATTTTCTCCCCTATCCTAATTGGGGCTTTCTGATGCTGAGCAGAATTCTGGGAAATGTAGTTAAGGGCAGGACCTTTTGAATTCTCTGCCATATACGGCTCTGGCCCAGCGTACCTGTCCGAACGTATCTCCTTCTATGTCCAACCTCGGAGTTTAAGATTTTCTGGGGAGGCCCTGCTCTTGGCCCCGCCTCTATCACAAGTGAGGCTTGTGGGGACGAGGGACAGGGCCTTCTCAGTGGTGGCCCCTCGCCTGTGGAATTCACTCCCTGGGGAAATTAGGTCATCAACATCCCTCCTCTCCTTCAGAAGGAAGCTGAAAACATGGATATGGGACCAGGCTTTTGGGTAATCTGGCAGACTGACAAGATAATGACGACCAGAATTAGGAAAGGACTATGGTAATGCTGAATGAGGACCCCTGCTATAACATATTGGCAGAAGCAAGCTGGAGTTCTTTTATGGAAATATTTATAATTATGCAGTTTGCCATTGCCTTTTCCACTCCTGATGTACAAAGCAATGAAGGAAAATTATGTATATGTGTTTTGTAATGAATATGTTTATATCTTTCCTTCAGACCTTTGCAGTTAGGTTGTACACTCAGGAGAGTGTGTCTGTCTGTTGGAAAGGTCTGTGCAAAGATGAGCCTTCTCTCCCCGCCCCCGTCCGCCAATCGGCACAGGGATAGAATGATGGTGGTGCCTATGGATGATCGTGATACTGTCCATCGGGACAGGGGATTGATTTGAAATGAACCAGATCCAGTTATTCAGACTGCCACAAAGCCCTGAGATACTCCCAAACTTTGGCTAAAGTGGATTGAAGTGGAGGTAAACCATAGAAAGGGGCCACAGTGGCACAGCGGGTTAAACCACTGAGCTACAGAACTTGCTGACTGGAAGTTTGGCAGTTTGAATCCACAGGACGGGGTGAGCTCCCATTGCTAACTCCAGTTTCTGCCAACCTAGCAGTTTGAAAACATGCAAATGTCGGCAGATCAATTGGCGGGAAGGTAACATCACTCCATGCAGTTATGCTGGTGACACGACCTTGGAGGTATCTACGGACAACTTAGAAATGGAGATGAGCACCACCCCCCAGAGCTGAACTCAACTAGAGTTAATGTAAAGGGAAAACTGTTACCTTTACCTTTAACCACAGAAACCCAGAAGTCTGTGTATTATGCATATAGACAGTGGTACATTCACTGTGAGTCTGGATTTTGTGGCCAGTGTAATTGAGCTCAAAGAAAAGTTCTCCATTTAGAGGCTGAGGCTACACTATTACCTTGGGTTGCAGATCAGTCTAAAGACAAGTGGATTCTTTCCACTTTCAGTCTTTACAGGGTCCATTGAGGAAAGCCATGGCTATTGGATGACCCTTCTGCAGTATAGATGGCAGTAGCTCTTTATGCAGCCCATATTATCATTTCTCATCTCTCTGTTGAGCATTGCTCTCCTCTGCCTTCTGGTCTCTCTTTGGGCTGCTTCTGATATTATTTTTTGAAAGGTCACATGCATTCACAGTCATTCAGTAACAATAATTAAATTATCTCCAGAATCCCTCTAGGAACCCAATGGAGGAAAAATTGCTGGGAGAGGGTTAGTTCCTATAATTGGCTCCTAGTATAACATAAGCACCTGCATTACCAAAGCTGCCTGAAAAAAGGTATTTATTCTTTTTTTTTCTTTTTGCTTGGGATATGGTTTTAAGCTCTTAAATGCTCACTCAAGTTTTGCTCAGTTAAATATTTTAAAGATACCCAATCCTGTGTGATCCTGGAAGCTAAGCCAGGTCATCTCTGGTTAGTATTTAGATGGCATGTACAATGGCTATTCCTTCAATCCCAGTGAATAAAGGAATACATGAAAGAAACTTATGCATCATCCAAGAATGTTCAACTGATCTGGCCGGGGTGGTCCATGCCTTGGTCACCTCTAGATTCGACTACTGTAATGCACTCTACATGGGGCTGCCCTTGAAAACAGCTCGGAAATTCCTATTGGTCCAACGGTCGGCAGCCAGACTGTTAACTGGTGCTCCTTACAGAGAGAGGTCAACCCTCCTGTTTAAGGAGCTCCATTGGCTGCCGTTCATTTTTCGGTCCCAATTCAAGGTGCAGGTGCTCACCTACAAAGCCCTAAACAGCTTGGGACCCATCTACCTGCATGACTGCATCTCCATATATGAACCCACGCGTTCCCTTAGGTCATCTGGAGAGGCCCTGCTCACGATCCCACCTGCGTCGCAAGCGCATTTGGTGGGGACGAGGGACAGGGCCTTCTCTGTGGTGGCCTCCCAACTCTGGAACTCTCTCCCCAAGGACATCAGACAAGCCCCAATGTTGGCAATCTTTAGGAAAAGCCTGAAGACCTGGCTGTTCCAGTGTGCCTTTCCAGAATAGGAAACTCCTGGCATCATGTCCCAAATGCACTTTGTTAGTTTTAGGATTGTCTGCACATTGCACCTACCTCCAAAAACCTCTACATACCTCCTGTCAAGTTCAGCACTTTTAAATTCTGTCCAGTACATTTGGCCCGGCCTTAGGTTTTAAATGTGTCATGATGTCATTGTTTTTAGTGTTTTATTGTTTTGCTTGATGTTTATTATTTGCTTATGAGTTTTACTGTGATATTTGTATTTTGTTGTTGGTGGCGGCCTTGGCCTTTGTAAGCCACATCGAGTCCTTCAGGAGATTTTGTGGGGTATAAAGTTAATAATAATAATAATAATAATAATAATAATAATAATAATAACTGCATAACATAACCGCTGTTAGTCCCACTTAGAATATACCCACTCAATCCATTGTTGACTGATAAGTGAACATGTAGTTAAACTTAGTTGATTCTTGTCATGATGCCAGGGCTCTGCCTTATTCAGGTAGAGATGAACCAAACAAACTCTCAGTTTGTGTTAAACAATTTAATTAAAGCAGCACTTATTTTCTGGCTGTTTTAATAGTCCAAAACATAAAACATAAAGATAGCACTCAGCCACAGAATATAAGACAAAACTGACAGCAAATGCTGTTGAAGGTTCAAGATAACACTGTAGTAAAAAGGTCCAGTCCAGTGGTCAAACACAGAGAGTTCAAGGAGCAAAGTCCAGGGATCAAGAGTTTATACCATAGTCAAAAGCCAGTCCAAAGATTCGAGGTTCCAAGGGTTCAAGAGACAAGTCAGGGTACCGAAAATCCATAAACCTGGGGAAAAACCAGCAGCATCTACTACCAAAATAAAACAAATATTTTTCTCCCAAAGATCAGTCCCAAGGCTAGCTCATTATATCCAGAAACACCCAGCTGCAGCCTATCTCTTGCATACCTCCACCCTTAATTGCTTTCACCCATGAACTCTTACTTACAGATTACTGTAAGCAGTGGTTCTCAATCTGTGGGTCCACAGATGTTTTGGCCTTCAACTCCCAGAAATCCTAACAGCTGGTAACCTGGCTGGGATTTCTGGGAATTGTAGGCCAAAACACCTGGGGACCCACAGGTTGAGAACCACTGCTTTAGAACTAAGATTTACATTAACCCTTCCATCACCAGCTGCTAGGCCTGCCACCACCAACCATCATCAACTGCAGAACATGAAACATGACAATTCTGCTTTACTCTTGTTAGAATTGACATAGGATCAGAGGGCTAAGTTAAATGGTTACGCTTGTGAAACTCTTATACAAACATGAACTAAAGATGTCCATTGCACAACATTCAAAAAAGTACAACCACACATATAAGAGAACTTGTACACATATATGACACCAACAAGGTTCATTTTTTCTTTTGTCTAGTATCAGACTATTTATTTATTTCTAATATTTATAAGATTCAGAGTGGATACACATATTCATTGCTCACACCATAATCCTGAAATAGTTCACCAATAAATGGTGGTTCTAACTTGCATAATGTTCTCCAGTTACTGCTGTCTTAGCTTTGGGGGAAGGCAGGGGCGGCTCAACCCATTACGCAAAGTAAGCATTTGCAGTATAGTTGATTTGGCCAGGGGTGCTCTTGAGGCACTCTTGGGGGGAAATAGACCTTGACATATGTGAGTTGTAGTTACTGGGATGTATAGTTCACCTACAATCAAAGAGCATTCTGAACTCCACCAATGATGGAATTGAACCAAATATGGCACACAGAACTCCCACGACGAACAGAAAATATATATCAGTGATTGGTTGGGGGGGGGGGCACCAAAATACTGTTTGCTTACCGTTGAAAATTACCTAGGGCCACCTCTAGGGGAGGGGGAGTAATTATTCATTTCTGGGACCCTTCCACACAGCCATACAATGTGACTGGAACTGGCATACAAAATGTGAGTTCCGACCTGCATGGAATCCACAAATAGCTGTCCTAAAGCACTGAAGCCAGTTCAGCTGAGTGTTGCACTCCAGAACAGGAATAGCCCTCTGACTTCAAAACACCACACATTGAATAGGAAAACAATCCTTTTTTATTGAAGGTAAGTAAAAGCAGAAAAGTAGAAAATGCACTTTAAGGGAATAGATAAATCCAATTAGGTAAGAAGATAAGCAGGGACAAATTAATCCAAGGTATGGTTCAGCGAAGTTCAAAAACAAAGTCCAGACTTCTCTAATAAAATCCAAAGAAACAAGGAAGGCGTGAGTATAATAATCACAAGAGACAAAGAGTCAAACCATACAACAAGAAATCCTTAAACATGAATCTTCCAAACAGGGCTACTATGA